>NC_140590.1:1340708656-1341421156 GCF_964204655.1 Triturus cristatus
AAGAATTGTATCCAAGCAGAATGCATTGTGTGGTTTGGAAAATGAGAAGAGTACGTTAAAAGCAAAATGTCTGACCATAATTGTTTCCTAAAAAAACCCAATAAATTACTTGTAACTGTGCGTACTAATTTTGCCATTAGTCTTCATTTGGAGGCAGTGGATAGATACAGGAGGTTGTTCTGTCTGAGGCTTTACCTATTCCTCAATCATTTATTCAAGTTTTTTAAACGAAACATGTCAGTTTGAAGAGTGATTGATTATAGTTATGAGTAGAAAAAAACTCAAAATGAATTTTGAACTAATTTTCCCTTTGCCTTTTATTTATGTTTTAAAAACGTGCAAGCAGTGCGTAAACACACACATTGTACTTGTAGTCCTTGATTTCGAGAAGCAAAGTAAAGCTTCCCGTATGCAACGACAAAGTGCGCGTTTACACACCGATTCCGGGTTTTCAAAACACTTAAATAAAAGGCATCGTCATTTACAATGCTAATAGCTAAAACTCTAGCAAATGCGAGACTATTGCATTGCAAATGCTTGTTACTGATTATGAACGATCAGAACAGATTAGTTTGTCCCATTCCTAAGAAACCACTAGGAGCATGGTAAATTGCTGACTGTGGGAAGAATTCGATGAGGTGTACTGAGCTGGGGCCACAGGGCCATTTTATATCTCAAACAGTCAGCCGGGGTTTGTTTTGCTACTGTACATGCAGCGCCTTGAGACCCTCGCGGGTGAGTAGAGCGCTTCATAAATACCTGATTGATTGATTGACAGAGGCGGGGGCAGATTGTGGTGACGGTCAAGCAGGCGTCCATGATAAAACATGTCATTCTTTTTTTTTTTTTTAAACAATTCTTTATTAGATCATTTGAATTATTTTACATAACCCCCCCCCCCCCCCCCACCCCTCCCCACCCATCAGCTTACGGGCGTTACAATTTATTTGTATAAATATACATTTTACAAAAGAAAGAAAGAAAAATTATATCATAGCTTCATTTCATCTTAATTATTCTAAACCTTCTATCCAAACTCTAAGTGGATCCCAAATAGCTAGACCTTTCTTTTTCTTATTTAAATCCTTGCCTCTATATATAGCTATTTCAAAGCTATAAGTTGCAAGTAAGCGTGCCCGCCATTGTTGAAATGAAGGTGGTTGTGGGTCTAACCAAGCCGACGCTAAACAAATTCTCAATATTGACATTGCAACAAATATAAATCCCCTTATTTGAGTTGATCGAAGATCCCCTTCCACGCCCAGGACTATTTCTGCAGTTGTTATTTCAATATCTTTTTTAAGAGTTTTAGAAAGAAAGATCGAGATTTCCTGTCTAATGATGTAAAGTTATTTACAAGTGGCAAACATATGTATTAAATCCACTTCAGGAAGTGCACATCTTGGACATTTCGTCCCTTTGCCCTTGCTCCATTTGGAGATCTTTTTGGGGGTGTAATATAACTGAAAAAAGGTCTTGTAAAATTGTGCTTGTAATTTAGTTGATAATAAAATAGATTGCGAAAAGTTAAATGCAGTTTGAATGGAGTTTTCAGAAATTTCTAATTTATCTTGCCATATCTGAAAGTGTTTATCAAGATCATCAGGTAAGTTAATAATTAAATGATTGTAAATTTCACCAATTTTAATAGTATTATTCTTTATAATCATGTCTATTAACTGTATTCTCTGAAAAGCTCTGTTGCCACCCCTTTTTTCGACAAAGTCTCTTATTTGCAGATACTTCAAAAAATCGCGATGTTCTAGTAAAAATTTATTCTTTAATGATTCAAATGTTTTAAGCCCGGATACATTGAAAAATAAGCCAAGTTTGGTGATTCCTGACATAACCCAGCGTTTCATGCATGAATCTGAAAAAATTGCGGGGAGATTCTGATTATCATAGATAGTCGTATAATATGAAAATCTACCAATCCCCAATATTTTGCGTATGTTACTCCAAACATGATAGATTCCTTTAAGAGTTTTAAATCGGACCTTCTTAAAGTGACAGTCATAAGTCAAACGCCAAAGATGATCTCCTGTTGCGACCCCGAGAATAAGTTCTTGTGGGGTTGGAACTCTACCTACAGGATTTAAGGTGAGATTTGGAATTAGAAGCATTCGACTATAATTAAGTGTACTAACCCACCAGTATGTTTTAAAATTAGGTAGGGCAAGTCCACCTCTATCTTTGGGTAAGTTAATGAATTTCATAGCTCTTCGCGATCTACTGTACCCCCAGATGAAACGAGAAAAGGTATGATCCAGTTCTATAAATATATGCTTATCAAAAATCAAACAGATACTTCTAAAAAAATATAGGAATTTAGGAAAAAATATCATTTTTATTAAGTTAGTCCTTCCAAAAATTGTTAAATGTAAATTATGTAGTCTCCTCAGTGATAAGCTAGTTTGTTTCAAAAGTGGGTTCATGTTTAAGCGGACTAAGTTATTGAGATTAGCAGTGATATTAACTCCAAGGTAGGTCGCGTTTTCAACAATCCTGTCATCAACACAATTAATTTGATTATTGATCACTATTTGGGTTTTATTTTGGTTTAATTTATAACCTGAAACTTCACCAAAGTGGTTAGCCTCTATTTCAATTAAATTTATAGCGTCTCTAGGGTTGGTTATGGTTAAAGCAATGTCATCTGCATAGGCTAATGTTTTGGTGTCTCCATGGGGGGTCCTCACTGGTGTTATTGCTAAATTTATTTCTAATCTCCGAATAAAAGGATCTATGTAAATGGCGAAAAGCAGTGGGGAGCAGGGACAACCCTGCCTCGTACCTCTCGTCACTTTAAAATTTTCGGATATATCCCCATTTATCACCACTGCTGCTTCTGGGTTAAGGTACATCATACGGGTTGCTTTGATGAAACTTTCCCCGATTCCACTCTTTGACATGGCTGTCCATAGGTATTGCCAGGAGACCCTATCAAACGCTTTTTCGGCATCTAGTAATATCAGTGCCATAGGGTCTCCTGCCACCTCGGTCATGTCAAAGAGTGTGATGACTCTCTGTATGTGATCGATGGTAGATCTGCCAGGAACAAATCCATGTTGCCGAACCGATATAATTTTGTGTATTAGTGGGGCAATCCGACTAGCAAGTATTTTAGAGTAGATTTTGGAATCATTATTAATGAGGGTGATTGGACGATAAGCCCCTACCTCAGTTGGATCTTTATTTTTCTTTGGAAATACGATTATTTTTGCTAGTGCCCAGGATCCTGGTGGCTGTCCACCATTAAAGACCTGGGTCATCAACATTATAAGTATCTTTTTTAGTTGTTTGCTGAATCTGGCATAAAATTCAGAGGGAATTCCATCAAGCCCACTTGCTTTACCCGGGGGAAGACTGTTAATGGATAGTAATATTTCAGTCCATTGCGGAGCCTCAGCCAGGCTATCTGTCGGTTTGGGAAAGTTGAGTCCATATAACCGTATCCAAATAGTCATCAATTTGAGATTAATTTTTATAAGTTTCGGTGGAAAGATCCGAATAATATCTTTTAAAACGATCTCTAATTTCTTTGGAATCTTGGGTGAGGCCTTTAATAGGATCATTAATTTCTTTAATAATACTATCCGTATATTCCTGTCTGGCCCGAATTGCAAGATGATGGCCAATATTTTCCCCAAACTCATAATTTTTTTGTTTATTCTGGGTAGCTTTACTGATTGCTTTATTGGAGAACACTTCTACAATTAGGTTTTTTGTAATGGCAACATCTCTGATTGCCTCTTCAATGTTAATATTATCCCAAATTGCCATAATAAGCCCTTCCTCTTTTTTAGCTAGTTCGTTTTGTAAGTTTTTTAATTTTAATTTTTCCTCTTGATTGTTTCTAATAGAAAATCTCAGAGTTTCTCCTCTGATTCCCGCCTTAAGGGTATCCCAAACAATTTCCAGCGATGCACTACCAAGATTATTTTCTAAAAATTCGGGGATCCAATTCTCTATAACCTTACAATATTCTTCATTTAACAGAAGAGCTCTTTCGAAAGTCCATCTATTATGTCTTGATTCTATTTTACCAGTATCGAGACATATGGTTAAAGGGTTATGATCGGACAATATCTTAGGTAGTCGATCTATGGGGCTATGTATGGCTATATTGTGGGATGCAAATATATAATCCAGCCTTGCAAACTTGAGATGTGGGTTAGAAAAAAAGTGTATCCTGGGTTGTTTGGGTACATCAATTGCCAGCAATCAGATAATCCATGTGTTTTACATAGATCTTCGAGGGCTCTGAAAGCTTTTGGTTTTCGACCTAAATACTTAAATTTGTTGTGCCCCAGTGTCCAATTTGAAGGAAGATTTAAGTTAAAATCGCCACATATAATCAATGGTAGTGGCCAATGGGCCAATTCATTAGATAGAAATTCTAGGGGACCTGGGTCATCATCAACACAGCCATATACTGAGCAGATAGTCTTTTCCCCACACCATACTTGCATTCGGCAATTGCCCATCGACCAGATTTATCTGCAATTGAATTGCCAAATTGAAGACCCCCACTGCGAGCTAAAATTGCAACTCCCCGTGTTTTGGTGCTCTGAGTTGTAGCCATAATCACTTTACACCCAAGAGTTTTTAAGACTGCAATTTGGGACCTTTCAACATGAGTTTCCTGGAGACAGACGATGTCTGCCCCTATTGAGTTGAGACCTACAGCAGTTCTCTGTCTTTTATTTGGATCATTTAGGCCACATATGTTAATGGTTAGAATTTTAATTTTACTCATTTTGAAGCATTAAGGGTACCAGTTACCTAGCCAAATCATTACGCCTGTAAGCCCTTCCCATCTCGCTGCCCCCCCAAACCCTTTAAAACAGATTAGAATTAAGTGTGTAAATGTGTAAAAAAAAAACCTGTGTCCCCCTTCCCCACCCCCCAATTCCCCTAAGGGAGGCTACCTGGTTCAGATTGAACCAGATTGTGGGCATCATTGCGATCAGAGGACAACAGACGGCGGCTGACCTGACATATATCTTTGTTTCCCTTTTTTTTTTTCTTCTTTGCCTGTGTATTTTTAGGTGCTCCCCTCCCTCTTTGTCATTTGTATCTAGCATGTATTAACAATCCCATTATATCTAAATAGATGTAAATTAGATAGTTTTTAAAAGATTACTGTTCTTTTTTGGATTTGTTTTTGTCTGGGATTGTAATTTCTCTTAGGTAAGCTTCAGCTTGAATCTTACTGGTAAAGCTTCTTGTATTGCCATTAAAGGTTATATTTAACCGTGCAGTATTCTGTAAATAAACAGAAGCGCCAATGCGTTCAAACGGTGTGAATAATTGTCTCATCCTCCACCTTCTTTCAACAAGAGGGTGGGCAAAATCTGGTCTGCAAAAGAACACAAAGTCTTTAAATTCTCTTTTTTTTGTCGGGCGTGCAAGATCAAAAATAGCTTCACGTAACAGAAAATTGCCAAAGTTAACAAGAAATGCTCGAGGATATTGTGTTGAGGGCTGTGTTCGCTTGGAAGGTATCAAGGGAAAGCGATGGGCCCGATGAATTTCGTTATTAAAATCCCACATTTGTAGCTCTGGAAACGATTCTTTTAATAGTGTGATTATGAAACCCCTTGGATCATGTCCCTCAGAGTTCTCCGAGATCCCGAGAAAACGTAAATTATTTCGTCTGGCTCTGTTTTCTTGATCTTCAACCTTCACCATTAGGTCTTTAATTATACCATCCTGTTCTTTCCCAAGTGTTTGTAGATTGCAGTCATCTTTTTCCAGATTTTCCGTGCGTGTCTCCACAGAAGCCATGCTGTCCGATATCTCTAGACAGGTTTGTCCAACTTTTTGTATTGCGCCTTGAAGTTTCTGGATGGCTACATAGTTTTTCTTATTATCATGTTTGACATCTTCATGAAAGTTCTTGATTGATTTCACGATATCGCAGAGGGAAAGTTCTGATTGATCTTGATTATCGTCACTTTTCTCTGTTTGCATATTTTTAGATATTTTGGGTTAGTGGGTTATACCTATCTGCAAGATTTTGGGTGTTAGGAAGCATGATGAGGCCCTAAGAATACTCACCACGGATCCTTCACAGCCTATAGCAATAGCCATGGCTGAATTCCTAGGTTGGGCTTGGTCTATTAGATCTAGGGCGTTGCCTCAGAGTGTTTGACTGTCTTGGCCCTAGTACCACGGGCAAGTTACCTTTTGTTGTAATTGGATTAGGTTATTTGATTGAATACTGGGTTTTTATCAAACAAGGAGAAGGGAAAGTTTCCTTCTTCACTTTTATGTGTAATGTATTCGACAGCTATCATGTTTAATCTTTTTTTAATGTTTTAGAATTAAGAATATTTATTGTCTTAATAATATTGTATGTATGTGTTGCTTTTATGACAATACTGTCGAATAAAGCTTTGGAATACGGATACGGGTTTGATATTCGGGGTTGAGCAATATCTGATTGTCCGCTACTTCTTGCAGCAATTTATAGATTTTTAATTGTTTGCAGCCGCTTCGCTTTTATCTCAAGCAAATCAGTTGTATCTCTAGTTTCAGGAACGTCGCCGACCTTAACCATGTCTTTGTTCCTGTCTTTATCCTTATCCTTATCTTTCTCTTTACTTTTCAATTTTGTTGTGACTTTGGTTTTGGCTTTCGCCTTCTCCATTTCAGTATCTTTCTCCCTTTCTCTTCCCAACTTGACCCTCAACCCTCTTGTTTCTGGGCCAGTATGACCACTATAAGTCTCCTGAGTAAGCTGAGTCGGCTGAGTCGGCTGAGTCGGGTGAATAGGGGCATCTTGACACCCCAACAGATCCCCTTCCATATTGGTATCGTTTTTCTGCTCTGGGTCGATCCTTTGCTCCTTTTGCTCCCAGGCCTGTTCCATCTTTCTAGGTAATTTGATATATGGATAAATAATTTCCACCCTAAGCGTTACCCCTCTTTAGCTTTTGTTCGTGCACTCACCTCCGAGCGGATTACGTGGTCGCCTGAGTTTCTGCCACCTCCTCTCGTCCAACACCACTGTCCCAGCGAGCCGCGTATGCCCTATGAGGCAGGAAAAATGAAAGCCGAGACGCCGCATCAACCAGCGTCAGCCGCCAGTCCTTTCGAATGCTCACTAACGCTGCGTAGGCAGCGAGGCGCAGGACACCGTAGGATTACCGAAGGCCAGGTGCAGCAAGGCAGGTACAACCGCCGGAACCGGCCCCTGCCGCTGCCGCTGCCACTACCACTTGCCACGCCACAAACAGATCCGTCAGATCAGGCAGACATGCAGACGTGCAGACAGGTTAGATTCCGGGCTTTCTAACGCAACCATAGGCACAGCTCTGTCGATATTGAGAGATGTTGTATTTTGTCGTATGTCTTTAATGGTCTCGATGCTCGATGATTGATACTTGATGCTCGGTTTACCTTCCGTTGATGCTTGACTGATTGAGCGGGTTCTTCCACCGCTGTGTATCTCCCTGTATCTCCTGGTAACCGCTGTAATGGCAGCTATAGTAGCAATCACAGAGAGCGTTGTAGAGCGTTGCAGGCTGTAGACTGCAGACGCTGTAAATATCCGACGCTGTAGATATCCGCTATCTAGCAGGTAGCGTAGTTTATCCTCGTTAAATGCTTAGTCAGCTTAGCTTAGACTCACCAAAGTCACTAGAGGCTTTTCGTAAAAGTCTGTGAAGGAGTACATGAGCGTGTCCGTTTTTCAAAGCAGATATGCCATCAAAACTTGAAGAGCTCTCAGGTCAGCCTGTGCCTGTGCCGGCTCATACTCGGATCACAGTGACGCCATCTTGCCTCCTACTCTACTGAATGTCATTCTGTTGCATTTTGTTTGCAGCTTTTTTAATAGCGCGAGCAGCCCACAGGCACTAAAGTGCTTTAATGGAAAACTGGCCTGTCAATGGCCTCTTTTGGGCAGAACAACCCAATGAGCCTAGGCCACGATTGGAAACGTGTTCCCCATGTGCCAGAGCTGACAGATCTAGTCTATGGACCACGCCCCTTTCCCTAATCTGGCATTAGGTTTCACTAGGGTACAAGCCTTGCTTCCCATACATCGCACGCTGTAAATTCCCTCAAGACATTGGTCCTCTAGTTTCAAATGCACAGGTTCCCCTCCTGTTGTCCTCTCTCATTCATGTACACTCCCATGCTTCCATCTTCTTTCAGATACTAATCACTTCCCATCTCTCCTTAACTCGCTTCGGTGCTGCAAAAACATATTTACTCCATGAACACACAAATGAGGAAAGGAAGAGGCGAAACGAGGAGCAGAGTCAGTGGGAGTCCACCTCTGGATCGGATTGAGACAGAAAATTGGCACAGAAGTCTGAATTAAAGTTGCCCCCATTGGCGAATCAGATAGCTAAAAATGTGGCCCACATATTCAAGCTGGAGCAGTTTTCAACTTGTACAGACACGCTGTACAGGTATTGTGCAAGGTTTAAGAGAAGGCATGACATGTTAATAGTAATATCAAGGAAGTCAAAAGTAAAAACTGTCCCACAACACCATATAACAGATACAAAAACCGCCAAAAAAGCCCCACACGCTGGCCTTTCTGCCACTGCCCGATCATGCAGTTGGCCAAGCTGACCTGGTCTTCTATGGTCTGCCTATTAACTACCAGTCCACATGCAATATTTTTACCAAGTGTTCCCCTCCTAAAAGTAGCAGGATAAATGTGACTGAACTATAAAGTAACCCTAGAAGAGCTTTACAGAGTCTGTATTTTGAAGATGTCAAGGGGATTAAAACATGTAATGTTTATCCAAAAAGACTCCAGGTAAAATTTTAGTAAGATAGTGCGGGTGGTTAATGCATGTGCTAGAGATCACTATGTAATCTCTGGTCAATCAATCAATCCTAGCATTTGTAAAGCGCACTACTTACCCGTGAGAGTCTCAAGGCGCTGGGGGGTGGGGAATACTGCTACTGCTACTGCTTTTAGAGCCAGGTCTTGAGGAGTCTTCTGAAGGTTAGCAGGTCTTGGGTCTGCCGTAGGTGGATGGGGAGGGTGTTCCAGGTCTTGGCGGCGAGGTGGGAGAATGGTCTGCCGCCGGAGGTCGCTCTTCGGATGCGGGAGACTGTGGCGAGGGCGAGGCTAGCGGAGCTGGCGGGTGGGGGTGTAGAAGCTGAGTCTGAGGTACGCTGGTCTGGCGTTGTGGAGTGCCTTGTGTGCGAGGGTGAGGAGCTTGAAGGTTATCCTCTTGTTGACGGGGAACCTGTGCAAGCCTCTCAGGTGGGGTGTGATGTGGCTGTGGCAAGGGATGTCGAGGATCAGGCGTGCAGAGGCGTTCTGGATGCGTTGTAGCCGTTTCAAGAGCTTGGCTGAGGCTCCTGCGTAGAGGGCGTATCCGTAGTCCAACCTGCTGCTGACGAGGGCCCGGGTGACCGTTCTTCTCGTTTTGGTGGGGATCCACTTGTAGATCTTGCAGAGCATGCGGAGGGTGTTGAAGCAGGAGGAAGAGACGGCATTGACCTGCTTAGTCATGGAGAGGGTGGAGTCTAGGATGACCCCTAGGTTGTGTGCGTGGTCGGTCGGTGTTGGAGCTGTTCCCAGTGCGGTCGGCCACCAGGAGTCGTCTCAGGCCAAGGGGGTGGATCCGAGTATGAGGACCTCCGTCTTGTCCAAGTTCAGCTTCAGTCGGCTGTTCTTCATCCATTCGGTGACGGCCTTCATTCCTTCGTGGAGGTTGGTTTTGGTGGTGTGGGGGTCCTTGGTAAGGGAGAGGATCAGCTGGGTGTAAAAAAAAAATTTGTAAATTTGATACTTGTATAGCGCACTACTCACCCGCAAGGGTCTCAAGGCGCTTGTACGAATACCGCTGTGGAACCCATCCTGGCTTTCCCTGTGAGGCGTCCACTCCTGGGCACCCCCAAGGTGGAGGCCAGGCATCCTAAGCGTTGTGGGGGCCGTTGTGGAGATTAAGCAAGCTATTGCCCAGAGTTGCAGAGTGGGACTCCATGATTGGAATAGGCACCGAGGCGAGAATTATCAGGTCTGTGGAATTTTTGAGCCCAAGACCCGCCGAGGCGGGGAATTGAACCCTGGTCCCAGGCTAGACCTCTGCATCAGGGTCTGCCACTCTAATCATTGAGCCACACTTCTCCACAGGTGTCATCGGTGTAAGAGATTATGTTGAGGTCGTGCAGTTGGGCGACGTGGGTGAGCGGTGCCATGTAGATGTTGTAGGAAGGTGGATATCTGACTATGGTTACCCCCAACTTTTTGCCTAGTGTCTAGCTGGTTTTTCGACTTAGTTGGCCTGAGATCCTGCCATTCAGGGTCTCAGGCTGTCTGCTCTCTCTTTAAAATGGACTCCATGTACCCTAGGTACAAACACAATTGGTAAAGATCACCTTATTGGACCCTGTACAGTGTACCCTAGGTACCCAGGGCATAGGTGTACCCTAGGCCTCCCAGGGGCTGCAGCATGTATTATGCCACCCCTGGCCTGGCCTTCCAATCAGACACAACTGGCTGATCACTCAGCTGGGGCAAGGTTGTGTAATCACCCCTTGCTTAGATATAGTATACCTATCTCTACCCTTAAAATAGACACATGTGTACCGATCAGCCACTCCTATGGCAGGCCTTAACAATCCTGGAGGCAGAGTGCTTGGTAACAGGTGAGATGGTGCTCTAGCATGAGCTGAGCCTGTCTGCAGCTTTCGGAACCATGTCCTTATAGCTGTTCTATGATATAGCCTACCATATACTCTTAAAGTGCCTTCTAATCTTAAACGGTTATGGTAACTATGGTTTGGCTTTATCAAAACATGTTGTGTAATGTGTCTAACACTTTTGAATAATACCCCCATACCATTTCTGGTGATGAGGATATTATTCCCCCCTTCTAGAGGGAGAGACATGTTAAAATCCTACTTTGCTGTTTAACTCTAACCAAAGCCTCAGCATCACAAAATGGATGCTGCTGCCACAGACACGAATCTGACCTCCTGCTGCTGGGAGTGATCCCGGCAAGGGAGGCTTGGACAATAGGTTTCCTGCTTGGGGAGGTGCTAGCACCTCCCCAGACAGACTTTAGTGTATTGGGGCAGGGAGGGCTGAAAGGAATGAGACATGCCTGGGGCACACAAGGTGTCCCATGCATAGTCCAGTTCAAACCGGTGCTGGGGCACTCCAGCCCCAGTCCTGGCGCGAAACTGGACAAAGGGAAGGGGGTGTAACCACCCCCCTCCCAGGTCCCACCCATAAGGCGAGACCTAGCAGGCAACCCAGCCCCCCAGATTAGTAGAAGAGTGGTAGCTGGGCCCCAGGAGATTAGATTATCCTGAACCTGCAACTTGAACAGAAACTCTGGACCTTCGACGAAAGAAGAAGACTGAAGAATCTCCCTTGTGGCCAAGGAGTGGCTACCCTGTGCAAACAGGCACCATCAAGAGACTACCCTTTGCTTTGCTGAAGTTCTACGAGGGACCGACTGCAGAGCCCGACCAGAGCCTTGACTTCCAGACTTCTCCGACCCTGATCCACAGCCGAGCTGAGATCCGTGGAGGCGACGAGAGACGTGGGACCGGCTACCTGGGAAAAGTGGCGAGTATCTTCCAGCGCAGCTTCTGAGGTACCCTCGAAGTTGTGCACCGGGGATTGAGAAGCCCCAACCCCAAGCACCATCTGCACCGAAGATCAGCCCCCCACACTTCACGAGTCCTGCGTGGGGCCCTTCTGCATTTTCCTGCTTGCCGCGTCTGTACGGTTGCTTGCCCGTTGGCTAGCGGCCTCTGTGACGACACACCTTTAAATCTTCACTGCTGGTTTGGCTCCTCCAGACTGGCTCCTGCTTCTTTGCAAAAGAGAAGCACCCCAGACCTTCCTGGTCTGCACCAGAAGCAAGTCCTCCGTTCTTCGTGGGTTCCGCTTGCCAAGGCTTGGTGAGTCCTAGTTCGACTTCGACGCCGCCGACAGCAAGAGCCTTCGTGGGACAGCTCGCCTCCTGGTCCTGGTCGTCCTCGACGCCTCCTGGTACCCGTGGCTGCAGCGACCAGCTTCACCCTTCACCTGCAATCTTCACGACATAGCCTGGTTCCTTCCTGGTTCCACGTGGTCACTGGCTAGTGACCTTGACTCTGTCCCTTCTGCTTGCAGGTACCCTTCCTTCTTGATCCCGGCCTTGGGATCCACCGGACACTCTGCACTGACTGCCTGTCAGCAACTTTCCTTCAGGCATCCATAGAAGTCCACGACGAAACCCGACGCAAGTTCACACCTATGCACCCGCAGCCCGTGGGCTAGGTAACCTGGGTACTTCGGTGCTCACAAGGGTAGTGACTATCCTAGGGTCTAGTTACAGAGTCTCGACTTTCTAGGTGCTCCAGAAGTGTCCTAAAACTGCTTATTTCAGAACTGTACTCTTTCTATTGACTATACGCATTACGCGTGAGTGTTTCCACTCTGCACCTGAATCCCGTGGGCCTCCCACTTCCTAACTGTTGGTAGTGTAGTCCCAGCGATGGCCTAGGCCTATCCTATTTCCGTGACAGTGGTCCTTATACCACTTCTTTAGTATATGGTTTGCGTGGCCCCTAGGGCCTAACTGTATTACTTACCTGTGTGACTTAATGTATGCTGGAATAAGACTGTGTTGTACTTACCTTGAATCTCATAAAGAGTGCTGAGGGTTTGACTAGAATAAATACACTTTATTTTATATATATATATCTGTTGTGGTGTCCTTTCATTTGGTATTCAAGGGAATATATATGGTATCACAGCTGGCTTCACATGCCATTCAGAGTTTAGCCTAAGACTGCTCTTGTCCATGCTACCACTAGGATAGCTGGTCTATAAGGTTGACTTTACAACCAATCACCATAAGGGTTGTTTGGACTGATATAAGGTGTACACTAGAACTAGTGACCTCATACATCAGGCCAACTTCTCACAGATGTTAAACAGCATTGGGCTGAGGGATGATCCCTGGGGTACGCCGCAGATGATCTCGGTGGCTTTGGAGCGGAAGGGGGGGGGGAGGCGCACGCTCTGTGTTCTGCCGGAGAGGAAGGAGGTGGTCCAGTCCAGGGCCTTCTCTTGGATCCCGGCGGCGTGTGCGTAGTGTGGTGGCAGACCGTGTCGAAGGCGGCTGACAGGTCCAGGAGGATGACTGCTGCTGTTTCTCCGTTGTCTAGTAGGGTCCTGATGTCATCGGTGGCGGCGATGAGGGCAGTTTCGATGCTGTGGTTGCTGCGGAACCCGGACTGGGACGGTTCCAGGATGCTGTTCTCCTCGAGGTAGCGGGTCAGTTGTTTGACTGTCTTCTCGATGACCTTCGCCGGGAATGGGAGCAGGGAGATGGGCCGGAAGTTCTTGAGGTCCTTGGGGTCCGCCTTGGGTTTCTTGAGTAAGGCGTTGATCTCGGCGTGCTTCCAGCTCTCCGGGAAGGTTGCGGTCTTGAAGGAAATGTTGATGGCTTTCCGGAGATTGGGTGCGATGGAGGTGCTGGCTTTGTTGAAGATGTGGTGTGGGCATGGGTCTGATGGAGATCTGGAGTGGATGGTGTTCATGATCTTGATGGTGTCGTCGTTAATGTTGGTCCAGGAGAGCAGGCGGTTGGTGCGGATGGTGGCCGTGGGGGCGGAGGTCTCAGTGGTTGTCGGGACGGTCATGGCGTTGAAGCTGTCGTGGATGTCTGCAATCTTGTGAAGGAAGAAGGCGACCAGCGAGTCGCACAGGTCTTGCGAAGGTGGGGTGTCGTTGGTGTTGGAGCTGGGGTTGGAGAGTTCCTTCACGATGTTGAAGAGCTCTTTGCTGTTGTGCGCATTGTTGTCTAGGCGGTCTTTGAAGGAGGCCCTTTTGGTGGATCTGATGAGGTGATGGTGTCTGCGGGTGGTGTTCTTGTGGGCTGCGTAGCTGTCCGTTCACGGAGCCAGTTCTTCTCTAGCTTTCGGAAGGTTTGCTTGGAGGCCTGGAGGTCTTCAGTGAACCAACTGGCTTTCTTGCTGGTGTGGCTGTTGGAGGGTTTCTTGAACGGGGTGTTGGCGCAGTCGTCGATCTACTGTCTGAGGTTACGGGCGGCGGTGTCTAGGTCGGTGGGGGCGGCTGGTGGGCTCTGGGCGAGGGTGGTGGTTAGCTGGTCTTCGGTGACTTTGCTCCAGCAGCGACGTGGCATCTGTTGGGTGCGGTGGTGTGTGGTGGGTTTCCGGAAGGTAAAGTGGATGCAGCGATGGTCGGTCCAGTGGAGTTCGGTGGTGTGGTTAAAGGAAACGTGGGGGCTTGCGGAGAAGATGGGGTCAAGCATGTGGCCGGCGGAGTGGGTGGATGTTGTGATGAGTTGTCCGAGTCCGAGGTTGGCTAGGTTGTTGATCAGGGGGGTGGAGTTGGTGTCATTGTTGTTCTTGAGGTAAAAGTTCAGGTCCCCGAGGAGGATGTAGTCTGTGGAGGCGAGGGCGTGTGTGCTGACTAAGTCAGCGATGGAGTCGCTGAACTGTGGTCGGGGTCCGGGGGTCTGTAGACAAGGGTTCCTCTGAGGGTGGTGTTTGGGTCGGTGTGGTTCTGGAAGTGCAGGTGCTCGGCGGTGATGAGGGTGTCGTCGGTGTAGGTCGAGACTCTGAGGATGTTCCTGTGGACGATGGCGATTCCTCCTCCATTTGTGCGGTCCCTGCGGGTGATCTTGTGGCCGTCTGGGATGGCTATGGTGATTTCGGGTGCCGAGAAGGGATTCAGCCAGGTCTCCGTCAGGAAGGCGACGTCTGGGGAGGTTGAGTCGAGTAGGTCTCAGAGTTCAACGGCGTGTTTGCGTGCGGAGCGGGTGTTGAGAAGAATACATCTGAGGTAGTTGGGTTCTTTCCTGGTCGATGGTTTGGCAGGCCGGATGCTGGTGAAGCTGCAGTTCCGGCAGGAGAAGGGTCCTTGGGTGCGCTTCAGGGCGGCCAGGCAGCAGGTGCGTGATCGTCCGGTGGAGTGCGTGGAGGGTGCTGGCATCGTAGCGGTGTTTGGTGTTGTAGCAGGGGCCTTCTGGCGCTGGGCGCAGTCCAGGCGCAGACTGGCTTGCTTTAGGCGCGCTGTCGGCGTGCCAGCGGCGCAGCACCATAACAAGGGGATTTCGGGAGGGAGGAGCAGCTGGGTGGTGGGATCGGACGAATGGGCAAGCGGGGGGGGGCGGGGACGCAGTGGCGGGAAACGGGAAGGAGGAACGGCGAAGGGAAACAGAAGACAAAAAGGGCAGGGAAAAGTACAGGAGGAAAATGATAAAACCAATACAGCAGAAGAAAACAAGGCACAATTACAGAAAGCACAGGTTTACATTATCTTAAAATAACTTGAAACTTGAGCATGAGCCTTGTATGTACCCAATGTGTCACAGGCTCATGTTCTATGTAATGTCGGCTTGTGGATTAAATGCACTTGTTACAGAGATGCTTGAGTAGTGTGTAGCTTTCAGTTTTAATACTTGTCAAATAGCTTACTGGGTTATGCGCTCACTGTAAACAGCTGTGTGTAAAATTCAAAGGATAAATAGGAATTCTTGCAGGCATGACCTTATTCTTCATTCTTCTAATGTAAATTAAACGGGTGTCTCAGAGAGGGTAGTAATAACCATACAGACAGGCTTAACTTTCCTCTGCACTTGCGTGCCTCATCGACACACCAATCACCTTGATGAGGCTTTAATGTTTATTTTTCTTATTGTTGTAATATTTTGTTTCTGAATATCCACACGTGCTACATTCAATTACATTGTTGCCCAAGTATAGGGAAAAAATATATAGTAGTGTGGTGACTGAAATGATGGCTTAGTGAGCTGATGATTGGACATCAGGGAGAACGTTTCAACAGTTCTAAAGTAACCCTGGGTGGAGCTGGCGTAGTAGTGTTTCATGAAATTTCACCGTGTTACTACAAAACTCCGTGAAATTCTTGCGGAGTACCATGGCTGCCGGAGTCACACATCCCCCCCCCCCCGTACCCCTCTGCACCCCCACTGCTAAACCCCTGGCCCGCCCTTCTGCTAAAACCCTCTGCCCCCCTACCACTAAACCCTCCTTCCCCCCCCCCCCCCGCCCCCCTCTCCTCCCGCGTAGTGTAAAGCCTGCACTGCAGTAGTGCTGGCCAGGAAACTTACCTTTGCTTCTACCAAGTCACAAGGTGTCCTGCTCCTATGGCTCCACTTGTCTTTCACTGCTCTGCCGCTCCGGAATTAACAGGAAACCAGGAAGAACTGCAGTGCGCATGGCGTACTGCGTGAAGGCATACCTGACGTCAGGTTATTCTAAAGTCATAGCAGACCTGGTGTGTTTCTGTAATACTTACATGAGTTTTGTATTCTGCCATACAATAGGACCATGGACACTCCCCCCGAACCCCCTTTATGAAGGTTAGGGTTGCTCACTATGCTCGCTCGCCAAAGGGCACTCATCCCAAACTTTTTTCCCGCCACTTTCAAAAGTCAGCAGCCACCACTGCCATGGACTAGGGTGTGCCACAGTAGCTTTGTGGCAAACCCTCTCCTGCTGATTGAAATCTAGATTTTTCTGAATAGGAGCATGATGTTCTAAGCAATTTACGCTCTCTTCTCTCTCGGAGTTCCTTGCTTGCCTAGCTAATCCCTTTTTTAATGTGTCTATTCCTTTCTCAGATGGTCATGGCTGGTGTCTGATCCATGGAATGGAACTGCGCCTTCCACCCACCAGCTGGGTTTCACTAGTTCTTCGTGGTGGACGTACATGTGTTCCTCATGGTGAACAGGCGTCTCCCTTGCTCCTGGTACCTGCATCCACTGTTGTGCCCCCACACCTGGATGACAACTATATCTGTCAGGAATGCGCCATGAGGTGAGTCCAGGGTTACTCTTGTCTTTTGGAAGAGCTCAGTAGTGCTGGGACATGAGGGACAGGCCTGTGCTTTGGGTTTTTTTGATCAGGCATTTAGTTGGGAGACACGTGTATTCCCACTTATATGGCACATTCTACAAATTGATTTGCCTCTTGCATCCGTTGTTTTAATTTTATTTCTATACAGGAAATCGCTTTACAATGATTCACCTTCTTCTAAATCTGCACTGAATCCCCCTCTCAATATATGTTCCATCCATAAAAGGTCCTCAAACCACTTCCACCTCGGGTAGGCACTATGATGTAGTGTTATCCAAGAGCGTGTTGATAGTAGTTCATAATAGGATCGTGGTAGGCTCCTGAGCTATTGTCGAGATTTATTGTGAGGTAATTATTTACTAGGGGAAAAGATGACCATCCGCATTTGAGATTTGTGATCAAATATGGTGCCCAGGCTTCCTATTTGACATGTATGTTAGCTAAACAAAAAATGGTGCAATTAGAAGAGAAGAGTGATATGAACGGCAGAGTTAATGCTGGCGGCCTTGTTGATTACACAAAAAACCCACCTTTTTCGTGACTTGATGATACGTAGTAACTGTCTGATCCAGTAAAATGAACATCTCTGGGTAAAAATCCATAAAGGCTATTGGACTGTGTAAGATCTGTTTGAAAGACAGAAAATCAAGATTCAACCAACGGTAGTTAAGTATTTTATATTCAAGGTTTCACATGATATTGATATAAAATGCTTACTTCCTGCTTGTGTGAGAACTATGATGCACCACTAAGAAAATGGAATAGCATGCACTGGCAATGCCAATAGATCTGGTTTTAAAGAGATAATCTTTGGTAATGTGAAGCATTACAAGCAAATGGCTTGGGAATGTATATGTATACGTGTGGAAGCAAATAACTAACATAATATCTGTGTAGGTTAAAGGTCAGGTGATGGATGCACTGTCAAGCTAGACCTAAACATCTATGTAGGTTAATGACTGCCCTTCTCCCATCTGTGCTGCTGCCAGAGAAAAACACCAGAAATTATCTTCTTATCCCAGACACTTTTTAATTGCAGTATGTCATGTGCATGCCCTGGAAAAGTTCAAGCTCAGGCAGCTGGGTAAATACAATTATTACATAACCATAGGGTAACCCAATAGGCCGTAGGACGTGGGTACAGTGTGATACATAAACAAAACGAATTTAGATGGACTGGTATACAGTCAGAAGAGGCTAATTTAATTACTATATCTTCAGTTTAGCCACTCTTTTCTGGATAAATAAAATGATCACAGCTATGTGGAGGGCAAGAACTTTTTATTTTTTGCGGAGGCACACTGCTGACTAATCAAAATATGTATTCCTGGCTCCCAACATGTGGGCGTGGCCAAAGCCCTCTTTAGTAATACTCACATAATTGTCTGGCAACAGCTATGCTGTCATGCCAGACCATAAAAATGGACAAATGAAATTATATGGAATGTTTGGATAGCAAAGAGTCTCAATGTTTCCAAGTTAGTGACATGAGACAAGAATATGGGTGTTGGAAGTAGTGCAGTTGCACAGAGAATACTGGCGACCGACACAAATGTCCCGACTGTCATAGCCGTTGCTCGATTCTTGAGCTGGGCGTGGCTTATTCGGGAAAAGACTACAAGATCGCCAAATACAGCAAACACTCCGACAAGCTCATGAACAAGTAAAATGTTGGACTGGGTGGGTTACCCTACTGTTGGTAACAAAATCCAGAACTTGGGTGGTGCTCTAACTGATTCCCTTAGTAATTGTAAATAGCGGTTCCAAACTGCTCGGCCCTAATCGCACAGTGCATGGAAAGTTCTGATGACTGTATTATGTTTTTATAATCTTTTAGATCTGATTGATATTTTAATCATAGTACTTTTCACTATTTATATGATAAATAGTTATGGTTTTTGCTTTAATAGGTGGAAAGTAATAGTTTTAATGATCACATTTTAGAGTTATGTTTTTTTTTTTTAAACCGGTGTGTGTATTGTCTTGTCTTTTGTGATCTGGAGCGATCGAAATAAAGGCTATTGAATTGACATGAGCCACCTTCAAGGTTTTACATTTTGGGGGGCAGAGACTTGGTTAAATGGTGAGGCCACCCCCATTTAGCTATTAGATTGGAAATAGCGGTTGTTCAGTCAGTATAATCACAGTGTTCAGTAGGGATTATATGAAAAACAAGTTTGGTATTGGACCTATTGGTCTTAGGTGTGGAGATCTCAGATATAGTTAGAAGTAAGACTACCTCCAGTGATTGAGGAAATATTAAAATGTGCTTCTTCAAGAGAGAACTTAAATCTTGTGACTATATACCAGTAATCTTCAGTGCTCCAATTCACCTTCTTAAAGAAAAAAAATGCTTCCCTTTCCATAGGCTCCATCTTTTCCCCCAGAAATAACCATAAAAAGTGGTACCACCCTTGGCAAGTCTGTGCAACTACCCAGGCTCCCTTGGGATAGTTACTATAGACTAGTGGGGTTGGAAGGAGAGTGCATAAGGACTGAGGAAAGGAAGCTGAATCTGAGAAATGAAAGATTAGTTGACTGGGCACTGCAATATTTTTTTTTATTCTTCCACTATCTTCACTATGTGAGTGGGACCACCAAGGAGGAGACATGGAACATAGCAGGATACAGGAGTTAAGATTTATCCCACCAGAGAGCCACCTTCGATTGTCTTTAATAGTCTCTACCCATCGAGAGCTTGAGGCAATTGACTAAACCCTAATGTACCTCCATTGTTCCACTGCACTGGAACAAGACCATTTAAAGAAAACCGATGTAAAAAGCTTGTATGGCATTCTCATGTGTTCATCCATCAACATGCGAAAGAGACCCAATTCTACATGAAAATCTCCCACTTCACCAGTGTCCACGCACTTAACATCACCTTAATCAAGATACAAAAATGGATGTTAGAAAAATGAAAATCAACCCTAAAAAGACTGAATTCATGATACTTAACAGACACTCCTGAAATGTACACATACTGGAAAAGATCCCCAATCTGGTGGTTTTGGTACCAAATTGAATCAAGAAGTCCAAAAATTATGCTTTTGGATTATTGCCAACCTCTCTGGAAATCTCTTACTAACTGCTGTACAATATCAGCTTGAGCCGCTCTTTTCTCAAACCACTTATTCACACAGTCTGACGTATGGTTCATCATGTAAGCTATTGTCTTTTCTCTAAGTAATTACGGGAAGTATTACTCTCAGGAGCCAGTAAAACGTATATGGCACTGCATGGAAGTTCCCCATCAATCTGCATTATTCCTAACTGCATGCACCAAGGGATATGATCGCATTTTCACCCATTTGAGAGACCTCCACTGGTAACCAATGGAGACAAGGATCAAATTCATACTCCTCTTTTTGACTTTAAAAGCTTTGAATCTTCAACAACACTCCTTCCTTTGCTCTTATCCTCATACCTCAGGTGGGACAAAAAATTTGAAGAGGAAAAAACCCCATTAATTTAAAATGACCAATTTCAACTGCTATCACAGCCCAGAATAACATCAACCTACCACACAAACCTCCAGCCTCTAGTATTCAGCAACGCCTAATTTGTGCCGGTGCTCGTAGGTGCTGGCCAACGACAGTCCTTTCTGGGGACCAAGAGTTAAATCTTTCATCATTATACGCTGACCCTGGCAAAAGAAAGACAAATGGAGAAAGGGAGAGAATGAAGGGGAGAAAGACCATGAAAGGCAATATAGATAGAGAGCAGGCCACGAGAGAGAAGTAAAGGCACAGAAAGTGGAGTTGGAAAAAGGGGCATCCGGTGGAATTGGGTAATGGTACTAGGAAATCACAGCATCCGCAGTGCCGACGACTGGCTTCAAATGAGAACTCTGCACCCTCACACTTTTTTCCTTCACACATTAAGCTCTGTGGACATCTGAACGCGGGCGCTCTTTGTGGTCCCCATACCTGCCTGAGCTTTTAAAATGAACTGAAACAGTTACCGGCAGTGACTGACCTGCGCTGCGGCGTGTTTGCCCCACGGACGACACGCATAGGATGCACCTTAGCACATGGAGCTGCTGTGGGTGAGGTGCGTGGGTGGAATGTCCACTAAATATGAGTCTTTGGCAGTGCACTTCGTACCCAGCACGACTCCTTAATAGTTGTTTGTTAACAGTGCCAGCCTATGAAGCTTAGGGAGCGAATGCAGCACCAACCACACACACAGACCTGCTACCTTCTAAACGGGGCACACTCTCTTTAAACACTATCCCCATTCTAAAAAGTAAGTACAAACCATGCACAGCACGCATGCGCACACGCACACACACACACACACACGAACACGCGGACCCGCATACCTTCCAAAGGATGTACATTCACTTTAAACGCAGTCCCCTTCTAAACAGTGAGTACATACACTACACAGCACGCGCGTGCACACACACACACACGCTTGCATACCTTTCTAAAAGGTGTACACCCGCTTTACACGCGGTCCCCATTTTAAACAGTGAATACAAACCATGCACAGCACCCACGCGCACACATACACTCACACGCAGGCCAGCTTACGTTCTAAACAGTGTAAATACACTTTGTATGCGGTGTCCATTCTAAACAGTGACTACAAACCCTGTGCAGTCAGCAGGCACACGCGCACACACACACAAGCTTGCATACCTTTCTAAAAGGTGTACACCCGCTTTACACGCGGTCCCCATTCTAAACAGTGAATACAAACCATGCACAGCACCCAGACGAACACATACACTCACACGCGGGCCGGCTTACGTTCTAAACAGTGTAAATACACTTTGTATGCGGTGTCTATTCTAAACAGTGACTACAAACCCTGTACAGTCAGCAGGCACACACACACACGCACACACACACACACACACACACACACACCTTTCTAAAAGGTGTACACCCGCTTTAAACGCAGTCGCCATTATAAACATTGTTTATAAACCCTAAACGGCACTCATGCAAGCACATGCACAACTAACCATTGTGCGCTCACAATGTAAATGCTGTGCTTACGCTCACTGAACTGTGTACACACACGCACCAGCGTCCAACCATACTCTAAACAGTTTACACGGGCTCCGAAAAGTGCGCACACACAAGCACACTTTCCAAATGATGTTCACATTCTTTAAACCTCGTACCAGTTCTAAAGATGTTGTACACAGTGCGAAAAAGTGTACAACCCCAGACACACATACTCTACACGGTGTGCAAACACACTCTCAACTGTGTACCTACACACTGAACAGTGTACATACACATATACACACAGTGTACAACCCCACTCGGTGATAAAGGTAGAATGTGGCCTGCCCCTTTTATGGAGGGATTAACTGTGCCGAGCAGCGAAGAGTCCTGGGCGTTGTTCAAACCGTTTAAGCGGGAAAAATGAAACTCCGAGTCCGCGGTCCCCGTGACTCATGGAAGGGAAACAAAGGGGAGGGGTGTTGTAACACTGTAACCACTGACAGTAAAAGCTCTTTGGCTGAAGTGACACTTACTCCTTCCCTGAAGAGAGGCAAGGTTTACTTTCCACCTCTCTCCAGACGCTGGGAGCCCCCAGACGGTACACCTCACACCACAGGCTGCCGCCGAAAGAGCCAGGACATGACCCGACCATCAATTGTGGGATAAAAGGGAAGTGTGTGTTTGTGAAACCAGACACACCGCGAACACACATGTGAAACGGGCACTTATGACCGAAACGTGCACAAACTGGGATATATTGACATCCAGGCTAATAATGTGAATGTTGGGACATATTAATAAAACAGCAAAGTTTACAATCTGGAACAATGCTGTACTGCAGACTTTATCTTTGGGGGGGCCATCTGTTTCTAATTAGCATGGCCGCGCTAATGCCATGCTAATTAGAAACAGATGCGCCCCCCTAAAGATAAGAAAGTGCTTCACGACCGCCATGAAGCAGACGACCCAGTCCGGATGGGCCGTCCAAAAGGGAGAAAGGACAGTGAACAAGCATCCTTTTCAATGGGAAGCCAGCGTTTAGCTGATGCGACCCAATGAAAATGTTGGGAGGGGCTTCAAGTCCCCTTCTGAAATCTCATCTCTAACTGTCTCGCCGAGCGGGCAGCGCATGCATTGCAACGCTAGGCGAGACCTAACTAACAGCACACATGTGGGACAAGGAATTTCCTACCTCCAAAAGACTTATGGTAGTCACCTTAAGTCCATTACACTTGGAATTTGGACCTACCTAAACTGGCAAATACCACCCCCACCTCTCACCAGCATAAGCAGAAACTGGAAAAAGATATCAGAAGGCCAGTGGAACAACCCTCTCAACTCCCACCTCCCAAACACAACATCCAACCCAGAACAAGCTGCGAAGATCTTCTCCCTGTGGATCCCAGAATGCACTGAGATATTCTCCCCCAACAAGCCAGCCAAATCCAAAGGACCTTCCAGATGAGCCAGCTAGTTCACAGTGGAGCTGAAATCTGCTAAATTCAACTGCCGGCAACTAGAAAGGAACTGTTGCACCAGAAGAGACAGAAGACCACACCACCTTCAAGACCGCACTCAACCAGTACCACCTCCTCCTGAGAAACAAAGAGCACCACCCTAGCAGACCCCATGGAAGCCAGCACAAACTGCAGCAAGGAGCTCTTAGTCATCGTGAAGCAGTTACCCAACCCCACAACCACCGAGAATGATGATACCCCCTCCCTAGAACTGTGTCACTCTGGCAGACCACTTTTACGACAAGATCTGTCATCTACGAAAACTTAAAACCCCAACGCCCCTGCCACTGACCACATCAGCCTGCTCTAACCCATAAACACAAACACTGAACACCTGCTCACCAATGTGGACCCTCTCACGACTCAAGACGCAATCTTCATCATGACCTCCGTGCACTCGGGAGCACCCCCGGACCTCTGTCCCCACCACATCTTCAACCTCGGGAACAAGACTATTGGCAGCAAGCTCAAGAAAGTTAAACACCGCCATCACCTCTGCCTCCTTCCCTGAGGACTGGAAAAATGCTTAAGTGAGGCCCTTCCTGAAGAAACCATCTGTCGACCCAACAGAACCAAAGAACTACCGGCCTTCTCCCTGCTCCCCTTTTTCGAAAGTAATCAACCATCAACTTACCGAACACCTGGATCACCACAACCTCCTGGACCCCTCGGAATCCGGATTCCGAGCCAACCACAGCACCGAGACCATCCTGATTGAAGCCACCGATGGCATTAGGGCCCACCTGGACCACAACGGACTGGCAGCCCTCATCCTCTTGGACCTGTCAGCTGCCTTCGACTGTCACCCATCAAATATTGATCAACAGACTCCAGCACATCGAAATTCAGGGAGACCCCCTGAAATGGTTCACCTTATACCTCACCGAAAGAACCCAGAGAATCAGTCTCCCACCGTCACCTGAGAATCATCTGCAGCGTCCACCCAAGAAATGCACTCAGCCCTACCCTCTTCAACACGTACATGACCCCCCGGCCAACACAGTCTGTTGGCACAGATTCCACATCTCCTCAGACGACACCAGCTTATCCTCTTACTGTCAGGAGACCCCTCCACCTACAGAGCCAACTTCCACAGATGTATGATGAACATTGCCGACTGGATGAACGACAGCTGTCTCCAGCTCAACACAAACCAGAAGAAAGTTCTCCTCAGTATGGAATGACGCTTGGCAGTCTAATGAACTCGACTCATCCCCCACCCCGACAGGCCATGCCTGCAACCTTGGAATCATCTTGGACAGCAAGCTATCTATGAGAAACAGGTAAACCCAGTCTTGTCTGCCTGCTTTCACACCACCCTACTCATGCACCACAAGATCTTCAGGTGGCTCCCAGTCAACTCCAGAAAGACCGTCAGGCAGACCCTCATCACCAGCAGTCTGGACTACGGAAACACATTCTAAGTGGGAATCACCGCAAGCTTCCTGAATAGACTACAGACAATACAGAACTCTGTAGCAAGAATCCCCCTCTGCCTCCCCAGACTGACCCACAGTGTACTCCACCTCAAGAGGCTACACTGGCTCCCAATCCAGGAGGGATGCCAGTTCAAATTTTTGACCCATGCACACAGAGCCCTGCACAACAAAGGACCGGCATACATCCACAAACGCATGACCTTCCGCCAACCAACCAGACATCTACGATCCGCCTCCCTTTTCCTCACAGACACCCCCTTGATCCACTGAGGCAACAGTGGAGGATGCTCCTTCTAACACCTGGCGGTTGGAACAACCTTCTCCTGCACCTCAGGAGCGCCTCATCACCCCGGCAATTCGGGAAGAGACTCAAGACCTGGCTGTTCGAATTAACAAATCTCCATGAAGCAGTTGAAAACACCAGCACCTTGAGACCTTCTCAAGTGATTTGCAGTGCTTTATAAACCATGATTGATTGATTAGGAGGCACAGTAGGTAATTCTCAAGGGCTCTCCTCTTGATAAGTGTTACTACAAAGGGTGCCCTCTCCGACCATACCACAATGTCCTAACAGACTTAAGTTAGGGTCACTACATCAAGATATTGAAAGAATGGCAGAGGGCAATGGTGTGGATGACCTGGATTTAGTGGAGTTTGTAAGGGTGCTGTTGATTGGAAATTGAGATGTGATTGAAATATGATTAGGCTCATGTTTAAAGGAGGACTCTAGAGGAGAATCCATAATTGCAAGGGGGTTGGAAGTATTACTGAAGATAGAAGGAGAAAGCTGAAGTACAAGGTGCATGTATGAGGAAGAATGTGGGGGGATGAGGGGTGAGATCAAAAGCTGGTGGAAGATTTTGTTGTGAGAAGGATAAGCAGAGGTTGGAGATATGATTTTTGAGCCATTGAAGGGATAAGAGGTGGACTGAACAGAGAAAGGAGCAGGAATCGAATTGTGCAAGGTGTGAGTGTTGGTCTGTAAGGGTGTTTGGGTCCAAGTGTACTAAGACTGGTTCTCTCCCTAAATGGTTTGGGGGTAGGGGTCCGAGACAGGTGTAATGTTTGAATGTGACTAGTGTTAGCTGCTGGGCAGTTCTAGGTGAAAGTGGGAAATGGGGTGACAACTTGGAGCAGTTAATAAGTATGGTATTGTTAAATTGGTTGGGAGTTGGGTGTTAAAGAAAAAAACAGATTTTTTTCATTTTTCAATTTGAGCAATAGGGAGGCATGTGAAGTTGTTTTGTAAGAAACTTGCAAGTATCGTGGTACATCAAGGAACTGTGGGAGGAAGGAGTTTGGAAGTCCATGTCAATGACATGTGTGATGGTGAATGGCTGTATAATAGATCTGCACATCTAATCAGTAGCTCAATTAGAGGACAGGTACTGGATCAAACTTTGATGCTACATTTAGTGTGTCAGGATGCCCACGTGTGCCTTGAAGCAAATCAGCAAGATGATTTGTAAATTATTGGACTCTGACGTGCCCAAGGCTGAGAACTGTAACTAGATGTCGAGTTTAAAGGAACTCTGGGAAGGGCTGGCACCGCAGTAATGCTCCATAATAGCTTTGCCTCTTTTCAGAAGTGGACATAGAGCAAAACAGGGGAGGACAGGGTTCCACAGTAGTGGAGCTTGTTAGCTTTACCCCAAGGTAAAGTTAGAATAGCTAAGGGGAAATCGGCACATTTTGAGCACTTTTGGACATAGTTTCTGGTTTGCCTTTGTTTGATTGGTAGCCTCTGGGGTTTATTGGTTTGGGTTGTCTGTTGTTTGGGACTTTTGTAGGAGTTTTAAGGAACTAATCTAGATTTTGAGACCACCTTCTTGTACCCCAAAAAGTCCTGTTCATAAACATAGGCCAAAAACATTTTAGATAATTTTGGGGGTGAGTACGTGGTGTTTTCAATGTAGTTTTGATTTGGGTTTTTTCACACTGATTGAACCCTGTGAAAGAGCTGACTTGAATTCTTAAAATATGAAGAACATTCTAGGAGAGGTTTTTTCTTATTTGACATGGAAGTTTATAAAAGGCTGCAATACGTTTTTTAAACAAACATTCCCCCCATAATCTGTCTGCTGCATATGTTGCTGCAATGAACAATACAAAAAGTGATGGGTGAGATGCTTGAATTAATCTCAGCCACTAGTAATTGCTTGGGCCGCATCCCAATCAATTGTCCGGTTTTTTCCAACATGTCACCTCAGATTTTGACTTTGCCATATGCAAATCAGCTCGAGTCCTACTCCAATAAGAACAGCTTCTCACAAGATAAGCAATTGTAGCCATGGATCACTCTATTATATTGTATTAAATAAAGTCCAAAGTTCACACGGTCTTCCTGTTTAAAACTGGTTTGTAGTGATGCGATGAAATAAATGACGAGAGCACATTTTCCATACAGTCAAAATGTGTTTTGTACCACTGGACTTTCGCAAGGCTAGCATTGGAAGTCTCAAACAGAAAGCCTGTGTTACTGAGTAAAAGAAAATAAATCCAAAATTGCTTTAGGTAGAGTATGTCATAGAAAAGAATGCATTTGTTATTTTAGATACAGTTACTTGCATTAATTATGTGCATCCATGACTACGAAGTCTTTGGAACAAGCTAGATTGAAACATAATGGAAGAGAGACTTGTTGCTTGTCTCCAGACCATTAAATGTATAAAATCATTGAAGATAAATAGCGTCTGCTTCTTCTGGCAATATACATGTGCACGGCACAAGCATGGTTATTAGACCTGTCATCCTTAAGGTGGTCTTCCCCCCCCCCCCCCCCCCCCCCCAAGTGTTTGCCTGCTTATCACCTCTTTTTGCTGAATGTTTTTTTTTTGTTGTACTTAAGTCTCTGAGCACTTTACCACTGCTGACCAGCGCTAAAGTGCATGTTCTTTCCCCCTAAACATGATAACATTGGTGTATACACAATCGGTATATTTAGGTTACCTGCAAGTCCCTTGTAAAGTGATATACCCTATACCTAGGACCTGTGGCACTGATTGTGCCACCCACACAAGCAGCCTTTCGAATCACTCAGGCCTGCCATTGCAGGACCTGTATGTGCAGTTTACTGCCACTTTATTTCGGCATTTAAAACCCTTTTCCAAGCCTTAAACTCCCCTTTTATTATACCTAAGTCACTCCTAAGGTATGCCCTAGGTAGCCCAGGGGGTCTGTGTAAGTAAAAGGTAGGATATGTACTTGTGAGCTCTGCATGTCCTGGTAGTGCCAAACACCCAAATTCGTTTTTCACTGCTGTGAGCCCTACTCCTCTCATAGGTTAACATTGGGAATTCTTCGATACACTTGTAAGCTGTAATTCCTGATTACAAAGGGGTAGCTGCATCATGTTTTATATCTTTGGGATGGTAATGACAAATCCTCCTCACTTGTAACGTTGAATTTAACATTACTATTTTAGAAATGCCACATTCAGAAAGTTGACATTTTTCTGTGCTTACTGCTCTGTGTGCCTGCAACCTGTCTCCAATACACGTCTGGGGTGGGTGACAGCTCCACTTTGAACATTCCCTCTAGACAGCCACAAACACAGTAAGTTTATTCCCCTGCATTCTGGTGGCTTTTCTTGAGCCGGAAGGGGGAAGCTGACACACCTGAATAGGAAGTGTCCTGTTTTCTACACACAAGGCTGCTTTCCACCTACCAGAACTAGGAAGAAAGGACCTGTGTGCACTTCGGAACCCTTCTTTAAAGTCACCCCCACTTCAAAGGCACAACTGGGTAGAAGTACTGGGTCTCTGACCCTACCTAGACAGTACACTGCTGGACCCGTCGGGAAGGACTGCTGTGCTTCTACAAGGACTGCCATTCTAATGGACTACTGTTCTGGAAGAACTGTTTTTCTGCTCTGATCTGCTGCCTGGTACCAGCTGTCCGCTAACCCCTGCCCTGCTGAGGAAAAGGACTGGACCCATCTAACTTGAACCCAGAATGACTCCAAGGGTTTGCTGGCTTTCCCCCTTTTCTAAAGTCTCCAGCCATCAAAGACTTCCTTCAACCCTGCAACAGCACCTGGACTCTGTCATCTGTAAGTCTTGCCTTGCCAAGTGGTGCCAAGCGAGTTGTGGGCCCTTGGAAGTGACTTTTCTGTGGTAATCCAACAAAATCCATGCAGTGACAACTTTGCGCCGTTCGGAACCGACACAGCTCTCTTAGACACAGATGCAGGTGCTGCGCCACTGAATTGCTACAACAGACTGCGTGCCTTGACGATGATGGACTGTGCAGCTTGACGTTTGTGCACCGCTGAGGGGTTCATCGAAAAGGTTTCACTGACTGCATGTATTAGGGCTAGAAAAATCCCCAAAATGGTACTGGTCCTGCAGGTCTAGTACGTTGAAAAATCTCCTCGACCTAACAGCAACCTACTTGACCTCCGTCTCTGAATGCGGAGCAAATGTGACAACATAACAAGATTTAAAGGCATCTTTATTGCTCATTAACTTTGTGAGCAATAAAAATGCCTTTAAATCTGGTTATCGTGTCACCTTTGCTCCTTTTTCAAAGACAAAGGACAAAAGTTAGCTTGTGTTCCTACTCGGCAGAAAGGGCAAGTAGGACCTAAAAACAGCTCGTCCTCGTTTAATTTAGCTCGCATATGCGAGCGGTCGAGTGGATTTTTCAAACCTTGTATTGGAACCAATGCATCGCCTAAATCCATGAGAGCGACCATGCATCACCTCCTCTGCTCCCCACATCGGATCCTCGACATTCAAACTTCCTCCATTCAGTGTACTTTTTCAGGAGGAGAGGTGAGAGTCTCTCCATAGGAGTCAACCCAGGATTTACCTCTGTCTTTCACAACCAGATGTCCCTTTTTGGCACTTTGACTCTAAGCACTATAATTTGATTTAATCTTTAAAAATGATTAATAACTCCAGTTCTACTGATTAGATGTTTGTTGTTTTGGTGTTGTTTTACTCATAAAATTATCTATTTTACTAACCCTTTGCGGAGTATTTTTGTGGTGTTTTCATTGTGTTACAGTGTCTGTTTGAGTGTGCTGCACAAATACTCTACACATTGCCTCTTTAGCTAAGCCTGACTGCTCTGGGGTGTATCTACCTTACCCTGACTAGAGTAGTGGTTCCTGCTTGGACAGGGTGCATACCTCTGCCAACCAGATACCCCATTTCTAACAGTTTCTGTTTGCCCATTATGTCTGTCCATATTTCATAAAATATCTGGTAACAGAGAAATGGTAGGAGCGCTAGCTCCTACTTAACCTGATTGGCGAAACTAACCCACCATACTGCTACCATTGTATGTGCAACAGTCTTTTCCACAGCTATCGTAGTTTTGCATTTCCAATAGGAACAATCCAGCCTAAACTCACAAGCCACGTCCTACTTGAACCAGAACACATGCAACCCAAGATCAATTGTGGACTATTTGGGCCTCTTCAGCCCTGTGCAGCTTGTTTCCAGTGAATTTAATTCAAGCATTCAATCCATCACTACTTTGTACTCTTCACTGTGACGCCCCAAGTGAAACTGGTATGCCTGGGTGTAGGTCTCATTCTCACTGTCACTTCTTTTTATTCTGCATATATAGTTACAGCATCTTGCATGTTTCACACTCACTTTTGCATTGAAAGGTAATGCTTGCTCTTGTTTTGGGAAAACTCATCTGCGCACCAATGAGTGATGTGCTAACAATGTTGTCCTTTGTAGATTTCTAGAATGTTACCATTTTTATTGTTTTATTTGACAGAAATCGTGAGAAACAAGCGTGGAATGAACAGAGAGGAAACTTGCAAGTACCCACAGGTGCCATCTGCTTGGTTGTGCTAATTCACAATGGTTGTGTATGGGTTCTCACTATTTAAGATTCACATTGCTTGTTCAAATTTGTTTAATTCATGCTTCAATCTTCATTAATGAAAATCTGTTCTCCGTATGCACACTTCAGAAGTATATGGATTCCTTTTATTTGCAAAGATTTGTACTAGTGTTTCGATCTGTGCTGCTTGAACACATTCTTATTACTAACAATTTGTGCCATAGATGTAATTATACGGTTCCTAGTGAAGTCGGGCATCTCCATATTTTATTGTGCCTCCCGCTAGATCACTCTAAATGCTAGAGCCTAAACAGAAATGCAAAGGGGCAGATTTGGTAACATTTCACGCAGTGCAGCAATGAAAGCTGCTGTGCTATGTGGAAGAAAAAGCAGAACTGCACCATACCCACTTAAACTATGGCAAGGTTTTCTTCACTCCCTGTGCTGGTGCACTTTAGGCTGCTCTGTATTGGAAGGGTGTATGTGATGTCAAGCATAGGTTTTGTTCGAGAAGCTTACCCTTTAGGACAACATACTATGCCTAGACCTAATTAAACACTTTTCCCACTTTTGTGTTTGTGCTGTAAAGCGTTAGGCCTGCCTCGAAGACATTTATTTTTGGCCCAAATACCTGTCTACCTTTTTAGGTTTCGCCTGCACAGAACTTGTGATGTGCTTGTGAAATCTACTGCATTTAATATAAATCTTAAAAGGGGATTACATCCTGCCCTTACTTTTCATTTGTTCATGTGCTTCCCACTTACTTATACTGTTTCCATTGGTTGTAGCATGCCATTTCATGTTCTTCATGGGTTCTTCTTATCAGTGTCCCTCGGCCCTAGTACTAATTTCAATCTGCTTTTGTTGAACAGATTTCTTAATTGTGAGCAAGCATGTCAGAACCCCTGGTTGTCTCCTCCTCCTCCGACCTCTTCCCCAGGAACAACATCTTGATTTGTGCTGCTCATTCCACAGATTCTTATTTTCAATGGCCGCCGCTTTATCCTCTGCGCTCAACGTGTAGGCCATCTTGTGCCTCAGAACCCACAGATTCATGTCGGACAGGGACCTGAGCCCGGGTCCTGCAGCAAAGAGACACACTGAATCCTGAATAGGTAAAATGTGCTTCGCCGAAAGCGAAAGTGCCCAGAGCACCCCAAAAAGAGCCCAAGCTCGAATACTCTCAGCACTGCCTACTTAAACTCCTGGCCCTGCACACACACACACACACACACCAAAGAGAGCGGAGTCCCTAACTTTCTCCCTCTCCAAGTGCAGACTGCCCCCTCAGCTCGCACTCACTTCAGAGCCTTTGTTTCCATTGGTAATAATTTCTGCTTTTGGAAGGCACAGAAGCTGCAACTTGCAGTTGCCTGCTGAGTTTCATGTAGCTTTGCATGTCTGGGGCCTGCAGCCACCCTACTGTGACTAGGCACGTTTCCAAGACGTTTGACTATTTTTGCTCTTTTTCCATGTTAGGACTGTCGACCTAATTCCTATGGTCAAAACAAATTCTTTGACTTTGCCCACATTTTACAACTTCTAAGGCAACAGTTCCGCAGCCTGGGAGTGCCGACATTTGTCTGCGTGTCAGCAACTTTAACAATTCGCTAGACAAATGAGTCAAATTCTGGGCTCAGGATTGAGCGTGAAGCCTTACACATGCAGGTGTGCTTTCCACCTCACACTGTGGTACAGATTTACAGAGAACTGACTGCCCTTTCACAGCAGAAATACAGGCTGTCCCCATTTCAGGTCACTTGTTCTGTAAAGACACTTGCCAAAAGGTTAGCATCTGACACGAACCCCGGCGTGGCCTGGTTTATTTTTTATTCCTTAGTATTCTAGCCAATACTGCTGCTTCCCAAATTCATACTCATTGTAGTATGCGTGTATTTTTCTATCCCACAAACCTGTATGTTTCCAGACTTGAAACCATTTTACAATATGCCTAGACCACAAATCGTTTTTTTATGTGGCGCTAACTAGTATTTTTCTTCAAAACAGTACCATGGGTGTTCACCTTAAAAAAAAGAAATGATGCTTCGTTAGAGGCACGGACAGCGTCTTACACCGGCAGTTAAACTCCCTACTACCCCCCACCCCTCCCCCCAAAAATTGGGGATACTCTAGATATCTTTCTGCAAACATGTAAACCGCCATAGTATCTCTGACGGACCTCTTTCCTTCCCCACAGGGTAACCTGTGACACCGTTAGTAGCTCTTCCATACCGCGCAATTAATCTTTTCTCAATTACTACCTGTCTCCCACTTCCTTCCCTCTCTCGCTCTCATATAACCGCTTTAATGCATTATCTACCACAACGCCTCCAGAAACCAATCTCATGGGAACTCAACCTTTTGACTATACCTCTATAGTCTTCCTACAGACAAAATCCTGAGACATCCCTCTGCATCTAGGACCAAACACACGCCTCAATGTTTTATTATTATTATTAATTTTCTAAGGCGCACAGCTACCCTGAGGTTTCCCGGCGCCATCGGACACAACGCTAGAAGAGAGGGAGACACTATTGGTTAAATAACCGAGTTTTTAGGTCTTTACGGAATTTGTTGTAAATAGTTTCGTGCCAGAGTTGTAATGGGAGTGAGTTCCATAGGGAATGAGCCAAGTAGGAGAAAGACCGGCCACCCATACGCAATAGTTTAATTCTGGGGACTTGAAACTTTGCCTGAGCTGAGGATCGGAGAAGACTCCTAGGGAGGTAGGGGTGTACCAAGGCGCTCAGATACTGTGGTGCTGAACCGGATTTGATCCTGTGCATATAGCATAGGACCTTGAATTTCACGCGATTCTTCATCCTAAGCCAGTGGAGGTCACGGAGAGAACCTGAGATGGATGCCTTTCTAGGTAACTGGCTGCAGAGTTTTGGACAACCTGCAGTTTTCGAACCACCTCCTTGGTGGCTCCTAAATACAGAATGTTGCCATAGTCCAATCTAGATGTAATCAAAGCCTGAATTACTGTTCTTTGTGTGGGGACTAGGTAACATCGAGTATTTTTTTGAGCCATCTTACGATGGTGAAGCAGGTTGCAACAACCTTGACTGCTTGCTGTTTCATAGATGATTATACCTAGATTGTGGACTGATTGTGACGGTTGAGGGAGATCCCCCATTTGAGGGCGATGATTATTAATTTTTTTATTAGAAGTTGGAAGACATGCATCTATTGAAGTAGTAATCCAGGTTTGGATAGTGTCAGCATCCGCTATATTAATTGAGGTGATGGCAGGAATATTAATCGTAAGATGTTGATTAAATAGATCTAAATCTAGATTCTTCCAGTTTCTGGACCCCACTTTGGTAGTAGAACTAAAGGAGTTCTCACACCGGGGTTCCGATTTCACCTTAAAACCGATTATCTGACCAGAGTACCGGAATGGCTGCCTGACATAAGATACTGTTTAGATTGGAAAAAATGTGGTCTAACCGATATCCCGCCTTGTGGGTGGGACCTGAGTTGCAGAGCAAAATGTTCATGGCTGCCAGATCGGCCATCAGAGCGGTGCTAATAGTGCATGTGGGGTCATTAAAATGAATATTTAGGTCTCCCAAGATGGTGAAATTTGTCGCCCATAACATTAGAGGGGCGATGAGTTCCGGAAACATCAATGCCCAAGAACCTGCAGGTCCCGGTGGTCGATAAATCAGTTTCCCAGAGAAAGTGAATTGGGATGAGAGAGAAGGTTTAAAAGAACTGGCTTCACAGCCTTTAAAGGGTAGGTCCTCCAATTTGCAAGTGTAAACAGTGTTATAAATTAATGCAATCCCACCTCCTATTTTATCCACCAGATCCTGTCTAATGATCGTATAGTTGGGTGGTAAGGTGATTGCAACATCGGTCCAGAGCTCTAATGAAGCCATGTTTCTGTAAGGAAAATGGCATCTGGTTGTATATTCAGTAGGAGGTCAAAAATATCCTTGTGTTTGGAAAGTGACCTACAATTTATATTAAAAAAAGGTAAATTCCTTAGAGAGCTGCCTTATTTATAACAGAGAAAGGCATCTGCGTGATATGATTCATGCGGGTAGTGGTATTAGCAGTGTGTTCCCTGCTGGGTGGTATGGTAAGAGAAAAACCACAGCAGGGACAGTTGGAACGCGAGTTTCCTGGTTTAAAAGACGTGTATTTCAGTTTTGACTTAGGTCTACGTTCATGTAGCAGTTTTTGGGAGTAAGTTTGTCATCTCTAAATAGCTCTCTTCTCATCATACAATATTTTCACCATCTCAGGCCTTTCCTCTCTGAAGCATTTGATTTTTTTCTACTATAAGTCTGTAATGTCTCCACAACAATGTGGATAATTGTGTTTTTTTATTTTATTATATTACAAATGCAAATAAAAAATTGTGAATTAAAAAAAGTTATCCTGCTCCAGATATTACTGATGTCTCCACCTTTATAAACACATGCAAACAACTAAATTATATAGATTTGGGCTTGTGCTGTTATAGGAAACCCTCTCTCTCCCCCTACATATCTAATGTCCTGTTGCCAACAGTTCTAGCTAGAACGACATGCCTGTCTCTTGCTACCTGCCCATCCTGATCTCTACTCCTCTCTCTATCTACTCTAGGCCTCTCACTTGCATTGCAGACATCAGCCCTTGCCTCAGTATCTTTCTACTATTCCCTACCACACTGTCTCTGGATCAACAACACTCGGCCCAGCCATCCTTTCCCATCTGTCTTATGCTCTCTATCCCCATTTCTTTCTCTGTACACCATCTCTTGATCTCTACCTCTTCTTCCCCAAACATGGTCTTTTATCCCTATATCCCTCTGTCTCCTGCTCCCCACCCCAGCATCTTGCTCCCCACCCCAGCATCTTGCTCCCCACCATCTTGCTCCCCACCCCACTGTCTTTTGATTCATGTCCCTGAATCTTCTGCTGTGTACCCCTCTGTCTCTTGTACTCTACATTGCCCCTCTGCCCCTTGTGCTCCCTAAACTTCTCTCTTGCTCCATAACATGCTCTATTTTGCTCCTTGCCAAACTGACTCCTGGGACACACTATTGCTCCTATTCCCTGTCCTGTTTTCCTCCTGCTCCCTACATCGGTCTCTTGCTCGGTACTCTAGCGTCTTGCTCCCTACTCTACTCCTCTGTCTCTTACTCTCTTCCTCCCGCTCCCTGGCCCCCTCTCACCTGCTCTCTAAACCTCGGCCTCTACTTTTTTAGTAGTTATGGCTTTTCACTAAAATACATGGATGGTTGTCTCGGACCCCACATGTACTACCCATGGAGCGCCCCCTTTGAAGCAAAGTATCATAAAACCTTATTTTGCTTTACTTTAGGGTTACCTTCCAATGTAAATCAGAATTGACACTGGAAAAAAATACCAAAGCAACACTTGACTGGTTTGTGCCACTTTTGTGATGCAAACCCTATACACAGTGTTGGTAAATTTGGCCTCAGAGTCATCTTTGTGTACAGCCCACACAGGGTGTGTGTGCTGGTGTCCCTGTGATGCAACAAATAGAAACTGGTGCTGCTGCACCTGCATATTGTACTCTTCTTTCACCTTTTCTCTTCTGTCTTCACTTCACAGGTCTCCTGTTTTACTCTTTCTCTACTCCACTACCTTAGGCTTCTATCCTCCTCTGTTCCACTACTCCCTGTGGTCTTACTCACTCGTCCTACTTTCTTCAAGCTCTCAATTTACTTCCTTTCTTTCCTCTCATTTCTCCTCTCTCAGAATCTTTTGTACATAGAAGCTCTCAGTTAGATGACTTGTTTATAGTGTAAGGATTTCTTGTTCTTTTAGTGCACATGTACTATGTTTTTAGGAAATGTAATTCAGCAACAAAGGTTGCTGTGCTGCTGTGGTTCAAAGGGAGAGACAAAGACCACGTCATATCTACTGGTGCACTTTAGGCTTCAGTGCTCCAACACACAGACCTTTGCACCATAGTACAATGGTGTGTGCATACGGTCAGGTATAGTTCTTACTGATGGATACTTTTCCAGTACAAAATATTCAGCTGAGACATAGGTTAACACTTTTCCCACTTCGTGTAGTAGCTGTACAGTTCACATAGAAATTTGGAAAAGTGTTGAGACTTTTAAAACTTGCTCCATTGTTACACCTACTTCGCGGAGGTATATGGCCTTTTCAAAACTAATTGCTTCAGCTAGGGCTACCTCTGTCTCAGCGCCAAGACACTTCTGAGTCTTCGTGCGCTCAATACGTTTTATTAATGTAACATAGTTCTTTAGCACAAATCTCGGTCTACAAATGTTATAAATAGGAATTTGCCCATGTACCACCCATGGGACATCCCACTGATGCAAAGTAGAGTATAGTATTGCTTTGCTGTACTGTAGGCAACTTTCCAATATAAATAAGTTGGTAAAAAAAAATCCCAATTCAGCACTTTGCACTAGGTTTGCGTCATAAGTGACACAAACCCGGTAAAAGTGTTTGTAAATATCCCCCTCACTATCTTTGAAATGCTGGTTGTTTCTTTTTTTTCTTTCTTTTTTTTAAACACATAATAGACAGGATCTCAATAAATGTTGATTTTTTAAAAAATTATTTTTATGGTACCTCGTACTGGCTACCTGCCGCTTCTAGTGTAAGAAAATGCCTCTTTTTACATGATCACCCCCAAAGCTTTGGACTGATGCTGCTAGTTTTTCAACTCTGAAGGTGCACTGAGGCCTGCTAATCATATCTCAGTGTTGGGGCTCTGACCCCTAAAAGGAATACGTCCGATTGGTTCACCCACAACTGGCATTAGTTAACTTACTTATAAATCCCTAGTATATGGTACATGGGGTACCCAGGCCTGTAAGTTAAAGTGTTGCTCAAGAACTGCAGCACTTATCTTTCCAACATGAGGGTGGCAAAGCAATAGTTCCAACTTGCAATTGCTGGCTGGCAAGACAGTTCTCAATTTGTTAACACAACTTTGCCATTAAAGCTCATGACAAAGTCCAGACCATGTGTTTTTATTAGATCTATCACCCCTATGGCAGGCCTATGGGAGGTGCAGTATCTTTAAAAAGTGGAACGTGTTTTTTACATGTTTTTACAGTAAAAGAAAACTGAATTGTTTTCACTGTAGAAAGGCCAGTAGTCCTATTGTGCTAACTTCTGAATGAGACTACTAAAGTTGGTACTTCAAGGTATCAAAATCATTTTTTCAATAAATGCAACTTGATGCCAGAGCCAAATTCAATGTAACTATTAAGTAAATGGCAACTTTATGAAGTTGCCACTCTGTTGCTCTAAGTTTTCATGACAGTTTATGGTTGCTGGACACAAGACCGCCTTCTGACCCCCTGAGCAGAGGTGTGAACGATGTTCAGGAAGGAAGGCAAATGGCCTGCTATTGGAAGAGATGTTCTTGTCTACCAGGCAGGAAGACCAAACCTAGTGTGAGCCCAAAGGGCAAGCTTCAAAGGGGAAGCCACCTTTGAAGGGCAAATCGTGGACACACACAAGAGGGGCTGCTCTTTTCTTTCTGGTAGACAGGTTGGTGAAAGGGGCAGAGAGGGAAACAAATGTTAAACTGTTTTTCCCATGGGTGTCTAGCCCTCAGGTTGCTATGCCTCTAGGGTGGATTACCAAGCTCCACACAACAAAAAAGGGATTCTGCTATCTTGGGAGTGGGCATAATGTTGCATTCTAGGATCGCTAGATGCCACACTTTGCAAGAAGTTGTCATCAGACAGAAGCAGACCTGGTGACCAAGTCACCACATTCTGCGAGGGCAAGTTCTAGGCATAAGAGGCACCCCTGGAACCCAGACCCCTGATCATGTGTGCACCAAAGGGGGACTGTGCCCTACTGTTCCCTTGATCTGGCAAAGAGAGGCTGCACCAAAGACTGGACTGTATCTGGTGATCCTTGGGCTAGCAAAGAAAGGACTTGGTTGTGGTGCCCTACTCGAGGAAAAGCAATCCCCGAGTCTCAGACAGAAGAGACTCCAAGAGTCAGTTGGCTGATTTCCTGTTACAGCTATAGGGCCATAAAAGCTGAAGAAGCCTGCCTTGGTGAGTTGGTAATCAAGGCCACTGACTGCCGAAATGCAGCCTGGAGATCAAGTGTCATCCTTTAAAATGTGCAGAGAGTCTGCTAGACCCAGGAGAGACCTCCAAGTGCAGTTTGTCACCTAAGATGGACACTAGCCTCAATGAAAGGGAACTGCTGGTTTTCCTGTAACCAGAGACCAGTAGACCAGTGGCAACTGTTATTTGACTGGACTTCAACCGGACTTCAAGGGACATTGACTCCTGTGACCAAAGTCACCCCACAGTGTTTGTGGCCTGAAGGATGGCCCTAGGAAGGCCCTAATTACCTGATCAGAATCCTGTATCCCTTGCATCAGGACCACTCCATTGATGTCTATGGTAGTTCGTCCATAAGACCTGGAACTGGACTGGAGATTACTGCAAGGTAACTGTCCTGCCAAGTCTCATTGCCCACTTTGACTCATTCCCTCCTGGAGTTGGCCACCCAGACTGGGCTGGAGTAGTCTCACTTAACTTTACAAAAGTTTTCAAACATTTTCCAAGTAACTGCTAACCGCAGTAGTTGCCAACACTTGTTTGCAATTTGAATGAAAAGCAGCGATGAATTATTTGCTTAATAATTTGCATCTCAGGAAGCCCCTCTGGTGGACTTTGTTTTGGTATCTAAAAATTCATAAAAATAAGATCTATGTTTATAAAGTGGTGTTCAATTTCCTTTGTCATGTTTTTTTCGTATCCAACTATTTTGGCACTTCTAAATGCTTTGCACCTGTTCCCTTTGACAAAGCATGACTGCACAAAGCTGCAGCTATCCATGGTTGAGCTAATGTTTTACAAACAAGCTCAACTGGACCCAAGCCAGTTGGTGAGTTTTACATGGTGAGGTTACACAACCACTTTCTTCACATTGATGCCTAGCGGTGGGATCGAGAACTTGTGTTTAGCAGTGCCATATGGTTAATAAGTCTGACCAAGAAGCGAGTTCTTGTAATTTTCAACCAAGGTGGTAAGTTTTGGAGTCTCCTAAGTACAACTTCTGAATGTTTGCAGTCTTTTAAAAAGTTTTGAAGAAGCTTTGAAAAAGTTTACCAAAGTTTTTGCAAAGTTCCTAGAGATCACAAAAATGGCTAGGAAACATGAGCTCAACTTGGCCACCTTGTTCACCCTCAGGATCAATGATCATGTGCAAGGATGGAAAGATTATATTGGATGTCTCTGAAAAGAAAGAGGCACTCCCCTCATGGTCAGAGACCCACAGAGCCCTAAGCATTTTTGGAAAGTGAGATCACCCCAGACAGTGGGGAAGATGATGTTGCCAGGGAAGTAATTGATGATGGAGATGGGGAGGACGATGTTCTGACCCCCAGCATCTGCCAGAGGCTCCACTCAATATCTGGCAGTGAGAGGAGCACAACGTCAGAACGTGGGGTGCAGGAACCCTTAAGGCCCAAGAAAGCCACCTAGAGTTGAAAGACAGGAGACTGGCTTTGGAAGAGAGGAGAATAGACCTTGAAGAGAGAGAGTCCAGTTGGGCTCCTATTCCCAGAAGAAGGTTGGCAGTAACACAGACACTGAGGTCATCACAGGGAGTGACTATGATTAGAGATTGCCCAAAGGGATTGTGCCTACATATGTTAAGGGTGTTAAGGGTGTGACCTAGATAAGTGTCTGGCATCATATGAGAGCTCTAAGGATGAGATGGGTGGGTGCCCAGCACTGGGGAATCTTTATTGTGGTAATTGGTTCCAGTGGTGGAGTGAGACAGGCTCCTGACACTAGAGGATAAAGCGGGACAGTCTTACACTCACATGAAGGCTGTACTTTTAAGGCTATTTGGTCTTACCCCAGAAGAATATTAACGAGAGTTGAGGAATGTAGATAAGGGGGGCAAATATGAAATGGGTGGACTTTGTGGATGCATCAGTAAAGGCACTGGGTAGCTGGATTAAGGCTAACAACGTGAATAACTATGAGGGGCTCTACAATTGTGTGGTCAAGGAAAATATCCTTACAAGCTGTTCCTCAGAAAAGTTACACCAGCATCTTGTAGGCTCTAAGCTGTCTAGCCCCAGAGATATGGGCAAGATGGCTGATGAATGGGTACACAGTACACATGGAGGTGATCATAAGAAAGGCGGTCTGCTCCCCTCTTCAAGGGAAAGAAGTGGGCGAAGATGCAAATAAATATACACCTAAAGAGATCCAAAAGAAACACTCAATGTGCCGAGCTCCATCCACGTCCAATAGTAGTGGGGACCCTGGAAAGAACTATGAACCTTCAAAGGCAGTGGTGTGTTATGACTGCCAGCAGTCAGGGCACAAGAGGGGGATCCTGTGTGCATCAATAAGTCACCCACTGGTCATTATTCCGAGTACATTGCAGGCGTAGGGGTAGTGGATAGAAGTTGTCTCTGGGAGTTCCAGAGTGTACACTGAGAGCACTTTAATTTTAGTGGATGCGAAGGAAATTGAACCCTTGGCTCACTGGCCTCCAAGCATGGAAAATACAGGCAGTGCTCATGAATCTATGGGATTGAAGTTGATACCTTGAGGGATACAAGTGCCAGCCTAACCCTGGTCATGGCCAAGCTGGTTTACCCAGACCAAATCATTCCCATTGAGATGCAACAGATAGTCGACTCTGACAATGATACAAAGTCCCATCCTGTGGGTATGGTGGACTTTGAACGGGAGGGGTTACTGTCCTGAAGAATGTGGCTGTGCACCCTGCCAGACCATAAGTGTCTGCTAAGTAATGATCTTGAAACGTATGCCTGGGCAGGTGTGTAAAGGAATGCTTATGCACTAATATTGGGCCTTCCTGTATGTGTGTCGACTACACCACCAGCAGCCTTACAGGGAAGTCAAGGGCTCTGGAAGAATATGCCAGGCCCCTAATAACAAGAGAAAGAGTAGGAAATCTGGCTTCCCAGGGTCCTCAATTCCAACCCTGAGAAGGGTCTCGCACCTGAAGAGGGGGACATTCCCATGACAGACTTGATAGAGCTGCAGGAAGTCCGTCCAGAGAGGCTTTAGCCAGGGGCAGAAGCCTTGTCTCATTCTTGAATGCCTAAGGCATCTAACTGGAAGGCAAGAAAAAGAGGATTACAGTGGTATCCATAAGGTGTGCTGGGAGGATGGAGTCCTGTATAGTGAGGCAAGGGACACCAAATCAGGGCCAGTCAGGAGAGTGATGGTCCCCTAACACTTCTGTCGCTCCTGTGTCGCCTTAGTAGCCAGTAGCAAGATGGGGGGCAAGCCAAGGGCTCCCTTGTTACCACTTCTTGTGATGGGGACTCACTTTGAGAGAGTAGCAATAGGCAATATTGGATCCCTTGACCCTCAGACCACATCTAGGAATGGCTTAATCCTGGTGGTAGTGGACTATGCCAATCAATCAGGAGTTTGTAAAGCATGGCTACTCACCCGTGAGGGTCTTAAGGCACTAGGTACCCAACATGCAATTCCACTTAGGACAGTGACAGCTCTTTCAGTGCCTAGGGTCCTGCTTGGTATATTCACCAGAATAGGTTTCCCTTAGGAAGTCATCTCTGATAGAGACACTAACTTTGTGTGTCTATCTGAAAGCAATGTGGGATGAGTGTGATGTTCACTGCACCACCCCTTACCATCCCCAAGGGAGTGTTTGAGTTGAGAAGTGCAATAAGACCATGAAAGGCGTGATAATGTGTTTGCCAGGAAAACTCAGGAGATTGGCTATTCTCTTACCATGCCTTCTGTTGCCGGCAGGGAGGTTCCCCAGAAAGGTGTGGGCTTTAGTCCCTTTGAGCTCCTCTTTAGTAACCATGTAAAATGGCCACCATGTCTAGTGAGAGACCGATGGGAGAGACCCCTCAAAGAACTTAACACGAGGGAGTGGATTATTACTAAATTTTGCTTCAGGATGGCAGAGTACATGAAGACTGCAAACAAAAATGTGGAGGCCAGCCAGGAGCTTGTCAAGCATTGGTATGACCAGACGTCCTTACTGGTAGATTACCTGCTTGTACAGTTGGTTTGAGCATTGGAGCCTGGTGGACCTAAGTACCATAAGAAACCCTTCCAGGGTTACCTATGGTAACGGGCTTAAACCCTACCATGACCGAGAAGACATGACTATGCTCATGGTAACAGATGAAGGGGAAGAAGAGGAAAGTGAACCTCTCCTCACTTGCTGTCAAACAATGCCAAACATGGCTCCTGTTGGAGTCGTTTTTTCCTCCACTTTAACAGGCCAACAGCAAATGGACTGTTAACCCCTTGTGTGCCACGCCCTTTCCCCGCCCTGTGTCGGCCGTTACATTAGCGGGCGGGGTTCATGATGAGCTGGACTCGTCATGGGCACAGCGCAACCGCGGCCCATGACGAGTCCAGCTCGTCATGGGCACACAAGGGGTTAAAGCTTGATTAAACAGTTCGCTGGTGTGTTCTCTTTGACCCTAGGCCTGACAACTTGGCATATCCATGATGTGGATACAGGTGCAGCTTGCCTGTCAAAAGTGAGAGTTCTAGGTTGTGAGATCAGGTAAAAGCTAGCATCAAAGCTGATGTTGCCAAAATTCTAGAGTTTGGGGTAACTGAGCCCTCTAACAGTCCATGGGCCAACCCAGTGGTGCCTGTACCCAAGCCAAACGCAAGAGGGGGTGAACCTGAGATGAAGTTCTTTGAGGCATAAATGCAGTCTCCATGACTGATGCTTACCCCATAACCATAACATTGAAAACTTTATTTCCGTCTGAGACCTTTAAAAGTGAACTATTCAGACAATAATAAATAAAATACATAAGAGAGCCAATATATAAATGCAAAATGAGAACAAGCTCAGTTAAAAACTCCAATAGAATTCATCATGGCAAAAGGAGATTAATAACATCCAGTTACTAGTAAGCGACCACAGATTGCGTTATGGAAACTTGAAGCTACCAACTTGATAAGGGGCAAAGATGTTAGTATTTGGAACATAATATACTAGAAACTGGTTAAAAATGAATTAAAAAAATTTAAATGGCTGTAAAAAATAAAAAGTAGCAAAATAGGGACTGTAAAAAAGATATTTTAGACTTGCAGTTCTGAATTTACTAATGACCTCTGGTTGTGCCACATGGAATTCAAAAAGCGAGAAACAGCGAAAACTATGGATGGGTGGGAGTCCATTCACAGTATTCTGAATGCCTCCGCAAACTGCCTGCACCCTAGGTTCCTGCAAAGTGGGACTAACCATCACTGTCTAGCAATTTTATGCCCAAGGCAAAAAAAGAAAACATGAATGTCAATCTCATTGGTGCAGTTATATGTAGGGCACCCCAAGGCGGAGGCTTTTGACCATTTGTTTGTGATTGCACGAAGCAGCAAAGGCCCTGTTCTGAACTGGAAAAAGGTTTCCTTGCCAAAAAAGGTTGGATGGTGTCCATAGAGTGCTCAAAGTGATATTCAGCCTTGATATTTAAAAAGTCAGCTGTTAAACGACTAAGTTGAGAATTCCCCAGAATGTCAACTAATTTGAGAGATCTGTATGCTCGGACTAGTTCAAGACGCAAGGTGGCCTGACACTCTACTTCCAGATTGCTCCATAGGTTTGTAAGGCCTAGCTTATAGTATGTGTCCCTTTTATATATGAAAACAATGGCAGATTACCTAAGCCCGGAAGGCCCAGAATCTCCTTAAGCTCTGACTGATAACCTGCAAGTTCCGGAGTAACCCACAGTCTGCGCCAGAATGTTAATGGGCGGAGACCAATCTCCTCTGCTAAGGGTCTGATTCCAAGATCCATACGTAGTGGAATAAGAGGGGTACTTGGTGGAAGACCCAGCAAGTGCCTCAAGAAGCAGTCCTCTGTTTTAGACAGTCCATCGGGGGAACAATACCCCCAGAGCTCGGCCCCATATGTTACAGGGCTCCTAATTTGTACGTTGTATATCTCGGCCAGCTTGGCTGCCGGTTTGCAGGAGGAGCTCCTATAAGTTTTTTTTTTTATTATCCGCCCCTCCCCCCCGCACCCCCCCCCCCCCCCCCCCCCCACCGTCTGGGCAAGTTTGAGGCTAGATTTTGCAAGTTGTGGGCCCCAGTCCAAATTTTCAGAAAATGTGATGCCAAGATGATCAGAAACTGTCAACCGCTCTAGCAGGGTACGATATAAAGAAGGGTTGGGGTGGAGGTTTTAGCTGGATTAAAAACCCTATATTTAGTTTTAAGAGTGTTAATCTCCAACCACCTAGTTGCACAGAAAGTTGCAAAGCTGTCAAGGACCCCCTGTGGATGCCCATAGGTGACTTAGAGAGGAGCAAGGTATCATCTGCAAACATCATTGCGGGCACCTTGCTATGCATCAGCTTAGGGGCATCGTTGTCCACTACCCCGTTTAGATGGGCAACCAGAGCGGTAATGAAAAGACAAAAAAGGGTTGGGCCAAGTACACACCCCTGCCTTACTCCTCTATTGACTTGAAAATGAGGGGTTAGTTCCCCATATTTCCCGTACCTTACTTGGGCATAATTGCCCTCATGCAGTCTCATGATCAATGTCAAGAGATAAGGGGGGATTCCCTGTTGTTTGAGAACCTCCCACAGTTTATCTTGTGGGATCAAATCAAAGGCAATTTTCAGGTCGACAAATATCAAATAGAGGCTGCCACCCTCCATTGATACAGTCTTCCAGTATAGTAGCTGTAACCTTGGTATTTGATCAATAGTGGAGATGTTTTTCCTAAAACCTGTCTGGTAGGGACTCAAGATTTTCCACTCCTTCATCCACGCTTGAAGGCGGTCGAGGAGGACCCTAGCAAACAGTTTCTGTGAGCCATCAATCAGGCTGATCGGCCTATAGTTGGTCGGCAAAAAAGGTGAGCCCTTTTTGAAGACTGGGTAGATTTCGGCCCCCAGCCAGGTGCCCGGGATCGCCATGCCTCGCAGAATGGCATTAAAGACTACCCAGAGATAGGGTCCCCAAATTGTTGGTTCTTCCCTATGTCACCTGCGATCTTGTCTAGACCCGGTGCTTTGACAAGAGAGAGCTTCCTAATTGCCTTTAGAACCTCAGCCAGGGTGATCCCTTGATCCTCATCAGCTGCTATCCCGGGGATCGGTGTAGAGCTGCCTGATTCTAGGTCACTGCCTGCTTCCATAGAATATAAGGCTTGGAAGTGAGACTTCCATGCCGCTGCGGCAATGTTAGCAACGAAGGCCAGCCAGCTCTAGAGCCTATCTGAACACACTAGTGACCAGAACAACTTCATGTCTCTGTTTGCAAGGGCTAATCTAATAGCATCCCATCTATCTGACTCCCAGTCTTTCTTTGCTTGTTTAATGCAATCTCGATAGCAGCACCTCATTTGCTTGATCTGGTTTTTATCACTACTTTTTATGGCATTGAGGAGAGCTCTCTTGGCCTTGGCCAAGTGTCATTATACCAGGTTAATTTAAAACCCTGCTATGCTTTGGGATGTGACGGGGGATTAAATATGTTAGCCAAACTAGTTGTTGGTTCTGTGTGCAGCACCTCTATTCTGTCTATAGGTTGGGGAGAGTTCTTTTCCCTAACAATCTCCCCCATTTCCTGAATAGGTTTTATAGTTCGAGAGAATAGTGCAGCTATTTTGTCTGGAGACTGCTTTAGTGTTCCCCATCTAACTTTCCTCCTATTATTAATGAGGATTATATTACTAGCTACAGGGGTGCCACTGCCCCTAGGGTTGTTGTAATTTGGGAGCCGTAGCTCCAGTTTCAAGGCATTGTGATCACTGTCCTGGGAGGACAGCAAAATCAACCACCCATTTCCAAGGTCTTGCTTCTACTAAAAAGTAATCCAGCAAAGAAGATTGTCCAGGTCTGTTAAAGGTTGACTTCCCTGGTCTATCTAACTCCGTGCGGCATTGCAAGCTCTCAGGGAGTATGTTAGTGTAACTGCATTAATCTGAAGTACGAGCGGAGTCCAGGCCTTGATTATTCGTATTTGGGGGTCAGGGATTAGCCATAGTCTATCCTCAGCACTAGGATGGTGTGCATCAGAAGATGCAACAAGAAGCTCAAATTGACAATTAAAATCACCGCTTAAAACTAACCCTGGGCGCGACACTACGCTTCGCCCACGTAGTGTACGTAGCGCTGCCTGCTTCGCAGTTTTCGAAGTAGGCGAAGCAGGCAGCGCCTACGTACACTACGTGGGCGAAGCGTAGCTGCCTACCGCCCACCACCCGCCTCCCGCCCGCCGTACTTTTAAAAGCTGAAATAAATTTGTAATAAAGCAAATTAGGCACTTACCTGACGCGCGGCGTCTCCCGGGGCTCCCTCTTCCTGTTTTTCAATTTTCCTGACAAATGCGCATGCGCGGACGCCCGCGCATGCGCATTTCTTGCGAGAAATGCGCATGCGCGGCCGTCCGCGCATGCGCATTTGTCAGGAAAATTGAAAAACAGGAAGAGGGAGCCCCGGGAGACGCCGCGCGTCAGGTAAGTGCCTTTAATTTGCTTTATTACAAATTCATTTTATCTTTTAAAAGTAGGGTGGGTGGGTGGCGGGTGGCGCGTAGTGGGGCTACGCGAAGCGCGTAGTGTGCGTAGATTTGGGCACACTACGTGCTGCTTCACGTAGCCCCAATACGCCCACTACGCCCACCCTTACTTAAAACCAGTCTTACATTTGGGGGGACAGTGCAGATGAAGATGCTCAGTTGTTCAAAGGTCTGCGATTCATGGCAGATACTTACAGGGCGAGAGTAAATATTACTAAAAGCAATTTTGAGGCTGGATGGGAAGGTACGTATAGTGCACTGAATGTCATTAGACAAGGTGTTCAAGTAATCCACTGTGCAGTCCAAATGTGAAGCAACCCAAGTACAAAGGCCCCCAGAAGGTCTACCTCTCCCCTTCCTTTGTAGCTAGAATATTAAAAGTTGCATATCCGGTCCTCATAATGTCTTCCCTGGCCCAGGTTTCCTGGAACATACACACGTCATAACTATCTACAAAGAGCCCCCATTCTGGGAAGTCCAGTTTGTTTTTGATTCCGGCAATGTTCCAGGACAGAATCCTCAGCTTATGGTCCGAATTAGGGCGTTCGGAGGAGGGGAAATGTATGTTAGTGTCAGGGCTTATGGTGTTCTCATGTTGGGCCAGAGGGGGTGCAAAGATGCTGCTTCCACTCCTACCCTAGGGAAGCCGCTGCTAGCTGTGCCAGAGATTTGAAGACCATACACAATACAGTGGATTTCCCTGCTGATGATCAGTTTGTAAGACCCCTGTAACTTCCCTGGAGCCACACGGAGTGACCTGTATCACCTGCCCGTTGTTGCGGGCCTTTGGTTCTCTACCTAGACTCGTACGCCCGCTTTGCGAGTCAGATCCACCATTCCACACGAGTCAATCCACTTCATCTAAGACCCCATGCCTTTTCGCCACTGGGATGTTAAAGAAGAGAGGTCTGGGGAATGGGGCCCTTAGGGTTGTCCTAAGGACCTGGTAACTGGAGCACAGGCATTAGTGGACCTTTTATGATTGTGACTGTGGGGGTAGAAGTAGTCCAAGGTGTGGGCCCTGACACAAGTTGGTAGCTCTTGGGGGCTAAGGATATGGCTAGCCAAGACATGAGCAGTCTGTGGGTTACTAAAGTTGATAACAATACTGTCCCCTAGTGTTGTTTTGGGTCTCGTACCCACTGAACCAACTCTGCGAACCATTAAGATGTTGTTCTGCTTTGGTTTTTCCTCCTGATAGAACCTGCTCCATTGAGCCTTTTTAACCCAAACCAGAACGTTACCCCCCTCCCTAGGGCCTTTTTACACCTAAATAACCACATATATATGTACCACCTAAGGACAGGGAATTCCTATTATATATATATTTATACCTTGTGACCTCAGTCAGGTCCAGAATCTCCTACCTACCTATTAGGTCGCGACACACAAAGTCTCGCGACCTCAGTCAGGTCCAGAATCTCCTACCTACCTATTAGGCAGCGACACACCAAGTCTCGCGACCTCTGTCAGGTCCAGAATCTCCTACCCACCTATTAGGCAGCGACACACAAAGTCTCGCGACCTCAGTCAGGTCCAGAATCTCCTACCTACCTACTAGGCAGCGACACACAAAGTCTCGCGACCTCTGTCAGGTCCAGAATCTCCTACCTACCTATTAGGCAGCGACACACCAAGTCTCGCGACCTCAGTCAGGTCCAGAATCTCCTACCTACCTATTAGGCAGCGACACACAAAGTCTCGCGACCTCTGTCAGGTCCAGAATCTCCTACCTACCTATTAGGCAGCGACACACAAAGTCTCGCGACCTCTGTCAGGTCCAGAATCTCCTACCTACCTATTAGGCAGCGACACACAAAGTCTCGCGACCTCTGTCAGGTCCAGAATCTCCTACCTACCTATTAGGCAGCGACACACAAAGTCTCGCGACCTAAGTCAGGTCCAGAATCTCCTACCTACCTATTAGGCAGCGACACACAAAGTCTCGCGACCTAAGTCAGTCAGGTCCAGAATCTCCTACCTACATGGCAGCCTTAGCACGAGCTCATCCTATTATTACCGTGGTTCACGACAGGGGAATTGGGATTACTATATATCGGATCACACAAAGACTATCAGTTGAGCACAACCTGTTCTCTTAGTTCGAGGGGCTTGTTTTTCCCCTCATCCAGTTACCACTTACCTGACCAGGATTAATCTCTGTTCATTTTAAGGCAACTCTGACTAAAGAATAGACTATCCTCCTATACAAAAGTACACAACACATGCTAACGTACAACAAGCTAAATACTTTATTTAAATGCCACATGCACATTCGCAGACTATTAGTTGAGCACAACCTGTTCTCTTAGTTCGAGGGGCTTGTTTTTCCCCTCATCCAGTTACCACTTACCTGACCAGGATTAATCTCTGTTCATTTTAAAGCAACTCTGACTAAAGAATAGACTGTCCTCCTATACAAAAAGTACACAACACATGCTAACGTACAACAAGCTAAATACTTTATTTAAATGCCACATGCACATTCGCAGAATACATTATATATATATATAGACAACCTACAAGGAAAGTGAAAGGTTAAGTTGTATACTCTACTAGTAATACATTATATATATATATATAGACAACCTGCAAGGAAAGTGAAAGGTTAAGTTGTATACTCTAATAGTAAAGGGTTAACGTCACCTGGTGATATTCAATCTGTACTCAAAGGTCATCTAGGTTCCCTTCCCGTCTGCGCCTTGGCTTCGCCTGGAAGTCACACCTCTGCAGTCACAGATTTACTCCCTTCTCTTTTTCCTCCGAGTCACTGGAACCTCCTCCTCATCAGCTAATCTCTTCTCTTTAGATTCAGGTTCATCATCTGTCTTCCCTGGAATAAGTAGTAGCTTTACTGCTAACGGCCAGATGCCGCCTATGGTCTAGAAGCAAGTGCCAGTCTCTGCCTCAGACTTTCACTAATATAGATGTGCATTCTCTCATGGAAATTTCCAGCTCGAAACCTGCCGCCCACCAAATTCCTGTACCTCCCCGTGCCAAGGACACGTTCCCAGCCGGCCGGCCTGTTGTAGTGTCTTCAGCATGAAGGAGAATACAATCCTTCGATAAGGGCCGGCCTGAACCGGTTCTCTCCAAGCGAATAACACCTCCTAACTAAAACACTGCCTATGACCTAGAAACTTCCCAAGCTGCTAGAGCAGGAGGAAAGATGGAGTCTCTCCCATTTAAGGCCTACCAGGCCTGAATGCAGCACAGCTCCATTAGATACCCTTACTACAGAACATATTACCCCTAATGCTAACAAATCTATCCCCTAGGATATGTATGCAAACCCTGATCTATGGGGAAGAACACAGGGTCATGTTGAAGTGCCTAATAAATAGGCTCTATACACTACTCTAACCCTTAGACTTGAATGGAAAGAGACTGAAGTCACATGGACTGCCCTGCAACACCGGAAGGCCGGGAAAATCGAGCAGTACATTCCACCCTTGACTTCAGTCTATTATACATTCAATAAACACGACTAACATCGGTGGAGGAATAATACCTTTCCCGTTTAAGGCCCACCAGGCCTGAATTCAGCTCCATGAAATACCCTCACCACAGGGCACATTACCCCTAATGCTAACGAATCCATCCCCTAGGATATGTATGCAAACCCTGATCTATGGGGAAGAACACAGGATCATGTTGAAGTGCCTAATATCTCTCCCGTTTAAGGCCTACCAGGCCTGAATTCAGCTCCATGAAATACCCTCACTATAGGGCAAGTTATCCTCAAGGCTACCGAATCTATCCCCTAGGCTATGTGTGTAGGCCCTGAGCTATGGGTAGGAGCACGGGATTGTGTCACAAGTGTCTAATAGATAGGCCCTATTCACTACTCCAGTCCTTAGACTCGGATGGAAAGAGACTGAAGTCATATGGATTGCCCTGCAACACCGGAAGGCCGGAAAAATCGAGCAGTACAGATGTCTCCTGCACGGTCGTAGGAAAACTGACCATGTTTAGCCAACCAAAATAAACACTTGTTCCTCATAACCAGAGCTGATGAGCTCATTGATAATTTGGGGGGGCCAAGTACCTTAGCACATTTAATCTGACTTTGTTACTGGCGGATAGCCCTCGCTCAAGGAGCTAAGGCGAGATCTGCCTTTTTAACTCCTCAACACTACTTTAAGGTGATGTCTTTGGGTTGCAAAATACACGTGCTGCTTTCCAAAGAGTGGTGATCAGAGTTTTTTCAGTTTTGTGATGTTTCAGTGCAGTATATCTAGATGATCTCGCTGAATTTAGTTCCACTAGGGAGGAGTACCTGGTCCACCTAAAGGAAGTGCTTCAGGCCCTGCAGCAGACAAGCCTTACTATCAAGGCAAATAAGTGCCAGATGGGGCAAGGCTCAGTTGCGTACTTGGGCCGCCAAGAAGGTGATGGCCATGTACAACCTCTACAACCCAAAATCCAGACCACTTCTGCCTCTGGGAGGCTCCTAAGACACAGACCCATCATCGGGCCTTTCTTGGCCTGACTAGGTATTACAAAAGGTATGGTACTATTGACAGAAATCACTGTAAAGAAACAGCCCAGGCAAGGTATCTGGACTGAGCAGTGTCAAAAGGACTTAGACACCCTAAAGGAAGCTTTGAACTCCAAACCTGTCCGAAACGCATTTGATTTTAGTAAAGAGTTTATTGTCCAGACAGATGCTTCATAACATGGGATTGAAGCAGCAATGGCAGGTAAATGATGAAGGCCAGGATCAACCAGTTGCCTTTATTAGAAGGCAACTGCTCCTCCGAGAATAACATTGAAGTGCCATTGAATGTCATTATACCAGGTTAATTTAAAACCCTGTTTTGCTTTGGGATGTGACGGGGGATGAAATATGTTAGCCAAACTAGTTGTTCGTTCTGTGTGCAGCACCTCTATTCTGTCTATAAATTGGGGAGTGTTCTTTTGCCCAAAAATCTCCCCCATTTCCTGACTAGGTTTTATAGTTCGAGAGAATAGTGCAGCTATTTTGTTTGGAGACTGCTTTAGTGTTCCCCATCTAACTTTCCTCCTATTATTAATGAGGATTATATTACTAGCTACAGGGCTGCCACTGTCCCTAGGGTTGTTGTAATTTGGAAGCCATAGCTCCAGTTTCAAGGCGTTGTGATCGCTGTCCTGCCATGGGAGGACAGCGAAATCAACCACCCATTTCCAAGTTCTTGCTTCCTCTAAAATTTAATCCAGCAAAGAGGATTGTCCAGGTCTGTTAAAGGTTGACTTCCCTGGTCTATCTAACTTTGTGCGGCATTGCAAGCTCTCAGGGAGTATGTTAGTGTAACTGCATTAATCTGAAGTACGAGCGGAGTCCAGGCCTTGATTATTCGTATTTGGGGGTCAGGGATTAGCCATAGTCGATCCTCAGCACTAGGATGATGTGCATCAGAAGATGCAACAAGAGGCTCCAATTGACAATTAAAATCAGCCCCTAAAACCAGTCTTACATTTGGGGTACAGTGCCGATGACGGTGTTCAGTTGTTCAAAGGTCTGCGATTCGTGGCAGATACTTACAGGGCGAGAGTAAATATTAATAAAAGCAATTTTAAGGCTGGATGGGAAGGTAAGTATGGTGCACTGAATGTCATTAGACAAGGTGTTCAAGTAATCCACTGTGCAGTCCAAATGTGAAGCAACCCAAGTACAAAGGCCCCTAGAAGGTCTACTTCTCCCCTTCCTTTGTAGCTAGAATATTAAAAGTTGCATATCCGGTCCTCATAATGTCTTCCCTGGCCCAGGTTTCCTGGAACATACACACGTCATAACTATCTACAAAGAGCCCCCATTCTGGGAAGTCCAGTTTGTTTTTGATTCCGGCAATGTTCCAGGACAGAATCCTCAGCTTATGGTCAGAATTAGGGCGTTCAGAGGAGGGGAAATGTATGTTAGTGTCAGGGCTTATGGTGTTCTCATGTTGGGCCAGAGGGGGTGCCAAAGAGGCTGCTTCCACTCCTACCCTAGGGAAGCCGCTGCTAGCTGTGCCAGAGATTTGAAGACCATCACTTTAAAGAAACAGCCAAGGTAAGGTATCTGGACTGAGCAGTGTCAAAAGGACTTGGACATCCTAAAGGAAGCTTTGGACTCCAAACCTGTCCGAAAGACATTTGATTTTAGTAAAGAGTTTATTGTCCAGACAGATGCTTCAGAACATGGGATTGGAGCAGCATTGGCAGGTAAATGATGAAGGCCAGGATTAACCAGTTGCCTTTATTAGTAGGCAACTGCTCCTCAGAGAGTAACATTGAAGTGTGATTGAGCGGGTAGCTTTTACCGTTGTGTGGTCTCTGATGAAGATGAGACCCTACCTGTTTGAGACTCACTTCAGAATTCATCATCATCATATCAGCTTTATTTCGGTCACAAGGACCATAAAAGAGTAAAATAATGCAAGCATACAATAAAAAGTACATATTAGTCACAGCATGTTAAATACACCAGATAGAAATTGCGACATAGCTATGGGGAAACTTGTTTAAGCACAATGTTTGATTTTATGCAACGATTGCGACTAATCCACATAGCTGTTGAAAATTTCGCAACTGCGAATACTGTAGGTGCTGATAAATCAGTTTTTAAAATTCTATAAGCTGGGATGTGCTGCCTAAAGCCCAGGTTTTTTAAAAGTGGGAGGAGCCAGTGTCTCCTTGATCTTTGATACGCTTGGCAGAAGAATATAATGTGCAAGTCGGACTCAGAAGGATGGCCACATGCTGGGCATTGTGTTGCTGATTGTGATTGTGACCAACTGGCGGTGTGAGCTCCTAGGGGAAGGGTACCATAACGCCATTGTAAGTAAAGTTTTCTAGTTAGCGTTGGTTCAATAGCATCTAAGACTACTTCTCGGTTGTACGTATCTTTGATTCCCAGAAAGTGCTCAGTTAAAGAGTCAGCCCTAGCCTTCATATATAGAGCACGTAAATTGTGCTCATAGTAGGCCAGTGAGATGGTTTTACGAGAAATCGTGCAACATGCATTGGCTGGGTCGGACCACAAATCTGATCTACCTATTAACTCACAGGATTGTTTGACATACAATAGCCATGGTACTTGATCAGCTCTTACAAGGCGCAAAATCTCTAGTAACTCAAATCTATAATTCTCAAGCTCTGGGGTGCACCATAGTTTGCGCCAGAAAATTAAAGGTTTGAGGCCAAGCTCCACCACAATGGGTCTTAATCCCATATCTAGCCTTAAAGGTAATAATGGTGTGCTAGACGGTAGGGCTGTGAGCTGCCTCAAATTATTCTCAGTGATCTGTAATTTCTGATTAGATGTGTGTCCCCAGATTTCGGCCCCATATAGCCCAGCCGCCCTAGCCTGTGTTTTATAAATGTGGAGACGAGGGCCTAGTGGTTTGTAATTCAGCCCACTCAACATCCTGGAGATGGCGCCCGTCTTCTGCGTTAGCTTCAAATGTACTTTTGTCTGGTGTGAGTCCCACTTCATTGATTGGTTAATAATGACCCCCAATTATTCGAAGGTATACACCCTCTCAAGGCTAAAAGCCCCTATCCGAGGGCTCGGTCGGGTTAGAGCGGGCGGGTTGAAGATCATATATTTAGTTTTTGTAGTATTGATCTCCAAACCGTGCGACTTAAAGAAGTCGACCAATCCATCGAGAACCCTTTGTATGCCCATAGGAGATTTGGAGAGCAGCAGGGTGTCATCTGCAAACATAATTGCTAGTACCCTGCTGCCCGCCAACCTAGGGGCATCAATATTATTTAGCTCGTTTAGATGGCCAAAAACCCCGTTGACAAAGAGGCAGAAAAGGGTCGGTGCAAGCACACAACCCTGTCTGACCCCCTGTCAACGGGAAAGCCCTCCGAAAGGGTTCCTCCTCGGCCACACCTTACCCTAGCAAAGTTACCCTGTTGCAATTTTTTCAAGATAATAAGAAGGTCAGCGGGGGCCCCTAAGGCCGCCAAAACGGCCCATAATTTGTCCCTAGGGACTAAATCAAATGCCGCTCGGAGGTCTACGAATATCGTATATAGGCTACCCCCCTCGATTGTTACTGACTTCTAATAAAGAAGGTTCAGGCGAAAAATTTGATCCACCGTTGAGACACCCCTCCTGAAGCCCGCTTGAAAGGGGCTCAGTATGTTGTGGTCATAAATCCAGGCCTGGAGTCAGTTCAGAATCAGTCTGCCAAAGATTTTTTGTGGGACGTCTATAAGACTGATAGGTCTGTAGTTGGCTGGGAGCAGAGGTGAGCCCTTTTTATAGATAGGGACGATCTCTGCGCCCAGCCAAGTATCAGGAACCTCCATACCGCCCAAGATGGAATTAAATAATAGGGCTAGGTAAGGTGTCCAGACGTCCGGCTCCTGCTTGAAAAGATCACCCGGGAGACCATCCAGGCCAGGGGCTTACCTGATGCCAATCCAACGATAGCTGCTCTAACCTCCTTAGTTGTAAACCAGGGCATTTCTATGGTATCATCAACCGATGGTAAGGGGGGAGCGGCCAATTCCCCATCCGGTAGTTGGTATAACGATTGGAAATGGTCTGACCATACCCTGGCTGAAATGTTCGGCTCCAATGCTGTGGCCAATTCCATCGAGCCGGTATTCACAGTTCGCCAGAATTTACGTGAGTCGCCCCTGGCAAGTGATGCAGAGAGTGTTTCTCATTTAGGTGTTCCCATTCTTTTTTTGCGTTACTGGTTAGGATTTTGTAGGCAGATCTCTTGGCCCTAATTACCTCGCTTCCCAAACCCTCCTTGATGGAGATCAATAGGCTTGTTTTAGCGTTGCGGCAGGTTTTATTATACCAAATTGGTCCAGCGGCGCGATCATAGGCCCTCTTTGGTACGCGGGTGAGGATTTCGGATACTGACTTAGAGAGAACTCCATGAAGCTGCCCTAGTTGTTCTTGTTCACTCTGGGTTGTGTCACGGGCCGTGAGTGCCTGAACCTTTTCAAATATGGGAACTACCCTCGCGTAAAGCATGGGTATCTTCTCTGGGTTAGAGATTAATCTCTCCCACCTTACTCTGCGTCTATTTTGTGTGAGGCCAAGCCCATCCTCCAAAGGCGCCCACTGTCTCGATTTAGGGTCTAGGCCAGGATGGTCGTATTCCATTTCCAGCGCATTGTGGTCACTGTCTTCAGAATTCAAACTGACCACATACCTATCGGGTTGCTTATGTAGATGATGCGAGAACATAGACCTGGGGCTGACCATGCCAATGCATATGGCCGTTCCAGGTTATTCCTCTTAGATGATAACTACTAGGGTGTAGGTTAGTTGCTTATGATTTTCCATCTGGAGAGGGCCATGTAAGGAATTTCCTCTTTTTGCATGATCACCCCGAAAGTTTTTGACTGATGCTGCTGGCTTTTCAACATTGAAGGTGCACTAAAGTCTGCTAACAACACCTCAGCACCACTGTCACATCTGCGACATAATCCATAATCTGCGGCATAATCTACAGATTTTAACACAAAAAAACAATTTTGTTTCTAGCTCAAATGGATCAAAAGTGAGTAAAAATGTGGCAATGTGTTTATGCTTTGAAAGACCCTTTGAGGAGGATAACTAGTCATCGTTCAGTTGCTTATTTGTTTTTTGTTAAATTGATACTTTGAGGTAAAATAATTGCCCAGACAATATTACCATGTGTAAATAAATAATAATGAAGTAATGTTATTAAAGAAATATGCAGCATTATGCTGCATAATTTGCCTTTTTGTGTTGCATAAGTTAGTCAACATTTCTGCATAATTTGGTGCTCTCCTGCCACATAATTCCAGTGGCCCTGCTTATAAATTACTAGTATATGGTACCGGGAGTACATAAGGCCTGCAATTTAGAGCCCCTAAAGGACAACAGCATTTATTGTGCTTCCACAAGTGGGACAAATCAAGCATTGCTGGCTGGGAAGGCAGTTCCAGAACTGCTAACCTGACTTTGCCATTAAAGCGCACGACAAAGTAGGGACCTTCCTTTTTTATTTATATGCCACCCCTAAGTCATGCCTATCCAGCCCTAAAGCAGGATGCTGTATAATAAAAACTGGAACATGTGCTTTACATGTTTTTACAGTAAAAACCATCAAATTGTTTTTGCTGTAGAAAGAGTAGTAGCCACATTGGGTGGTACAGGGTTGCACACCGAGAACTTAGCTGTGTTAACCTCTGACTGGGGCTACAGAAGTTAGTACTTCAAGTTATCAAAATAATTGTTGCATTAAACCGGACTGGATGGCCAAGTTGAATTTAATGGCACTTTTAAGTAAATGTCAACTTTAGAAAGTTTCCACTCTGTTGCCCAAAGTTTTCCAATTACAGTTTAAGATTGCTGGCCACAAGACAGCCTTCTGCCCTCATGGAGGGAGGTCTGAATGACCGCAAGGAAGAATCACAAAGGCCTTTCCATTGGAAGAGGTGTTAACCTCTCCCTGGCAGGCAGGCCAAACAAGGTTTGAGCCGAAAAGGTGAGCTTCAAAGGGGAACCTGCCTTTGAAGAGCAAATTGTCGACACACACGAGAGGGGCTGCTCTTTTGTTCAGTTACAGTTTGGTGCCAAGAACAGAGGGAGAAAAAGTTGACAGACCAGTTTTGCCATTGGCATATAGCCCTGGGGTAGCCACACATCTAGAGTGGGCTACTGAGCTCCACACACAGAGGGGTTCTGCTATCTTGAGAGTGGCAGAGTGTTGCATTCTGGGATAGCTAAATGCCATACTGTGCAGGGAGCAGTCATCAGGCGGGAGCGGACCTGGTAGCCATTTTCTAGTAGCACGAGCATCCACCAAAGGCAAGTTCTGGGCATAAAATAAGCAACGAGACCCCAGATTGCCACTGCACTGGAGAGGACCAATGAATGTCTGCCCTTCTGTTCACTTGAACCGGCAAAGAGAGACTACAGCAAATACTGGACTGCACCTGCTGGTTCTTGGGCTAGCAGAGAGAGGACTTTGCCTGTGGGGCCCTGCTTAAGAAATAGTTGTCCTCGAGCCCCAGACAGAAGTGTCTCCAAGAGTCAGTTGGCTAACTTCTGTTACAACTGCAGGGTCACAAAAGCTGAAGAAACCTGCCTTGGTAAGTTCAATCAATCAGTGTTGGTTTAGCACAACTACTCACCCGCGTGGGTCTTTTGGCACTAGGGGGAGGGGGCGGCTCCGTTGTGTGCAGGGGTCATCTGAAGAGCCAGTCTTGAGGTCCTTCCTGAACTGGGGCAGTGTGGGGGCTTACTGGAGATGGAGGGGGAGGTCGTTCAGACCTTGGCTGTGAAGTAGGAGAAGGATTTCCCTCCAGTTCTACTCTTGTAGATGCGTGCAACAGTGGCCAGAGAGTTCGGCTGGTCGGAGGTGTCTTTTGGGTGCGTGGAAGAAGAGGCGGTTGTTCAGGTATGTTGGTTCGGTGTCGTGAAGGGCCTTGTATGCGTGGATGAGGAGTTTGAAGGTTATTATTCTTTCTTCTGGGACCCAGTGGAGATCGTGGAGGTGTAGGGTGATGTGGCTGTGGATGTTGAGGATCAGTCGGGCTGTGGTGGTCTGGACGGTCTGGAGTCTGTGTAGGAGTTTCTTGTTGATTCCGGCATAGAGAGCGTTGCCATAGTCCAGTCTGCTATGATGAGAGCGTGTGTGACAGTTTTTCTGGATTCAGATGAGATCCATCTGAAAGTCTTTCGAAGCATGCAGAGGATGTGAAACAGGTCGATGATACGTCGTCAATCTGGTAATTCATTGTGAGTGATGAGTCTAGTATGATTCCGAAGTTTCGCACATGATCCGTGGGGGGGGGGGGGGGTGGTCTTCCAAGGGCAGGGGGCCACCAGGAGTAGTTCCATGTGGAGGGGGTGGAGCCATGGATGAGGACTTCTGATTTCTCAGAGTTGAGTGCCAGGCAGCGGTTCTTCATCCAGGTGGAAATGGCTAGCATCCCATCTTGGAAGTTGATGGTGATGTTGGGTTTGTTGGTGAGGGAGATAAGCTGGGTGTTGTCACCGTAAGAGACGATGTTAAGCCCGTGGTTCCTGACGATGGTTGCAAGGGGGACCATGCAGATGTTGACGAGGGTGGGGCTGAGGGAGGAGCCCTGGTACACTCCACAGTTGAACTCTGTCTGTTCCAAGAGGTAGGGCGGAAGTCTGACTCGCTGAGTCTGACAGGAATGAGCACATCCAGTCGAGGGCCTTGCTGCGGATGCCGGCATCGTGGAGGCTGATGGCTGCGTTGGGAGATGTCAAAGGCAGCCGAGAGGTCCAGGAGGATGAGGGCTGCTATTCCTTCCTGTTCGCGGAGGGAGCAGATGTCGGTGGCGGCGAGTAGGGCGAGCTTGGTGCTGTGGTTGCTGCGGAATCCAGATAGGGAGAGGTCCAGGACTTTGCAAGCTTTTATGAAGTTTGCTAGCTGGGTGTTGATGGCCTTTTGGATGACTTTGGCTTTGAAAAGAATTAGGGAGATGGGCCTGAAGTTTTTTAGGTCTGTCTGGTTTGTTGAGGGTTTCTTCAGGAGGAGGTTGACTTCTGCGTGTTTCCAGTTGTCAGGGAAGGTGGTGGTTTTGAAGGAGCAGTTGATCTGACGTAGTTCGGGTGCGATGGCCGAGGTGGCTCTGTGGAAGATGTGGGGCAGGCAGGGGTCTGAGGGTGCTCCGGAGTGTTCTTCAAGGTGTCTTCTGTCATGAGTGGTCCAGTTGAGTAGGGTCTGTCGGGTGGCGTCGCTTGGAGGGAGAGCAGGAGCAGTGTGAAGGTCTCGGTTTTCAAAGTTGTTGTAGATCGTCTTAACCTTAAGGTGGAAGGTGTTAAGTCATGAGCCAGCGGTGGAGGGTGCATGCTACAGTGTTAGTGTCTGGTGTAGTCGGAGGTGGGGTGCTGATGAGGGCAGAGGTGAGCTGGTCTTCGGTGACTTCGTTCTAGCTTCTACTGGCGAGGCGTTGGGTGTGCCTGTGTCCTGTGGCTTTTTTGAAGGAGGACTGGATGCAGTGGTGATCTGTCCAGAGGAGTTCCGTGGTAGAGCTGTAGGAGGCACTGTTTATTTCTGCAAAGACTGGGTTGAGTGTGTGAACCACTGTGTGTGTGGGTGCAGTTGCTTCTGTTCTATGTTGGTGATGTTTTCTAGGAGGTAGGCGGTGTTGGGGTCATCATGGTTGTCCAGGTGGAAGTTTAGGCCTCTGTGTAGAATGGAGGCGAGGGTGTGGGTTGCGATGACTTTGGTGAAGGAAGCGCGGGTGCTGGGTGGCCTGTAGATGAGGGTTCCACAGAGAGTCATTTGAGAGTTGATCTGGAAGTGGAGGTGCTCCATGAGGGCCGTTGTGTCGTGGTTGTCATGCAGAGGGTGCTTTTGTGAATGATGGTGATGCCTCCTCCTGGGCAGATGGGGCGATTCTTGCGCAGGATCTTGTATTCATCGGGAATGGCGGCGATGTTGGGTGCAGAGTTGGCGTTGGTCCAGGTTTCTGTGAGGAAGGCTACGTCTGGCGAGTAAGTGTTGAGGGGGTCCCATATTTTTATGGCGTGCTTGTGTTGGGAACGTACATTGAGGAGGATGGAGTTGAGAGGTTTGTGAGCGGTGAGGTCCGGAAGGCTGAGGTCTGCTACTGGGGTATGGAGGTGGCTGAAGGTGCAGCGGCAGTGTAGACAGGAGAGAGGGCCTTGGATTATGTTCGGCGTCGAGAGCTGGCAGTTGTTGCTGCGTTCGGGGTTGAGAGCATCGAGGGTGCTGGAGTCATAGCGGAGGCGGGTCGGGGAACCTGGTAGCCAAGATTGCCTGACCGCCGAAGAGCAGCACAGGTCATCGGAATGCAGTTCCAATGCACATAATGAACATTAGCCTCAGTTAAAGCTAACCGATGGTTTAGCGGAAACCAGAGACCAGTAAATTAGTGCAACTGTCTTTTGACTGGGCTTCAACTGGACTTCGAGGGACATTGACCCCGTGGCCAAAACTCACCCCGTAGTGCTCATGAACCAATGGGTGGCCTCCAGGAACCGCCCACCCCATCACAGGATCCGCAGCATCTTCAGCTTCCTATATGCCATGCATCTGGACCACCTATTTGATTTCTATGCTGGTGCATCCATAGAACATTGACCTGGACTGGAGACTGCTTTGCACGTGTTCCTTTCTCAAAGCCACAACTACCCAGGTTTGAGCTAAGGTTTTGCAAACAAGCCTGGCTGGACCCAAGACTGGTTGGTGAGTTTATTACATGGTAAACTTGCAGAACCACACTATTAAACCACTTTCCTCACAATAACAGATGTTAATATTAGCATATGTGTTCCATCTTCAGAGGGATGGAAGGGTGAGTTGGGTGCGGCAGGATCAAGCTCATGACATGCAGATTACATTTATCAGAGACCGGCATTTAACTCTGTGCACCATCTTCATTGATCAGCGACTTAAATGCTCACTACTAACCAGTTCCATGATTTGCCAAAATCACAGGTTCAAATCCTAATAAAGTCACTTCAGCCTTCTATCCTTCTGATGTCAGTAAATTGAATACCATTGTATTGCAAGTTTCTACGCATGGTGCGATTTGTGTACATATGGTTCTGCTGAGTGTGCATAAGGTTTGGGTCAAGCACACAGATGCGTTTCAAATTATTCATAGAAGTATGTGAAGTGGCTGAAACTGAAACCAGGCGCCCACAGAATTAACCCTGCTCCAAGGCAAAGGGAAAAGGTGGTCTGCTTGAGCACGTCGAAAAATGCTTTGTTTCAGCAAAGAGGAAAGCTCATTATAGCATCAGATGAAGAAGGAAAGAGAAATCAAGGTAGATCGGCTGCCTGAAATAATAATGCTAATTTGCTGTTTGTGTAGTCCTTCATTTTGCACTTCTGCCAGTTCCAAGCGTTGTAAATGTATGGTGTTACAGGTACCACAGTTAATGGTACACAATTTGCCAAACTCTAAATCTTGGCAAAGCTGCCTTCCATCTTTCTAACTATCGATGTCCAGATGGCCCCATATTCGGCTTGAATCCTCCAGCAGGAGGCTTTCAGTTCACTCAGCCATCCGGTCATAGAATGGGCGATGGAGATGCGGAGAAGGACCACAATAGTTTGTGGCAAAATTGTAAACTAGCAGGTTTTAGGGAAGAGGATGGCACGGAGAGGCCACAGCACTTGTGGTCTGAATCAAGTGTTTCCAGTGCATGCATCCGTCCCCATGTACACTGCTAGATCAATGGATCAGAGAAATGTCTCATGGAAACAGTCTAGCTATAACTCACTGAATAGTTGATTTCCTACAATTAAACCTTTAGAATGATATCTCATTGTGTTTGCGCTGCGTGCACTGTGAGTCGTATCCATGAGGTCCTATGCAAGTCAGTGGTTACTGGACAGTATCCTTGTGGGCACTGTTTACGTTTGGTGACATATTGCCCAAATACTGGTGCATTCTAAATGCATATCCAATTTACTCACTTTAGGTACTTGACTCTCTTTAGGTAGCGAGGATGAGCAGTGAGGACTTACTCGGTTAGGTAAAGGGAGTTAAAAACTCAGATTTAGTATGACTCCGTGAATAACGGTCACTAAAATCAATGTCTACACAGAGCCTCCACTAAAGAAACACCTACATTTAACAGGTAAGCCCATGGTTGAATTAAAAAGTGAACGTGGTACCTTTTAGGGCTGAAATATGGTCTCAAATATTATACTAACTTGTTAGTGATGGGCACTAGATTTCTACTCTATGGGAGTTTGTTTCAGATTGAATCAGGCAGCTTCATAAGTGGTTGTTTCCCTACTTCCAAGTAGGAACAAAACTTTTGCCAGTGGGTCTGAATTTGTGTGCAATAGATATAGATGCGTTGACGCTGGACCCAACTTTGATCCATGGATATCTCTGAGACACCACAGTGTGGAGTAATATGTCGCCCCTGAAATCGGGAGAAAGCAAGAATACAAGGTATCACCCTAAATAATAATGTAGGGCCCACAAGCAGCTAGAATCCCTCCTAATCTGTGTCCTGTCTTCGGAGTCTGGTTAGACGGACAATACACAGTGAACAGGAGTCCATGGAAATGTTGGGGACCCGACTAGTCTTTGTTTCAGGGGGCATAATGGTTAAACTCTTTATTGAGTCACAAATATGGCGTCTCTTTAGGGGCCTGTATCTGGAGATGGGCCAGTGACTGTCAAGAGTTTCTAGTTTTGGGGATTGGGAACACACTCGCTGGCTGTGTCTGGTGGCACTAGGAACTGGGCCGTATTTTGGATACATTTTACTGTGACTTCGACCAGCAATATTTCCAGAACCCTAAGGGGTAGTGTTAAAAACGAGATTCAAACTCCATGAAGGGAAAAAGTGTTTATTGACAAATCTCAAACTGCCTAGCCTGGCGCTTCTCAGCTCCGCATCTGAACATTCTAAGGTGCACTCCTGTCACCTTCTTAGACTGTACCAAGAGGGAAGTAACAGCGGGGGGTATTGGAAGGTACCAACACACACAGTGAACATTAAGGAGAAGGAAGGTTATAACACACCTCCTTTCCTAGAGAAATAAAAACAAGGAAAGAAAAACAAAGGAAGGAAAAACAAAGGAAGAGAGAGAGAGATGAGATGGTGAACTCAGCAAGATAATTACATGGCAGGGCGCCACAGGACATCACTTTTTATACTGACCAAAAATAGTAACATGTGCAACAACATGACAGTTATTTCATTACATAGTCTCCATGCCATCTGGGTGGTCTCACACTCCTGTCACTGTGCTTGACTACGGGATTGCTGTCTTGTATTCTGTTCTTCACATCAAACTCGTTGCCTTTACTCTGCTCTGAATATGGAACTAATCTATCCTTACTCCACATTTTCTCGTCAGACATAGTAACTACCTTTTTCTTTACATCCTTTATTCTAGTTGGACCATAATATCGATCGTACCTGTTAGCACCATCGGGAGGTCTTTTAACAAGAACTAATTGACCTGCTTTCCATTCACGTGACTTGGCTCCCCATCTACGATAATAAGCCTGTTTGTACATTTTCTGGTTGCACTCAATTCTATTCCTGGTTGAAATGTCATCTCTTACAAAAGAGCTGTCTTCAAATAACCAGTTGGGTGTAAGTTTTGATCCTGGTTTGCGTCCCCTTAGAAGACAAAAAGGAGAATACCCAGTAATACTGTTGGGAGTGATGTGGTATGACCAAATAGTATCTTTGATGGACTGAACAATGGGTTTACCTGCAACCATGGCCAATTGTAAAGACTCTTTGATCAGCCTATTGCAACGTTCCACTAAACCATTAGCACGAGGACAGTATAATGGAGTGCGGATGTGTCTTATTGCCAGACTGTTAAGAAATTGTTTAATTTCTTCAGAAACCCAACTGTACCCCATTGTCCGTGATGAGGGTATGAGGAATACCTTCATTAGCAAAGACGTCTGACATAAAAAGTATGGTTGATTTTGTGTCTACCTTGTTGACAAATTTAAGACTGATCCATTTTGAAAAATAGTCTACTAACACTATAATGAATCTCTCCTGCAAACCTTGAATTTGAAGGGGGCCAATGATGTCCATACCTACTTTCTCCCATGCTTTTATGGGCACGTGAACCGGTTCCAGGGGTGTTTTCCGTGTGCTCTTGGTTTTATCACTGAGACCACAAGCATTGCACCCTTTGACCAACTCCTCAATACAGTTGTTCATACCAGGAAACCAATATCCTGACCGAAGTTTGCTTTTGGTAAGACTTCTACCCAGGTGGCCCTCATGAGCTATTTCACTGATACGCTCTCTGAGTTCTCCCGGGGGAATTACCTTGTCTGCTTTGAACACATTGGTGTCTGTAATTGAAAGTTCATCTCTTACGTTCCAGAATGGTTGTAGCTCCTTGGGAAGGTCACTACATTTCTTAGGCCAACCATTAATGATCTTTTCTTTAACCATTTTTAGGGTGACATCCTTAGACATGAGCATGTTCCAATCGTCTTCTAAAATGGAGGGAATGCTTACTTGCAGGATCTCGAAATCCCCTGCACCGTCTCCAAAATGTTTATCTAAAGGTAACCGTGAAAGGCAATCAGCTACCTGATTTCCGTTGCCTGGAACGTATTCAATATTAAAATTGAAATTTTGTAATGACACTAGCCATTTGCCAATGCGAGGTGTAGTTTTTTCTATGTCTTTAGAGGAAAATATTGACACGAGGTTTGTGATCTGTCCTGAGCACGAACGGTATACCCCATAGAAAGTATTTGAAATGATTAGTGGCCCAAAAACATGATAATGCCTCTTTCTCTATTGTGGAGTAATTAACCTCTGCATCTTTGAGCGTTCTAGAAGCAAAAGCTATTATTTTCTCTTTCCCTCCTTGCATTTGGGAAAGAGTAGCTCCAATACCTCTATTGCTGGCATCAGTAGTAAGGATAGTATCTTTAGTACTATCAAAATTACCTATGCAAGGTGCTGTAACGATGGCATTTTTAAGTTCCATGAATGCACTGTCGTGGATTGGTAGCCATTTGAATTTATTTTCTTTTTTTAAAAGGTCTCTGATAGGTTGTACTAATTGCGGGAAATTTTTAATGAATTTGAACATGTACTCTGCCAATCCTAAAAAGGATTTTATTTCTTCTTTGTTGACAGGAATGGGAGCCTCAACCACAGCTTCTACGAGATTCATTTTAGGCTTCATGCCTTCATTGGACAAAGTATGCCCTAAGAATTCAACTGATGCCACGCCAATCTTGCACTTCTCTTTTTTAATGGTGAAACCTGCCTCACTAAGTTTAGTGCATACTTTCCTTAGATTGTGGTTATGTTCTTCTTCATCTGCTCCATACACTAAAATGTAATCTTGGAAACAGATGGATTTCTCCAGATCCTTAAGGACATGCTGCATTATCCTCTGAAAAGTCGCTGCAGCCGAGGCTAACCCAAACGGCATTCTTAGAAATTTGTAGGTGCTAAAAGGTGTGGTAAATGCTGTGAGGATTTGGGATTCTGGGTGTAACGCCACTTGATGATATGCCGATGTAAGTTCTAGTACTGAAAAAAACTTAGCATGGTTTATTACAGACAACATTTCATTTATTTTGGGAAGTGGATACCTGTCTACCCAAATATTAGCATTGAGACTCCTGAGGTCCACACACATGCGAATCTCATTACTCTCTTTTTTGGAAGTAATAACACTGGGGGCCAACCATTCTGAACTTTCTACGGCCTGAATAATGCCCAAACCCTCTAGTCTCTCCAACACTTTTTTTAGTGGTTCCCGCATTACCAATGGAATAGACCTGGTTTTATGGGTAACTGGAACAGCATCTTTTTTTAGCTTGATTTTATGCACATAGTTTTTTAACAAACCTACTTTCTCAGTAAACACTTCTGGATATTCGTTACATACTTCCTTCCCTGTTAGCGATCTATCAACCAACATTACCTGTTCTGTATTATTGGGGTCAAGCCTGATTCCCAACTCTTTCTGGTGTTTCCACCCAGTATATTACTGCCTTTTTTAGTAATATAAATCTTGCCACAGGTATGTCTATCCTTAAAAGTGATACGCATTTTCACCATTCCTACTAGGGGAATGGGATCTTTGTTGTACCCTCCAGGATGTACATCAGGATCTTCTAACATATATTCACTTTCCTTAAACATACTTTGAAAAGTCTTTTCCTCTATGAGGGTGTACGGGGAACAGGAATCAGCAAATGCCTTGACCACTTTTCCATCCAGTTGTATCTCACAAATGGGATAACTAATTGTCTCGTCATCACTGTGTACCTGAAATATAAACTTGTTGTCTCCAGCTTCAGTGGCTTGATCATAAACCACATGCACACTTTTTCCTACATCTTTGGAATTACATAATTTAGAAAAATGTCCCACTTTGTTACATTTCCTGCACTGAACTCCTCTAGCAGGACATTTAGGAAAGTTGGCAAGATGATTAGTATTACCGCATCTGTAACATTTGAAATTCTCTTTCTTAAGTTTAGTTTTAGCAACATTACCTTTATACTCCACTTTTAAAATCTCATCCTCCTCTTTAACTTCATTAACATGTTTCTCTTTTGATGCTAACTCTTTACTACATTTCATTTCTTTGACGCAAAAAGCTGTGTGCTCTATACTTTTCGCTATAGCCACAGCTTCATCTAACTCTGGACTAAGGGTTAACAGCCTCTCTTGCACCTTGTGATCATTGGTGCAACGAACCAACTGATCTCTGATGAGCGAATCGTTAAGTGCACCAAATTCACAAGTGGCAGAGTCCTCTCAAAGTGGCTATGTATGATGTTACCTTTTCATTTTTTCCTTGTGTCCTCTGAAAAAACTTATGACGTTCCAAAACAACATTTACCTTATCTTTAAAATGAGCACCTAATTTCCTTAGAGTGGTTGTGAAAACTTCCACATCACCATCACCATCCTCCTCCCCAGTATCTGCAAGGTCTTCATAAATGTTTCTACCTTGTGTGCCCAAATTATGCAGTAATATGTGTTGTTTCCTGACTGGGGAAAATTTTTCACCTCCTATCGCAATTAAATATGAATGAAGCATTTTAACCCACCTATCCCATGGGATTTCTGGCTCCCCTTCATCATTTAAAAATGGAGGCGTTTGATTCATATTTGTAATAGACATTTGACAATTTAAAATAACTATGCAAATATAGGGAAGTCACAAAATAAAAAGAAAACTTAAGTATATACCAGCCAATACACACCAATTTTAGGAAGCAACAGAGGCACAATATCGAACACGAGAGATATAGAGCAGTAGTCAGCTCACTGTAGATTTACAAACTGCAGAAAACTGACAGCACCAGGAAACTTGTCTTTGGTAGCGTAAAGTTTTCAATTAGGAAAAACACTGCAGGCAAGCTGTGCCTATCAGCGTGTGGATGCACTTACTTGTAGAAAAAGGAAAGGTCCTCCCGATCGCTGTGCTTTATAAAAGATGGAACAAACAATGCCAGAAAGTTCCAGAGGATCCAACTGAGAAAATGAATGCACACACAGAAGAAACTGTGCACTCAAAACATGAGGATATGCAGATGTGAACAGTGCAGTGCACCCAACCTTGGACGCCGCTGAAAATGGAGCCCCTACAGAAAGTACGTGATGAGGCAGAAAGATGCTTCCTCCGCTTCCTCCGATGAAACGCAGGGTCCACTTTACCCACACTATTGAGAATTTTCCAGCGCAAAAACCACATGCGCTGATATCTGAACACTACTTCCTGTTGAGCGTGTAACGTGAGAGAAAGATACTCCCACACGATGACAGAAAGCGGAGACCACTCCCAACGCTCTCAAACACTTCCTCAATTAACAAAGAAGCGCAAACACAAAAAGAGACGCTGCACGGCAAATGTCCAACGCTGCTCACATGACTTGATGAAAAACACGCAATACCCATATGCGCAGATGTCGAGACACTACCTGAAGGAGGCGAAAAGACGAGAGGGGTGGCACAGCCTCCGAAAGCGAGCGCTCTTCACAGGTCCCCGGAGCGAAGAACATCGGTCACTGGAAGAAGGCTGAATCACAAGAAAACGAAGGAAATTCCTCACGCTGGCAGGATGAGGAGAAGAGCACTGCTGGCCACAAATAGCGCTGTCCACGGAGGAAAATCCAAAGGTAGGAGAATATTGATATAGGACGCAAAACAGAACAGGCTGGCAAAGTAAACAGGGGTGAGATTTGTAGCTGTCCCCTGCACAGCTTCCTTCCAATCATCGCCAAAATGTTACAAACGAGATTCAAACTCCATGAAGGGAAAAAGGGTTTGTTGACAAATCTCAAACTGCCTAGCCTGGCACTCCTCAGCTCCACATCTGAACATTCTAAGGTGCTCTCCTGTCACCTTCTTAGACTGTACCAAGAGGGAAGTAACAGCGGGGGGTGTTGGAAGGTACCAACACACACAGTGAACATTAAGGAGAAGGAAGGTTATAACAGGTAGGAAGACTAAGGACCACCACCTCAAGCTGATGTGACCAGGACCTACCCAGCGGGTATGAAGTCTGACTTCCTCCACTTCTCTCTTGGGCTGAAGAAGCAACGAGACACATAACCTTAAATGCATCTGATGGCTTAGGGAAGGTGCAGGCTCAACTTGACATCAGAGACCACAATGTACCGGCTCCATACCTCACTGAGCTGCTCTTTCCTCCTAGCAGTCTGGTGTGACCTTGTGACTCTAGTGCAGCCTCACTCCTAGCAGACGCAGTCCAACTCCTCAGCAGGCATGATGGTGCTCCTCCTCGCCCCAAATTACAGCAGCACGTTGACTATGCAGGACTCTGACTTAAACCAAGGCACTTTTCACAATTCTGTGATATGTATTTATGAAGGTGTTCTAAAGTGCTTACATATCACCTACTAGTCACTTGAGAGCTCTGTAAATAGAAAGGTGAGCCAATATCTAAGAGGAAAAAGTGGTAGCTTAGTAGTGAGGACTACGAAGAAGAGCAGACACTGAGCGGTTACAGTCCAGCCACAAACCGCCTTGTTGATTTATTATGTAATTTCCTTGATGCATATACTGTTGATGTTTTTTTATCTTTTATGATTTTGATAATCGAAATAAAGACATAATTGAACTAAACTGATTTGTTGATGGCTTTAAGACACCACACCACCTACCTTTATAACGTTATTACTGGGGGCCAGGTCATATCAAATCTCTCCAGTCTACAGCCCTGATTCGGGCTGCCTGTTTATACCTTATCAATAGTGTTGGCATTCATGTACCTTGTGGACACCTGCTAAACTCGTGCCCTGTGCTTGTGCACACCTTACTAGTGACTGCATTCAGGCTGCTTGGATCTGCATAAACTGTTAAGGATCACGATGCCTTGGAATATCTTCTGACTAGTGTTTGATTTCAGTTTGCATGTGCTTACCGTATCACTTGTGTCAAAGACCATGCAAGGTCTTTGGTGTTCGATGTGAGGTCCATCCCACTTCGCCTTCCTTTCACTTATGCTGCTTGTAGTAATCTGGAACATTCCCGTGAAGAGCGCCATGCATCTCAACCTAAAACTGGTTTTCCTTAGAACTGGCACGAACTAGTGTCTGCTTTCACATTTCTTGCACGCGCTTTACTAGTGCTGCAATTTACGCTGGTCCACCACACCTCACAGATGTCTGCATTCACACTGCTTCTGTATGCCGTCTATGAATGTTACCTAAAACCAGCTCGTGCACACCTGCTCACTAACTTGTGGCTTGAGTGAAGGTCGTAGGTGTCATTTGTGATGTGGCCTGTGCTATTGTACACTTTGCTACGGTCTGGATCCAGGCTGCATATAGACTGTGCAAAGGGAGGTCTGCTTACTTTGATATCGCTTAAATTAGCCTGCACGATGAAGAGGTTATTTTGTTCTTCTCCCCATGTGTTAAATGTAGAATTCATTTTTGCCAAGCATGAACCCTGGTAATTAACATTTATAACTCCGTCTGCAGGGAAAATGATAACGAGCATATTGCTGCACTAGACGGTTTTCTGGAGCAATATGGAGAGGAGAGGAGCCCCTACTTTGAGGCTATTATAATGGGAGACTTTAACATACATCTTTGTCCCTCTAATTCTTTCCAAGGTGGGAGATCCGGGGACATCTTAACCCCTTCAAGTCATTTTGAACATTCTCCCCAAGGTTCTCGGTTAGAAAGCTTACTTGCAATGAATAATTATATATTGTCTTGATCATACGTGGGAGACCGACTCAGTGCCATCTTTCAATGGCAGGGGATGCGGTTCGACCATAGATTTTATTATGGTATCGGCCGCTCTGTTGATTGACATACTAAAAGTAAACCCTATCTGCAGTTATAGTGATCATAATCTGTTAACTTAAGAAATTATAGGGGAGTCAGTCTTCCATGGGGGTGAGAGAAAGAGTTTGGCAAATAGGGACTTCATGCCAATAGACCAGGCTCGTAAAATAAGGTGGGGGAAGATAATTCAAGAAGCCTTTTTAGCCAAGTTGTATATGGAGGGAAAAGAGGATATTGAATTGTCTCTTGATAATTTTACAGACGCCATTGTGGTTATAGAAGCATTTGGTAACGTTGACAAGCGAATTGCAGACAATTTAATAGGGAGGCAAAGGACAGGGGATTTTAAAAAGGAATAGTAGTTTGATACAGGTTGCTCTAAAACCCATAAGGCTCTTATGCTCGCCCTAAAACAAAAGCCAAAGAACACAAATGATTAAGGTATGTAGTAAAGCTTATAAATTAGCTATACCTCAAAGGAAAGAACAGGCATGACTGGATCTAAATCAGGTTAGTGCCCTGCACAACAGTACAAAATTTTGGAAAGTTGTAAATAGTCTCTTTTTTGCAGAACAGCATACGGCGAGTATAGACTTTGTCATCTCCGCCGATAGATGGGTTAGCCACTTTGAACAGATTTACAAAGGAGAAGACCAAGATATATGGCTCCTTAGAGACGCAAACATTAAGTTTTGGGATAGATGAGGTTCAGAAAGCAATCATGGCCACTGCTAGTCGAAAGGCACCTTGGCCTGATGGGGTACCTGCCGACTTTTATAAGGCTGATCCTGGGACATGGGCAAAGATTTTACCTAAGGTTTTTAATGCAGCGACAGTAGGCGGTCTCCCGCCTTCATGGTCCACAGCGGTTATTTTACCCATTTTTAAAAAGGGGTCTAAGGATGATCCCGCATGCTACCGCCCAATTTCATTATTAGAATAATCTGCGAACATTATGGGAAAGGTTATTTTATGTTTAAATGTGTTTATTGAAGTTTTAAATGAAACAAAACACAACATACAGAGGGGAAAGGGGATTTTAGATCAATTAAAAACGTGGGTAGATGCCACCAATGTAATTTCAGAATTGCAATATAGTTTTAAAAAAGGCATAGGAACTGTGGATCAATGTACAAACTTGCTCATGCTGACCGGCAATTATACAATTGCTAAAAAGGGCAGTATGTATATGGCATTCATGGATTTAACGTCTGCCTTCGATCGAGTGAATAGGTCAAAACTATGGCCCATATTAAAAGATTATGGATTGGATGCCTATTTGGTGAAATTTTTACATTGGTATCACCTACATTTGACTGCCTCTGTAAGGTTTAACGAAAATGGTTCCCTTACAAAGTTCTGGGATATGAACAGAGGGGTGAGACGGGTGCATTTTGGACCCTGTCTTGTTTACGCTATATATTAATGATTTAGGGGCTGTCTTGGAAACTGCTATTAACGGCATCCATAGAGCAGGCTTTAAATCTATACCTGCTCTCTCATATGTAGATGATGCCATTTTGCCAGCTAGGACACCAATGGAGTTAAAATGACTTGTAAACTCCTTTATTGATTTTATGATCTCACTCGACCTGTCGATACATTTTTCTAAATCACACAATGTGCATATGTAATTCAAAATGGGAAAAGTGTACGCTTGTATGCAAAGGTGGGGAACTGACAAATGTTGCCACGTTCCCGTATGTGGGGATTTTGTTTGATGAAAAGGGGTTATGGGTGCGCAACGATTACTTAGGAAAAATACCCTGTCTAGAGCAGCTGGCGCTACCTTGGAAGAGATTGGGGAGCAAACCCTTGTGTCCACTTTTGAAGATCTATAATGAGAAATGTTTACCAATGGCCACATATGGCAGTGAAGTATGGGGCTATAAGGAGACCAGTGATCTGCAAGTGGCTGAAAATAAATATTTGCGGAAGCTTTTACCCTGGCCCCCCCCCCACCAGTACACCGACTTTTATGATGCATGAAGAATTAGGGCAGGGTTACATTCCTGATTAGATAGCAGTAACTCCCCTAATTTGGTGGTTAAAAGCATTGTTGAGTCCCACACATACCCTGAATCAACGTGTATTAATAGATTTTATGAGGCTGGATAGGCTCGCTGAGGTACCTTAGTTGGCTTACATTTCACAGCAACTAGCTAATTTAGGATGTCTTGATCTCTTTACATATCCAAGAAAGATGCATCCTGAAGAGTTTAAAGCTATTAAAAATAAATTCCCAGTAAGGAGGGTGTTGGAAAGGGAAACTATGGAACTTAAAAAATGGACAATAAGACAATACATAATATTGAACTCTGGGCCCCTAGAACAACCTTTTTGGTCTTATCTTAAAAATCTACACCATTACTTTCTGCGAATAAGATTTAGGTTTAATTGTATCCACTGGTTTCTTTAGTTTCCAAAGTGCTTTTCAAACCAGGGTCTTTAAAGCCTTGTACCTGTGATGATTTTTCGGATCAAGATCTTTTACATTTTATATTTGTTGTGGATTTTATAATCTTCGGAGTAGATATATTTTACCACTTTTAAAACATTGCAATTTTGCACAAGTGAGGCCTGCTTTGATATACCTGCAAATGCTGTCTTCACCTCTGATATGTTTTGGGATGGCAAGCTTTTTAGCAGTGGTCTTAAGGCATAGGAAATAAATTGACAATGTAAAAAATGGGTAGTAGAGCAACTATGTTTTTATGCAGGTATGTGATGAATATCATATAGAAATGCACTTTAACAAGGCTTATGAAACTGTAGTACTGTAACTTCGTATGGGCTAATCATATACTTGAGGGCTCTAAAGACCTATATAAGATTAGCTCATATGAGTTTTTAGATTTTTGTACAATGAATTGTATGGTTTTTAGTCCTTTTATTCATGGTTTGTGCATATGTGCTTTTATAGTCCCAATTTGGCCGAATAAAGTTTGTTTGACTGACTGACTGGCTGCATATGGGCACCTTGTCAATAATGGCAGCATCGACAATACTTGTGCACACCATCACAACAGTGCTGGTGCCTGTGCAGGACTATACCATTCTATGCAAAACCACATGTTGCTGTAGTGACCGTCCTCTTCTAGAGAGGAATCTAAATTTCACAGTTGTAGGTCCAGTCGGCTTTCCCCACACTTGGTAACGCAGTGCCGCTAAATGGCCCGAACAATGGCTGGGGTCCATCTGCTTTTTCCTCTGGTCCTGAATTACGCAGCTTATGCAGAATATCAGGGGATGTGCTCAGATCCATGATGACTGGGCACACCAGCTCAATGTCTGGACACCATACTTGTGTGAACCTACTTCTGAGTGTTGGTATTTAGGCTGTGATGCACACCCACGCGGTCATTTTGACTTGCACTACTTGTGTACACTTTTGTGCTATTTCGGATTCCCATTGCTTCTGCATGTAATCTCATGTGTGCACGTCACTAGTGTCATTTCGGCTGTTTGTGCACACCTAATCTTGGGAGCTCATTTATGCTGCTTGTGCATGCCTTTACTAGTAACGATGTTCCTTCTCTTTCTGCACACCTGTTTACTGCTTGGGTTCATTAGCGTTTGGAATTCATTCCATTTGTGGCACCCTCTCAGTGACCTTGAGATCGCTGCAAGGATTCTGCTTCCCCAGGTTCAAGTAACATTCTTGCCAGCCGAGCTGTGGGGCTATCCTTGCTGCGTGTAGGAACAATGTGATGCCTGGTACAGACTAGTGTCACTCACCACCCTGCTTCTGCACAGCTCACTGGAGCAGAATTGGCACTGCTCCTTGCCTGCTTTGTTGTACGCCTATGCGATTTCATTGCATAGGCGCACTTTCACACTAGACTGATTCCAAACTGCTTGAGCTAACCTGGCTGTCTGTTTCATGATGTGGCTTGTGCACAGTCTCAATGGTGTCTGGTTTCACACTGCTTGTGCACACCCGTTCACTAGTGGCTTAATATGGTACGAACATATCGTTCTCATGTAATGAGTGATATATAAATAACCATACTCCGTCTCCTGTGTTTCTGATTTTTCTTCACAGTAAAAACGTCCCCAGCCTCTATGCTGCCTCCAAACACAAGCTTCAAGTGAGTATAGATGTTGTCTCTGTGCCCTCCTTCTGCTCTTCCGTGTGACCTGCCTGCTCACCAGGCCGCGGCCTGCCTATGCTCTGCCTCCTCACACTTCACTGCTAATCTAAACTGCTGCTGCGTGGCATCGCTTTCTATGTCGTCTCCAGTGAGATAATGTTGGGTGTCGGTCGCACTCCTTGTTAATCTTATAAATCAGAATATAGTCCTTCTTAGCGTACTTTGGGTGCTATGGGATCTTATCCCCTGTCCAAAGGGATGTGGCGTATGTACAAAGCAAAGTTCCCTCACCAGTGGAAGGTATATCCCAATCTGCACTCCTCTAAACTTCACACTTTAATAACACGTAGTCAAGTGTATATGTTCAATTGCAACTGTTTTAATTTCACAGTGGTAGGTTCAATATGTTAATTCAACGAATATTGTCATTTTGCGCAGTTAGTGCTTTTCAATGTTGATAACATGGTACTCGGGTCACAGGGTTTAATCCCAATGCATTTCGGGGTCCGCCCTTCCTCAGGGGATACTCCCTATAAACAAAAATGTAATCTTAGTGGTTTCAGCGCCAGAATGTACGTAATAGAGAAAATAACAAATTCCGAAAACCAAAAAGTGTGTTAGTCATGCCGTTAATAGATTGCTCCATGCAACGTATTAAAATCTCTACTGTTATATTGGCTCTGCGTGGTTCGTAAGTAACGCTGTGAATGACTCACCCAGAAGAACTGTGATATTTGTTGTGGTGACGTGATTCCATCTGGTTATACGAAAATGCCAGCGTCATGCCTATCCAGCTTTGTGTTCCGTCTCTCTGGTCACCAGCCTTATGAAACATATCCAGTATCAGACGTCTTTAGTGTGGGTTGGAGAGATCGAACTCTGGTGCAAAGCGCTCCTCTTTACTCCCATCCCTGCAATGAAACAAGCATTTTGCAATGCATCTGTGAGAGTTAGCGCTATTGGCGTTGTAAATGAGAATCAAACATTAATTTAAAAGAAAAAAACCCTTACCTGCAGCCAGCTCTGCCTCGGAAGTTCCAGGAGGCTTGTGAATGCTGCCTTCCCTCATTGGCTGACCTTAGGGAATGCGGCAGTCCCAACGTCATCACAGAGTGGAATGGGGTCAGTGAGACTGCTGACCCCACCCCACTCTGTGATGAAGTGTCTCTGATTGACACTCGACCCTGGGCACTTCAGGGCTTAAAACTGAAGCACCCAGGTGCGAGGCAATCAGTGACGCTACCCCTAGTCACTGAGGGAAGGGCCTCGAGGTCCTTTGCTGAGCTGAGGATATCACACCCACAGGAGCTGTGACTTCCTCAGCCCAGCAAAGTTCAGCTCAGGCTGCCAGGAGCCTGTGCATTTTGCACATGTCTGGCTCCCGGCTGCCTAACCTGAAATGAACAGCGTCTGTCAGGCTGATTTTTGTTCAGCCTGACAGACACTGTTAGTGAGGGGCAAAAGGTGGAGGGGATGGATGAATGAATGAATGAATGAATGAATGAATGAATGAATGAAAAAAGTATTTAATAAAGCGCACTGTGGCCAAGCGGCTTCCTGGCTCTGAGAGCTCTGGCCATCAGTCACAGAAGAAGCCAAGGGATTTAGCAGGAGTACGCCTGAGAGAACAGAAGGGTTTTCAGCGCTTTACGGAAATGGGAATAGATAGGGATAGAACGCATAGACAGGGGAAGGCTGTTCCAGAAACGGGGGGGCCAGGACAGAAAATCGGGTACCTCCCGTTCTGCACTTGTGGAAACTGGGGACATTGAGGAGGGCCAAAGTGGAGGAACGAAGAGTGCGGGTGGGGATGTGAGAGGAAATGAGAGAACTGATAAAAGCCGGGGCAGAGCGGGCGTGAGCCCGGAAGACTAAACAACCCAATTTAAAGAGGGATCTCTGATGAATGGGGAGCCAGTGAAGGGACTTGAGTACAGGGGTGATATGATGAGTTTTGGGGAGGTGAAGGATGAGACGGGCAGCCTGGTTCTGGATAGCTTGTAGGCGACGTATTTCATAGGCTGGTATGCCCACATACAGGCTGTTCCTGTAATCAAGACGGGAAGTGATCAGGGCCGTGATGATGATTTTGAGGGCGTCAAAAGAGAAAAAGTGAGACATTTTTCGGATAAGCCGAAGAGATAAAAAGCAAGAAGATACGACGGAGCTAACTTGGGCGTGCATGGAAAGGTCCTGGCTAACCCGAAGACCCAAGGTCCTAACAGAAGAGACAGGTGCAGGAGAGGGACCAAAGGTAGGGGGCCAGAAGGCAGAGGACCAAGGACTAGATGAACCACCCGTCAAGACCAGCTCAGTCTTGTCCGGGTTGAGTTTAAGATGATTTAAACTCATCCACTCAGAAATGAAGACCAGAGTGGAGCGAAACTTTGAAAGGGACAAAAAAGAGGAGGAAAGATCAAAGACGAGCTGGAGGTCATCTGCGTAATTATACACAGAGACCCCCAGATCGAGAAGAGAAGTGATGAGAGGATAGATATAAAGATTGAAAAGAAGAGGGGAGAGAGAAGAACCTTGAGGGACCCCACAGGAAACCAAACGAGTGAGGGCAGAGAAACCGGACAGATGAACAGCTTGAGAACGTCCCGTAAGAAAGGACGCGAGCCAGGAGAAAGCGGAGCCCCGGATGCCCGCTTCGCTGACACGGTCGAGAAGGATGGAATGGTTAACCGTGTCAAACGCAGCGGACAGATCGAGGAGAACCAAAGCTTGAGGAAGGGAGGAATCGGCTTTCCATTTCAGCTCATCAAGAACTGCGAGGACCACCGACTCCGTAGAGTGGCCCGGGCGAAAGCCCGCTTGATGGGAAGCCGAAAGGTGGTTCTCCTCGATGTCCTTTTTAAGGATGGGCAAAACAAAAGCGGATTTAAAGGATGAAGGAACTGAGCCCAGGGAGAGGGAGGCATTGAGAAGGGAAAGGGGGGGGAGTAGGGCAATTCGTGAATAACGCTCTCAGAATACGTGCCGGGGCACAGTCCGCCGGAGAGCCGGACTTAATATTAGTGAGCAGGGCAAGAAATGAGTCCAAAGAGATAGGGGAGAAAAGGTCAAGAAAAGAAGAGGGCGCAGGAGGAGCAGGAGAAAAGGAAGGAGGGGGTACAAAAGGGATGTTGGATTTGATCTTAACGATCTTCTCAATGAAATAATCGTTAAGTAAGGAGCAGAGGGCCTGAGAGGGGATGAGATTAGGATTGGCGCGATCTGAGATCGCCAAGTTATGAACCAAAGAGAAAATCGCTTTGGATTTATTTGCAGAAAGAGCAACTTTCTCAGAGAAGTACTTAGTTTTGGCCGAAAGAACGGCTCTTATATTAATTTAAGAGGAGTTTGTATTTGGCCCGGAGGACAGGGCAGTAATTGCGTCTCCAGTGGCGCTCAGAACGTCTGAGGTCCAATTTAAGAGCTTTAAGCTCGGTATTGAACCATTTATGAGCATCATGAGGACGGACGGCCTTAATTTTCCTGAGGGGAGCAACCCGATCGCAGGAAGAGGACAACCCGGTGCTAACAGCTTCAGCTTGGGAATCAAGAGAAAGCTCAGAAAAGTCGGGGATAGAAGAAGCAAGGGAGAGGGAAAGGGAATTCAAATCAGCCCGGTTCCAACTACGTGCAACAATGTTTTTAGGTAAGGGAGGTTTATCAGGGACACCAAGGTTGATAGAGAAGGATATGAGAGAGTGATCGGACCAGGTGCAAGGAGGATTGGCCCCTCGACCCCACTGGACTGACCACAGCTGGAGTATAGTAGGTGTATGAATAGAGACGCAGCTGCAGCACTGTTTAGAAGACTAACAATGGGGAATTACCATATGGAAAACAGAATAGTAAAAAGATAAGGAGCATAGAACGAAATTAAATTAGGCAGGAAACGAGAAGGGCAGGTTTAAACCAAGAAATTGAATAAATTAAGATTGGGGAAGGAAATGAGAAGGGGCAGCGACGTTTGAGCAGAGAAAAATCTGTAAGACGACAGCTGTGCAAGAAACTGAAAATGAATGGGGAGCAGAAAAAAGGAAGGAGGGATGAAAAAGCGGAAAAAGAATAAGGAAAAGTGATGTCAAAAAACAAATGCCAAGAAAGACAGTAGGGGCAGGAGAGAGGAAGCCAAACTCTACTAAAGCGCTCTGAATTAGGAGTCAGGACGTGCTAATCAGCGGGACTTACTTTGAGATCTTGAAAAAAAGCTGCCTGCATACAGTCCGTCTGGGAGCAATCCAATGCAACGCTGACTTGTTCGCCTTGTTGGTTTAAATAGAGGCAGAGTAAGCACAGATTGCAAATAGCTCAATACAGTCACGACGAGAACCAGGAACTAGACCGTAATGCAAGTAATTGGTATAGTGGCCATATTGCTCTTCCCAGAATGTGAGCAGTGCTGGGATTGGTTTGAGCACCTCCGTTTGACCCTCAGACCTAGAGTGGGGGCCTGTTTTGGTTTCTCCACCTAGCTGTACAACGCAGCTAGGTGGAGAAAGGCTAAATGCGCATGGTGGTTTGGCTGGCCCCAGGTGGCCGGCCAAACTGTCATGAGCAATTGGCAGTGGCCACCACTCCCCCTCCTTCCTGAGGCTGCAGCATCAGGATGGAAGGTCACCCCCCCCCCCCCCCCCCAACCGCAACCTGCAGGGCTAAAAATTAAATGATAAAAATGTTTTATCATTTTATTTTTGTCCCGACTCTTTTGCCTCTGCTAGTTTTCAGCGGGGGCGGAACGCATCAACAAAGCTTTATTTCGACAAGTAATATCATAAAAGCGCATTTACACATAGTAACACAATTCAATGAAGTACATATAAGAACAAGTCGTAGAAGGTTTTTAAATACAATAAATAATTAAAAATGTATTAAACATAATCAGCTTTGTAAATAGTGTATACAAATTTGGATCTGTCAAATGGCCTTCTGCCTAATCAGGAATTTAGCCACACCACATGCTATAGTAGTAGTAGCATCAGTTTTACGGATTCTAAGTGCTACAGTGTGGTCCCTCGTCCCCAGCTGCAGGCACACAGGTTTAAGCCATTTCAGTCCTTTGATAATAGTGCCCCAGAATCCCAAGCAGATGTGAGGCCTATTGCCACCAAAAGCTTCTTTATGTTGAGAAGCCAACCTATTTTGTGGGCTCCATGAAGGTTCATGACCTCTCTTAGGCCATCAGCATATTTAGAGAGCTCAGGGGTGCGCCAAAGCCGTGCCCAATGTAAAAGGGGGCGCAGAGTTACTATGTCTTTGATGGATCGCCGGCCCAAATCGCTCAGTAGAGGCTTAGTAGGGGTACCCATTGGGAGCGATATAAGTTCCCTAAAGAACTTGTTTTCACCAGTAACAAGTGCATCGACGCAACCAAAGCCCCATAATTCTGCACCGTAAAGGACACAGCCTACGGCTTTAGCAGTGTAGATTTCCAAGGCTGGAGCAATGGGTTTCGTAGTGGAGGCGCGGAATTCCCTCCCTATGGCTCCCATTACTCGCCTATGGTTTAGCACCATTTTGTCAATATGAGCCTGCCATTTGAGCTTGTCAGAGATTCTGATCCCTAAATAATCAAACTCTTTGACGCGCTCCAATGGCTTCCCATCAAGGGTCAAGATGGATCTGGATGATTTACTTGGGTTAAAATAGAGGACTTTGGTTTTACCTGTGTTGATGACAAGGCCCCTCAACTTACAGACCAGGGAAAAACGATCCAATAGTTTCTGTAAGTCCGCAGGTGTTTTCGAAATTAAAAGTGTGTCGTCCGCGAAAAGTAAAGAAGGAACTTTGTCCCCCGCCAGGACTGGAACATCAGCATTAATTTCGAGCAGGAAAGAAACCACACCATTCACAAAAAGTGTGAAGAGTGTAGGGGCCAGTACATAGCCCTGATGAACCCTTCTTTTCACCGGGATTTTTTGAGTTTTTTGCTCTTGCGACCCCCATCTAATACAGGCATAGTTTCCTTCATGCATCCGAATCAAAAGATTCAGAATATATGGAGGAATCCCCATCTCCTCCAGAATCAACCACAGGCGATCACGGGGGACCAGGTCAAAGGCGGTTTTTAAATCAATGAACGCCAGGTACAGGCCACCCTTGCCAATGGTGACCACCTTCCAGTACAGTAGCACCAGCCTAAATGCCTGGTCGATCGTGCTTGTGGAACTCCTAAAGCCCGCCTGAAACTGAAATTATGTCGTTATCATCTGCACATGTGTGGATCCTCTCGAGGAGGACACTACCGACCAACTTTTATCCAGTGTCGATAAGACTAATTGGGCGGTAGTTAGCTGGCTCCCCACTTGGGCCCCTCTTATAGATGGGGATTACTTCGGCTCCCTTCCAATAATTTGGTACCGGTGAGCCCTCCAGCATGGCATTAATAAAGAGCTCGAAGTAAGAGGCCCTTCCCTCCACATTAGCTTTAAATAAATCACCTGGGATGCCATCAGGTCCCGGGGCTTTTGCAGGTACGATCTTATTAATTGCTACTTCGACCTCCCTTTTCGCTATCTTAGTAAATGGGAGCTGTACAGAGTCAATGGCTATATTCCCAATTCGTGGACGAGGATCACCTATTTGCTCGTCCCCTACATATAATTTCCTGAAGTGCTCAAACCATTCCCTATCTGTTATGTGGTTGGGAATTTGGTCCAATTCACATCTGTTAAATCTTCTCACTAAAGACCAGAAGAGCTCAGCATTTTTTGAATGGCACGCAGTTTTTAGGCTATCCCAACACAGCTCTTGCCAATCTTTCTTTGCAGCTGCAATGGACTGTCTATAATGCAGTCTTGCCAGCCGAACATCACCCGGATTATTAGTTTTAATGGCAAGGACCAGGCTGTCTTTTTTTAATCTACAATTCCTATTATACCACTTCTGCGCTGGCTTGACACTCATTTGACTTTTTTTGTTATGATCAAGAAATAAAGAACCTATCGAGTCGATAGTTTCCACGTAGACTTTCACTGCTGAAGCAGGGCCTGCCCCATCCCTGCAAACTGCAGAGAGCTTAAGAGTCTGGTCAGCAAGAATTTCCTCAAGGGTGATAAGTTTTGAGTCACTCAAGATAAATTTAGGCCATTTAAGAAACCTTTTGCAGTTAGATGGTAAAACTGTCTTGGACAACATACGCATTTCGGGAGTGGGTATGAACTCTTTACTGAGCCATGTTTCCCGCATTTTAAGGGACACAACATTATGATCGCTATTTATTGTTGGTATAATAGCCATATCTATGACGAATTTCCATGCCCTCCTATCGATCATTATATAGTCGATTCTGCTTTGGGAGGGGACCCTATTAAAGGTATTAGCTCCCAATACATCGGAAATTGTGCGTCCATTGGCAGCTCTTAGCCCAAATTCTAATGATAGAGCATTTATTTGAATAACAACTGGTGACCATCTCTTCACTGGCTTGAGTGACAGAGACGGAACGCCCCATCTGGCGTTCTCATCATAAATTTCCAGGACGTCATCAGTTGCAAGGGGCTCGAATGAACAATTAAAATCACCGCCAACCAAAAGAAAGGAGTCTGAGTGGCAACAGTGGAGCAGGTCGGAGAGGGCAGAGATAGTAGGAGATTTTGCACCCCCTTGGGTTCCCCGTATATATACATTAAAGATTTCCCAAGTATAATTGCTCTTGGAGCACTTGATGGATAGCCGCATTACATCCAGTGTGGAACAGATATGCTGAGTTATCTTGAGATTAAGTTCTGCCCTAACCCAAACCATAAGTCCACCAGATGGGCGGCCTTGGCCCACCGTAGTGGCTGGAACAAAATAACATGAAAAACCCGACTTATACAATGGCTCAAGGCTCCAGGTTTCCTGGAACATGCACAGGTCATAACCATCAATAAAAGCATTCCAGTCCGGAAGAGAGAGCTTGCTGCGCAAACCTGCCACGTTCCACGACGCAAGCTTGAGATGGCTAGAAGAGTCATCCCGTGGACCTGCAATGCTTAGGGGATGGGCCAGATGTGAATCAATGTTATTAATAATAACCCTCTGTGTTGGAATAACGGGGGTGGATGAATCTAGACCCATAGAATTTGGTGGTGTTGTGGGTCCAGAGGTGTAGCAACTCAGGGATAGCAAAGGACTGGAGGGTGCTCCACCACTGTCATGGAGTCAATCAACAGCCTCCAGGGTGCTAAAGTGATTTTGAATGACAGTAGGATCTAGAGGTGGTATGGGTCTGAAGCAGCCCCCTTGCGGGAAACCCCTCCCATTTCACTGGACCAATGTCCACCCATCCATTGGTGAGGTGAAATGACCAGGGGGATAGAAATGGGTCAGGGGGAGAGAACGTATGGATGTTCCTGTGCTAGGGTGTCTCCAATTGCAAATGAACTCCACTATTTTGGGGTCAATTAAATTAATTAAGACACAGTCCCCACTAATATTTTTGGCCAAATGTCCTACCCATGAGACCCTCCTAACCATAAGAATCTTGCACACTATGTGTGTTGGCAATGGTCTATTTTTATTGAGCCAATGCACAACCCTATTCTTTAAAGTGGTGGGAGATTATACTTCGTGGGTACTCAATTCAGGGACCCCTGTAAGGATTACCACAAAGGGAGAAGCCTCCGTTGGTAAATTTGGGACATTATCCCCCCTGGTAGTCTTGGGGGAGGCAGTCCTCCCATCCTCCTTAGGCTGGGATATATCATGCCGGGGGGGTTTAGTAGCAGAAGGCACAGCTGTGCCCATAATAACGTCAGAGGAGGCCTGGTGATCTATAGACAGTACAGGGGGATTATTTAAAGAAGCCAGAACATTTTCTGCTCCAACAGTAACCAGTAATTTGGGGGCCCTATGGTGGGGGACATGCTTTAAAGAATCTACGATTCCCCCAAAACCTTGCTATATCCTAAGTAAATGCTGCTCAATCTTAGAAATTCTGTCCTCTAAGGGATGGAGGAGAAGCCTAATTGCATCATAAAAGTTGGACATCTCAGGGGCCCCTCCCTCCGTTTTATCATCTATGCTGGTCCCTCCATTTGCAACTTGGTATGCCATTCTGGTGGATAATGAATGGTCTGAGGATACAACTTTATTTGCTGTCGCCGCCAAAGGGGGTTGCTTTTACAAAGGCATACCAGAGTTTTTAGTATGACTTACAGCTATCAGCTTCTTTCTACCAGTCTTGTGCTTTCCACCATTATTAGTACGGGGCCCTTGCTTGTTTTTTGGAATGGCACCAGGATTCCTCTCACGTAATTGCCTGGTGCTAGGCTCTGGCACTATGCTGGAAGCAAATGGTAGCAGACAGGGCGATGTCAACAAAGAATCTGAAACCGTGGACTGGTCCCCCATAGATACAGCAGTTGTACCACTAGGTGTTAAATCTATAGTTGGAGAATCAAGATGTGAACAAAGAGCATCATCACCGTTTAGGACTTGATGAACAGGAGACTGCACAAGCGCAATATGACCCATAGAGGACCTCCTTGCCACCGCAAGGTCCTGCGAAACTCTCCGTTCCAGCAATGTGATCTCTTGGTCGATGACACAGTTTACCTTGGTGATAAATTGGTCCATAGTTCCTGAAAGATGGACATTGGCCCCTCTGCCTCTAGTGTCTTTAGGGGGCATTGCAGAACCAACACGTTAGTAAGAATAATATGTTTACAAATCAAGCAACCACCAAGATAAGCAGAGAGTCCCGGCCTCTTTTTTTATATTTTTATAAATTTTTTTTTTTTGGTCTAAGGAATGTCCACCCTTGGGCTAAGCAGGTGACCCAATATGCTTGTGTCCTTTCCCCGGCGCTACCTAACAGCGCTATTGCCAGATGCCGTGGCTGGGAGATAATGGGAATAAAAAATTATTGATAGTCAATTACCCCTACACCAACTACTCCCAATTGGTGCCAACACGTGGGGAGAAGACTGGACAAGACCAGGTATAATACCAAAAGGAAGCCCTAACGGCTACACAACACAAAAAATGCACACACAGCGCTGACCCGTTAGAGATGAGCTCCCCAGTACCTTACGTCCTTGTCGGCAGCAAATCTTCGTTAGGGGGGTGGCCCAGCCAGGTACGGTCAGTGACGGGCAAGGACGGGCCCGCCCTTGGCCTGGGCTTCGCCCGGGCGCGGCCCGTGCGTCCCGCACTGCGGGGCAGGTAACCGGCTTAAGTAACGCCCCGGCGCTGCCTGATGTCGTGTACGGCAGGCGCCGGGCGCTGTGTGGGGGATGTAGTTTGCCCAGGCCGTTCACCTCACGGCAGGAATGACAGCTGAAAAGGGCAGGGCAGGAGGAAAATGCCCCCAACGCAGGCCGTTCCCCTCACGGCAGTTCCAGGCACAGAAAAAGTTATGGAAGATCTCGTAGGCGCGTCCCGCGCTGCGGGGCAGGTAACCGGCTTAAGTAATGCCCCGGCGCTGCCTGCTGTCGTGTACGGCAGGCGCCGGGCGCTGTGTGGGCTGCGGGATGTAGTTTACCCGGGCCGTTCACCTCACGGCAGGAATGACAGCTGAAAAGGGCAGGGCAGGAGGAAAATGCCCCCAACGCAGGCCGTTCCCCTCACGGCAGTTCCAGGCACAGAAAAAGTTATGGAAGATCTCGTAGGCGCGTCCCCATAACGGAGTAGCCGCCCCTTTCAAAGAAATTATGTTGCGCGGACTACATACACCATATAACACTAGGACACCACATAGTCAGTACAGTCATGGAGAGAACCAGGAACTAGACCGCAATGTGAGTAATTGGTATAACAGCCATATTGGGTACGGAAAACAGGCTGCTGTTGCATTGAATAAACAAACCTTGTGTTTAATGTTATAAAAACACTTACATTAAAGCAATTAGAATCTAAACGCAGCTATAGTGAAGACTGCACATAAAAAATTATGGTTTTCCTGAAACTCCTAACAGCAAGGCCCACTTCATAGCAACCAATGCTTGATCAGGGAGAGGAATTCATCGCAGAGCACGGAAAGGGGGCGGCTGAACTGGAGCTGCCTTTCTGGTACTTCTGAGATCTGTTTGTGTCTGTCTACTAGGGACCAATATGGCGGCATTACGGGAGGCGGCCACAGTCTGGGTATCTGTGCAAGGCCACCAACCCCCGCTGTTTAGAACTGCCTTGATCTACCTGGCTGCAGCTACGGCGATGCCCTGTGAATTTGCATTTCATGACTGATGCTGTGTCCGTGAACAGCAGGCATTTATTTATATGGAGGGTGCAGGGGTTGAGAGAAGCAATGGCAAAAAGATGTGGGTTAGGAGAAATAGTACCTGTATTATAGCGGATGGCCACTAATCAAAAGTAAATAATGTGTAGTTGAGAGGTGCTCCTCAGCATGAAAACAGAAGGGATCTCAACCAGTCGAGAACCAATGAGGAGGCTGTAAAAAAGAGCATCCTTGGAGTTAACCAATAGTAAGAAGCAGATGGGACTACAGTCCTTTTAGTGATTACAGCAGGTCTTGCAAGCAACGCAGGTGTGCTGCTTAGGCTCGTCGTAAAAAACGGAGCCCCCTTTGCCTCTTGTAGTTTTTTTTTTGTTTTGTTTTTTTTACACTAAGATGTTCAGAAAGACAATATGAGCCCCTCGTTGGGAGACATTTCCTGTTTTGAAAGGTGCACAGAAGATAGGTCTTGCAACTGTTACCCTGGCCATGGAGGTGTGTGTATATTGATAAGTCACTTTTTGGGACAGAGTTAATATAAAGAAGCTGTCAGGAGATGCACCTCCTTTACCCTCTCCAGAGGGCTGCAATCAAGGGGCGCACTAAAAGTGCGCCACCTTTTAGGCACAGTCAGTGCACCTCCTGACACCGCTTTGCCTCTGCGCTTGCGTCTATAATATGATGCGGGCACAGAGAAAAAGGGAATCCCTCATTTACATGGGGCAACGCCCCCATGCAAATGAGAGAACGCCCTCTGGAGAGAACGCTGGCTCTTTATGTGCCTCCTGCGCTATTGGTATGACAGAAGGGGTCGCACAAGCATCTGTGGCCCCTTCTGTAATAACAAAGTGCCCTGGGGAGCACTCAGCAGACATAAACACCCGCCCCAGGGGCACTTCTATAATACTGCCCTTATTTGTTCTCAGTGGCTCTGTAGCCTCTGGGAGCCCCTGATGACATTCTCTACCTGACTCCAAGATGACCACTCCCATGGACTAGGTCATAAAGGTGTGTGATGCCAGACCTCAAAAAGGCATCTGCTCTTGATCACACCACTTCAACTGTCTGGAGCCTCATTGAGGCCAAGCACATACGTGTCGGTTTAATCCAGCGGTCTGCACTGTTGTTGTTGGTCACAAGGGCAGCTCACTGGCTCAGGAGGAGCCCACCACAGCCTGGAAGAGGAGGCCGTGCTTCACCCTCCTGTCCTCTCCATTCTGGGCTGCCTGTGAGTAATACAATACCTGTGTTCAAGCCTTTGAGGAACTGTTATTCATTTACTTTTGATGATTGTAACCTTTCAGTTTGTCATTGCTGGCAATAAAATAATGTTTGAGTACATTAACATTATTTTAACAACAAAATACTGGAAATTGTATCATATAAGAGGCTAGGTCAAGCAAACAAATGTTATTTTTTCAAGCCAGAAATTACCTGTTTATTCTATTTCTAGATCACCCCTTTGATATCTCAACTTGTAGTCCAGTTAATTGAGGTAGATTCACATACTCTAAGGACTTATCGCTTTTCAGTGGTGCAAATAGCATGTTGCCTTATTTACCTGGTCACTCACGCAAACTAGGGGAGTGAGAGGAACACATTTCAGAGAATCGTGGTACCACCTGCCTAAATACATAAATCACAAATAAGTACCGGATTCTTTTCAAAGGACATGTGGAGACATCCAAAGTGTGGATGTCTTTCGGGGAGCGAAGGCCAGAGGACTTCCCCAAAAAGGATGAAGACCCTCACCCACCTACGTGATGTGCTTCATAATCTGGGAGGGTGTTGTATAATACAGATAATGGTAATAAAACACAAGCATGTTTCTACCCTTAAGAAGCACCATACAAGTCCAGGGCATTGATCAGGACGGGGTCCTTCCATCTACTTATTCCTTGTATCCATCTACTCATGGATTTATTTGTGGGTTTGGTCGAGGAAAAAAAAAGGAATTGAAAAGAGTTATGTTGATCCCTTCTGCTGGCCACATACTCCTTGACTGACACTACAACCGCTTCCAATGCCTGCATATGGATTTTTGCATGCCAACACCTATGGCAGGATCCACTTACATTACATTCCTGTAAACCCCCCCCCTTACCCCGGCTCAGCCTTCAATTCGGTTCACACTGTCAAGGGGTCTCGCATCTTCCTCACATTTGACTGGGGTCTGTACTTTTTAGGTCAAGCTGGGCCTGTTGTATCTCTCTATGGGTTTTTAGAACACATCCCAATCGCTATTGGTTGCTATGTGTGGCATTTAAAAATGCTGGCTTATTATTGGTGCATTGTGGAAATGTCCCTCCTTTGTGTGCAGAGTTCCCTCCCTGGCGATTTCACTAAGAGAATGTTTTTGTTGGCCATCACACTGTACAGTGTGTGCTGACCTCTCCTCCCTCCTCCGGTCTGGTAGCTGGTTCTTGCTTGCATTTCTGAAATAACAGCAGTAACTGGGATGTCTGGCTCGCTCACGTGTCTCTTTAGTGTCCATCTTTTTTTTTTTAAATGGTTTCCTGCTCGTTTTTTAGGCATTTGCAATATGCATACACAAATGTACATATTAATGTTCATTAAGGAAAAACAAAAGCTTTTGAAAGCATCCTAAAAAAAGCTTTCATTTTAAGTGGTTTTAAATATGTTTTCACCATTGCGTGGTGGTCTAAAATGGCCACGGTTCCGGCAGAGGGGGTAGGTCATTCCGCCTACATCGTTGGATATATGGACACAACACGTTGAGTGTCCCCAACGCCTGCCGGTTACTGTTGAGGCAACATGCCTAAAAGATTTAGGTAATCCTCGGCAGCTGTAGGTACTCTACCCACAGTATAACTCATGGTAGGTAGGTTACCCACCTTCCACGGCTTGTAGATAGGTTTTTCACTAGGTCCTGATGAATTGCCACAGATCCCCCTGACTAATATGGCAAGAAACATGTTGACCCTTTCAGAGTAGAGCGCATTTATCCTGTATCAACTACAGATAGTCGCCACTCCTCCTTCTTTTTAATACAGGTGGAGAGCCAACTCGAATAAAAGCCACTTCTTGGACTCCTTAACCTATTTTAACCTATTTCTTCACTACACCACATCTACACTCCCCAGGCCCCTCACCCACACTACACCAAACAGCAAGGAACTAAAGATCTCCGCTGAAGAGCCCGTCTATGGGTGCCCGTCGGGTATTGCAGCTCCGACCAGACGAGGAGCAGACCAATATGATGAAGCATGACACCTAACTGGTTGGGTGTGTGAGGGTCTTCGTTCCGAAAGGAGCAATTCCCCTCCTACAGATCATTGGCTGTCCCTCAGTGACAACGTCATATTGTATACCTCTCTACATCTCTCTTTGCACATTTAAGGAGCTGCATACCCTCTTTTTCATTGTTGGTCTAAAATGGCCACAATCTGCACGGTTTTTCTTTGCAGCCCACCAGTTTGCCCAGCAGAGTCATGTGTCGTTCTGGTCACCTGACCTCTCGTTTCTTTGGTCCGTGGAACATAGCGGCTCACTTGTCCAATAGGAGCGTGAATCTTAATGTTCTTCAGGAGGCTGTGCGCAGGGAGCCGACGGAGTTTCTAGACAAGTGTGTGGGGACAAAGGTAAGGGATGGCAAGTACTAAAGCCCTCCCTCCTATTTGTCAACACTTCTAGAGTCAATGGCATCCCATGTACAGATATAAGCGTGCATCTCAGCTTTCAAATTTTAACTTGCAGAGCTGAAATAATCATGAACAGCGCTGAGCTATTCGCTATCATAGTCCTCTTTTTGTTTCTTACTTCAGCATTCCTCAAATTGGCCTCCCCGATAATAATGTGATTCTTCCAAGGATCTGGTGTATACTGATTAATTTAGAGGTTTTCACGTGAGATGCAGGAAGCTTGTTATTCTCACACCATTGTTTTTTCAAGCCTCACTGCGTCAGAAAGCTGGAGGGGCACTCGCAAAGGCACTGTTAGCTGAAAGAGAGGATGTGGCGCAACCGCTAGAGCTTTGGAAATTGGGACCTAGGTTACAATCACTGCGTTGGATCAATTTCCTGTGTCTGAAAAATGAAACTGAACTTGTGTAATTTAACTTGTGCTCATATAAAGCTCTCTAGTACCTTCGAACTAAGAGTCGAGTTCTCACTATATAAACAAACAGGAGCAGCTGGCAAGGACAGCACGATGGGAGCCATATTCCCTTTCCTTTTTTTGCTGCTTATCTTGTTGGTGCCTGAGGAGAACAAGGCCCAGGGATGGAGCCAAGCAGAGCACTGCGGGTAAGGGAAACATTCAATTTGTGTGCAGATGATTGACAGCCCAGCACCTCCGTGCTTTTAACAATCATTCACCTCTATTCCATGGGTATTCAAATACCCGAAAGGTATTACTCCTCTCACTTCCCAAGGATAGACTGTAGGAAGCTGGCTCTGTATATACTATACGAAAATGAGGTATAGCTGCACCAACTGCAAGATGAGCCCCCCCCCCCACCCCCCCCACCAGGTTTCTTGGGTGAGGTCTGGCACTGGACCAGTCCCTCTCTTTGGCTCAGACCAACCTCTGGGTGGTTATTCCCGATGAGGCAATCAAGGGGGAGGTCTTTAATGACTACCACCTTTCTCCATCCAAGGGACCCAGCTATTTCTAGGAGCACCTCAGACACGGGCCTAACAGTGACACCCACTGGGACACCCCTTACTCTTTTTGTCCCCCCTGGGACATACTGGTTTGAGAGAACAAACCTGTCCTGCACCACAGTGTGACTGGCACAGGTATCTCTCAGGGTAGAGCTGGGATTCAATTCACCAGTAGGTGGTGGAAGTGTCTACTCCCCTCTGGAATCTGCAAATAACCTTTTGGGCCCAGTATCCAGTTGAAGGCTAGGAGGACTTCCTCATCTGAGGAATCGCCCTCCAAAGCTACACTGGCAACCCCTGGAGCTACACTAGGGGATGAAATTTGTTTAGGACAGCTAGTGTCCTTGGTGTGGTGTCCTGTCTTTTGACAGTTTTGGCACCCTACCTTGTTGGGATCCCAACTCTTATCTTGGTACCCAGTCTTAGTTTGTGAGGTGTCTTTGGGCCCACCCTCCTGGTCAGGTTTTTGGGGGGCTACCTGGGACTCCTTACTTTTATTTGTAAGAGGCTCGCTGTCTTTCCTCTTTGGAGGTTTTTTAACCCCTTTCTTTTGGTCACCCCCAGTGGATGTCCTAGTTACCCTTGACTGCCTTCTTTCCCAATTCTTGGGGGGAAATTGTACCTAGGACTACCAGATACTGATGCAACTTTTCATCAATGCAATTACTTAATGTGTTCCTTCATGAACAAATTATGAAGACCATCATAATCTTGCACTTTACTTCCAGTCAACCAGTCATCTAGTGTCTTAACTGAGTAGTCTACAAATTCCACACAGGGCTGACTGTTTTTTATTAGCCCCCCCCGGAGTCTAATTCTATACTCTAAAGTTGTAAGTCCAAATCCCTCAATCAGAGTTCTCTTCATGAGGTCATAAGACCCAGCATCTGTCCCACTAAGGGTCAAAAGTCTTTCTCTGCACTTACCAGAGAACAGTTACCAAAGGAGTGCCCCCCCGTGAGTTTTCCTCACCCTACTGGCTTCACAAGCCCTCTCAAAGGCTGTGAACTACTTTGTGATATCATCACCCTATTTAGGGACAATCCCTTTGGGGATTTTGGGATCATAGGATCCTTCTTTTTCTATATATGTTTTTAAATTGCTGCCACCATTGATGGGTCCTAGGCCCATCTCTGTTCTTTCTTTTTCTAGAGTCAGGAGTCTGGTCTCTAGGTCTAATCTGTTGGTCAACCTGGCAAGCAGGCTGTCCTCAGTAGTACCTGATCCACTTGTGTGGGCGCTTGGTACTGAGTTTTATTCTTGGAGTCAGGAGCGCTTGGGCCTTTTCTCCCTATGAAGTTGGTGGGGAGGGAGGGTGGATATCATCCCCATCCCCTCGATCTTCTTCCTCATCTGATTGGTCTTAAACATGTTCAGATGGGTGGTCCATAGCATACACAGTTAACAGCTCCCGGAGCTTTTGTTTGGTGGGATGGGACCCCATGGTTATGTTTTTAATTTTACATAGGAATCTTACCTCCTTGAAAAACAAGTGAAGGGAAGGGATGAGGTCAAGCTCCTCAACCTGGTCCTCTGTCATTATGGTTATTTTCACTAACAGCTGGGTTCTTGTTAAGAGACGTAGTTAAAAAAAAAGATTTCTAACCCCTCAAATCCTAGCTAAAGTGAACTTTTATTTTTCTGAAATTCTAAAGGGACTGAACCAAGACCCTAACAAGACTTTTAGTAATTTTGCAAAAATGTCAATTTGAAAAAATCTGAAATCTAAAGACAATTTAAGAGTTCTGTCGTGTGATCAGGTGGTAACCAAGTTAGTCCAAGAAATGCAAAGTTGTATATCTCACCGCTGATCCACCAATGTAGGAAACTGGCTCTGTATATACTATACCAAAGTGAGGTATAGGGTACACAGAGTCCAGTAGAAACCCAAAGGTAGGCAGAGATAAAGGTAGATAGCACCTTGCTCTCTTAGTGGTAGTGTGGGCGAGCAGTAAGGCTTTCTCAGAGGTCAGTGTTAAGAATGTGTAGTACACAGTCAGCAAATGAATTCACACACTCAAAGACTGAACTTCAGACCAATTGTATTTGTATAAAAATATCATTTTAGTTATTTTATTTTCTAGAACAAAGCAAGCCTGGCACAGGTAAGAAATACATACTTTACAGTGGTAATGCAGTTTGTAAACAGTTTGAATTGCAATTTAAATGTACTTTGATTTGATTGCAGTAGTGTTACTGATAATGCAATGCTTTCCATAATACAGTATACATACTTTGTATAGGATTTTTAGTAGAATATCATGTAAGTTACTTTTCTGATTATTTTTCTTACACAGTGCAGTATACCTGGACACTGCACTGGGACATTTCCTGTAAACAGGTAAGTAAAAGCGTTGTGGGTATTTAGTTAGTTTTAAAGGATTTCTTAGATTTCCCAACTCCACACTTAAAAACTTTTCATAGAAAAACAGTCCTGTTTTCCTATGGAGGAAAACAGTGTTACCGGTTAACAGCTAAGTACTTTGTTGTGGGAGTTGGTATTCTGGGGTTAGAATCAGGCGTCTCCCATGGTCAAGGATGCACTCTTGTTACACCCTCAGCGGCACTAGGGCGGCCGGGTGCAGAGTGCTGAGGCCCAATGATATCTAATGGGGGATAGGGGGCCTCCAGTTGGTGGCTGCTGACAAGCAGGCCACTGGGTTGTGGGAGCCAAGCTCCTGGACTTAAGCTCAGGGCAAATGGGAGTTTAGGCCAGCACAAATGATGCACTCGGCGGCACTGGGGAGGCCGGGTGCAGAGTGCTGTTTTGGCAACGGGTGCCCTGTAGCTTTCAATGGGGAGTCTCCGGTTTGCAAACACACTGCAGGCTCGGGGACGAAGGCCTTCTGGGTGTGCCCACAACTTGGAGATGTAAGTTAGGATGTTGGGGGTTGGTTAGGCACTGTCGGTTGGGCCACCCAAGGCCGTGGGGTGTCGGATCTTCTTACCAGCTCCTGGACGCGGTTGGGGGGAGCTTCCGGTTTGAGGCTGAAGGCATCGGCTGGAGGCTTGAGGCAGTTTAGGGATCACCGGATCTCGGGTCAGAATCGCCGGGGAGACCCTCTTGGTGTTGGGCCACTCGAACTTGGGCCGTCTGGTGCAGAGTGGTGCAGTCCCGCGGATCCTTGCGGAGCTAGTCTCTGTTAATTAACAAATCCGGTGTTCACGGTAGACCGTCTTTTCTTTTGAAGGCAGGCAGGTCCTCCGGATTTCTCGAGGTCGCTGGCTGCAGAACACACCGGGATTCGCTGGAGCAGGTTCGAGGTGGGGACAGGCCGGTAGGGCTGGGGCCAAGTCAGTGGGCGTCCTCCTCTAGTTAGCTTCGGCACGGCTGTTCGGTCCTTCATTTCTTCTTCTGATTTCTTGTCCGACTTCTTAGTTCAGGGCTGCCCCCTAAATACTGTATTTAGGGGGCGTTTTAGAGGTCCCAATGGGCTACTGACTTTAGGGTGACTACACCCTTGGTGTGCTCCCACCACGTGGGGGAGTGAGAACAAACCCTAATCCTGATTGGGGAGTGCCTGCCATCTGCAAGATGGTGGGCACTGAAGAGTGGGCTTCACCTCGCCTCCCCCACCTGAGGGGTGGGATTGTCTGGCTAATTTTTCCCGCCTGTCTTCCCACCGAAAAGGAGGGGAGACAGGAAGGGGGCCTGCTCCTGATAGCAGGAGAGGCTGGGGGTCGCATTACAAAGGCTGCCAGTCCTTTGAAGCTCCCCTGACACAGATGGCTCTTCCTGGCCTGAGTTAGGTGTGAAGACCTCCACCCAGGAAAGGCTTTGTTTCTGGGCTCAGGGAGCGAAGGCTCCCACTATAGGGGTCCAGAAACATGTCTCTTGGTGACAGGCTGGTGTGTACCAGTCAGGGAACCCACCACAGGCTGGTCATTTTTCAGGGGGCATCTCTAAGATGCCCTCTGAGTGTATTTTTCATTAAATACCACACTGGGTTTAATGTGCTGAGAAGTTTGATACCAAACTTCTTAGTTTTCAGTGCAGCCATTATGGTGCTGTGGAGTTGGTAATGACAAATTCCCAGCACCATATACTCTTAATGGCAGCACTGTGCTTACAATGTCTAAGAATGGACTTAGACAGTGTAGGGGTACAGGGCTCATGCACCTGTACCCTCACCACTGGTATAGGGTACCCAGCTAGAGGGGTGACTGATTTATGCCAGGGCAGTGGGTTGTAGGCATGGCACAGAGGGATGTGTGCCATGTTGACTCTTCACTTTGTTCTTTACCAAAACACGCAGCCTGCAAAGGCAGTGTGTGAATCTAAAGATACAGGACCTCTAAGGGTGGCACAATAAGTGCTGCAGCCCTTAGATGCCTTCCCTGGTCACAGTGCCCTGGGTACCTGTGGTACCATTTACCAGGGGCTGACCTGTGGCCAGAGAGTGCCAATTGGGTGTACAAGGTACAGTTTTGGGGAAACAATACAGGCCCTGGGAACCTGATTTGCAGGGACCCAGGGCACATCAAGTCAAAGCGCATCAGTAGTCTGGCAAAAAGTGTGGGGGGGTTATTGCAACAGAAACCCAGCTTCCTACATAGACACTTTTCCCAAATTCATGTAATTCCACCATACGCACATCCCACCGTAGTTATTTACTTCCTCTTTTTAAAGGCATCCACAAAAATAGATCTGGTTAACACTACAGGCACCTCTCATTCCAAAAGTATCCATATCGTCCCCATATGTACCTCTATTTTGTTTGTCATCTGCACTTGGGCTCACACCTTTCATTGGGCATCCGCTTTGTTTAATATCTATCTCTTCTCCCGCCTACATGCATTCCCGTTCATAACTAGCACCTTGTTTCCATATTTACCCTGCAATATGCACACTATATTGGTTGTACATAACCACCATAATTACCAAATCGCAGCGATGTCAAGTGTTGCAAATTGCGCGCCTCGATACTTTTAAGCCATCATCTTGTTGCATTCCCTCACTTCATTCCCTTTTTTCCAATCTAACACGGTTTTCTGCAAGTATGCTTCAAAGATGTGAGTTGGGTGCTCCTAATGTGTTTTTTCTTCCAAATCTCAATTCATCTTATTCTCAGTGCTGCATTTGTATATTCATATACGTGAGAACATTAAAAAAAAAAAAAGCATTCACCAACAATGCAAAATCATACTTGTATGCTGGTAATGAAATTACCAGAAGTCAAGATGAACTCTAGCTCTGTTAATTGACTGTAAATGAACAATTTTGATAACAATATTACGTTAAAACTAAAAGCGCATGACTATTGTACCCAAGCAAAACAATTAACTTTAACGGATGAGCAGTTGCTGGATGAGTTTGTGGCCTTGACTTTCATCTAATATTTCTTTAAGAATTAAATCCATGAAGGAGGAGCCTAGCGCGCAACCAAGATGGCCGCGTAGGTGCGAGGCTCCCGAGGACCTCCGCGACCTCCTACGACTATCCTGAACTTATCCTGTCCCAGATGAGGGGACTGTGTTGGTGAGCCTGAGCTGAGGTGGCACCCGTTTTCCGCTTCCAAATCGGACCTCGGACACCGGCTTGAGCACCGATCGAGGTTTGCGGCCTTCTCCTTGCCGAACACCGGATTTGCGCTGTGGGGCGATCCAGTGACAAAGTGAACAACAGCGGCGGGCAGGGCTTGGTGGCTCGCGTACCCCGCACTTTCGCTTTCGCACCCCCCTTGCTGTCTCTGCGAGGTTGGGTCGCGGGGCTTTGTGTGTTGGTGTGGCCTCGCTGGGGGACCCTGCCTGCCCGCCGGCTGTGATCCACCCCGCAGATCTGAGGTGGCCCCCCCCCCGGAGCCCGTGGACCGGCTTGCCTGCCCTTCACGACGTGGCTGGTGCGACCGAGAGACTGGGACCATGGCCACGAAACAAGATGGTGACCGGGCAAAGATAAAATCGACCCGGCGTGGCGCAGTCCATCAGTCCAACAGCATGGACCGCTATACCCTCCAGAAGGGATCTCCCGAGGTGCCACGCAGGTCCCCTGAGGGCCCTACTGATGCCCCCGATCTGCCCACGGATCTGACTCTGCGGGATGTCATGGGCGCCATCGCCGAGATGAAGGCCTCGGTGGGCCAGCGTTTCGATACACTGGCGCAGAAGATCGACTCGGTCCTCGTGGATGTTGGCCTGGTAAGGGCCGATCTCTCCAAGACCAACGACCGAGTCGATTCTTTGGCCCACACCGCATCGGGCCTTACGACAGATGTGGCGGCCCTACAAACGGAGGTGCGCCGGCTTACTCGGGCGAGTGCGCTGATGGATCGCCGCCTGGAGGACTCCGAGAGTCGGGCCCGGAGGAACAACATCCGTATCATCGGGGTGCCTGAGGGGCGTGAGGAGGCGGCGGCGGACCTCTTCGTGGAAGACCTGATTGTTACCCATCTCCAGCCACGGGGGCTGAGTAAATTCTTTGCTGTGGAGAGGGCCCACAGGGTTCCCGGGGGAAGGCCTAAGGTCGGAGCCCCTCCGAGACCTCTCATTGCCCGGATTTTTAATTTTCGGGACAGAGACGCTATCCTGCAATCCTCCAGACTACAGGGACCGATTAGACTTGATAATATGGATGTTAATTTTTATCCTGATTTCACCCCAGCAGTCCAGAAGCAGAGACTGAGCTTCCTCGGTGTCAAACGCCGTCTCCGGGACCTAAACCTCAAAAACGCCATGCTTTTCCCAGCTAAGCTGCGAGTGGAGGTGGATGGTCGCACTCACTTTTTTGATCGTCCCGAAGCGGCCGGGGACTGGCTGGATACTCTGTCTGGGGATCGGGATCGGGGGGGCGGGGGGGGGGAGCGGTGGGGGGAGAGGGCTCGCCGGATCAGGACTGAGGGACTAATATTAGGCCTCGCTCGGGACAAAAATGATGCCACTTTTGACCATGCGTCTGTTCGTTTAAGTTCCCCTCCTATGGAGGTTGTGTGGGGTCTCTTGGGGGTTCTCCCTCCTCCTCTGGGGGTCTAGTTAGTTTAACTATCTATGGGGCGACAGGCACACTGCACGTTGGGGGGGCTGTTTGGGCTCATGCAGGGGTGCAGGGAGGGGGAGTTTTGTTGGGGTGGGTGGGCAGGGATGGGGTGTTGTTCGTTTTTATCACAAGGCAAACTTATTTTTGTGTTGGTTCTAAGGTGCTCTCGGGGGGACGAGTGATGGTTTCTGTGTATGATGGGGGGTAGGGAGTTAACTTTGTTGTCTTGGAACGTTAATGGACTGGGGGACAGGATCAAACGAGGTGTGGTCCTGCAGTTTTTGAAGCGACTCTCGCCCGATGTAGTCTTTCTGCAGGAGACACACCTTATTGGCAATTCCTACTGTGCCATGAATCGGCGTGGCTACCGCCTCGTGGCCCACTCGGGCTTCACGTCAGGCTCAAGGGGCATGGGTATCATGGTAAAGAACTCGCTCCCATTAGAAATTGATGAGGTGCTCCACGATGATAGGGGACTTTACACTGTCTTGGTGGGGAGAATGGAGGGCAAAGTGGTTGTCTTTGTGTCAGTATACGTCCCACCGGGGCTGCAGTCGACCACCTTTGCAGACCTGGGGCGCCTCCTCCTTGGCCTTCCGGGGGGGCTTCTGGTGGTGGGGGGGGGATTTCAATGCGGTGGTTTCTGGGACTGTGGATCGTCACCCCCCTAGGGACCTCCCCCGGGCACAGGCGTGGCTATCCGGCCTCTTAGATACACTGGGATTGGTGGACTGCTGGCGCTTAAAACATCCCACGCAGCTGCAGTACACTTTCCACTCGGGGGCCCATGGTAGTCTCTCACGGCTTGATTATGTCCTTGTCCCGGCGGCCTATGTCGGGAGGTTGGGGGAGGTGCGCCATTTGGCACGGGGTATCTCGGACCACTCCCCGCTCCTGTTACATTTCGATGTCTTTCCGAGGGGTGAGGGCAGGGTGGTCCCAATCAATTCCTGGTACTTGCGCGACCCCACCATTCGCGCTGACTTGATTAAATCCCTCCAGCGATATTTTGATGAGAATGTGGGGTCAGTGCTTTCGGCTATCTCCCTGTGGGAGGCCTTCAAGACAGTACTCAGAGGGGAGGCCCTATCCCTTATTTCCCACGCCCGGAGGCACGAGCGGGAGGAGGTGACCAGGGTGGAGGCTGAAATAGCCGAGTTGGAGGGTAATCTAGAAGATGGGGTGACAGATGCTGCACTACATGTCCTCCAACTCAAACAAGCGGCATATAGGGCCCTCGTCACGGAGGCGGCCAGGGGCCTTAGTAGAGAGCAACAGGGGCGACTGTATGATGTGGGTGATAAGGCTGGTAAACTGATAGCGTGGTTGGATAAAAAGGAGAGAGCGAATCGTGTGGTCCCGCTGATTGAGAAACCGAATGGTGTGTGTGTGTAACTGAGCCAGAAGAAATTGTCTCCTGTTTCACGGATTATTTCCGCGAGGTGTATTCCCCGGTCTCTTCCTGCTCTGAAGAGGATTCCCGTGCCCTGCTCAGGGATATCGCGCTGCCGTCCCTTTCCGGGGAGGACAGGGTGTCGCTGGACGCCGCTCCCACCTCCGACGAAATCGCCCTCGCCATACGCTCGGTCGCTTCTGGCAAGGCCATGGGCCCGAATGGTATCCCTATCGAGTTGTATAAGTTGCGACCGGATACACTGGCGCCCCACCTCCGCGCAATGTTCCTGGCGGCCCACTCGCTGGGCTCCCTCCCGCTTGACCAGCGTCTGGCTACAATCGTGGTGATTCATAAGGAAGGGAGACCTCGGGACCGGGTTACTTCCTATCGGCCTATCTCACTACTGAATGCGGAGCCCAAAATTCTCGCCAAGGTACTGGCCAATCGGCTGGTCGGTGTGGTGGGCGATCTGGTTCATCAGGACCAGTCCGGCTTTATTCCCCATCGCAACACAGCCCTTAACCTGCGGCGTTTGCATGGGGTGCTCGCACGCGTCCCATTTATACGGGAACCGGCCATTTTGGCGTCCTTGGACGCCACCATGGCGTTTGATACGCTTGAGTGGCCATACATCTGGGCGATGCTTGCGAAGTTTGGATTTGGCCCAGGATTCATCAGTTGGGTCAAATTGTTGTATTCGGGCCCATTGGCGCAGGTGGTGGTGAACGGAAGAGTATCGGCCCCGTTCGAGCTGGGCCGGGGCACGCGACAGGGCTGTCCTTTATCGCCGCTTCTTTTTGCGCTTGCCTTGGAGCCCCTGGCGGAGTGGCTGCGGTGGGAGCCTTCCACCCGTGGTCTCCGTTGGACCCCCGAGTATGAGGACCGCGTATCCCTATACGCTGATGACATCCTTCTGTACCTAGCCTCCCCACGTAAATCACTTATAGTGCTGGTTGATGTTTTACATTCATTTGGGCGTAACTCCGGTCTCGTCATCAACTGGGCTAAATCGTGCGTGTATGTTCTCTCTGGGGAGGCTCCTATTCTCCCGCGGGGCTGTCCGATCCAGATCGCCCCGCAGGGATTTCGGTACCTGGGTGTCTTCATTACGCTGGACCCGGAGGCCCGGTATGAACGGAACCTGCTTCCCCCCCTCCAGCGCCTGCAGGTAGATGTCGCACGCTGGCGGCGCCTGCCGCTTTCGCCGCTCGGCCGGGCGGCATTGTTCAAGATGATGTCTCTGCCGCGTTTCCTGTACGCTTTGCAGAACACTATGGACTTAGTCCCGGCGCGCTACTTCCGTGAGGTGGAGAGTCTGCAACGCCGCCTGTTTTGGGACGGGAGGCCGCGTATTGCCCTGGCGAAGTTGACGCTCCCATGGTATGACGGGGGGATTGCCCTCCCGGATATTAAACGGTACTATTGGGCCTCCCAGCTAGCTGCAATTAACCATGGCCTATACGGGCCCGCCTTAAACCCGGCATTCGAAATGGACAAGATCCTCCTGCCAGGTGGCGACTACAATCGAGCGCTCTATTCTAGCGCGCCCGACGCTCGTTTGACGGGCCCCACGCGTGTCATGGTGCAAGTGTGGCACGCGGCCAATGCAGCTATGGGGTGGAAGGACCGTTTGACCCGGGCGTCACCCCTATACGCGTCTGAGCGGTTGGGCTCCCTGTGGACCTCTAAGGGCTTTGAGAAGTGGGACATAATAGGCATCAGTAAAGTGGGGGATTTCTGGACGAGGGGAGGATTTAAAACGTTCGATATGCTGCAGACGGAATTTCAGCTGCAGGGCAGTGAATACTTTCGGTATTTGCAGGTCCGTCATGCGCTGGGCTCCGTCTTTTCGGACGTTGCCTCCATCCCGGAATATTCCCCCCTGGAGGATAGAATGCTGGATGGGCACGTCCCGGACAGCACGATCTCACTGATATACAAAAAGCTGATAAACGACCGCTCGGGCCTGTTGACTGCCCTTCGTGCGGCTTGGGTTGCCGACGGGCTGGAGTTGGACGACGAGGACTGGACCTCCGCGGTGGCCTCCCCGAAGGAGGTGGCCATACCGGCTCGCCTTCGCTTCGTCCAGCTCAAGATACTCCACCGGGTCTACATGACGGGGCCAAAGCTTCTGCGTATGGGCTATGCTGGAGACGGGTTGTGTAAGCGTGGGTGTGGTGCCTTGGGGACCTTTCTGCATATTTTGTGGGAGTGCCCGGAGGTGGAGGGGTTCTGGCGTGGTATACATGAGGTGCTGCGACTGGTTACGCATGTGGTGCTGTTGCCCGAAGCGAGGAGATGCCTGTTGAATGTGTGGGAACCGACTGATTACTCGGCGCCGCAGACGTGGTGGGTGACTCTGGGATATATGATAGCCAAACGTGATATTGCTCAACTGTGGGGATGTCAGAGGCCCCCGACGGTCTCGGCCTGGAAAGAACACATGGACTGGTGCATGTTTCGAGAAAAAGTGGTGTATGTGGCGAGGGGTAAGCCTGGCACATGGGTGACAGTATGGGGCCCCTGGAACGCCTACCGTGGGGGTATCTGTGTACCACCGTCGCTGCCTGATGCCTCGCCAGCCCCATCCCCTTAGCCGACTCATTCCCCCGCTGCCGGGCATTGGGTTCCCCCAGTCCTCGCTCTGCTCTCTTCCCCCTCTTTAGACTCCTGTGGATAGTTGGGATCCCCCCTCTAGGGGAGCACGTGCTGCTATTTCCGATTGTGGGTTGCCTTGTGGGTGTGGTTTTCTTGTTGTTCTTAATTTAAAATGAAACCGTATAGTGGGGTCTGGATGATGTGGCTTTTGACGTTGTTACCTCCTGAGCAGGCTCCTCCGCAACACCACGTGTTCCATAAATGTATGTCGTATGTTCCTGTCATTGCTAGCGGCCGGCCGGAAGGTTGTAGGCCCATACTTGTATACTCTTGAGACTTGTAATAAACGGTTTCAAAAAAAAAAAAAAAAAATTAAATCCATTTGATTCAGTAATCAACTGTTCCATTAGGAGTCACATGTTTCACTTGGAGTCACAATACCGAACAGGCAGCTTCCCTGCATGTAGGTCGTCATCCGGTTTTTCAATTCTGGCCCCCCTCTCTCTCACATCCTCTCACACCTCTCTCACACACACTTCACTCCTCTCTCATATTGGTTCCCTTCAGGTCTTCGAGCACACTTTCTGCCCTGTGACTTTTCAAGATTTCCGTCCCTCAAACCCACACTCCCCTTCTCCTCTTCTTCTTTGGGTGTCTTCTGTGTACTCAGGCGCACCCTCTTTATGCGTCCATGACCTGCTCTCCCCTTCATTCTCTTTCTTACAGGCTCTTTCTGCTCCTCTGTTTGGAGTTCATTCACCACTTTATGGGCAAACTACCTATCCCTCTTTATCTTCCTTTCAATATATTCTGTGCAGCTCCCACCCCTATCTATTCACCATGCCACAAAATTTCACTACACAAATACACTACACACCACACAATTCCACAACAATCCCAATTCACCCCACATAATTCCACTCTAAACCACATCCATCAGCTCCACTTCAAACCAAAACACATGGGTAAAAGACATGGTAATTTACAATACAAATAGCTCTCGTAGTCAAAATATTTTATTAAATTTATGATAAAACAATAGAACAAACATAAGAGCACTGATAGGGTACATAGGAATTTACAGTATTTAATATAATGCGTTGTAACTATACATTGATAACTACAATGTAATAGAAACTATAATTAAAAATAAGAGGGAGGGGCCAACAGCTAGTTTAGTAGAATATTATAACAGAGCTACATAATAAAATCTAACAAACGTGACTTATTATATAATATAAAACATAAATGATATAACGCTGTTTAATTGGCAATTGTTTTCCAAAATAACTGGTAAGTAGATGTGTTGTGAACAACATCCAACACTTTCAAATCGGCTCCTTTTCTGGTAAAATTATTCATGACCACCACACATAAAGTGACAATGAAGCTTTTTTCCAATTGGCAGTAATTGATTTTAGAGCAGCAGATAGTAAGAAATCAAAGAGCTTGTTGTTAGAATCTGACAGTTTTGTGCAAAGTAAAATCGATTTACAAATCGGCATATTATATGACAGTTTCTCCGATAAATGAAAAGTTTTTCTAATAACATCCCAAACCTCATTCCAAAATTGAAAAACCGTATTACATTCGAAAAGCATATGTTTTAACAAACCTGGAAACATTTTACAGTGCCAACAGTTAGACGAATTTAATAGTTTTGCATTATACATCTTTGAAGGCCATAAACAATTAAATAGTATGAAAGAATTGGTTTGATGAAAGGATACGGGTATCCATCCAGAGACACTATTTAACCATATTTTTCTCCATATGTCATGAGAAAAAGATAAATTAAGTTCATTACTCCAAAATGAAGAAACAAAATGAATGTTATTTTTTGCCTCTAAAAAGGAAAACCTTTCCAGACAGTTGACCATTAATGAAAAGTCTAGCAGATGGACCAGAATGGAGTGCAGAAATCATACAAATAAAGAAATGGCCAAAATTAAATGCAGATAAAGTATGAAAAAGATACTGCCAATGTACTTTGTAAAAGCGCTTTTTCAACATCTAATGCAAGGAGACTAGCGGAAAGATGCAAAGATGACACAACTTCTTATAACTTAATAGTAAATCAAAAATTAATTAACAATTTCATTATGGGATAATGCCAATTTACCATTGGAGCCATAGATAGCATTAGTTTGGGGTTAATATTTAATACGTAAATAATTTGCCAAAAGCCGTCGATCTATTAACTCTGAAACGAAATTTAGACTTATTATTTAAATTTGTATACCAGCTCTCTTACTTAACAATGAGTTTAACTCCTATCTAAATTCCTGCAACGGCATTTTGTATTTGTCATTCGACAAAATAAAGAGCTGTTTGTTTTTTGCGATGTGTTTATCTAATTATTTAAGTTTAGCATTAAAAGCTTTATTATCATGTACCATAATTGATATTGCTGCCCCTCTGACATATTCTTTGAATCCATCCCAACGATTTACAAGTGAAGTAGATCCTCCCGGGTTGAAAAAATAATCGCAAATTGCTGCTAAAAGTTTGGATTTATTATTTTCTTTAAGAACAATATTTGAATTCATGCGCCAGCGAGAGTGGGATTGTTAAAGGGAACACATTTGTAAAACACCTGAAATTAGTGCATCATCTGAAATATCAATATTATGAATGTTAAGATCAGAAAATGATTGAATTAATAAGCGAGAAATTAACAAATAGTCAATTCGAAAGTAAGAATTATGAAGGTTAGAAAAAACATTTCCACTGTTTCTCTTTTAGGTGGTGCAGACCCCAAATATCTACCAATTTAGTTGATTTAAAAAAGGTTTTTAAAGTGAAATAAGCTTTAGGGGGACGATATTTATTTTGAGAATGTCTATCCAATAGGGGGTCACATATTAAGTTAAAATCACAAATAATAAGGGGAACATTCCCTATTTTAATCACCTCAGAATTCAAGCTAGACCAAAATTTAGAATCATAATTTGTTGGACCATAAACATTAATTACATGAAAAATGACCTTATCAAATTTTTATTTTTGCTATGGTATAACGACCTGTATCGGTAAATTTGGTTAGTATCTGAGCATTTAACTTTTTTGTAAAAAGAATAGCAAAACCATTCATTTTATTGACTGCAGGAGAGGAAATAATATTACCAACCCAATGTTTTTTCAGGTAGGATGAAACTATAATCAATATGAGTTTCTTCAAGTAGACAAATGTCTGCCTTATGCCTGGCTAAATAATCTAAAAATTTAGTTCTTTTAACAGGGTGTCCTAAACCTTTAACAATAAATGGAACAACTTTAATTCTATTAATATTATCCACAGTGCTTAATTTTAGACTGTGCTTTCCAGTGTTCAGCACCAACACCCAATCCTCGGCACCGGTGCTTATAGCACCAGTTAAGGACACACTTATTTAGAAGGCACATAATTTTTCCCAGACTCACAGGATGTTGAGTCATGCCAAGACGCGAACCGGGTTCTCCAGCTCCAAAATCGGCAGCTCTACCCATTAGGCCAAGTCCTCTCCAGGTTAATAAGTACTGGGACTCTCGTCAAGAGGCAGTTTGCACCATCACATTTCTCCTGTTAGCGCTGCATCCTGAGGAGAGCCCCAGCATTTTTTGTTTTACAAATTAACCACTGATATCCATAATCAACATGGAAAAGATGTAGAAACGAGAATGGAGAAATAGAGCTCAAGAGATTAAAGAGTAGCTCCAGGGAAAGAAGATAAGAGAAAAAGGAAGGATAAGGACAAACATAAAAAAGACAACATAGAAACATAAATAATGATTCAGAACCGCACACGCATATGCAAGAATGACCTGCCTGAACCGTGCCCTCATAGAAAAATCGACAAATAGGCTTCGAATAATCATATTCAAATGCATAAATTTAAGTAAAAGTGTCATTCGTTTCTATGGAGAACAGAGAATGCTGATCTAACGAAGATCATCCGGGCATTGAAAAGATTTTGAGAAACCATCCTTCCAGATTCTTATAATAGACGGATCAAAAAGGCCATATTTAAAACCACACGTTCTTCGTCAAGGTCTAAGCTCAGTGAATTCTGAGCGAATTTTAACAGTTTTCTTGACGAAGTCTTGATGTATAAAACTTTTTATTCCCATTAACCATGAGAGTTGGGATCTCTCTAGCTGCTTTCCGGAACAAAATTAGATGATGGTGATGCAAGACTTTAAAAATCACCTGACGCTGTTTGACATTGCTTGGATTACGGTGCAAAGGAATTCTATGTGCCTTGTCAATTTTAAATGTAGAAAACCAGGTATCAAGGTTTCCAAATATTGCCTACAGTCATTACCTTCAACACCTTCTGGTATATTAAAAATACGCAAATTATACTGTCTACTACAATTTTCCGATTCAAGAAAGAGTATTCATGGGCTTAATGTTCGCAGTGAGAGGCAACATGCTGTCAATTTTGGCTTTATTATCCTGAATTTGTTTTGTATTATCGGAGACTTTAATTGACAACATAGCCATTTCATTGCAAATATTTTTAAGTTCTACAACAATGTTGTCAGTATTAGAATGCACTGCTTGTAACTCTACAAATAAAGTAGTTAACGAAGGCTCATTAAGATCCACAATTTTTGACTTTACTGGTGGAGGAGAAATTGTTTGTTTACGTTTGTTAGTTAAATGCACATTTTTTCCTTCCATATTAATAGCTTCCTTGCCAAATATATATAATGAATTCAAACACACTTCAATTGCAAAGAAAATAGCTTTAAATAAAATATCACCAGAGCAGGAGACTGTGCAGCAGCTAGAACTAGCAGTGGGTGTGGTTAAGGCCACAGCCTCGCCCTTTGTTTAATATGTTTCCACCCTCCTGATGGGAAAATCTGGCAGCACTCCACAGGAACAGCAGGGTGGAAGGCACAGCACGACCAAAAGCCTTCCAAAATGCCCAAAATTACACCAAAACGACATTTCCAGGAAGCGCTGGCCACAGGAACAAAGCTGTTCTTGTTTGAAGGGTCAAATGTTCAGTGTAGTTAAATCAAACAAGCTGTCTTTTGTAAACGTCTATGTTCGAATGTGTCTGAAATGTGTTGCCTTTTCATTACTTAACGTTTATTGACTTTTGGATTTAAAGCAAAATATGGCAAATATCTCTTCAACTTTAAAGTTGCAAAAAATAATTGCTTTCTAAAGTTTTTTTTTGTTCAAATCTGTTTTATTGAAAGAAGAAATCAAGAGGATCAATACAACAATCGGGTAAACATAAAGGCATAAATGAAAAGAAAGTAAAGGAGAAAAGAAAAAGTAGAGAGAAACAAGCGAAGAGAGAGGAGAGAGAGGAAGAGGAGGGGCGCAGCAAGAACAATGCCTAAAAAGAGAGAGAAAAGAAGTCTGCCAATGAAAACACAAAGGAGTAAATCATGGGCGTTACAAACATTTGTTGAAAAAGGATTGCATGCTGGGAGAGGAGAGGCGACCAAACTGCAAGGCGGAGGCAAATGGTGGCAAGTCCCGTTTGGAGGGTGTGGCTGTGAAAAGTGTAGGCAAAGTGCGTGAGATACCCCACAACAAGGAACCAAGCCCCTGAAAGAGGAAGAACCATATGGAGGCAGAGCCCAAGCAAGGGAACAGCAGCATGTTAGAACAATATCCATCAGAGGAGAGGCTAGACCTCTCCGTTGGGCCCCCAGAGTCTGCCTGCATCAGAGGGAGACACATTGTCCTCGAAGAGGTGCAGAGCTTGAAGCCCCGGAGGATGAAGATGGGCGTAATTGAGTTTGCAATACTCTAATAATTGCTGCCAAATTTTCGTAATTTTGGTGTCACGGAATTGCAGTCGCACTGTGAGTAGCTCCATGGCATGCCATAAGTGGGTAAACCATGTAGTCACTAGGGGTGTTTCGGACTTTTTCCAATATAACGCCACTATTTGTTTAGCTGCGCCAAGCATATGTAAAATAAGGTGCCAGTCCCTATGTGTCATGGCGAGGAGGTTCATGGGTTTGATGCCTAGAATGAGTGTAGCTGGGGTTTCGGGCAGTGGTGAGCCAATCACCTGCTTAATGTGACTAAGGACCTCTTTCCAGTAGGCGGCCAAAAGCGGGCAATGCCACCAAATGTGAAGAAAATCTCCAGTATTGCTTGCACAGCACCAGCAGACGGGGGAGGAATTGGGAAACATCTTATGGAGTCTGTGAGGAGTGTAATACCATTGTGTCATGACTTTATATGCAGTTCCCCTCTGAGAGATACTGTGAAAAACCTTCGGAATGTCACGCCATAACTGCTCCCATTGTTTGGGCGTGATATCCATGGAAGTGCCGGACTGCCATGACTGGTACGCATCAGGGTGAAGATGAGGGCCATATTGGAGGATTCAATAAGTGTGAGATATCAGACCCGTAGACTCGTCAAAGGAACGCACCAGCCGCTCAAAGGGGGTGAAAGGATGAGTGGCTCCCGGGGCGGAGGACGACACATGAACCCAGTGACGAATTTGGAGATACTGCAAACGAGCACCTCGTAAAGCTGGAAATCCCATTTGCATTGATCAAAGGATTTGAAAGTGTCTCCCTCGAAGAGATCCTGGATCGTCCGACAGCCCCCCCCTTTCGGACTAGGCTTGGAAAGAGTGTGGGTGCATGGCATGCGGAAAGTATGAGTTGGGAGCAATGGGAGTGTGAGGGGACGGGAAAGAGATGAGAACCCTGGACAACGCCAACTTGTCCCAGATATCCAGGACAGTTTTTGTGGGAATGGCCATGTAGGCGCTGCGTGGCCGCGCCACCCATGAGAACCAGGCGAAATTCCATATAGGTCTACAGGCTACTGCCCTATCCATATGAAACCAAACCTTATCGCTTTCTCTGGCAACCCATTCTGAAATGAAACGGAGATGAGAAGCCCGATAATACTCCATTAAATTAGGGCAAGCCAACCCTCCCCTGTCCCAAGTATTTTAGTAGAAAAGTGTGGCTTGTGAACCTCCCCCCCCCCCCCCCCCCCCCCCAGATAAAGTTGGTAAGCTCAGGCTGAAGATTCTGAATCTGGTTCTGGTGCGGTGGGAAAGGTGAGGGAGGAGTTTGGAATAAATACAAAACTTTCGGTAGCACCGACATCTTCATGGCGTTAAGACGGCCCAGCCAGGAAAGGGGCAAAGATTTCCACGTCCGTAAATGGTCCACCACGGCCCGCTTACATTCTTGCCAATTAGCTTGTGACCACGTGTTAAGGTCAGGAGTCAAGTTTAGGCCTGGGTATCGGATGGAATGCTAGGCCCATTGGTATTGGATAAGGGACTGAAGCACCTTGAATGTTAAGATGCAAGACCCACGATTTTGCATGATTGATTTTGAGGCCCGATGTTAGTTCAAAAGTCCGGAGCAACACATGAAGGGCAGGTAAAGGAGTGTGGCCAAGATACGGTGAGGAGAAGATCGTCTACAAACAAATCAATTTTGTGATCCACCCCTCCGAGAACAATGCCAGTGATGTCAGGAGACTGGCGGATCAGGATGGCTAGGGGTTCCACTACAAGTGCGAACAACAAGGAAGATAAAAGGCACCCCTGTCGAGTCCCCCTGTGAACAGAGATATGACCCGTAAGTTGGCAGTTGACCCGGACCTGAGTGGGGCGAGTGGTACGGAGCCATGATCCTAGCAATCATTTGAGGCCCCAGTCCAATCTTATGGAGGACGGCTCACAAGAAGGCCCAGCCCACCCGGTCAAATGCTTTCTCCGCATCGAGTGACAATCGGCAGGCAGGTATAGTCCAATGGCGAGCCTTCCCAACTAGATGGGCTATGTGCCGCACATTATTCGCGCCCTGCCTATGACGAATGAAGCCCATCTGATCAGGCTCAATGAGTCCAGGTAGATGTGGATCAAGGTGTTTGGCCAGGATTTTGGTAAAAAGTTTGAGATCTGTGTTTAAAAGGGCAATGGTCGAAAAGAGGAGCACAACGTGAGGTCCTTCTATGGTTTAGCAAGAAACGCGATCTCAGCCAGTGCCATAGAGGTGCAGGGGCCCCCAGCATCCGAAAAATAGTTAGAGACGAAGCATATACTCCTGTATCTGCGGAAGAAAGGTGTGGTAAAAGGAGACCGGGAGACCGCCCGGGGACTTACCAAGGGGGAGGTCCTTAAGCGCACCAGTAAGTTCGTCTAAAGTAAGCGGGTCTTTAAGAAGACGTGCATGATACTCATCGATCGTAGTCCAGTTGCATTCCCCCAATACTGCCTGGATCCGTTCCGAAATAAGCGGTTTCTGCGCATAAAGGGTAGTGTAGTAATCATAAAAAGCTTTTAGCTTGGCTGTTTCAGTGGTGGCCCATGTGCCATCATCCAACTTTATTTTGGCAATGTGAGTCTTTGCTGCCCGTTTCCTAAGGAGACAAGCTAGGACCGTTCCTACTTTGTACACCCTGTGCAGTACCGTTGCTTCAGGGCTAAAAGAGCATTCTCCGCCTTGTTAGACCTATGGGTCCACAGCTGGACCCGGAGAATAGCCAAACCCCGCTTGTTGAGGGCAGGGGGTGTTCCTAGTCCAGTTTCTCAGAGCTTTGATGTCCTGGGACAGATTGTCCTCAAGTAAGCGAGCTGCCCGAGCTATAGCTATAGAAGTGATGTGACCCCGAATCTTGGCTTTAAAAGCGTCCCAGACCACGGGGGAAGGGGTTTCAGGTATGTCATTGGACGAGAAATAGGACAGGATAGCCTCCTGAATCTCGGCCACGTCCACGGGATCTCGAAGGATGTGAGGAGGTAGTCTCCAGCGAGGTGGGTGATGTGCGTGGGGCGAGCAAGCATGTAGCAGAAGCTCCACATGAGCATGGTCCAAAATAGAAATATCGGACAAGGAAGCCGAAAGATCGTCCCGTATCAGGGAGTGAGAAACAAACAGATAATCAATACAGGAATAGGAGCGATGAACGTGAGAATAATAAGAGTAATCCCGAGTGGTTGGAGAGTGATGGCGCCACACATCCAGCAGTTCCAATTCCGTAAACTGTTTTTAAGGGAGGCAGACATGCCACCCCCCCCCCCATGAAACGTACCAGCACTACGATCCAGTCCCGCATCCCATACCAAACTGAGGTCACCCCCTAGAATGAGTTGATGGTCATAGTGTGTAATCTGTTCCCGAAGGAGGTCCCTAAAGAAGAGATTCTGTGCTTGATTGGGAGCGTAAATATTGCAGAGAGTGAGCGTCTGTGACCCAACTCGGACCTCCACCTTGAGAAATCTACCCTCATTGCCCCGAGTCACTCTAGCTGCCCCCTGCTGGAAACCAGCCAGGCAAAGAATAGCTACCCCAGCCGTTTTAGGAGATGCAGATGCCTAGTATTGGAGGGGATATTTGGGGTGGGCCATATGGGAAGTGTCTGCCTTCACCAAGTGAGTCTCCTATTAGAAGATCATGACTGGGTTCTGTTGTAATAGGTATTGCCACACTTGGCGCCGCTTATTAGGGGAATTAAGTCCCTTGACATTAAGAGAAAGGAGTTTCAAACAGGATACAGAGGTCATGTTAATATAGAGTACAGGCAACCGTCATCAGATATAGTGAGAACAAAATGCAATGCAGAGCTCCCCAACCACCCCCAACAGACCTCCATGGGAAGCGAACACATTCATAATTCATCACAATGCCCAGTATGTTACAAGAACACTTCAATGCGCTAATGAACATTACTCGGTCGAGGAACAGAACATTCCCAATATCAGAGCCCTTCCTCCCTCTAAACAGGAATGCGGAAAGAAAGCAGGAAAAAGTAAAAGGAGAGCAAATTGTCAAAATTGAACGGCCAACGTGGCCAACAAGACCTATTCCAGTCCAGGAGCAGGCTACAAGCCGTCCCAGAGATGTCACTCTTAGGAATAGAGGGGTGGTGAGTCGCAGAAAGTCAGCACCACTATAGGGAGGCGCACATCAGCACTGCTGCCATGCTAAGTTCAGGGCGAAGAAGGAGAACACGGAGAGCATGAGAGTCCATCCCTGTCTTAGTGGGGGACCGCTGATGGCAAGAACAATGGTCCTCCGAAACAAGGCAGGCCGATCAGGTCTCCTTCGGCTGGGAACGAGTGGGTGACCGCCCTCCGTCAAGAGTGCAGATGATGAATAATGTCCTGTTTGGCCCGAGAGGACTGCCCTCCACGCTGAGATAGCCGCCGCGGTCTGAGTACTCTAGCCTACTGTGGCTTCGCAGGTTCTTGGTCCAGAGGAGGCAATCGTGAAGGGCTAGATGGAGGAGAAGGGATCTGGAGGCGAAGCAGTTGAGTGGCCTCCCGGAGAGATCGCAGCACACAGCGTTTGGATTCCCACTGAAAAATGAGTGCAAAGGGATGGCTCCACTGATACTGGATGCCCAACTCTCGAACCTTATCAGTGACAGGTTTAAAGTCCTTGCGACAGCGTAGCATGGTTGGAGCAAGATCCTGGAAGAGCTGGATGGGAGAACCCTTGCATGTTAAATCTGATTTAGAACGTGCTGCCTTTAAGATGGCCTCCTTCTCTGTAAAAAAAAATTAACCCTGGCCAAGATGTCAGGATCCAGGCCAGAGCAACCAGGGGGACCAGCCACTCGGTGAGCCCGATCCAGTGCAGGTGGGGAGGCATCATCATCCCCTCTGATCTTGTAGAGCAATTCCGCAACGAAAGTTGCAATGTCCGAGCCCTCTGCACCTGTCGGGACACCCCTCAGGCATATGTTGTTGCGGCGACTACGGTTTTCCAAGTCCTCCTCCTTGATTAGAAGTTCAATGTGTTGTTCCTCCAGGAGAGCCAACCGCTGTCAAAGTTGCTCTTGATCCTCCATGCAGGCAGCGACCGTCTTCTCGAGGTCATCTACTCGTCCTCCAATTTCTGTGACTTCTCTCCTGAACTCCTTAATGCAGGTTTGGACCTCAGTACGAAGAGACCCAATTTCGGACTTGATCTCCTGCAGAAAATTGGCCATAATGATTGGGTGAGAGGATCAGAGGAGCCCTCCTTCGAAGACGCCATAGATACAGAAGGTGCAGAACCAGGTTTGCTCCACAGGGCCGTCACGGGATTATCCTTGGGAGGTGCATCGATGTCCTTCCCAGCCTTAGAGCGTGGCATGACCCTTCAAACTCCAACACACTGAAGGGGGAGCCAGGGCAGGTGAAATAGGTTGGAGGCCGAGCACCTCCCCCAGTATGATGCTAGGGGCCTTCGCAATGGATAAGCGTGGGGCAATCCACAGGAGGGGGGAGCGGAGCAACAGTCTGTCCCCACAATGATCAAGGCCCCTCTCAGCACCCCCAACTCAGGCCACACGGAAATCCAGGGGTATCACAGGATTGAGCCTCTCATAGTTCCAACAGTTGCGACAGGTCCCCCAGCAATCGCCAATGGTGCCCCTCAAACAAACACCAGCGAGGGAAGGCCCCCAGTGAAATAGTGCTGAGCAGGGCTCCACCACAGCAAGGCGCACGTAGATACCTCGCTGTATCAGTCCTGCATCTAAAAGTCTCCAGAGAACCTCAGGGCGTCCCAACTGCAGAGACCGGGGGCGTAGTGTCAGGGGTGCCCGCTGCAGTCGGCTTCCAGCAGGGAGGCAAGGGCCCAACGCAGCCCCGCCGATCCCCAGGAATGCAAAGCCAGGCCAGGTACTATATCCAGCGTGCTCCTTCCACAAGAGAAAGTATGAGGCCCAGCATAGGAGCCCAGCGCAGGCCACCACTCATATCAACCCTCCTCACCTCACGAGGGCAGCGCAGCCATTTCGAGCCTCCATAACACCCGCGGTGCAGTGCAGGGTCCCCCTGGAGCAATCCCCAGCGCCAAGTGGGGAAGCACAAGATGGCGGCAGATGCAGTGTACACAACTGAAAGTGCTTTTCGTGTACAGAGGATGCACCTATAGTCTGGACGCCAGCCGGGTTCGTGAAGGTTCCCGATGCGGCACTGCAGGCCGGGCGAGGAGCTCCGTGTGCAGTACACGCTCCGGAGCCAGGTGGGATCCAAAATGGCGGCCGTGGGCACCCGAGTCAGGCCCCGGTGCCAAGCCACTGCAGACACCTCTATCCGCAATCGAGGAGGAGCGCCGGGCAAACAGAGGACTCCCCGGGACCTCCAATTCCCATACGCCACTAGAAACGTCGCCAGTAATGCCCAGGAGCCGCTATAAATGCTTCTGAAGGCAGCAGCCAGCGGGAGCTCTCACGGCGTGCAGCTCACTCCATGTGCACCGCGACCACGCCCCCTTTCTAAAGTTTTTAAACGTTTCAAAATATATAACTAAGATTTGATTCACAGATAACTCTGATCGTCCCTTACTGTTAGAGTAACATAAACATTTGGTTCGAGAGTTGAGTGAGACGTTTCTGTGATTCTTTTTTTTATACTGAGGCTTTCTTGAGACTGTACAGCACGAGCATGGACCGCAAAGCTAATAAGGTACCTACTTTTAAAAAGAAATCAAACTCGGATTAGAAGTCTGCAGCTGATGGTCAGACATGGACGAAGTACATTTATATGCAGAACATAATACTTGATGTAGCCTTGGGAGAAAAAACTTAACTGTCGCAAAGAACGTTATTTTAATATTTTCACAGATTATGGCTGCTTTAATTAAATGTCTCCCGGTTATAATTGTGATCTATTGAGATTCATGTTGCAAATACCCAAAAAATCACATTGATTTTACTTGACTCGAAAAAGAAAATGAGCGTGTAAATGTATCTCCCAATATTCTAAGGCCTAATTCTGTCACCAAGTAACCTATGGGCATCTTCTGTCTCCTCTATTGAGGAGCAACGTTCCATAGCACCGTATTCGGCCAAATAAACATTTAAAAATATAAATACTATTGGTCACCTGTATGTATCACTCAAAACTTCCTGGATTTTCAGACTAATTTCTTGCATTTAACTCTGAGTCTTAGCTTTACCACCCTATTCCCTTTCTGGTCTCCCAGCAATGCAATATAAACGTTTACATGAAAAATACATGTTCTAAAGGGCATTTTCCTTGGGATTACTTTGGGGCATTTTTAATTCTTGGAGTACATTTGTTGTGATGGCTGCATTCCTCAATTTTTTAGAACTATACCACCATATTTTTATTTTTTTATTTTTTTTCCTCCAGTGTTGGAGGCAGGGGCACCCCCACTTTCTGGCAATGTTTCGTTTAGCCACCCCTGCCGCAAGAGCCAGCCACAAGCCCTGGTGTCTGGCCCAGTCAGCGTCCGTTTTCATCATCAGTAGTAACCACTTAGCGTCAAGGGGAACTGTCACACCCACCACCCTGGACCATGACCTCTACAACCCCGTGCCAGTAGTGGACGATCTCAGGACAATCCCAGAGGATATGTATAAAGGTACCCTCCCCTCGACATCCCCTGGCACATCTAGCATCTGTGATCTTGCCCCATGAGTAAAGGCTGGTGCGAGGGTAGTATATGTGGTGTAATATTTTGAGTTGGACTAGTTGAAAGCGAGGGCGCATCTCTATTTCTCTGGGACTCTGAATCGCCTCCTGCCACTCTTCCTGGTCTAGGGGCCCTAGGTGTTTCTCCCATGTGTCACGAAGGGTCGTCACGGGGTCCGGCATATTGTTGATTAACTCACGATAAATCGTGGATGTTGGTTTTTCGGGAATAGGATCCAGAAGCACTCTGTCTTCCAGTGGGGAGTACTTTAGAATAGAGGTGCCACTGTGGACATGTACACGCAGCGCGTGGACCAGCCTCAGGTAGTGGTAGTGTTGCGTCTGGTTAAGGTTGTATTCTTGCTGGAGGGCTTCGAAGGGAAGGGGAGAGTCGCCCTTCCAGACATCCCCAAGGTATTCAGTACCAATCAATTTCCACCCTCAAAAGCCTGGTAGGGCAGCTACCTTTTTTTTTTTTCTTTTGCAGAGTTTTATATAGCGTGAACTTGACCCGAATCCAATCGGGTATCCGAGCGCTTTACATAGCACCAGTTACGTTACATGAGGACACACATTCATTTTTTGTTAGGCACAGGGAGATTAAGTGATTTGCCCAGAATCACAGGATGTTCAGCATCATTACCGAGACTCGAACCAAGTTCCCCAGGTCCGAGGTAGAGCGCCCTAGCCGTTAGGCCAACTCCTCTCCCCAGCGCAGGGGGTCCCTTAACCATGATGGGGTCCTACCTGTCAGCGTTCCCGACCAGCCAAGAAGTCTCTTGGCTTCCCTCCAACATTGAATTACCACCCTGGTGTGATCCGGCCACTCTGGTCCGGACTTTCGGGAGTAAAGGAGGGGCTCGCTGTTTCCCCCCCGGCATGGGGGCCCTATCTGCTCTGTACGCCAGCTCGCCCATGTGAGTATACCCAATTATTGACGACCTGTCGCTGGGAGACCAGTAAGAGTCTGATGTCAGGGACAGCCAGGCTCCCCCATCATAGACCCCACACTGTAACTTATGCAGTGCTATTCTCAGGAAACCCCAATTCCACAACAGAGTTCTGACTTTCTGTGCTACCTTCTTAAAGACCGCCTGAGGGACAGGATAAGGGGTATTCTGAAGCACATATAGGAGGCGCCGTAGTGTCATCTTGTACAAGGCTGCCCTGCCTATGAGTGTGAGTGTAAGGGAATGCCAGTGACCAACTTCGGCACTGAGATGCCGCATCTGGGGTCCTAGATTTCTGTCAAGGAACTCCTTCTGGTTCCGGGTGACGAAGATGCCCAGGTATTTAAAGTCCTCCAGCACCACCGGGGCCTTGCACTGCCATACCACAATATTTCTGATGGTCAGTGCTTATCTGATCATTGCATTTGTGTCGCCCATTATTCACGCTGTAGCTCAGTGTTGCAGACTGAGCACATTTGACTGTTACACAAACATTTCTATAGTACGTTCATGATTCTCCCTGAGCTCAGCTTCTAGGGGGGGGGGGGGGGGCACTTATATGCTTTTTTGAACTACTAAGGGCCACCAAGTACGACTAGAGTTCCATATTGTGATGCATCAATTCATTCACAAGATGGCTTTTTCTGAAAATATGACACTAAACGTTAGTGCAACTTCAGTGGTTCCTTTGTGCTGTATTAGCATCCGAACAACACTTTGATGGAGAACGTGTTCCGAATAATCTTTCCACATTTTACTTATATAGAAAAGAATGTCTGTGTCAAATGTCACTAATCGCACTCATTTTTACAAACCACTCTTTGGAACTTCAGTTATATGGGTTTTATTGTGTGTTACACTGGCTTATTGAGTGAGACCGGATATCCCCCTCTGATTTTAGTGCGTGGAGGCCATGAGCCAGCACCTTTGAAAATTGTTCCATCACCACTGCTCGGGTATGGTGCAGCCTTGACCCTAGACACAGTCACATTTCATCACAGTTCATCCACAAGAAGGATCTGTCTGGCTGACCTTGATTCCAGCCCCATTGGCCGGTCTCCAGTCTTTCTGTGCCCCTGGTGGCCGTGGCTTTGCCTGCCATTGATCTTTCTGCCCCTTTCCCTTTTGATTGAGGGACTGTTATCAGCTGAGACCTAATTCCTGTGCCCTGCGGCAATATATTCCACATCTCAGCTGCCCATCTGGTGACGCTCTGCTTGATGTTTAACTCCTTCGTATCTCAATCTTACTACCCATGTTCCAACACCTCACAACAGCTGCCTTGTTCACATGCTCAAAACCTCTCTTTTTACTGTTCTTGCAGCTCTACGAAAAGAGCGCGGCACAAATCTGGAAAATATTACCCACAGGAAAACCCGGATTACGCTCGACGGGTAAGGCTGCATGATATTTTATCCTTAATGGTAAAATGATAGAGCGTGATAACAGAACCAATGAAGGGGTTGGAGGAAGGGACTAAAAGATTGGGGAGAGGGTGTCTTGTTAATGTGTGTTATAAGACTGGTTTAAAATATGAATCTTTCTGCTATTGCCTAATTAATGCGACCTCACACTGGCCCTTTTGCCACTATTTTTCTCCATTTATTGTTAGACATTAAGATTCTTCCTTGTGAGGGGCTCTCTTCACAGGCACGTTTAGGATCTGTGGGATCAAGATTGAGAGCCTCAGAAGAATACTGTAATTAACCAAAACCATCTCTCCCTCCAACCCATGCCTGCTCAGAACCATAAACTATAAATAAAGTATCTCAGCATGGACAACCCAGTGCAGTAACGAGCTAAGTGGACTATGATCTAAAGGAATACCATAAGGGGGTCTGCAGATAAGCTCAAAGCTGTCCGTTTACTGAAAACCATTAACTGTGCGTCTGTATCACACTTCATCATCCAACACACTGCTACGCGCTGTCCCATAACTCGATAACCGCACCTTGGGGGTCATTACGCATGATGTGAAAACACTTCAAAACAAAGACGGAATGCTTCCAACCACCACACACCCTACATGGTGTAAGATGCTGCTAAGGTAAGTGCACTGCTGTCTCACATAGGGGCAGTAAGCTCTATGTGAATGCTACAAAACAATGAGGCCTGAGCATTCCATTGTTTTGGCGTACAATGCAAATCCTGTACCACAGTCCCTCTGCCACTCTTGGCCAATTTCTGCACATTGGCTATGTTTTGGATTGGCTTATCTCCACTCGCACCCAAAGCAGAGCTTCGGCAAATACTAGAAAAACATTGTGTTGGTTGACCTGTCTGGGCATGCACACTGGCCGCCCACTCAAGGCAGCATATGCGGCAAGTGTTTGCTGCAGGGCACACCATAGTACTGTTTCCAGCTCTCCATTTCAATCACACGGAACGCTAGACAGACAGAAGGTTTGAGGAAGTGGGATCCAGCATATTATTTTTCCTTATCAATGCCTAATCGGACACCTCCACCTGATCGTAGTGTTGTGGTAAACACACTATTAGCATGCCATTTATTTTTTTGAAGGAGTATTATTGTTAGCCCATTAGTTGGGAGATACTCATCTGCATTTGAAGAATGTCACAACCCTCTCACCCACTGGGCTGTTTAACCCTTGACTGTCTACAAGGCAAAAAAGCAGATCGTCGGCAACATTTTATTTAGCATTTCACAAGTCCACCATCAGCCATTCCTAACTTGTTTGTCCACCGCATGATGCATTGCGATGCTTGTAATATTGCTTTTTGCACTCATCGCTACCCTAGAAAGCGGTGGGGACCAAAATGCCAGAATTGGTTGAAGGTGTTGTACTTGACAGGGAGCCTCTTGTCAGCTAGGTTGCACAATTTTACAAAGTAGTCTAGTCCACTTTAAAAAAAAAAAATAATCGTTGGTTTCATAGGTAAAACCAAAAGTAAAATGTGCTCATACATTTTGTGACAGTTCAGTCGTTTACTCCCATCCTGCGTTAAAAGAAGTACTGGAAATAAGTATAGTTTATATTTTGTGAAGGGAAAATTTTATACTACGCTCCACGGAAAAGGTACAACGTGGACAGCAGCAGCGTAGCCTTCCCTAACACAAAGAATAAAGGAGAGGCAGCAGGAGGAACATCATATGATGATCTCACAAATATAAGATGGGTACTGCACAGGGTATGGTATGTGCATTTGTAAAGCTCACTATCACCCTGGTGTCCTGTCGCTGAACTAAACCGGTAACTAAAGAAAAGAGGAGGTAAAGGACTGTATATGCTCTCTGTAGTCATGAGCATACGGAATAAGCCAAATCTGTTATCAATCATTCTTCCCCTCACTTATAATAGTGAACCTCACCTACTAAGTGTTGTATACTTTACATATAACACTCCTATCTAGCTCTGGAAAGCATTCATTAGTACTGCTGTTCACAGGTTGACAAGTCTCCTCATTAGAGATACCCTGTTGTGGGTGAGATTATGTCCTTTGTTGACATTATGCCCTTTGTTAAACTGTCAGACCTATTTAGGTCGGGCCTGGGCATCCCATGCGCTGCTCTGCGAGGCATGCCGTATTGGAGTATGTACTTGAAGCCCCACCCACTCCCCGCCCATATTTATCATTATCCTTCTTAAATATTGGCTTCTGTTTCCTTAATAGGCTTGTTAGTCCCTCATTAGTACCGCCTTGTCTCACTCGGTATGTCTTTTAGTCTGTAAGCACTATTTTCTTCGAGTTTCTCCTACTGCAGGCACAACATGCTTTCCTGTACCATTCAGGAGGAGTACAGTGTGATAGATAACCATACACTTAGGATAGAATGTATGTCTTTTGTCCAGCCGGACAAGAATTTATTTTCATAGTATTTTTCAAAAGTAGTATCAAATAAAACATTCAAATGACAAGTGGTCACAGACGTGACCAACAGAACACAAGACAGAACAATGAACACAGAATTGGCCAAAGGGCAAGCCAAAATGGGTCTGTACAGTTGTTCTCAGTATAGACAGACACAAATTAATCATTTAACACCGTTGCACAATGTGTTATAGCTTGAGTCTAGTGCATAGGGTGTTTGGGTGTCGACGACGTTTCGATGCCACATTGAGTATAGGGCATCATCTTCAGGACAAAAAAATAATGCACTGCTGTCTTGATAATATATCACACCTTTTTTACAATTCTAAGGTGGCAGAGAGTCGACGGTTCATTATAGGCGCAGGAGCGCTCAACAACTGGACTTTGGGGGTTGCTGACAAGGGCCACCACTATCGTCATCCTTGGCCAGCATGCCCACAGTACCATGACACATCTAGGTAGACCCGCTGAGAGTACCCTTCGGGTTTATGAGTACCCTATCTTCGCTGAGCAAGCCAGAGGAGAAAATCTTTCATGCTGACATGAGACGCTGAAGTCTCTGCAAGTATACACTCCAGCATGCACCGGTCTGACATTCCTCGCGGGGTGTCAAACTCAAGACCAAGACGGAGTCCTTCATTCTCTCACAGCAGGTAATGGGGTTGGCTCTTTCCTAGTGGGATTCTTGGCTATAAACCTACATACATGCTAGGTACACTTGGGCACATCTAGTTAGGGTTTGCATCATAGGAGTACTCATGATTACTGCCATGCATATATTCACTGTTTTAGCACCATGGTAGAATTCTACCTTTTATTTGGTGCTTGTAATCATATCTATTTCTGTCTAATGGTTGTTGCAGCACACGTATTTTATACTAGAATGAAGCTGGTTCAATAAATACTTATTGAAAACGTCCCCACCGTTTATTCTGTGTATCTCTCTGAGACAAAGTGAGCACGAGTGACTGAGCGAAAAGTACTATACTGTTTCCACGATCCCTGAGGGGTCATGGTTCTCATGTTGGATAGTTGCCAGAAACTATTCACTCCTTCGGTAAGAGGAGCTCATAGTGGCACTGTAATCTAGCTGGTCTACAGGTACACATATCCTGTGGGGGTGTCTGGAATCAGTCTGGACACCAATCTCATAGTGTGTTGTCTAAACGTGCAGATTCTGTATAGATTTATTGGAGCTACATGACATGGCGCCTCCAACGTTGGTTTGGTTTTTACTTAATGGTCAAATCTGAGTAGTTCAGTCGTGCTTTCCCAGAGACCCCTACTCACAGTTACCCAGAGACATCTAGAATGGGGAGGGAAAAATCCGCCACAGCTGTGTAGGCATATCCTATGTATTGGCTGTAGGTATATTCAATCTTGAAGGATTATAGTTCCCGAACATTGTTCCAAACCATTTCTCTTTTTCCATAAAGCTTCCACCCATAATGTCTCAAAGATCAGACACAGGGGATAGAGGTACTAGTGGGGAGGAAGTTGAGCAAGATGGTGCTTTAAAAATTTCTGAAAATTGTAGAAATGCACTTGCTTCAAAATTAGAGAATTTTGGTCTCTCAGCATTAAGCGGGGACCATAACCTTTGTGATTAAGGCACACGAGGTATACAGAACAGAGGTGTTCTATTCATGGGTCAAATTCCCACCTGCAGATGCACGCACAAATAAATTTCATTCTTACACTCCAGATGAGATACCAGATGAATAAAATCCATATGAGGACATAGAAGTCCTGTTAACGTACCAGGAACATATAAACTGGTTTAAAGAAAAAGTGAAACTCAGTCCGCTCAGCTGAGATAGAGTGACTTGGCCGGGTCTAGCTGCTTACAAACCGGACTCAGAAATTGACACTTTGCCAATTGCAGACTTACGTCCACTTCACAAAGAAATAACAGAACTTTGTAGAAATCAAACACAGTTCGTTGCGCAAAATCTTACACATCAACCTACAAGGGTCACTCCAGCATGTCAACTACAAGGGACTGCAACAAAAATCACCCCACAAACGCTGAACGTGATTATGGGAAGAATGCTCCCTAAACGTGAGCAAATGCCATTCTGTATAGCACAGAAAATAGCACAGCTTGAGGCAGTGTTTCCACACACAGGCCCACAAGAAAAACACAGAATACTTCTAATTTGCTTGCCAGTGGGGATAGCTGCCCCAATCTAGGATTGTACCACTTTGGGTACAGTTTTTGCTGCCATTTATACCAGAACACATGGTACCCTCTCAAAAGCAGTCATAGCAGAAGAATTGAAACAAATACAGAATGAATACAGGCAGACCCTGCCCTGGACTTAGAGATGAAATTGATAGGCAATTTTCCCCAGGTATCAACAATCATGTTAGCAAACATAAAAGGGGAGGCAGCTGCGGTGGATCTATGCCAATGCTTGAGGGAAGGCACTCCTGCACAACAGGAGCAAGAATTACCTAAAATTATCGAAGTGACATACGCTACATTGGGTAGAGATCATTTGGGAGCTAAACCTGTGAAGCTACAATTGATGGGTAATACTTAAAAGGTTAACTCAAAGCAAGCACCCGATTCTTCCAAAAAGGATGGGATAATAAACATTTTAAAAAACTGAATACATCAAAAGCACGGGTGGGTCTCCTCAACAGGAGTCTTCTGACAGGAAATATAACCTTAGGAACTGTCACAATATTTAAAAAACCTGACCTGTATCAGGGTACTAATACACGTTACTCTAGTTCCTTTCAGGGTTCATCAAACTCAGACCAAAGATCAGAAAGCAAGTCAAGCCAAGCGACACACATCGCACTTTAAACTACATTATCAAACAAGAAGGTAAACCAAAATCAAAACCTCAATTCAAAAAGGAGGTAGTTGGACTTAAAATAAGAAATGCCCAGGCTACTGAGGACTTCTGAATGTGGAATGGGCTCTGATGATGCTAAACAGTGCTGTAGAAGTAACAATAGCTTGCCAGAACCTGATGGAATTTCTGGTGACAGCAGCATTGAATGAGCATATCACGGTGGAAACACCTGATACAAGGGCAAGCGTCCCACATCAGTTATATGAAATGACACTCCAGATGGGGGTGGACAAACAAACGTTGTAGGCTCTCTTTTTGGAAAACCTGACTTATGGAGATGATATCCGTTTGGCTGAAAAAGATTGGCCACCTGAATTTATGGACTGCTCAAAAGGAGAAAACATTATTTTACCGGCTTTCTCCGACCTCGTTCTACAAGCACTAAAACATTTGTCACATGCAGGAGTGGGCGGTAGCACTAGCTCCTGCATTCTACCGCAATCATGTAGGGTGGGATGCTGAGTCACCTCACCATGAAATCCCAGTAAAAACTACTCCAATTCCACAGAGACAGTACCCAATAAGACATGACGCAAAAAACAAGTCAGGGAGACCTTGGATAAACTTGAATACCATGGTGCAGTAGAGAACTGCACCTCTTTAATGAATAATCCTTTGTTTCCTGTAATGAAACCAGACAATTCATACCATCTAGTTTTAGACTCGGGCAGTTGAACACAAAAACATTTGCAGTACAAAATGCACACAGTGCCACATTAATGAATAGCATTGTGCAGAAGAAATGCAAAAAGACATTAGATATTTCAAATGGATTGTCCTGCCAAAATATAGCACCTGAAAGCAGGTATTCAGCAGCATTTTCGGCCCTCGCCTCTTAACATCAATTCTGCAGATTGCCCCAAGGGTATAAGAATAGCCCTGGGTTGTTTTCAGTAAGAGCATCAGAGTTACTTCAAAACTTTGAGGAGGCATTGTCCTATATAGATGATATTTATCTGGTGGATGATGAACTATTGGATCATTTGACCAGGGTGAACAACATAATTCTGGGGTTCGCCTCTGAGGGCTACAAATTCAACTTTAAAAAATGTCCCACCTCAATGTCCTATTTTTAGGATATGAGCTCTTGAGTGAAGGTAAAAGCCTAGCAGCTATTATTCTAGAAAAATGTGCATTACTCCAACCTCCAAAAACTTCCCTAATTTTGGCAGAACATACATTTTGAATTGCGACAAAAAAGTTAAACCTTTCTACAACTTGATTAGACCCGATTTTTCAGCTCGACATTGGGCACAGGAACACACAAGTTCTCCGTTCTTTACAAGCTAACACAATTGCTTCCAAACACTAACACACATGTGTAAACACCACAAATTTGGTGATCCGTGTAATTGCGGGTCAATCCGGGTACACTTACCTAACCTTCAATGAAGACGAAACAGTACCCATTGCATCCAGATCTCTTTTGTACACAAACGCTGAAATACTTTTTGCATCAACTGAAAAAATACTAACAGCTGTACAGACTGCGAGAAAGAGCACTAGCTAAGGGGAAACGCATAATTGTCATGACTTCAGTACCAACATTAGAGGCTGTTACAAAAGTGAGCATTCCAAAAGCATGCATCCACGATGTATACAATAGGCTAATTTTCTCACTGCAACAAATGTAGATCGTAAGCATCCCAGGCCTACAAATTTGAGTGTAGGCATTTCCACAAGACAACCATCAGAGACACAGTCCTAAAATTAGAACGGTATACAAATTTACAGTTGGCTAAGCAAAATAATCTTTCTCCTAAGGGGGCCTAAACAGGATCCTCACAGAGCAAACAGTTGATATCCATATTTTGTAACCAGGGATAACCAACACCAAAACCGTTGGCTACTATGGTAATCTCTGAGATACCATGTAATAAAACACCAGTACTTAGGCTTTAATATTTATAACAATCCAAACATAAATCCCTATCGACTTCAGCATATGCTTTTCACAATAAATACAGCTGTCCTAGTTCCCATATCATAACATTTCATCATAAACAAATCAGGCCTATAACCTTGATCACTAGCTTGCCACCATACTCTACTCATTCTTGCTGTATCGAGCATAGGCTTTGCCACAATTCAAAAAATCCAATACAAGCAGTCTGTTTAGTGGAAGCACACAAATCCTGTCCAATCAAATCCTGTAATCAGTGGAACCAACATAGTCTCTAAGCCCTTCTCTCAGTAACACACAGAGCTCTTTTTGGCTGGCTAAGGTCAGGTTTATCTTGAGGGTTTTATATAGCGCAAACAAGACCCTTGTGGGAAACGGAGTGCTTTCCAAGATAAATATCAAGGACACAGGCATAGAGTAAAAAACAAATTTCCATACAAATAAAGAATCGCGGAATCACAATAACCCTAGCAAGGTAATTATCGAGGACACATAGGCAGGTGACAGTTAAACTGGCATCTCTGACCTAACAATGCATGTAGATTAGTGCAGCCCTGGGCATCCCATACTGTTCACAAACGCAAAATTTTACTCTGAAGTCTAAAGTTAATGGTGTAAGGGGGGGGTACTGGGACTTCAATATATTCCTCATAACCGCTCTCCTCCCATTTTTGCTGCTGCCAGAGCAAACCATACACTATGGTATCTAAGACAATTTAGCAGCATTAGTGTTGTGTGTGCTCCTAAATGTTCCAGCCCAAGCAGCTAAACTGCTGCTGGCTCAGACAGATGGATAAATAACCCATATAATCACAGCTGCTTAGAGGGGAATCCAGTTTTTCTGTGGAAGCGCACAACTTCTGCCCAATCAAAGCATGAATGCCTAGCTACTAACATGAGTTTTTTTTAGGTTGATCACATTACGTCTGGCGACAGACTTAACTAATACAGAAAAGCTCTAATGTTAGATGCTGTCTTCCAAGTCCAATTTACAGTCTGTTAAATTTTAAATTCAGGGAGCTGCAAGAGGGAATGCCTAAAAGCTTACCAAAGCAGTTTGCACAAATTTTACAGCCCAGCTGTACACTGCAGCATTTCCCTTTCTAATAGCATCACAGAGCAGTTTAAGTAGTAGCTTTGTTCATAGACATGAAACTGATTGAGCGGCAGAGACGTTTTAAGGCAAGGGCAAAGAGGGCATTGACCCAGGGTCCCCACCTTCCAAGGAGTCACCTAATGAAGTGAGTGAACAGTCAGAATTCCTGCGATATTTGTCGCTCTTAAAACCAGCTTCAATTTTTTTAACTTCACAGCGGAGCTTGCATAACAGAAAATTAGGGCCACATTTACTAAGGGATTATCTCAATAGAGCATTACTTGGGTGGGTTAGTGCAACCACCTGTTTTTTAAACCTTTGATGCAAAGCCTGATCTACTGAAGACAGCTACATTTTTTTTTTGTATCCAAAGCCATGACATGGTATTGAATCAGATCCTAACATGGAGAAATGCTTTCATTGCTGTAAAGATCCAACACATTGCATGTGTGCTGCACTCTATAGCCTTAACCCTCACACTCTCAGCCAGATTGTGGATTTTCTCTGGCTTTTCATATAATTTCTCTCTCCTTACTTCACCTTACATCACCCTTAACCCAGTCTCTTACCCTCTTTCTCCGTTTCAGCTCTCTACCTCACCTTTGTCTACCTCACATATCAATATACCTAAAATATCTCCCTCATTACATTTGGTCTCATCTCTCCACCTCCACTCACTCTCTACCTCATTTCTTTCTCTCTACCTCACTGAATTTTTTCCATTGGTCCTACCAGTTTCTCGCCTCCCTCTATCTCACTTCCCACACAACCTAATTTCTAGCTTTCCTGCTGTCCCCGGTACCTTACTTCTCTCTCAGCCCTTTCTCTATCTCACCCCTCCACATCATCTCTCGATCTTATTTCTCTCTACCGCTCTTTATTACCTAAACTCTCAATTTATCTCCCCTTTAGTTCACTACCTCACCTCCTCTTTTGTTGATTCTACCTCTGTTCTTTCCTTTACCTCTCTAAATATCCTACACATTTCTGGGTACTTCTATTTCTACAGATCTTTTTCGCTAACATCAACTCATTTCTCTATCTTTCTCTCTCGACTTCCTTCTCCACTTCAGCTCTCCTCTACTTCAACTATCTCACTCAACCTCTTTCTTAATAGATCTCTGTACCTCAAAATAACTTATTTTCTGTCTCACAACTCTACCTCTGTATAAGCCTTACCTCTTTCTCTCACCTTCCTCTTTATGCTCCAGTTCTCCTTCACCCTTATACCTTTCTCTCTTCCCCACTACTCTTTACCTGACCCATTTTTCTATACCTCCTTTCATTTTGCTCTCAACCGTTCATGTTTCAAGACTGTTTACATCTACTTCTTGCTGACTATACCTCACTCAAATTCACCTTTTCTACATCCTTTCTTTCTACCTCGCCTCTTTAGGGACTGTACTTCTCTAGCCCTCCATTTCTTTTTTCCCCATTGCTATCGCTCTCCACCCCTCCATCACACTCTAAAACCTTATCTCTCTGCCTATCTTTTTCTTCCTAGATTTCCCTCTTCCTTCCTTTTCTCCTTTCCCTTTGGATACCACACCTTTCTTTCTTTACTTTACTTCTCTCCCTACCCCATATGTTTCCGCATCATCTCTCTACCCCCATCCTTCCACCTTCCCCTACTTTATGTATCTCGCTTTAGTATTTTCTTTGTTCCCTGTACAACATGTTAATGGTGCCCGGTTCCTTCTCTCTGACTCAGCAGGGTTACATGTAACTGTTTAGTCAGAGAAGTGCTTAAGTATAAGGAGGCTAGGGGGGACAGGTCAGAGGAAGAGAAATTAGGAGAAAGTTATTAGATTGCTACCAACTGAAAATCCTCATAGTAGTGTTTGATTTTAACTGCAGCATGCAAAAATGTGATGATTGGAATGCTTGAACTAATCTCAGCCAAGGCTATTTACTTGGGATGCATCCCAGTCCATTGTTATTTTGCAAACTATCCCACCTCACTTTGGTCTCAGTCATATGAAAATCTGTCTTGATCCATCTCGAATGGGAACAACTCAGCCTAAACTGCCAGGCCAGGTCCTCTCTGAACCAAACACAACCAACCCAGGACTAGTTTTGCTGCTATTAGGGCTCACCAGCCAGGTAAACCTTATTTCCAGTGGTACTGTGTGCACGTGACTGACTTCTGAGTATACCTGTCCCACTTAGGGTGGCCCACTGAAGTATACAAAAAGTGATGGATCGGATGCTTCAAATATTCTCAGCCACTGGTAATTATTCAGGCTGCTTCCCAGTCCTTCGTTATTTTGCTCACTATGCCACCTCAGCTTAGACCCAGCTGTGTCCAAATCGGTATTGGCCCTACTTCAATTGGAACAGTCCAGCCCCAACTGCCAAGCCAGGTCCTCCCTAAACCGGAACACATGGCTTGTGTTGGTAACTAGCTCTGAAGGTGAAAAAAGATGCACCTAGTTTGTGTTCAGGATGGGGTGAAATGAAGCAGCTTTTCTTTTTCCATGATTAAAGATGGCTGACTAATCCATTTCTTTTCGCAGGTGGATGAAATGCTCTCCAAAATGGCAGTTGGTGAGCTGGATTATTCCAATGTGCTCTGTCCAAGCAAGCCAGCAGTTGTTCACTCTCCCATTGTGAAGCATACAGCAGCGGAGTAGTTGCATTCAGTAGTAAAAAATGTTACCAAGAATCAAACATTTCTAATTTTGTATTGATCTGGCAGGACATGTGTGTCCTGGGAAAGACTAATCCATTATTGGTCTCTGTTGTTAATACAGACTGTTTTGGGGAGGAAATGTGGGTTTCCATTTGATGCTTTCCGACTGCAAAATAATTGCCCAAAAGGCAGCATCGGGTTCGTCCTACAATTGAGTTCATCTTCCTCAACACTTTTGGCGACAGGGAAGACCTCCTGTTTTTCCTGAATTTGCAGGTCTCCTGCATCTACTCAGTGCTATTATTATCCATGCTACTCACATACTTGGGACAACCCTCTGGGGCTATATATGTGCCCCTCCCATCAGTATCCGAGTGTTGTCCTACTCATTCTGACTTTAGTAGGTCTTCAGACATCCTGATGTAAGGTCCTTCTTGAAGAAACTGAGCAAGCTAAATATTGAGATTGCTGCCCTCTTTATTTGGGATTTCATGGGATTGCACCAATCGCTGGTGCTCCCTGTACCCTACCAGAAAGAGGTTGAGGGTTTACTATGGTGCTTGAAATGACTTGGTAGTTGTCATTGCTGGGAAAATATCAAAACCTGTTTTTCCATTACTAGAATAGGTAATTTCAGATTAAAAAAACCTTTAAGTCGAATCCAGTTTTAATGATCCAAAAAATAAACTTAATAAATCTGCAGCATGTCCCAAATGAACTGGTAAACACGTTTTTACCTTTACATATATGTTGTTCCAAAATCAACACTACCCTGGGGTCATTATGGGGTGTTTATGCATGGCAACAATCCATTAGAGCCAACTACAGGACGATCGGTTGACCCATTGGGTTTATATAGTATTGAATCATAATACAAAGTTTGTAATCCTGCTTTATGATATAATTTCTGCACTCTGTTGAAGTAATTGCACACTTAACTCTGTATCCGGCTATTCCGAAAGTGTGGTTAAAGAACCGCAATCAGGCTTTTGGCGCTCTAGCTGGTAACAAACAGTAGTTGTCGACAATTAAAAGGTGAATGGTGGTTATGTATTGATTTTGGAACTGATGAGAACATTTATTAGCCAGCGATGAAAATGCTGCTGTTTGGCTCAGATACCTATGAAGTACTGTTTGGTGAACACGTGGAAGCTGGTAATGAGCATGACCCATTCCTCCAGATTATGGATCAAGCACCATTTCACCAAGTTGGTATCTTGAAGTCTCGATTTTTTTAATTTTATTTAGAAGTTTTAGATGTCCACTTCAAACTGAATCGCCTTATCAGTTTGTCCTTTGTACAGTACCACACGTTTTATGTATCCTAGTTCGTTATAAGAATTGTAAAATAAGCTGAAGTAAAATAACTTCTGAGACAATACCAGCAATTGTGTTTTTTTTCTTTCTTAAAATGGTTGACACTGTACTTTTGGAGGTTTTCACAACCAGGAGATCAAAGTGAAGGGATTATTGGAATCACTTTGCGTCTTGGAGTTGTTGGGATTGAAAAGTAATGATCTACTAGCAAAATATGCAATACCTGTGAGCTTCAAATTCAACAAAGTGCATGGGTGAAAATCAAGGTGTTAGCTGGCCCTCCATCTCGCTGGTCATTCTGGGCAGGTTGAAAGGTGGTGGTGCCACCAATAATCTGTTCTGCGTCTACATTTAATGGCATTTCAATGTCCCCTCGACCTGTGGTGGAAATGTGCCGAGACCCCAGATTGAAGGCACAGGTCTCCTCCTGCTGTACCATTAAATCCATATTTTTGTTTAGGTGATTTGCTGTAGTAATCAAAAATGTTTTCTTGCTTGCTCCGGCATTACTCAGGATGCAAATGCAGTACACATAATTTTCAGGAGCGATACATCTTGCACCTTGTTCGCCTGCCTTATCATCCACCACCACCCCAATCAGACTTACGACCAGTGTACTGCCCAATTCCCAAGCTTGTTTGGAACACCTACAGACCCGCCGACCACCTTGAGTTGCAGTTTTAAATTCTCTTCTGGTCAGCCTGCAAACAGATTGCGGACCACCATCAAAATTATTTACCAAATTAAGGTTTTTAAGAGAAAAAATGATATTTAGCAACCGGTGTTCTACTGTCAGACACTGTTGGAGAAAACGGTGCTGGTAGTATCGCTGCGGTGTTAAAAAATGATTCCTCCAGGCTACAGAATTTCACACACATTTTCATTAAACGTAACACAAACAAAAACTATTTCTATTTCCCTAATTTTGGCAGAACAAAGATTTTGAATTGCGACAAAAAAGTAAAACCTTTCTACAACTTGATTAGACCTGATTTTTCAGCTCGACATTGGGCACAGGAACACACATAAGTTCTCCGTTCTTTACAAGCTAACACAATTGCTTCCAAACACTAACACACGTGTAAACACCACAAATTTGGTGATCCGTGTAATTGCGGGTCAATCCGGGTACACTTACCTAACCTTCAGTGAAGACGAAACAGTACCCATTGCATCCAGATCTCTTTTGTACACAAACGCTGAAATACTTTTTGCATCAACTGAAAAAATACTAACAGCTGTACAGACTGCGAGAAAGAGCACTAGCTAAGGGGAAACGCATAATTGTCATGACTTCAGTACCAATATTAGAGGCTGTTACAAAAGTGAGCATTCCAAAAGCATGCATCCGCGATGTATACAATAGGCTAATTTTCTCACTGCAACAAATGTAGACAGTAAGCATCCCAGGCCTACAAATTTGAGTGTAGGCATTTCCACAAGACAACCATCAGAGACACAGTCCTAAAATTAGAACGGTATACAAATTTACAGTTGGCTAAGCAAAATAATCTTTCTCCTAAGGGGGCCTAAACAGGATCCTCACAGAGCAAACAGTTGATATCCATATTTTGTAACCAGTGATAACCAACACCAAAACCGTTGGCTACTATGGTAATCTCTGAGATACCATGTAATAAAACACCAGTCCTTAGGCTTTAATATTTATAACAATTCAAACATAAATCCCTATCGACTTTAGCATATGCTTTTCACAATAAATACATCTGTCCTAGTTCCCATATCATAACATTTCATCATAAACAAATCAGGCCTATAACCTTGATCACTAGCTTTCCACCATACTCTACTCATTCTTGCTGTATCGAGCATAGGCTTTGCCACAATTCAAAAAATCCAATACAAGCAATCTATTTAGTGGAAGCACACAAATCCTGTCCAATCAAATCCTGTAATCAGTGGAACCAACATAGTCTCTAAGCCCTTCTCTCAGTGACACACAGAGCTCTTTTTGGCTGATCACATAAGGTCAGGTTTATCTTGAGGGTTTTATATAGCGCAAACAAGACCCTTGTGGGAAACGGAGTGCTTTCCAAGATAAATATCAAGGACACAGGCATAGAGTAAAAAACAAATTTCCATACAAATAAAGAATCGCGGAATCACAATAACCCTAGCAAGGTAATTATCAAGGACACATAGGCAGGTGACAGTTAAACTGGCATCTCTGACCTAACAATGCATGTAGATTAGTGCAGCCCTGGGCATCCCATACTGTTCACAAACGCAAAATTTTACTATGAAGTCTAAAGTTAATGGTGTAAGTGGAGGGTACTGGGACTTCAATATATTCCTCATAAACGCTCTCCTCCCATTTTTGCTGCTGCCAGAGCAAACCATTCACTATGGTATCTAAGACAATTTAGCAGCATTAGTGTTGTGTGTGCTCCTAAATGTTCCAGCCCAAGCAGCTAAACTGCTGCTGGCTCAGACAGATGGATAAATAACCCATATAATCACAGCTGCTTGGAGGGGAATCCAGTTTTTCTGTGGAAGCGCACAACTTCTGCCCAATCAAAGCATGAATGCCTAGCTACTAACATGAGTTTTTTTTAGGTTGATCACATTACGTCTGGCGACAGACTTAACTAATACAGAAAAGCTCTAATGTTAGATGCTGTCTTCCAAGTCCAATTTACAGTCTGTTAAATTTTAAATTCAGGGAGCTGCAAGAGGGAATGCCTAAAAGCTTACCAAAGCAGTTTGCACAAATTTTACAGCCCAGCTGCACACTGCAGCATTTCCCTTTCTAATACCATCACAGAGCAGTTTAAGTAGTAGCTTTGTTCATAGACATGAAACTGATTGAGCGGCAGAGACGTTTTAAGGCAAGGGCAAAGAGGGCATTGACCCAGGGTCCCCACCTTCCAAGGAGTCACCTAATGAAGTGAGTGAACAGTCGGAATTCCTGCGATATTTGTCGTTCTTAAAACCAGCTTCAATTTTTTTAACTTCACAGCGGAGCTTGCTTAACAGAAACTTAGGGCCACATTTACTAAGGGTTTATCTCAACAGAGCATTACTTGGGTGGGTTAGTGCAACCACCTGTTTTTTAAACTTTTGATGCAAAGCCTGATCTACTGAAGACAGCTACATTTTTTTGTATCCAAAGCCATGACATGGTATTGAATCAGATCCTAACATGGAGAAATGCTTTCATTGCTGTAAAGATCCCACACATTGCATGTGTGCTGCACTCTATAGCCTTAACCCTCACACTCTCAGCCAGATTGTGGATTTTCTCTGGCTTTTCATATAATTTCTCTCTCCTTACTTCACCTTACATCACCCTTAACCCAGTCTCTTACCCTCTTTCTCCGTTTCAGCTCTCTACCTCACCTTTGTCTACCCCACATATCAATATACCCAAAATATCTCCCTCATTACATTTGGTCTCATCTCTCCACCTCCACTCACTCTCTACCTCATTTCTTTCTCTCTACCTCACTGAATTTTTTCCATTGGTCCTACCAGTTTCTCGCCTCCCTCTATCTCACTTCCCACACAACCTAATTTCTAGCTTTCCTGCTGTCCCCGGTACCTTACTTCTCTCTCAGCCCTTTCTCTATCTCACCCCTCCACATCATCTCTCGATCTTATTTCTCTCTACCGCTCTTTATTACCTAAACTCTCAATTTATCTCCCCTTTAGTTCACTACCTCACATCCTCTTTTGTTGATTCTACCTCTATGTTCTTTCCTTTACCTCTCTAAATATCCTACACATTTCTGGGTACTTCTATTTCTACAGATTTTTTTCGCTAACATCAACTCATTTCTCTATCTCTTTCTCTCTCGACTTCCTTCTCCACTTCAGCTCTCCTCTACTTCAACTATCTCACTCAACCTCTTTCTTAATAGATCTCTGTACCTCAAAATAACTTATTTTCTGTCTCACAACTCTACCTCTGTATAAGCCTTGCCTCTTTCTCTCACCTTCCTCTTTATGCTCCAATTCTCCTTCACCCTTATACCTTTCTCTCTTCCCCACTACTCTTTACCTGACCCATTTTTCTATACATCCTTTCATTTTGCTCTCAACCGTTCATGTTTCAAGACTGTTTACATCTACTTCTTGCTGACTATACCTCACTCAAATTCACCTTTTCTACATCCTTTCTTTCTACCTCGCCTCTTTAGGGACTGTACTTCTCTAGCCCTCCATTTCTTTTTTCCCCATTGCTATCGCTCTCCACCCCTCCATCACACTCTAAAACCTTATCTCTCTGCCTGTCTTTTTCTTCCTAGATTTCCCTCTTTCTTCCTTTTCTCCTTTCCCTTTGGATACCACACCTTTCTTTCTTTACTTTACTTCTCTCCCTACCCCATATGTTTCCGCATCATCTCTCTCTACCCCCATCCTTCCACCTTCCCCTACTTTATGTATCTCGCTTTAGTATTTTCTTTGTTCCCTGTACAACATGTTAATGGTGCCCGGTTCCTTCTATCTGACTCAGCAGGGTTACATGTAACTGTTTAGTCAGAGAAGTGCTTAAGTATAAGGAGGCTAGGGGGGACAGGTCAGAGGAAGAGAAATTAGGAGAAAGTTATTAGATTGCTACCAACTGAAAATCCTCGTAGTGTTTTGATTTTAACTGCAGCATGCAAAAACGTGATGATTGGAATGCTTGAACTAATCTCAGCCAAGGCTATTTACTTGGGATGCATCCCAGTCCATTGTTATTTTGCAAACTATCCCACCTCACTTTGGTCTCAGTCATATGAAAATCTGTCTTGATCCATCTCGAATGGGAACAACTCAGCCTAAACTGCCAGGCCAGGTCCTCTCTGAACCAAACACAACCAACCCAGGACTAGTTTTGCTGCTATTAGGGCTCACCAGCCAGGTAAACCTCATTTCCAGTGGTACTGTGTGCACGTGACTGACTTCTGAGTATACCTGTCCCACTTAGGGTGGCCCACTGAAGTATACAAAAAGTGATGGATCGGATGCTTCAAATATTCTCAGCCACTGGTAATTATTCAGGCTGCTTCCCAGTCCTTCGTTATTTTGCTCACTATGCCACCTCAGCTTAGACCCAGCTGTGTCCAAATCGGTATTGGCCCTGCTTCAATTGGAACAGTCCAGCCCCAACTGCCAAGCCAGGTCCTCCCTAAACCGGAACACATGGCTTGTGTTGGTAACTAGCTCTGAAGGTGAAAAAAGATGCACCTAGTTTGTGTTCAGGATGGGGTGAAATGAAACCGCTTTTCATTTTCCATGATTAAAGATGGCTGACTAATCCATTTCTTTTCGCAGGTGGATGAAATGCTCTCCAAAATGGCAGTTGGTGAACTGGATTATTCCAATGTGCTCTGTCCAAGCAAGCCAGCAGTTGTTCACTCTCCCATTGTGAAGCATACAGCAGCGGAGTAGTTGCATTCAGTAGTAAAAAATGTTACCAAGAATCAAACATTTCTAATTTTGTATTGATCTGGCAGGACATGTGTCTCCTGGGAAAGACTAATCCATTATTGGTCTCTGTTGTTAATACAGACTGTTTGGGGGAGGAAATGTGGGTTTCCATTTGATGCTTTCCGACTGCAAAATAATTGCCCAAAAGGCAGCATCGGGTTCGTCCTACAATTGAGTTCATCTTCCTCAACACTTTTGGCGACAGGGAAGACCTCCTGTTTTTCCTGAATTTGCAGGTCTCCTGCATCTACTCAGTGCTATTATTATCCATGCTACTCACATACTTGGGACAACCCTCTGGGGCTATATATGTGCCCCTCCCATCAGTAGCCGAGTGTTGTCCTACTCATTCTGACTTTAGTAGGTCTTCACACATCCTGATGTAAGGTCCTTATTGAAGAAACTGAGCAAGCTAAATATTGAGATTGCTGCCCTCTTTATTTGGGATTTCATGGGAGTGCACCAATCGCTGGTGCTCCCTGTACCCTACCAGAAAGAGGTTGAGGGTTTACTATGGTGCTTGAAATGACTTGGTAGTTGTCATTGCTGGGAAAATATCAAAACCTGTTTTTCCATTACTAGAATAGGTAATTTCAGATTAAAAAAACCTTTAAGTCGAATCCAGTTTTAATGATCCAAAAAATAAACTTAATAAATCTGCAGCATGTCCCAAATGAACTGGTAAACACGTTTTTACCTTTACATATATGTTGTTCCAATATCAACACTACCCTGGGGTCATTATGGGGTGTTTATGCATGGCAACAATCCATTAGAGCCAACTACAGGACGATCGGTTGACACATTGGGTTTATATAGTATTGAATCATAATACAAAGTTTGTAATCCTGCTTTATGATATAATTTCTGCACTCTGTTGAAGTAATTGCACACTTAACTCTGTATCCGGTTATTCCGAAAGTGTGGTTAAAGCACCACAATCAGGCTTTTGGCGCTCTAGCTGGTAACAAACAGTAGTTGTCGACAATTAAAAGGTGAATAGTGGTTGTGTATTGATTTTGGAACTGATGAGAACATTTATTAGCCGGCGATGAAAATGCTGCTGTTTGGCTCAGATACCTATGAAGTACTGTTTGGTGAACACGTGGAAGCTGGTAATGAGCATGACCCATTCTTCCAGATTATGGATCAAGCACCATTTCACCAAGTTGGTATCTTGAAGTCTCGATTTTTTTAATTTTATTTAGAAGTTTTAGATGTGCACTTCAAACTGAATCGCCTTATCAGTTTGTCCTTTGTACAGTACCACACGTTTTATGTATCCTAGTTCGTTATAAGAATTGTAAAATAACTTCTGAGACAATACCAGCAATTGTGGTTTTTTTCTTTCTTAAAATGGTTGACACTGTACTTTTGGAGGTTTTCACAACCAGGAGATCAAAGTGAAGGGATTATTGGAATCACTTTGCGTCTTGGAGTTGTTGGGATTGAAAAGTAATGAACTACTAGCAAAATATGCAATACCTGTGAGCTTCAAATTCAACAAAGTGCATGGGTGAAAATCAAGGTGTTAGCTGGCCCTCCATCTCGCTGGTCATTCTGGGCAGGTTGAAAGGTGGTGGCGCCACCAATAATGTGTTCTGCGTCTACATTTAATGGCATTTCAATGTCCCCTCGACCTGTGGTGGAAATGTGCCGAGACCCCACATTGAAGGCACAGGTCTCCTCCTGCTGTACCATTAAATCCATATTTTTGTTTAGGTGATTTGCTGTAGTAATCAAAAATGTTTTCTTGCTTGCTCCGGCATTACTCAGGATGCAAATGCAGTACACACAGTTTTCAGGAGCGATACATCTTGCACCTTGTTCGCCTGCCTTATCATCCACCACCACCCCAATCAGACTTACGACCAGTGTACTGCCCAATTCCCAAGCTTGTTTGGAACACCTACAGACCCGCCGACCACCTTGCCACCTTGAGTTGCAGTTTTAAATTCTCTTCTGGCCAGCCTGCAAACAGATTGCGGACCACCATCAAAATTATTTACCAAATGAAGGCTTTTAAGAGAAAAAATGATATTTAGCAACCGGTGTTCTACTGTCAGACAGTTGGAGAAAACGGTGCTGGTAGTATCGCTGCTGTGTTAAATAATAATTCCTCCAGGCTACAGAATTTCACACAAATTTGCATTAAACGTAACACAAACAAACTATTACCTGAAAAAAATTGTAATTGAAAGAATCCCTTTGTCAACAGGATTACGATTTGGTGGAAAGCAAATTTCTTATATTGGTGACGGGATCGGCACACAACTACATACAAATGAAAATTGTGTTTGTTAAATTTGCGCTGGTGAAGGTGAGCCCGATATCTGTGTGATGGAAGAGTGTTTTGTTAAAACATGCTCTTTGGCATGAATGTTTATTAGACGTTTTGCAAAGAGCTGCGTGTAACTTTGTAGTCACTAGTGTCCCAATTGGAGGTTGGCAAGAAAGGCATCTCAAAAGAACATGTTAGTGACCGGATTGGATGTAATGTCTTGTAATATAAATCTGCTGGAGATGCATCGAAGTTCAATTCAACACTAATCATCGACACTGCATCATCGGGTGAGATTTGACAGTAAGCCTGGGCAAAGCACTACGCTACGCTCGCGTAGTTTGCGCTACTTCGCACTACGTGAATTGCACGTAGCACAGTGCAAACACGCATAGCGTAGTGTTGCGTAGTGCAGGGGTCATTGTTTGCTTGCTCGCGGTCCTCAAAGTCAAGTTGGCGACCGCGAGCAAGCAAAATGACTTCCCGGCGAGACTTTTTCCTCGTTCGCGATCAGCAACATCAAGTTGGCGATCACGAGCGTGGAAAATAAACCTCCCAGTGAGATTCTCAACGCGAGGAGGTCAGGTTTCTCATTGCGAGTGGTCGCGTATGCTCGCGACCGCTCACGCTGAGAAACTACCAGTCCGCGTTGAGAAAGCTGCAGCTCGAGTAAAAATCTACTAGAGTGGCAGAAAACTACAGCTCGCACTGTGCAAGATGCCGTTTTCAATGATTGCACAGTGCCGGTTGCTTGTCCGCACTGTGCAATCATTGAAAACGACATCTTGCACAGTGCGAACAGAGTACTACGCAGTTCTCTGAAGTGCTACACGTAGCTCGCGTAGTGTGAAGTGCACTTTGCGTAGCTTCGCGTAGTGCTACTTTGCGAACTACGCCCAGGGTTATTTGACAGTCCCCGCATTAAAGCTATCCAGGTTAGCTCTGCTAACCATCCTGATCAATGAATGCAATGTACCTATGGTGGTTGCCGGCAGCACCGACAAACTCAACCCCATGTCGCCCCTTCGCTTTGTCATGAAAGTCGATTGTCCCAGAAGAGAAGCCAAAGATTGAAGCCAGAGGACGACGGTCACAAAGCTAAGAAATATGCCTTTCACATGTGAGCGCTGCCACTTATTGGTGGAGCATTATTCTGCCATGCCCGGCACAATTTGCATCGTTCTACAAATGCTGGACGTCTGATCACGGGACAGTTCTAATATTAGTTATGTTTACTGCAATACAGCGTCCGGCACAGTACGCTGGGACCTCAGACCTGTGGCATGATCGGAGAAAGGCTTCCGGGAGGTACAAATGTTACTTATACGACATTGAGATCGCAAAAACTGTCACCCTCGAGTACGATTTCTGTGTAATGGAGATTCGGGTGGAGACGTTTACAATTTGTAATGAATAGGTATGACATGGCAAAACTCGCGCGTTTTATTGCAATTGAAGAGAAAAACATATGGGAGATCTGTTCGCACTGTACAGCGTAATAACATGATCTTTTTAATTGTTATCTAGGATACTAGGAGTTGGAGTAAATAAACCTTACCTCCAAATAGAATGTTAAAAAGTAATTTTAACAGTCAATGGGACCCACGCCCGTGCAAATGCTCCTTAGAGAATATTATTTAGAGAAGCTTGAGTGGCAGGTGTTTTAGGTGTAAATGAGTCTGTCCTTCACTCTTTGATTTCCCTGCGGTAGTAACATAGCATATAGCTACCTCTGATGTAGTATTGAAGTGTTGCCACCTTGTACGGGCAGTGCATGCAAGGGCGCAATTCATGGATGGCTGGAAGGGTATTTGTATGTGTGCATGCATGGGTTGAAGGGTGGTTGTGTGCATGCATGGGTTGAAGGGTGGTTGTGTGCATGTATGGATAGAAGACTGTATGGATGGAAGGGTGTTTGTGTGCATGTATGGACGGAAGGGTTTGTGTGCATGCATGGAGGGAAGGGTGTTTGTGTGCATGCATGGAGGGAAGGGTGTTTGTGTACATGGATGGATGGAAGACTGTGTGCATGTATGTGTGTATGGAAGGGTGTTTGTATGGAAGGGTGTTTGTGTGTATGGAAGGGTGTTTGTGTGTGTGTGTGCATGTTTGGAAGGGTGTTTGTGTGTGTGTGAATGGATGGAAGGGTGTTTGTTTGCATGCACGCATTAATGAAAGGGCGTTTGTGTGCATGTAAGAAGATTGTTTACGAAGCGAGCACAGATCCAAGATCCCAACTGGCAATAGTCTTAATAAGGTGGTGAGAGTGATTCAGAATAGGTTTTGGGGATTGCAAGGCATGAAAGACAGGTGCTACCAGCTTCCCTCGTGCACCTCCTGAGTGCATAAAGGCAGAGTGGAGTCATGGGTGGATGGGCGAAAGAGTGGTTAGTACTGAGGAGTGAGGTGTGTCATGGCTAAATCTACTCAAAGTATGGTACACCTTGTTAGACACGGCTATAATGACTTCAAGGACCTGCAGAGACACGACGGATACATTTTTGTAGGTATGTGTGTGTATGTGCAATTTGATTATTCCTGTTTTAGCAGATGGTCCTCAATAGTTAGTATTCTATTCTGCACAACCATGTAAATAATTACTGTAAAAATGGAAACTTTAACCAACTTAATGCTTGTAAAAATCAATAAAGAAGGCGTCAAGATTGCGGATCGCACTCTAAGAGTGCTCCGGACCCCCTCCGTCATCCGCCTTGCATCCGCCGCTGACAGCTGCCATCCAACCTGGACTATCGCTACCAGAGACCCTCTGCCCCTTTTGCTGCGCTCTGGGCCGGTTTTCAGGCAGATTGGAGCCTTTGCCAGCCTGTTTCTGCCCCCTTGCCCGCGGCCGTACTCAGAAAATGGCAGCCCTGCCGGCAGCCTGCCCCGGAGCTGCGGGACCTGGGCACCACTGATATCCCCCTTGGGACCCCTGCTGCGGCGCCGGGAGCAGCTGTACCCACCTGCAGGCCGGTGCTGCCAGAGATCGGAGAGGGGTGAAGGAGCGCTGCAGATCGGGGCTGCAGCGCAGGACCTGCTATCTGCGCTGGACACTGGGGGCGGAGATCTCGTCTGACTGCTGACTCCGGGCACTGCTCTCCGGAGGGGAACTGGCTCACCTGGATTGTCCTGTGGTGAGTCGCGGCGACCGCGGACCCAACTGGGCTCGGCTGCCGGGCAGCGGCGTGGAGCGGAGGATCGGGACCAGGCCCGCCTCTACGCCTGTGGCCTGCTCCGCCCTGTGGGCCCCTCGGGCGCTGCAGTTGGGGACCCTTGAGCTGGCCGGTGAACGGGCTCCGGCGGCCTTGGTTTAGCTTGTTGAGACCCTGCTCTACTGGACCAGCTGCTGAGGTCGGGCGGCGGCGAATCGAGGTGGAGCGGGCCCACAGGTTTTTTGGGATCCCATTGGGCGTCTGGACCGCCCGCGGTCTGGACTTCCCTGCTCCCCCTGTGAGTGACTGGGCCTGCTGGGAGTGTGGCCAGCTGTCTCCGGGTCGGGCCTACACAAGTCCACCGATGTCACTCTGAGGGGCTTGGCCCTACTTGCTGCTGCACGAGTGGGAGAGGACCTCTGGGCCGGCTGGGGCTTGTGTGTGGGGGCAGGACGCCCCTTCTTTGGCCCGGCTTTACTCCACTCGGCGCCCCGCGCCTACCTGCAGCTGGGGAGGCCCAGCGACCTGGTGGAGTGCTGATCCCGGCTGCCGGATCGGGTAGCGGCGAGTGAGCCTGGGGATCATCTGGAGGCCCCGGTCGTGCCCCTGGGGGCATTGACTGGTGTGGAGGAGGGGCCGGACTCCTGCTGGTGGTACGCTTGTGGGGCTGACCCCCCCTACTCTCCCCATTACTGGTGAGTGGGGCTTGGGGACAGGCGGGGCGACGGGGTGACCTGGTGCCCCCGCCCCCCCTTCTTCCACCGTTCCCCCGAATTCTTCCCCCCCCTCCCTGATAATCCTGGGCCTGCTCCTCCGCATTGCTGCCGGCCACAGGCCTGTCTCCTGAGCTGCCCGGTGTCCCGTGTGGAGTCTCCCCTGGCACGGTCGACTGGGCTGCCCTGGGCTCGATCCCGCACGCCGCTGCGACTCCACTTGGGAGCAGCGGGCCACCTGCCACTGCCAGGATATTTGGGGCCAGGGACATGTGTGACTCCCTTGTCGCCCCTTCAGTAACTACTCCGGTGCGTGGGGTCCGGGGGTGGGGATCGGCCATCACGTCGGGTGGCAGCGCGGAGGAGTAACTTCGGCGCCTCTACCCCCCTTCTTCCTCCTTGGTTGCCATGGAGCCACTCCCTTCTGCGCCGTGCTCCCTGCCACAGGGTGCTTCCCTGGGTTCGACGGGAGGATCTGTAGGGGCCCCATCTGCTCCAGCCGGCCCGTGTCGGTGGCGGAGCCCATCGCGGACCTCGGCTCCTCCTTGGCCCCCCGTCTTCTCCAGGCTACTCTCTCGGAGGAGAGGCCATCTCATCCGGACTTGAGGTCTGAGCTGGGGGACTGTCACTGTAGCTGATTTCTGGACTGGTCTGGCCGCACTCCGCTGGAGCGCTCCACCCGGCCCTGAGGTTGAGCCCGGGACACCGACCTAGTCTTGCTTCTATTGGGGGCCTGTGGGGGTGGACTTGGGCGCCCCGACCTGAGCATTGACGGTCTGGGTGTCAGGGGACCACCCCTCATCTGCTAGACTGCTGCTCGCCCCTGCCTGTGCCGGATCGGATTATACCCCTGGCGGCGATGGGCAGAAATCGCACCCTACAGAACCCGGCCCCTCTAACCCAAACCAAAATGGATCAATTTACCATGTCAGACCAGGATCCTGGCGGTGGGACACCTAACGCACCTGGCGCCACCGGGGGTGATCTCTCCACCATCCTTCAGGCGATAAGCACGTCGCAGGCCTTTGTGGAGAACAAGATTGGTGAGGTGAGGGTGGACGTGGCTCTCATTCACCAAGACCTGCGCAATGCTACGGAGCGCATCACGGAGACGGAATCCCGTATCTCCACGGCAGAAGACGACATTGGCCCCCTTAAGACCCAAGTGACCCGCCTCCAGACCCAGACCTCGGAGCTCCACCGAAGGGCTGAGGACATCGGACATCTAAAACAGGTCGAGGAGAAACAACCTACGCCTTCTAGGATTTACCGACGGAGTGGAGCAAGGTCATGCTGACACGTTTGTGGAAACTTGGGTGCGTTCCTGGATGCCCAAGGAAGCCCTATTCCCCTGCTTTACCGTTGAGCGGGCTCACCGCTCCTTGGCTTCCAAACCTCCGCCTGGGGCTCCTGCCCGACCCATAATCCTGAGGGTCCTTAATTTCCGAGACAGAGATGCCATCCTCAGGTCGGCCAGGGCACAAGGTCCATTGCAATTTCAGAACAGAATCATGGTCTTCCCGGACTACACCAGGGGGGTGCAGGCCCAGCGCCAAACCTACGATGAGGTCAAACAAAAGCTCCACTACGGTCTTCTTTTCCCAGCCCGGCTCAAAGTTATCTTCCAAGACAAGACATTCTTCTTTGACTGCCCCCAGGCAGCATGAACCTGGCTCACGGAGGAACAGCCCCTTCTGAATTGGCTGGTTCCTTCCCCCCCACCCAGCGGGTCCCCCCGCAGCCACACCCAGCCTTGCCTAAACCCCAGAGACGCCGGAGTAGGTCCTGCAAGAAAAACGACCATCGGGGGAGGCATCCCGATCGCCAGGTGCGCCATCCCAGTACCCTCTCCCCCAAGCTTCAACTCGGAGGTCTGCCACCCCCAGCCTGACTACCTCATTGATTGACTTGAGCAGTATCCCGGGTCCCCTCCGAAACCTTGCGACACGCCGTGTCCGATTCTGACCTGTCTAGGAGCCCTGCGCTCCGTGGATCCGGAGAAGACGAGGGTACTTGAACTGTGACACACAGCGGGAACTGAGGTTCCGTGTGGGACGGAACGACACTTTTTGGGTGATGACGAATATGGGTGAGTTGGGTATCTACGAACTGCAAATGACGAGTATAGTGGGTGTACGCAGTTTCGCTACGCAACCACGTATGGTTTGTCTGATTTTTGGGTTTGTTCATCTGACCCCTCGGGTTCCATTTTAGATACGGCATCCATTTTGTCTCTTGCCCTCAAGTAGCCAGCGAACGGACTTCATCCGCTTCGTGACCCTGGGACTCCCAAGCTTACACGAGGGACATGTGTTCTTTGGAGTATGACTTTTATGACGAGGGGAACGACACGACGAAGGCAGATGGCCCCGCTCAAGGCTCATCTTGCCGTGCCGGTCTATTGTTTCAGCCATGCATACATTAGACACGGTGTCTCTGATCCCGTTATCAAGTTCCCTTTATTACTCCTAACACTCTTCTCTAATCTGTTGTGCATCCTTGTCCTTTCTTTGCATCTGTTCTTGTCCCTTCTCCTAATGGGTTTATGGTCAGGATGGAATGTGTTTTATTGCAGAGAAGATATGTTTTTATAGTTGGGAACTGGCAATACTGTTGTAATTATGTTCCGGCCTCCTGAAACATGAACGCGACCCTTTTGAAGTTTATTATGGGAACTGAGTTGTAATCTTTGTTCACTATACTGTTCTATGAGAAAAACGTGTATAAAAGGAGCGATCCACTTTTGCAAATTGAAGCAGTCTCCGAGAACCTACACGCTGTGTACTTCTTGTGACCTCTGTATCCCTGCAGTTAATAAACGCTGATCTGACGTCGCTGGAAGTGTCCCGTGTCTCTGTGTTTGGTACGCCAGCACAGGTAACCCGCGAAGGTTTCAGGTGTTGTTCCCTGGCACCTCTGGGTCTTAGAAAAACCCAGTCCTTCAGTTGGCGCCCAACGTGGGGCGACATCAGCGGTACCGGTCCAAAGCCCGACGATCGTGAGGAACTTCGTGTGAAATCTCCGAGGGAAGGTGCACCCCGCTTCATCGATCCAGTTGTCGAAATAAGTGGCCCGACGTCTTTTCCCGCGAAGATCCCCGCCTCCTGACGGCTGCGACGGACTGATGCCCTGACTGTCGACCTGTTTTGGCGCCTGGCGTAGTCCTTTGTACGGCGAGACGATAGACGGGCCTTCCTGGTGACGCCATTGTTCTTTCAGTTAAGTATTTGTGGGTCGCTCCCAGTGTTCCTTTGTTGTTTGCATGGTACCATAGCATTTGTGGTTCTTAGTTGTTGGGTTTTATTTGACGATTGCAATTGCCAAAAACCGAGGGTCTCGCAAACTTTTTGCGAGGATATCATAAATTCGATAGCCCTTGAAGTTTGTAAACTCAGTTAGTGTGCGCGATGCCTAGCCGTAGTACTTTGTTTGGGTTTCTCAAATGTTGCAGAATGGATTCCCGGCTGGAGGATTCATGTCCGATACCTCCGGTTGGAACTCCAATTTACGAGCTCTATAGTCGCCATGGCGTGGGTCCTATTGTGTATAATGAATATTGGGTCCGCTACACTAAAAATGATGGTGTTCTTAGTTGGCCATCTCATGGTAGTTTCGAAACTGCCGTTTTAGATAATTTGGAAGCTAAACTGTTTAAAAGGAAGGCTAGGCCGGCCATGTTTGATTCCTTCCGGTTGTGGCGGAAAGAGGCCAAGCAGAAAGAAATCAAACAGAGTAAGAAAAATAAAAGGGACGGTGTTATTGCGGTGATGCAAGATGCTGAACAGTATCAGCGAGATAAAAATGAGAAAGAGCAGGAAGTTAGTGCTCGACTTCATCATATGGCGGTGGATAAATGTTATCCGGTGCTACCGTCTAATGTCGATAAGTCGGGAGAAGAAGCGGTAGAGGATTCGCTATTGTCTTATCTGTTGAAATCACCACCTCCCTATGCTCCCGATACTCTGGGTCCTGTGATTCTACCTCTTCCTCCACCTGCTGTTTTGGCGGCCGCTGGTCAGCCCGACATTCCTCCCGCTCTCCCGCAACCCCTTGTGCCACAAATCGTTCCTCCTCTTTTACCGGCTTCTCTTCCTACTGCGCCTTTTCAAGTCCCTCCTCAGTCTGTCGTTCCCACTACTCCTGGTGCCGCGTCTACTTCTATTGCCTCTACCCCTACTGTTGTTGCGCCTGCATCTTCTTCCTCTTCTCCTTCTGTTCGTAGTCGTCTCCTGACTGCTGTTGCTACTCTTTATTCTCCGCTTTTTGGGCCAATACCCGGCTCGACTCTTTCTGATGCCACTCAGCGGCGCAGTCAGCTTCCTGATGATAGGGAACGTGAATCGCTGGTAAAAATGGCACGTAAATGGATACGTAATCCCGTTAAATACTCTTCGCGTGTAGTGTTTGAGACATTTTCTCAGTTTAATGCGCCCACTCAACGATTCGTGTTTGAGGAATTGTGTAAATCGTTGAAGGAGGAGTGGGATTACGATGTGGTAGATAATGTACCGTCGGAGGTTTCTGATCTCCAGCATCGGTTCACAACCGGTGTGATCGTGGGTGATAAGGTTCGAGAAGCTCTAGAACGTCTGTTATCATTTCGATGTACAGTGCAACCTCGAGCATTGTTTAAGGAAGAGACTGCAGCGTGGATGGCACAACCTGGTCAATATCCGATGCGGGAAGTTCCCCCAGTATGGATGCCAGGTGATCCTACTGCTGTCCCAGGCCGTTTTCAGAGTGTGGATACACCTCCCTTGGAAACGATCGGAAGTCTTACAGGTGAAGCAAACTTTGCCTGATCCCCGTAAAAATCCAGCGGGTTATTATAAGGAGTTGTCCCAATTGGTGGATGCTACTGTTATGAACCTTGCTGATATTGATATGCTGTTTGGCAATGTAGTGCCTCAGCCAATTTGGGCGAAAATTCGTCACGAGAATCACGCGGCCGAGTTGGGCGGTGATTGGGCTGCCCTTACAGCGGCAGACGCTCAGCAAGTTGGTGGGGCTAAGCCTGAGCAGCTTATTGTGGAATTGCCCCAGAGGATAATTACCCTCATGAAAACGCTTATGCCGGCGATGCGCGTCAATTGGGACAAGTTGTCCGCGTGCAAGCAAAAGAGGGATGAAAGCGTATCCGACTTCTTTACGAGATTCGAGGAAGCATTTGTCGATCATAGTGGCCAGGACATGGGTTCAGAAGGTGGTCAGCGGTTGTTTGTTGATAAGTTTGTATCGAACTTGTTGCCCGAACTTAGCAATAGGTTGAAAAATTCTGAGAGTTCATGGGCTGTTTCTACCACTGCTCAAATATTGGCTACGGCTCAATATTACGAAAATAGGGAAAAGGAGGAAAGTGAACGTGCAGATAAGAAAACAAAGGATCTTAAAACTAAGGTCCTATTGCAGCAAGCGTATCCTCCGCGCTCAAATTTCAATGATTCGCAACAGCCAAATAGATCGCAATCACAGTTCTCTAGATCGCAGACACGGAATGACTCTCCCGCACCTCGTTTTGTGTTGGGATATAATCAATGTGCGTACTGTCGAGGGGAGGGCCATTTGAAGTTTAATTGTCCGGTTCTCCGTGATAGGAATAATGGTGTGTCAGCTCGAGGAGGTCGTGGTGGTCCTCAACAAGCTTCACGTGGTAGAGGTCGTGGAGTTACTCAGAATCAGGCCGAGCGTTTTGCCACTTCCTCAGACTCGCAGAATTGTTTCGATCGACGTGAACAATCGTCCGGTAGATCTGCACAGTATCATGTGGATGACCATTACATTGAGCATGATGTTGATACGGATGGTATCTACTAGGACAGCCATAGACGAAGGAAGGGAGAAGTATCAGTTCCGGTTGATCAGAGAGGACCTTATGTCGCAGTAGCCACATTGGGCGTCGTTGAGCCTTTTCTGTTGGACACTGGTGCAGCAAAAAGTTCCATTATGCATTCGAAACTCCCTGGCGCGCCTTTGTCTGGCTTAACGAATGTTTCCGTTGGATTCTCTGGCGCCCCCGTTAGCAATCCAGTCTCTCGCCCCTTGCCCCTTACGATTGGGTCTCACGAGTTAGAAGCTCCTTTGATTTTGACTACTGGTTGTGGTGAGAATCTTTTGGGCTTGGATTTGTTGAAGAGGTTACATGCGACTTTATACTGTTCTCCTACGGGTGTGGAGCTTACATTGGGTGAGAATGTGATTTCCTATTTCAAAAGTTTTTTATTGGTTGTTACAGCATAGACATATATAAAGCAAGTCCATTAGTGTAATATGAGTCATAAATTTACGAATCAAAATTACTGTACGCTACAGTACATCATAGTAAATGTCAGTGCAAAAGTACAACAGTAGAGCACGTATCACATACTCACAACAATTCAGTAACAGACATTGTATTTCAACAGCATTTTACTCATTCATTAAGGACAATTATTTACGGTGGCTAGGAGTGCAATGAAGGCAGTCGGGCAGCATATGTTGGTGAGTCGTGGACGGTGTGTGGGCCCATCTAAGGTGGCTTACGTGTCGTGAAGTAGTTATCAAGAGTCGACCATAGTTTTCTCGTGGCAGGACGGCACGGTGTCTGAAGGAGTGTAATATTGTCTGCTCCACGTAAGCTAATTATCCAATTTAACCACCCTGCGTAGTTGGCCTTGCTGGTATCTTTCCAGTTGCTGAGGACTGTCTTAACTGCAGCCGAGAGGAGGAGGTCAAGTAATGCCCTATCATCTGCATCAAGGGATGGGTTCTGGGTGAACCCGAAAACTAGGTAAGGGAGCTCTTTCACCGGTGAGATGGAGAATAGCTTTGAGATCAAGTCGAATATATTCTCCCAGAATTGCGCCACGCAGTCGCATTCTAGGATGATGTGTGATAAGTCACCCCCCGCGCGTTTGCAATTCCAGCAAAAGGCATCTGGGGAGAGGTTGTGTGCAAATAATCGTGCAGGGGTCCAGAAGGCTTTGTGTAAGAGCCAGTATTTTGTCTGTGATAGTGTAGGGCTGATTTTGTGTCTCGTGCAGGATATCCATGCGTTGGTCCAATCTGAGTCTGTGATTGGCCTAGATGAAAGGTTATTCCAGAATTGTGTGATTGGGGCAGTAAGGCCAGATTGTTGGGGACGGCTGAGTTTATAGAGAAAGGAAACCTGGTGTCCTAGTCTGTTTAGTCTGGCAAGGTATGGTGGGAGTGAGGGCGGTGTCGGGGAGAGTGTGAGTTTGGACAAAGCCGTTTTTATGTTTAGGAAGTTATAGAATTCAATTGGTGCAAGATCGTATTTGATTTGTAGGTCGCTGAAGGGAATAGGGTATTCCCCCGCGTACAGCTGGTGTGGGAACAGTATGCCTTTTTTGATCCATGTCTCGTTGTGCATGGGCTTACCCTTGTACAGAATGTTACGGTTGTCCCAAAGGGATTCCTATCGTGAGCCCCGGATGTTGATTTCTAGGATTCTATCAAACTTTAGGAGAGCAGATTTTGTGTTATGAAATATCGATTTAGAATGGGTCAGTTTGTTCAGGTTGGATGAGAGGGCTGCGCTAGGGGAGATACCGTTAAGAATTTCCTCCTCAATTTCTAGCCATACTGGGGTGTATTTAGGTGAGGGAGCGAGCCAGTGGGCTCCTTGTTTGGCTAGGAAAGCGGTCTCATATCTCTTAAAGTCTGGTAAATTGACCCCTCCCGCGGATTTGTCTAAGCGAAGCTTTTTTATGCTGATTCTTGCCCTTTTCCCTTTCCATAGGAAATTAGAGATGGCCATGTCTAGTTTGTGATAGAAGTCTGGTGTGAGGGTTAGTGGGAGCATAGATATGAGGTAATTAACTAGAGGTGAAATCATCATCTTGATGGTTTCCACCCTACCCCACCAAGTGATGAAACGGGGGGACCACCCCTCTAGTTGCGTCTTGATTTTATTTAATCTTTTTTTTATCTGTTGATAAGGGAGGGGGGAGGGGGGAGGGTAGTAGAGGGAGGGAGAGAGGAGGGAGGGGGAAGGGGGCAAGGGGGGGGGGGAAGGGGGAGGAAAAATCTGGTTTGTTTCAGCATGCTTTTTCTATTTGAGGTTAATGCTCTTTCTCAACTATATGTCAGCAAAAGGACTGCTTTCCGATATTTCATGGGGGCCCTCGCAGTACACATGCGGTGACCTAACCTATTGTGCTACTAGCCTATCCACAGCAATAGCCTCCAGTACCATGTTCACTACAAACCCGAAATGCGTCTGCTCTAACATCACCATTGTAACAGCACTACACGCGAGACAGAACAGATCCAATGAAGCAGCTTACTCATTCATACTCAACACACACCTACCACCCTCTAACGTACTCTTCAACAATAATACACCAGAACTAGAGCGACACCATAGTAACCAATGACTCGTAATACATCCATCTCAGAGGGCCTTAACATTGTTTCCCTCAATGTCAAAGGTCTCAACCATCCGGTCAAGAGGAGAAAAGTTCTAGATTATCTGGCAAAATCCAAGGGTGACATTCTACTCCTGCAGGAGACTAAACTATCAAAGGATGACGCTGTCTTTATAAACCAACATTGGATATCTCACAACCTTTGCTCCCCAGCAGTTGGCAAAAAAAGGGGGGTTCTCACACTAATAGCTAAGAAATCCAACATCTCCGTAGTTTCACACACTCACGATGATAACGGCCGCTTCATCATGGCACACCTTCAGAGAAACGAAGATCATATCCATGTCTTAAACATATATGGCCCCAACAATGACGATCCAGAGTTTTGGGATTCACTAGCCCCGACCCTAGATTGTATTCCCCAGGGAGAACTACTAATTGTGGGGGGCGATTTCAACCTGCCACTAGACCCAATTACCGATCGACACTCGAATTGCGCCTACCACCCCACACGCTCACATACTAGTTTACACCGCCTATGCTCCAGATTCAACTTACACGACTCATGGAGACTCCAACACCCTGATGGCCGTGATTACACCTTCTACTCGCCTCCTCATAATTCCTACTCGAGGATAGATTATATCCTCATTAATAGCCCCTTCACCCACCTCATCGAAGAAACCAGTATTGCCCCTAAATTGATTTCCGACCACTCAAGCATACAGACCAAACTAGTGGGTTCCAGTTCCATTCTCCCCCCTAAAAGATGGAGATTCAATGACGAAATATTCTCCGAGCCAGAAAACAAACGAAAAATCGAGGAGGCCATCCTTGACTACCTCAAACATAATGACACCCCCGACTCAGACATAGCGAGTGTTTGGGAGGCACTCAAAGCCACTTTGAGAGGAGTAATAATAGGCATCCGAGCTCAAACTAACAAAAAACTAAACAAAGACTTGTCCACTCTGGAAGACAACATCAAAAAGCTGGAAACCGCCCATATAGCAGATCTCCAAAACTCGAATATTTTAAACGACCTCACCAAACTCAAATATGAATACAACTCGATACTCAGCAGAAGGGCAGGGGTCTGGATCAATAAGTTTAAGGCTCTAAGAACATGTGAGGGCAACAAAGCTGGGAAGATCTAAGCATCATATCTAAAACATAAAAATAAGCAATTCAACATTGCCTCAGTTAAAGATAGCAACAATGCCATCCAAACAAAGCAGAACCTAATTCTTAATACGTTCAAATCATTTTACCAAGACTTTTACAAAAATAACCTAGACTTTGACTCGGAAGAGTGTAACAGGTACCTAACCTCACTGGGTCTTCCTAAACTAAACGGTACTGATAAGGACACACTGAACTCTCCGATTACCCTTCAGGAAATATCAGCGTCCATTAAGACGCTTAAATGTAAGAAAGCACCGGGTCCTGACGGGTTCTCAGCCAGCTTCTATAAAGAACTCACAAACTCCCTGAGCCCAACTCTCCTAAAACTATTCCAATCCTTTAGCGTAACAAAAAGTATTACCAAGTCCATGAGTGAAGCTACCATCATAGTCATACCTAAAGATGGTAAAGACCCTCTGCTAACCAAAAATTACAGGCCAATCTCCCTAATTAACTTAGATTGCAAAATTTATGCTAAGATCCTCGCCACACGTCTAAATTTACAACTCCCAAAGCTAATCAGCACATCACAAGTAGGCTTCATGAAACAGCGCATGTCTAACGATAATACGAGGATCCTCTGTCACGTCATTGAAAAAGCCAAAATGCTCGCAGCCCCGGCCGTAGCCATTACCCTCGACGCAGAGAAGGCGTTTGACAGAGTCTCCTGGTCTTTTCTCAAGAGCTGCATGTCCGCCTTTAATCTGGGAGAAACTTTCACTGATTTGGTTATGGCCCTATACCGGTCACCTTCCGCACGCATTGCTATAAACGGTTCATTGTCGGACGCCTTTCCCTTAGAACAAGGGACTAGACAGGGCTGCCCCCTCTCCCCTTCACTTTTCCTCTTGGCAATGGAGCCCCTAATTGCACATATAAAAAAAAATGATAACATCAAAGGGGTGGAATTCGGGGATAAGTGCGTCAAACTCGCCGCCTATGCAGACGATATCCTGATTGTAACGGAATCACCAGAATCTTCAATCTCTGCACTAATGTCCACCATAGATAGTTACTCTTCCCATTCAGGATACAAACTCAACCGGGATAAATCTGAGGTCAAACCACTCAATATTTTAACCACCAAAGAGGTGCTGGGAGACTCAGGGCTATGTTGGCAACCAGAGTTTGTGAAGTACCTAGGTATCGAGTTTGGTGACTCCCTCATGGAGAATGTGATTTCCCCTATGTATCTCTCGATCGATAAGCTCCCGCCGGAATTGAGTTCTCTTCCGGTCTCTTTGTGGGCAACAGGTCCCAATGATGTGGGCCTATTGAGCATCCCACCTTATGTTGTTCAATTGAAAGCTGATGCGCGCTTACCACGCATACCCCAGTATCGTATTTCCCTTGATGGTGAACGGGCACTTTTAGCGATCATTTATGATCTGATCGGTAAAGATGTTATCGAAGAGACACGAGGTAACGTGTGTAATAGTCCCGTGTTGCCTATTCTGAAACGAACTGATCCGTCCAAGCCTCCCGTGTACCGTCTAGTTATTGACTTACGGGAAGTAAATAAAATTGTTGTCCCACAGTTTCCTGTGGTTCCAGACATTACAGCTTTACTGACTCTGATTCCAGCCTCTGCATCATGGTTCTCGGTAATCGATCTGAAGAATGCGTTCTTTAGCATTCCGATTGCTGAGGTAAGTCGTGATTTGTTCGGATTTTTGTTAGGAGGTCGCAGTTTCCGGTTCAAACGCGCACCTCAAGGCTACTGTGAGAGCCCATCGATCTATAGCCAAGCTCTTAAAAGTCAACTAGACGCATTTGTGCTGCCAACTGGTGCGGCTTTGATTCAGTACGTCGACGATCTGTTGGTAGCTGCAGATACTGAACAAATTTGCAAGACTGCTACTGTGTCACTATTGCAGCATCTTTGTGACTTGCACCACAAAGTGTCACCTTCTAAGTTACAATATTGTTGTCAAGAAGTTACCTACTTAGGTCATTTATTGTCAAAGGCGGGAAGAAGGTTGACCCCTGAAAGAATTGCAGCAATTGCTCGAATGACTGTGCCGACGACCCAGAGAGATGTGCGTGCCTTTTTAGGTATCACGTCATACTGCAGACAGTGGATTCCAAATTTTTCACTGTTAGCGAAGCCATTGATAGCTCTCACATGCAAGGATGTTTCAACTCCTTTGCCATGGACGGAGGAATGTCAGAAAAGTTTTTCTGAACTACGTGATGCATTGTGTTCGGCTCCTGTGTTAGGTACTCCTGATTACAGCAAGCCATTCACATTATACGTTCACGAGAGGGAAGGTTGTGCGTTGAGTGTTTTAACGCAACAATTTGGTGACAAGCAGCGCCCGTGTGCATATTTTTCCTCCACCTTAGACCCGGTAGCTAGAGCGTTGCCAAGTTGCTTGAGGGCGACGGCGGCAGCAGCGGCGTCTATTCGGCAGTCCGCAGGTCTTGTTATGGATAATATGCTCATGGTGATGGTTCCGCATGCAGTTGATACTCTTTTGAATCGGACAAAGACTCAACATCTGACGAGTGCAAGGTTGTCTGGGTACGAGCTGACCCTTTTGGCAAGTCCTATACAGATCAAACATTGTAATGTACTGAATCCGGCGACATTGTTGCCGATTAATATGGAATCAGATGATGTGCCACCACATGATTGTTATTTACGAACTGAGGAAGAAACAAAAGGTCGTGTGGACCTGAAAAACACTCCCTTGACAGATCCCGATGGTACTTTGTATGTGGATGGTTCGTGCTTTAAATTGCCGAATGGTGATGTGACGACTGCGTATGCTGTAGTGACGTTGAGCACGGTTGTGGAAACTGCGAGATTGAATCAGAATTCAGCGCAAGCTGCGGAGTTGATTGCATTGACAAGAGCGTGTGTTTTGTCTAAAGGAAAGCGAGTGAATGTGTTTACCGACAGTCAGTATGCATTCGGTGTTGCGCATAACTTTGGAAGATTGTGGAGAGAAAGAGGATTTATGACATCGCATGGTACGAAGATTCAGCATGGGCAGCTTGTGAATGACCTTTTGGATGCACTTACGCTGCCTAAACAAGTGGCGATTGTTAAATGTAGTGCACATCGGAAAGTGACGGATGATGTTGGTCGTGGTAATGCGTTTGCGGATGAGATTCCTAAGGAAACGGCTAAGGATCTTGCGACTCGAATGTATGTCACGAGTTCAGTGAGGTGGCCGATGGAGACTGGTATGTGTGAAAATACTATTGAGAGTGTGAAAGCAATTCAGAACGAAGCTACTAAAGCCGAAAAGACTAAGTGGGAAGAAAGTACGGGAAAGTTGGACATGCATGGATGTTGGGTTGACCTGACGGAATGTCAGAGGTGGATGTTACCAGATGCGTACGTTTTAGCTGTTGTGACGATGGCTCATGGGTTGTCACATATCAGTGCGAAAGGAATATGTAGGTTTTTGTCCCCTGTATGGAGAAATGAGGGTATTGCTAAGTGTGCCGAGAGAGTGGTTAAGAACTGTATGGTGTGTTTGATGCACAATCCTGGCAAGGGCACTCCCACTCCACCTGGCCATTTTGCTCCTCCTGTTTGTCCCTTTGAGGTTATCCAGCTGGACTTTATCCATATGGAGAGATGCAATAACCTAAAGTATGTTTTGGTTGTGGTTTGTGCGTTCTCCAGATGGATTGAGGCCTATCCTCTTAAGGATAACACTGCCCTGTCCACAGCAAAAATCCTGCTGAAGGAATATTTTCCTTGGTATGGAATGCCACGGATTGTATGGTCGGATAATGGAAGTGAGTTTGTGGGAAGTGTAATGCAGAGTGTGTGCAAGGGTCTTGGAATTCGTCAAAAATTCCATAGCGCTAATCATCCACAGGCAGCGGGTTTGGTTGAAGGGTACAATGGTACCCTAAAACTAAAACTCGCCAAGATCCAGGCTACGACTGGTCTATCATGGCCTGATGCCTTGCCTCTGGCTCTCCTATCGACCAGAGCAACCGTACACTCTCGAGTAGGGCTTAGCCCATATGAGATTGTGTTCGGCCGCCCTGCGAATATTTGGGGGGTCCCGAGACCAAGGGCTTTTGATAGTCTTGAGTATCCAATGTTAATTGATTACCTGCATGATTTGACCACTAAACTACGGTTAATCCATCAACAGGTCTTTGAAGCTCTACCGGCGCAGACAGAGGGCCCTGGACACCAGCTCCGGCCAGGAGACTGGGTTGTTACCCGAAATTTTGGTCGGAAGCGTAACTTGGAGCCAAGATTTGTAGGACCCTTTCAAGTCTTATTAACGACGAGGACTGCGGTTCGACTGGAGGGCCGGAAGAATTGGGTGCACGCCAGCCATACGAAAAAGGTACCGATTCCCTTACCAACGGATGGTTGGGTGAGGACTGGGATTTCGGCAACAGAAACTGAGACTCCTTTGCACTTTGTGCCGTTTAGCGACGCTCAACCTGTGGGGAATGATTTGTCACTGCCAAACCCACATGTGGAGTCATCGGTAGCAGAGAGCCCAAGGTCTGACTCGTTGTCCGCTTCATCGAATACTGTAGCGCCAGCTGAACAATTGTTTGTAGAGCAAACTCGACCTGGAAGAAGTCGATACTTTCTTCGTTCAAGGACTAATAAAAATTAGTTGTATATTTGCTTTTGATGTTATGGACAATTATATCCTTTCTTTTTAAGTTTTTATGTGCTGTCCCACGGCTCAGAGATTTGTAATCTGAACTTTTCGAGGGAACCTCTCCATCCGGGTTACCGTAGGGCCGTGCGGGTACTCCTTTCTGTTTAGCAGGTTTCTGACGCTAGGTCGGTTACTTTTGTCGATTCCTGGGAACTCCTGGGGATTGATAATCGCTACTCAGAACGAAGTGCGTCAAGTACGTCACGGACGGTTTGTAGAGGATGGTATTCTCTAAGCTGTTGGAAGTAGAAAGGATGTCGGCGCAGAGATCGGAATTAAGAAGAGTTGTATGTACCAAATGCTTTTTGTTTCAGGTGTTCCTATTGTTCCTGACTGTATCTATGTTATTGGTGGGTGGAGTGTATTTAGGAGTACAGTTATTACCTTCTGTTTCACCTACCTCTTCTCCTAAACTGAGCTCCCTCACCACTGTTTCCCCACATTCTTTTCATCCCCTGCCTCAACATGAACAGGTTAGGCGTGCGGAATTTATGAATAACTCCTTCGTTCAACTTCTACATCAGCATCAGTTGGTGATGAATACTACCAATTGTTGGGTGTGTGGGTTAATGCCACATACCATGGATAGGGGTATTCCATATTTGGTCCTTCCTTACAGCTCCCAGGGTTCGGCTCGAGCATTCCAAACTATGTTCCGTAGTGCACTAGATTCCTACCCCAGTTGAGAGCCACGTTCTGCCAATTTTGGTCCTGGGCCGTATCACAAACCTTTGGCGATAGCGATAGCGGATTTAGATAGATGTTTTTGATGCATCGCTTATCCCAAATGAAGAGGTACAGGCTTATAAGGATCTGAGCGAGGCTGAGTATAGTACGTCAGTGGGTGATAGACAGCTTAAGAGCTCGTCCCCAATATGGATTGTACCACACCTCGGTAATTTCTGCTTGAAAGGTGTGGGTCGAAATCCGAGAGCACAACTTGGGAACAGTGCTTGCACTGACACGTATGTTCTGCCGATGCTCTCCTCCCCTGTTTTTCTGACCGCTAAGGGCACTTATTTTGTATGTTATGAACGCGCATATACATGGTTACCCCGTGATTTTTCGGGTACCTGTTATATTGCGAATCTTTTACCACCGACTTTCACAGTTGCCTCAGATTATCACAAGACTAGAGTTGTGAGAGGCGTTATTAGCAAAGAGGATACTGCCGGTCAAGAAGCAGGAGACTTCTTTAAGGGTTTCTTGCCGTTTTGGGGACCTATGGTTAATAGTAGGAACCTAAGACAGTTGACACGTGTAGTAGAGTCGACTGCTAATATTACTGCAAGTGCCCTTGGTAATCTCACAGCTGAACTTCAGGCGGATAGACTCATGACGTTGCAGAACCGTATGGTTCTAGATGTTGTTCTCGCAGATAGAGGTGGTGTGTGCAAAGTTATCCATTCGAGGTGTTGCATTTTTATTCCTGACAATGCTCCAACTGTCTACCAAGCCATCTCGAAGTTGCACAAGATCTCCGAGTCCATACACGTGGACGAAGGTAATTGGACGCTACTAGGATGGTTTTGGGGCCTGATGTCAACTTGGGGTTGGAAGATTCTGATGATCGTAGGAGTTGTTGTAACGTTTCTGTTCACGTGTTGTCTTTGTGTACAGTGTGGTCCTGCCTTATGTGGCCTATGTGCTACAACGTGTATAAGACGACCATCTGTTACCAAGGAGACGTTGATGAATAGAATGATGTTCCAGCAGCAATTGAACGATCTGATGAATATTGAAATAGATTCTGATCTTGACTAGTGCTTGCCTACATGAGGGCAAAAGGAGCGTCTGAGGTTCCGTGTGGGACGGAACGACACTTTTTGGGTGATGACGAATATGGGTGAGTTGGGTATCTACGAACCGCAAATGACGAGTATAGTGGGTGTACGCAGTTTCGCTACGCAACCACGTATGGTTCGTCTGATTTTTGGGTTTGTTCATCTGACCCCTCGGGTTCCATTTTAGATACGGCATCCATTTTGTCTCTTGCCCTCAAGTAGCCAGCGAACGGACTTCGTCCGCTTCGTGACCCTGGGACTCCCAAGCTTACACGAGGGACATGTGTTCTTTGGAGTATGACTTTTATGACGAGGGGAACGACACGACGAAGGCAGATGGCCCCGCTCAAGGCTCATCTTGCCGTGCCGGTCTATTGTTTCAGCCATGCATACTTTAGACACGGTGTCTCTGATCCCGTTATCAAGTTCCCTTTATTACTCCTAACACTCTTCTCTAATCTCTTGTGCATCCTTGTCCTTTCTTTGCATCTGTTCTTGTCCCTTCTCCTAATGTGTTTATGGTCAGGATGGAATGTGTTTTATTGCAGAGAAGACATGTTTTTATAGTTGGGAACTGGCAATACTGTTGTAATTATGTTCCGGCCTCCTGAAACATGAACGCGACCCTTTTGAAGTTTATTATGGGAACTGAGTTGTAATCTTTGTTCACTATACTGTTCTATGAGAAAAACGTGTATAAAAGGAGCGATCCACTTTTGCAAATTGAAGCAGTCTCCGAGAACCTACACGCTGTGTACTTCTTGTGACCTCTGTATCCCTGCAGTTAATAAACGCTGATCTCTGACGTCGCTGGAAGTGTCCCGTGTCTCTGTGTTTGGTACGCCAGAACAGGTAACCCGCGAAGGTTTCAGGTGTTGTTCCCTGGCACCGCTGGGTCTTAGAAAAACCCAGTCCTTCAGAACTCTTCATCTCACTTCCCAGAAGCTCCTACAGTACGAATGTTCTCGAAATCCCCACCATGGGGGTGATCCGACTTTAATGCTACCATGAGTTTGGTGAACTACTTCCTATTTCAATCCCTGGATTTACTTACAGTCCATGTTGCATAGCTGTCCTAAATGTAATTGCAGCTGTTTACGAATCTTTACGGCTACATGAAGGGGGGGCTCCATATCTGCCATTTTTATGTTCTGCTAACAGTTTTAGCTTTGCACTTAGCCTCATTGTGGGGTTGTTGTTTTGAATCATTTTTTCTCTTTCAGGGCGACAGATGCTTCATCTTCAGAAGTGTAAGGTGGGGGGAGTTGGGGGGCGAGTGGGGGGGGAAGACCGTTGTCTCCCGATAGTTTGTTGTTTTTAGCCGCCTACGGGCCGCTGTCCCCTGTTTTTATTGGTAGCTACACATACATGTATGCCTTTGACGGCGACACAAGACTCACCATATTGCACACCTTCTACCCAGTAACCCCGACCATGGAACGCTGTTTCCCCTGGGACCTGGGCCTCTTGGGCTTGCGTCCCCCCTTCCACACACTACCCACCTCGATGGCATCCACTTTAAATAGGACCCTCCACATCCTCTCCTGGAATGTCAATAGCCTACTTGACCGCATAAAACGTACTGCCGTTCTTCGTAGTGCCCAAAGACACGCGCCTGATATCCTGTTCCTACAAGAAACACACCTACTGGGCTCACTTCCTCGCCCGGTATGGGTTTGACAGGGTCTGGCACTCTGGTTTTACACGGGGCTCCCGGGGGATGGCCATACTACTTCGGAGAGGGCTTCCCTTTACCCTGGCACAGGCCGAGACGGACACACAAGGCCGCTATGTGACCCTGACGGGTACGATCGAAGGACACCCCTTAATCTCCTGTGTACATACATTCCCCCCGCCACCATGGCCTCTGCCGCCTCACGTTTGTACTCTCTTCAGGACCTGACGGTTGTTGGGGGGCGACTTCAATGCCGTTCTGCAACCTTCGCGCGACACGACAGGTATTCCATCGGCTTCCCGCCTTGCCTCTGCAAAACGCCTATCTGATTGGTATTCTGCCTTGGGTCTCTGCGATGCATGGAGGGTGTGGAACCCCCGCAAGGAACAGTACACCCACACTTCGGCGGCCCACCACACCCACTCCCTTATCGACCTGTTACTGCTGCCTGCCATGGACTGTCAATTGATGTCCGGGACCACTGTATTGCCCAGGGGTATCTCAGATCACTCCCCCGTCTCCCTCAGTCTTGGGAACTCCCCTAACGGCACCCGTACGGCATGGCGGATGAATGCTTGGTTCCTGAAAGATGCAGAATTAGCTGAAACTCTCGGGCAGGAGCTGAGGCTTTACTTATCAACTAATATGGGTTCGGTCTTCTCGCCAGGAACACTGTGGGAGGCCGGCAAGGCCGTGATACGAGTGGTGGCTAGAGGCTTAGTCCACGCGAAACGCATGGAACAGTATGCCCGACTCGTGCAGCTCGAGGCCCAGGTGGTGCAGCTGGAAGGAGCCACAGCTACGAATGATAGCGACGACTCCGCTCGGCAGCTTACACTGATCTGCGAAGAGATCTGCCGGATCTCGCTGGAGTCCACTAAAATGCTTTGGCGCTCCTCTGTGGCGCACGTGTATGGTTGGGGCGATAAAAAATAGCAAACTACTTCACAATTTAGTGTCCTATCCCAAAGCCAACCGCATTATTCCCGAGATTCGGGATGAGACCGGGGTTCACCACGTCACTTCTCAAGCCATCGGCCAAACTTTCGCCGGATACTACGCGGCCCTCTATGCGGCCCGACCTCCTTGGTGGATTTGTTGGCCGAGACCACGACTCAGTTGCCCTGGCTTTCCCAGACAGCCTCTGAGACTCTGGATCTTCCTTTCACCCCGGAAGAGATCCATGGGGCTATTTCACTGTTGCACTCCGGCAAGACGCCCGGGCCCGACGGTTACCCCCAAGAATACTACGCGACCTACCGGGACACATTGGTCCCACTTTAGCGGATCTGTTTAAACCCGTAGTGGACAAGGGGTCCTTCCCGCCAGAGACTGATGTGGCCACTATTGTAGTCCTCCCAAAGACAGTCGCTCTCCCTTGCCTGTGCGGATTACCACCCCATCTCCCTTATCAATACAGAGGTCAAAATGTTCGCCAGTGCGGTGGCCCAACGACTATGCCCCTATTTGCAAGACTTGGTTCCCCCAGATCAATGCGGCTTCATGTCTGCCCGGGGCACCCGGCGTTGCATACGCCGCTTCCACTTTGCCCTTGCACACCGCCATCACCTCAACCCGCATCTGGCCTTGCTTTTCATAGATTTTGAAAAAGCATTTGATACGGTGGATTGGAGCTACCTCGAGGACGTGTTGGAGAGGATGGGTTTCGGCCTCACGTTCCGACGCCTTATCCGGGTCCTCTTCTCTAATCCCAAGGCAAGGTTCCTCATTAATGGCATGCTTTCGGAGACATTTCCCATCCAGAGGGGCACTCGCCAGGGCTGCCCGCTCTCGCCGCCTATTTGCATTGGCGATGGAACCCCTGGCCACCCTTATCCGTCAAGATCCCCTCATCCGCGGTTGGGCCTGGGATCCAAATCAGATCGACAAGATTGCCCTGTACACCGATGATGTCCTCCTTTTCCTAGCGGGGGTTGGAACTTGAACTTACACACACCCTAGGGTGGGAGGTTCCCCACGACCCACTACGCTTGATCCTGGGGGTGTTTGATGGCCTTGATGGATCCCGGGCCGATAAGCGCTTCCTGGGAATGGCAGTAGCGGTGGGGAAGCGCGATATAGCGGCACTCTGGTCCCAAGCCACCTACTATGCGGAAATGGAGACGGGGAGCGGACTGGTGTGGAACCCAGGAGGAGCCCCTCGTCAAGGCCCAAGGTTGCCCCGAACTTTTTGGCAAAATATGGGGCAAATGGTTCAACTTAATGCCGGTTTGAGTGTGTCGTGTACATGAATATTTATAAGCAAGTGTTGTACTCATTCTACAAGTGCCTTATGAGTCTCTGCCGTCTTCTCTTGATTGTACTTTATCTCAACAATGTGTCTGATTTGCTACTGATGTATCTTTGGTCTCAAAAAATCCAATAAACTTGATTAGCAAACAAAATCAATAAAGAATTAATATTATTTTCTTTTTTTAAAAGAACCTGATCTCTACACTTTTTTATTCAAAATGCTTTCTCTTTGGGGGAGCGTGGCCAAGCCGTCGACCGAAATTTATTTTATTTGTATTTATTTATTGGTTTTATAGAGGGCTTGACTAGGGTTTTGGGATTAGGGCACGAGTCGAGAGCTGCTGGCCACCAATTCGGGGACTATAGAAGAGGGGTGTCTCTAAAGAGCATTATCTCAGTTTTTCCAGCGTTAAGTTGTAGAAAATTACTTTTCATCCATTCTGCAATAGCAGTCATTCCTCCCGAAAAGGTAGATATGGCCAGTGAGGAAGATTTCTCAAAGGAGAAGAGAAGCTGGGTGTCGTCAGCGTAAGAAATGGGCAGGAAACCATGGGACCTGAGAAGGTTGGCCAGGGGGGCAATATAGATGCTGAACAATGTAGGACTCAAACAAGAGTCTAACAAATAAGATTAACAAATAAAGAAAGAAATAAACAAAGAGTTTAACAAATGAGATTAACGGTCTGAGTGCCATCGGACAGGAGCTGGTCATCCACTGAAAGGCAGTTCCACTGAGTCCAATCTCCTCCAGTCTCAATCTCAATCTCCACATGGCCACACGGCGTTGAAGCTCCGGCCGCCGATGCCCACGAGCAGCGTTTGAGTCCACTGTCTGCTGCAACAAATGTCACCGGGCGTCCTGTGAACCTGCGGGGCATGTGTCCGGCGCTGGAGCGTGCGGGGGTGCCGTAAGGCTGATTGCATGTCCTCGCCCCTCGGGAGTGAGGGCGGCGCGGCCTGTTTTGCGCTGGAAACCCAATCGGCAGCATCGTCAACTGAGCCCGTGGACACTGATACTCCTTGATCCCTTAACTGTAAGAGGGCGGCCCGGCTCAGCCCTCCGCCATGCCTTCAGGGGCCAGTGAAGGCATACCACCCGGCACCAGTGCGCACCCGGTGAGTGGGGACGGGGGCTCGGGGAATCGGGCCTGCCCCAGAACCCTCTTCACTACACCAGACTTCCATCCACCGTGCCGAGACCCCAGCTGGGGGGTGACACGGCTGCCTCCTTCCTGCTCCCCCTCTGAGGCTCCACTCGCTGCACAGCACCGGGGTCACAACTAACAATATACGGCTGCAATGAGTGCCACGCATTGGCAGGCGCCCTGCCACAGCCACTGCAGGGACCCCTACCGGAGGAGGTAATGGGGCATGGGGCCCCTAAACAGCGAAAACTGGCCTTTGATAAACCGGCTGACTCGGGTCGTACATCCCACTCGCTGGATCGTGAGAGCACCTTGGGCGCGACGGACCGCCAATCGACGGGGGAGGGGATGTCTGCCATCTTGGCGGAGCTCCGCATGGGGTTCCGTGGCCTTGATGACCAGCTGGACAACCTGACCATCAGGCTGGACAGAATGGGGGAACACATCGACCGCCACGACACCCAGCTTGGAGAAGCCGGGCAGCGACTATCTGACCAGGAAGACCGCAACAGGGACATGGCGCATAGACTTGAGCGCGCACAACACCTCTTGAAATCTGTCGCCATAAAAAATGAAGATTTGGAGTCCCAGTCCCAGAGAAATAACGTACGCATAGCGGGACTTGTGGCGATCACCAACATGGGCGGGCCAGAAACGTTTCTCGAGGGGGTGCTAAAAGACCTTTTTGATGCCGAGCACTTCTCCGCCACGTTCGTCGTGGAGACAGCACATCAGTCCCTGGGCCCGCACCCGCCACCAGGACACCCACCCCGACCCAACGTAGCATGTCTCCTGAATTGCAGGGACAGGGAGACCATCCTTCGCTTGATCCATCAGGGTTCGGTCCTCTAATTTTATCCGGACCAGACTCTGGTTGTCCAGGAGGCCCGACGTAAGTTTACGGAGGCAAAACAATAACTCCGCGCCCTGGATTTGAAGTACGCAATGCTCTATCCTGCATGGCTCAGGGTGTTGGTGGATGGCAAGCCTTGTTTCTTTGAAAATGCCCCGGATGTCTTGGCCTTCTGCAAACAACGTGTGGCTGAGTCCTGTCGCAGTCCTGCCCGATCCTCCCGGCACTCCTCTCCGGACAATAACCTGGTCCCCAGTGCTGAACTCTTCACGTCGGACATAGACTGTGCTGCTGGTGATAATGGTTCATGCTCCCAGCCCAGCCAGAGGCCTTTGGTAACTTTGCCCTATCTTAACCACTCTTCTACCACCTTTCGCATGGACATTTCATATTCCCATTGACTTAGTTGTTTCCCTTTGTCAGGCCATAATATGACTATTTTGAAGTAGTGGTGTGTTGCCCCTGTTGTTAATCGCATGTACGCTCGCTTACTGGTGGACTCACTATTCAGTCGATTGTTCGAGATTCCAGTGTGGTGGCCGTTGCTGCGGTCCTTCCTAAAATTGGTGTTTTAATATCCTTTTTTTTCCAGTGATGAGGGCATCGGCTGTCCGAGGCGCTGCCTCCCCCCTGGATGATTCTGTATACCCTTATTTTGGGATTTGTTGTTGTTGGGATGTTGTGGGGTTTTGGGGGGAGGGATCTGATTCTCGGGCCTTTGGGCTCAGGTGTGGGTGGGAACCAGGGGGTGGTAGGTTTTGAGGGTTTTTTTGTGCGTTTGTGTATTGGTTCACTGTGTCCTTCAGTTGATAATGCTCTTAGGTGGATTCCGCACTCCTCTCGCCATAGTATGGTTGTTGTTACTCATGACCCGCCTACCTCTCTCCAAGCCATGGCTGTAGCTCCATCAGTAAATGTTCATCTGCTCACAAGGAATGTTAGGGAGCTCAATAACCCGACAAAATGCAAACTAGTACTCGCATACATGAAACATCATGAAGTAAAGATGGCCTTCTTACAGGAGACCCATCTCCCACCCCAAGGCTCCCCTCCCTTTGCCTCCTCCTGGGGTCCCAATAGATATTTTCCAGCTTCAGTACTTACTCACGGGGGGTCTGCACGTTGCTACATAGCACCCTTCCTTTCACCCTACAGCATGAGGCGGAAGACCCTCACAGGCGCTATCTGTTAGTTAAAGGTACACTGCTGGGTCAAACGGTAATACCTTTGAATGTTTATGCCTCAAACACTGACGACCCGGAATTCTTTATAAATTTGCATGCCCTTCTCAATAGGCATAATTGCGACGTCCTCTTCCTGGGTTGGGACCTTAACATTTGGCTAAATCATGCTCTCGACTCCTCCAACCCACAAGCCACGCCGAAGGTTCACTCTCTTACAGTACTTAACGACCTGATTAGTACATTGGACCTCAGGGATACTTGGAGCTGGCATTACCCATTGGCCCCTGGCTATACCTTGTACTCGGCACCCCCTCAACGCACACACGTATTGACTACGTTTTTGCCACAGTGGCGGTTTGCCGGTGGGTTGCGGGGCTGGATGTACTACCTCGCACTCTATCCGATCACTCCCCCCTTATATTACACCTGGTGATCACACATTCGGCGGGTTGGGAGCGACGGTCGTCTTTCCTGGCCTCGGCTCTTCTTGATGAGGTGTTTCGTGCGGAGGTCCAGGAGGCCATTACGGAGTACTTCGCCCTAAACACCAGATCAGGTGACGCACTACTCCACCCTCTGGGACACCTTTAAGGCATTCATACGGGGAGTTATCTCCAAGCAAGCCGGGGTATTGCGGTCGATCCGTGGCAGCCTTGCCATGGTGGAGGCTGAATTGGCTCTTCTGGGCGAGTCCTCCCCCGACCCAACAGTGCAAGCCAAGCGTAATGCACTACTACTAGACTTTAACGACCACGCGGATAGAGAGTCAAATCTACTTGGCAAATACCACTTGGTGAGGCGTTATGGTGAGGGTGAGCGCCCCGGCAGGACTCTGGCCCATCTGGTAAGCCCCCCAAAACGGGCTGGCCATATTACGTCCATTGTCTGTGGGGATGGGACCACTGCCACGTCTGACTCGGACATTGTGGCGGAGCTCGTGGCATACTATTGCGCTCACTACTCCACCACAGTGCCTGATAACTTTTCACAGCACCTGTCATATCTGGAGGAGGTGGCCATGGTCTGGCTGACCAAGGGCCAAGCTGACTTTCTGGCACACCCCTTCACAGTTGATGAAACCTGGCTGGCTATCGACAAGCTCTCGGGCTCCAAGGCACCGGGCCTCGACGGCCTCACTGGAGTATTCCATAAAGCGTATAAGGAGAGTTTGGTGCCCCAACTCTTGGAAGGGTTTGCTGAGGCGTTCGAGTCGGGCACACTCCCCCATACCATGTGCGAGGCGGCCATCTCCCTGTTACTTAAACCAGACCCTGCACAATGCTAGTCCTATTGCCCGATATCCCTCATCAATTTTGATAACAAGATTCTGGCCAAAAACGCTCTCCTCGAGGCTTTCGTTTTTGACGGATCAAATCCTCTCTCTGGTGCAGTCGGAGTTTATACCGCATCGATCTACCGCTCTCAATATTTGCACGGTTTTCTCTGTCATTAACCGTATTGAGCCCACCACGTCAGCTGCATTTACATTGCCAGACGCAGAAAAGGCCTTTGATTCCCTCGAATGGCCTTTCCTTATGGCATTGCTTCGTAAACTTGGCCTCCCTTTCAATTTCATGGCTCTAATTGCCCTGCTGTATTCTCTCCCTACAGCCCACTTGTGGGTTAATGGGTCCTTATCCCCTCTCATCACCTGGACCCTCTGGTCTGTCACCTCCAGGAAAAACACTTGTTCCGTGGCCTACAATTTCCTACCGGCCCGCTCTTGAAGTCCCTGTATCTTGCTTTTCATACGACACCCGCAAATCAATCTTCAACCGCTAATTGACGAAATTGAATGCTTTGGTTCCGTTTCAGGTCTTAAGATCAACAGGGGAAAGTTGGTGCTGTTCCCCATCACGGACACGGCAGCAGACGACGAGGCGGAGTATCCCCTGCGAGTAGACCGGGAGACTACTAAATATCTAGGGGTGCAACTGCAGAGATAAGGGCCGGGTCATACAGCTGCATTATGGAGCTGCTATTGACCAACTTACCTCGCAAATAGATAGGTGGATACAACTGCCTCTCTCTATGGCTGGCCATATCGCCCTTATTAAAATGAAAGTATTACCTTATTTCCTTTATTATTTCCTCACTATACCCATACCACTCACCAACGCGTTTTTTACCCATATACGTGGTCTCCTTATCTGTCTGGTGTGGGCGGGCCGTAGACCTTGGGTAGCTTGGGATACCCTTACCCTCCCATATGCCCGGGGGGGATTGGCAGTCCCGGACCCTCAACTGTACTTTCTGGTGGTGCAGGCACAATTTGCTCACCACTCGTTTCATGGTCACGCCAGAATACCATACACAAAAACGGACAAGGAGCTGACTGCTCCTACTCCCTTGGCGTCCCTACTCTCAAAGGGAGTCCCCCTTGATGCACATGACATTCAACCTCTGGCCACTACGTGCTGCGCGCAAATTGAATCGGTTGTACAGGTCTGGTCCCCTCTACTCACTCACACTCGCCAATAATCCCTTCTTACCTCTAACTACAGATAAAGGGGTGCTTGTAACTTTCTCTAAGCTGGGGCTTGGGACCTTCGGATCTCTATTCCCAGATGGTCGGGCATGTAAACTGTCCAATTTAACACAAATCCCTGGGCTCACCGACATTGATTCTCTCAATATGGCTCGACTTCACGGGACGCTCCGCACTACATTCTCCACTTACAGTGCCCCATATGATGCCCTCCCCCCCCCCCCCCCCCCCCCCCGCCCCGCTCACCCTCCTCATAGCTGATAACACAGGGTCTCATTTGGTCACAAAACTATATAAGGCGTGCATAGTGCTCCGGGCGGGGCGGGACAGCGGGGCCCGGCAGCATTGGGAGACAGATATCGGGCATCCTCTGACTGACAAAGAATGGGCCTACTGCTCGGAGCAAACCCACAGGGTATCCCTTAATCATAGACACAAGTTACTGCATTTTAAATTCATTCATAGAATTTGTGACTCCTGCCCAACTAGCCAAATTTGACCCTTCTAAGCTTGCAAACTGCCCCAAGTGCAATGCCCTGAATGCCGACTTCGCTCACATGTCCTGCTCCTGCCCCCACATTTTTCCATACTGGCTGGAGGTGTTTGCTGTGTTAGCTCAAATAATAGAAACGCCTTTGGTACCCTCTCCTAAGTTGTGACTGTTGAGGATGGTTCAACTACATAAACTGTGCTACAGGTGCTATGCACCAATTGCCTTATGGCTGGCGAAGCACGAGATAGCCTCTCTCTGGGGAGCTAGGGCTCGCCCAACTAAGGTGGCCTGGCTCCGGAGTATGGCGTATTGCAATGTCCAGTACAAGATATACGCCTCGCTCCAGCCTCTATGCCTCGTGACATTTGGTGCATCTATCGCACATATTTACAAAGCACACTTCACTCATCACAGACTGTTTCCACTCCATTAGTCCCCCCCACAGGCTGAGCAGACCAGCGTTGGATCTCCCATTGTATCTGATAGATCGATGTTCCCCTAAATGTGTCTTTCAAGGCTACAGGATGGCTATCGCATACGCATTAACGGCACCATCACGGGTATTAGACTGATGCTTTGTGTAGTGTAGTTTACGGAACCCACCTTATTTAAGAGATATGAGCAGTGTATTTTTCCTTTTGGTTATTGTATGTATATTTATATTTTGTTTATGGTTTCTTTGGAGTAAATATTTCTCAAAAATCCTCTCACCACTTTCAGAACTGCTTTATTCCATATTGCATTCCATAATGTGCAATGTTGATGCATTGTCATATTCTTGATTTGCTGTATGTTATGTCCTTGTAATGTTTTGTCATTTTTTCTTAATGTTCAATAAAACTTTATAAAAAAAATGCTTTCTCTTTTATACATTTTTGAATTTAAATTCTGCTTAATAAAAAGCACAGAAGTCGTGTTTATATTGAAAAAAAAAAATGACATTTGCCCTTACAGCAGAATGTTTGGTCATAAATTGAATGGGATGGTAAGGCGAATCCACTTGTGCTTCAGGGACAAACAGCAGGTACAAGTATAAGTCTTGGACCAAAGAAAACTGCAAAAGTTGCACCTTATATTAGTTTATGTGGTCTGTTTGGCTGTGATCCTGCAGAAGGCACAGTAGTCATGAATTCTAATGTAAGCCAGAGGAGAGTCTGCTGTCCTTTTGATTGAAAAACTTTAACCATTTTAAACATGATTTACTGACGGTTTAAATTTCAATCTGGATTTGGACCTTTGAGCAAAGGCTCATTTTGTGTTGCTAGGTCCAACGGTTGGTTTTATTATATTATTGTGTAGCAACACAAGTCCAATGGACAATGCATAAGGCCTTAAAATAAACTCTCCTGGTGATTGGAAGTCAGGAGATGGCATGCAGAGCTTGGGTGTAGTGATGCAGTATTGCAGAGGGTGACAGCTGCCCCTACGACCGGAACCACAACCATAGCTTTGGAATGATCACCCAAAGTCAGACTGCGGCTTCTAAAGCAGCATACTGTGCAGGGACGATTGATTCCTGTCCCCTGGCCAGCAACTGCAAAAATAGCTGGTGACTGCTGTCCCCGGGCAGTTAACACAACTGTGGCTGGTGACTTATGCCTCCAATGCAGTATTCAATTAAGTGGCAGTTGACTACTTCCCCCAGAACAGTTCCTAAAGCTGTGGCAGTTGAGTGCTGTCCCTAAGACAATCATGTAGTGATATGTCTGTTGACTTCTGGTCCCAGTATTGTTAACTCAACATTGCCTGCTGCCTCCAAGGCACTATTCAATGAAGTGTCTGTTGACCTCTTATCTCAGAGCAGCTACCTTATCCATGGATGGTGAGTACTGTCCCAAGTCAGCATTCAGTGCTATGGATGTTGACTGATTCCCCAGGGTAGGTAAGGCAACAGAGGCTGGTAACTGCTGCCCACACATCAGAACTTGCAGTAATGGCTGCTGTCCCCAAGGCAGTGTAACAATGGACTGGAATGCGTCCCTGCGTAATTACTAGTAGTTGAGATTAATTCAAGCATTCCATCCATTACTTTTCCGCATACTTTAGAGTGCTGCACCTAGGGCAGCTACCAGAAGCACAGCAGAGCCTGCTGCCTCCAAGCTGCTATTCCAAAGGCAGCTGGCACAACAATGGCTGTTGAGTACTGTGCCCAGGATAGATACCACAACTGTGGCTGGAGATTCCTTGCCCTAGGGCAGCGCTTGCAACAATGGCTGGTGACTCCTGTCTCCAAACCAGAATGCGGTGCTATGGCTGGTGACTGCTCCCCAAGAGCAACTCCCACAACTTTGACTGGTGACTGCTGCCTTCAAGGACACATTCAATGTTGTGGCTGTTGGCTACCTCTTCAAGGGCAGCTACCGCAGCCATGGCGGATAGCTGCTGGTCCCAAGGCAGTTTACAGTACTATGTCTGTTTACTGCCACCCCTAGGGAAGTTACGATAACAAGGGCTGGTGACTGCAACCCCAAAGCAGCATACAGTGCTGTGGCTGGACAGCAAATGCAGCAGTGACTAGTGACTGATGCCTTTGGTGCAGAATCTGCACCAATTGCTGATCACTGCTGCTGCTAGATTAGTAACCACAACCATGGTTGGAGCATGTGTTCTTCAGGGCAGGAGCCACAAACATGGCTGGTGACTGCTCGTACCCATGGCAGAATGCAGCATTATAGCAGTTGACTAATACCCAGGCTAGTTAGCACAACTTTAGCTGGTAACGGTTGCCTCCAAGGCCTCATTCAATACTGCACTGTTCCTCACAGGGAGATACCAGACCTGTGGCTGGTGCCTCCTGCCATCAAGGCAGCAAGTAGTGCCGCAGCTTTTGACTGCAGCCACGAGTGCATCTACCACAGCAGCATGCAGTGCAATGGCTGGAAACTGCAGCCCCAGGACACCTGCCACATCATGTAGAGTGACTACCAACCATATGATGGTAATCACAAGCATGAATGGTAACTGCTGCGCGCAAGGCAGAACCGTCAATTACTAGAAACTGCTACCTCGAAAGCATCAATTAGTGCTGTAGCTGTGTCTACGGCCCCCTGGGTGGAAACCAGAGCCATGGCTGAAGGCTGCTGTTCATGCAGCAGAACCAGCAACAATAGCATGCTGCTTTGACTGCTTTCTCCAAAGCAACTAGTAGTGCTGTGAATGTTGATGTCAGCTACCAGGGCGGCTAATGTAACAATTCACTGACTGCAGCCCTCAAAGCAGCCTGCAGTGCGATCACAGGAGACTAATACCCACAGGGCAGCTACCACAACAGCTGGTGACCACAACTATGGCAGGTGACTGATGCCTTTGATGCAGACTCTGTAACAATGCTGGTGACTGCGGCCCCGTAGGCAGCTTGGACTTCAGTTGCTGACGACTGCTGCCACAGAACAGCTACCACACCACAGCCGGTGACTACTGGTCCAACTATCGTAACCACAACCATGGCTGGAGGCTGCTACCCACAGGACATTATCTTCAACACTCGCTGGAGACAGCTACTCTCTAGGCAGAATGTAGTGCTATAGCTGCTGACTAATGCACCAAGAGAAGCTACCGCAACAAATAGTGACTGCTACCCCCAAAGCAACCTCTAGTACTTTGGCTTTTGACTGTTTGCATGCTGTCTCTGGGTAGCAATTGTCAGCCAATGTTGCACGTTCTGCCAGGAGCCGTTTTTTGGCCAGTGACTGCTGCTTGTAGGGCAGTGATGGAGCTCAGATTTCACCTATAAGATTTATGTATTACTATATGACTAAAAGCTGCTTTAAGTTTCAGACACTGTGGAAATATGGATTTTTATGATCAGTTATGTCCCCTATCTTGGACCCCAACGGTTTCATGTATAAATGACAAATACATGTATGTTCCCTCCAGTTCCAGTTATGATGACGCAAACACATGTGCGTCCACCGTCAACATGTCCTCTTTCAGATCCGCCATGAATGGGCCGGATATTCTATTTCTAAGTATGAAAGGCCACCGGCTTTATATGGTTCATTTATCCCATTTTACAGTTCAGGCGAGTAGGCCCTGATTCTGCCATTAAGCCTTTTCCTGCCTTCTGCCTCTGAAAGCTCCAGTCTGAGCTCGCATCTGTATCCATGAACTTTGTCCTACTCCCTGCGCGGCTAACGGTGCCTGACTCGACCTGTCTGCTTGCCAAGAACTGTATTTCACCTTCGAGATTATCTGCTCCGCTCCCCATCCAATGCATTCTTGTCTAGTAGTTTAAGTAAACATTCTTCCAGCTACCGAGCAAAGGGCCCGGCTTCTCTGTCTTTATGCAAGTAATTCATAGCTCTGTTACTATGGAAGATTTCTGCCCTTGCATCTAGTGTAGACACTTAGACGCTTGTACACGCACTCACAGTCAGTATAGAATAGATTTTATCCGAGAGGCCTTTCCTTTAGGATAACATAGTTCTTTAAACATAGGATGTTAGATATGATTTGGGATTAGGTTGACTTGACCCCCCAGACTTCTGTCTCCACATGTAGAGCTAAATGTCAAGTCCCCTTCACCCCCTAGTTGCACGTCAATCACACGTCATGCTGCTGCGCGCGCATCTCTGCCAAGTATTTCTGCTGACATTGCGAAATTCTTTCATGGAACCACCCATTTATGACATCATACCTGATGACGTTCTTTAGTTACGCCTAGTTACACCCATTTTAGTTACGCATGTATGTTTTTATCTTTGTTATCAACTGTTACGCCTCCTGCATCTGTTCTCACTATAATGCCTCTGTATAAAAATGATTACCTGTCAATAAAGTATGGCCCTTCACTTCCTGAACCTTCGTGGTGATGGAATATGGAGTCCATCAATTCGAATTGATTTTGGAATAAAGCCCGTTCCGAACCTCTAATACCACGGATTCTGCCTCTTATTTTACTGAGCTATTATTATAGATTTTCCGCATCAAATTAAGTACCGGTAATTAAATTATTTACCACATATATGGCGCCCGAACAGGGACACTTTCTCATCTCACGCGCCGGAGGTGCGTTGCAGGCCCGGTCTCCTGTCACAGCTGGACGGACAACAACGCGTACCCACAGGATTTCCTGTATCTCCCTCCTGCCGAGCGGGGGTAACTGAGGCTGCGATCAACACCCAGACGAGGCGGTGAGAAGTGCGAAGTATCCCGACCAGAGCCTAGCTGAGAGAGCAAGATCCGAGGTATACAGAGGCCCACCAGTTTCCGAGGTTCCGAAGTTTCGAGTCGAGTCCAGTCCGGTTCGAGTCCAGTTCAGTTCAGTTCCGAGGCCTTCCGTTCCGAGCTACCCGGTGAGTACCATTGTCGGGGAGGCGTTCTGACGTGCACATAGGTTGTGCCGGTCAAGACGGGTTTGGGTACACAAATCCGGTCTGCACTGTTTCAGCAGTGTATCTGTACTGTTTAGCAGTATATCAAGTATGTCTAGTATATAATTCAGAATTACCTAGTTAGTGCCGAGTATTATGCTTAGTGACTAGTTCCCTAAATGGCCATCATTGTTGTTCATTAAATGTTAAATGTTAAAATGTTTTAAATACGTTCTGCATATTGTGGTGTGAATGACTGTTCATTATTGTGTTTTGTTGTATTAAACGTGTTAAAAATTAGGTATCAGATCAGTTCTCAATATGCCGCTCTTTTCGAAATTAAGACAGATCAAAACTAGAAAAGGGGTACTCGAAGAAGCTGTTCCCATTCCTCCTAGGGACACTCCAGGGTACTTCATGTATCATAAACATGGCCTAGACGCCATATTATTTCTTGATTTATGGGTAGACTACACCAAGAAATTACCAGAAAGTCAGAGGTGGCCCGCAGCTGGGACCTGGGATGCAGATTGCATCATGAAAGTAGAGGAAGAATTATGGAAGAAGAAAGCTAGACAGTCACAGAAAGATGCCATTGAATTATGGCGTAAAGAATCATATAGACGTACAGAAAAAGCACTCAGACAGGAAGAGAAAAGTAAGGAGAATTCAAATAAAGTCCGAGAAAATCTATTAATTGAAGAAGGTACTCGAGTAAAATCAGAACAAGTAGACAGACAAAGAAATGCCCTTATGAATGGTATGTATCCTCTTCTAGCCGAAGGGTTACCTAAGGCTACTCCGGAGATACCAAAAGACTTGCCAACCCCATTGTTTCCGATAAAAGCACATCCCAAAGGGCATCCCAGAACCGCAGAAGATGTTTTCCTTTCCTCTTATTTAGACGACGCAGCTCCCGAGTATGCTAATACTGCGCCACATAGACCGCCTGCCGAGGGGGTTCAACGCCAAGACCCTCCTCCGTCTGTACCTCCGCAACAACAAACTCCGACACAAGTTCCGGCAAGCACATCTGTTTCTACATCTGTATCCACACCTATGGTTGCTATATCACGTTCAACAAATCCTTTCACATCCAGCACCCCAGGTGGTGCTACAGGAGGTACGTCAAACATTTTTTCCACGCCACCCAGAGTAAATAAACTTTCCTTTCAAGAATTAGCCCACCAACGTACGCCCAAACTAGTAACTCCCGACATGCTTAAGGAACTTCTAATAGATTGTAGATATGACCCTGTGCCCGGCAAAGAGGACGAAATGCTGCTGGCATCATTACGTATCCGACGAGCCGCAATATATTTAGGGAGGCTACCAGGAATGACTACACATTTAGAAAATATATATCACTTTGTCCAGTCAGGGCGAGATTCTGAGAGTATTAATAGAGCCATGGAGTACCAGAAAGTGGAGATACAGGGGGAACTGTTACGTTTCCTCATAAATTGTGTGATCAGAAATCAAGATCGACCAGGGGTAAATCCGGAAGAAATGCAAATTCTTACCACATGGAGTCGGAATATATCAGAGGGGAGACATGATAAATGATTAAGTATAGTAGCTATGTGCCGAAAGATCCGCAAAGAAGTAGAACGAATATGCGAAGAAAGATTAGCAGTAGACCAGCCTGAACAAACCGAGGAGGAGGAAGAATTAGAACTGCCCACAGGACAGTTAGAAACCATGGCCTATGTAGGTAGAGGAAGATCTTGCAATAATACTAGATGCTTCACTGATCCGATACGTCCGATACGTCCAGATAATAGCAGAAATTTCCAAACCCCTATAATAAATATAAGGTCCCCCGAACATTCGTTCCAAGCCGCTGACAATTTACTCCGAGAACGAAGGGGTTATCATATACTCGATTCTATGGACGAACAAGAATTAGCCAGGTCAGCCGTTCACTGGGTGGATAGTCCCGGAAAATATAGCGATGATACACTAGCGCACACGTTTTTGAACCTCACCCCAGATGAACAGCGTTTAGCTGGTATCTATATGATTCAACAACTCCTTATATTATATAAAAGCCAACACTCCGATCCTGGTCCCTTACCTGATATATTGACTAAATTACTCACGAATAAATGGAGAGGTTCAGGTACTGAGTTAATTAGAGAAATACTAGAATCCAGAAAGCAGTACATTCTTTTTGTATGCCCCGAACATGTCTCACTGCCCATCAAGGAAAGAACGACGTATTACATGGATAGACAGAATCCCTTACGCGAAGTGCACCCGATAAAAGGTGATGACAATCAGTTTAAACGTGTGTTTGTATACACACCCATATCTAAAATAGAACTATTAGAAATGAAGAAAGTGGTACCCAGTCATGACAAAGACCCAGCGGGTTTCCACCGTGAAATTAAAGACATGTTGCTCAAGGGAGAGTATACCTATCCCGACATTATGACAATATTGAAGGTACTAATGCCTGCGGGCATTTACGAAAAACTCAAGGAAAAGGATTGGGAGGTGGGAGACCAAAAGATAGATTGGACAGCATTAGAAAACGAAGAAAAAGCTCGAGGTCCAGGTTCAGGGCTTGGGGAAAAGACCAAAACTCTACCAGGTTTACTAGTACAGGTACTGCCACGTTTATTAACTACGAAAAAGGAAGACTGGGGTGCAATCTCAGCCTGTAAACAAAAGCACGATGAGGACACTAGTGATTTCTATGCCCGATTCGAAAAATGTTTTGGTATAAATAGTGGAATAAAAGCAAGTAGCGAATCGTATCCACATCTGTTTGTGACAAAATTAGTTGAAAATTCCTTGCCCCAAGTTAAGAATAGAGTATTGAAATTCGAGAGTACCTGGCAAGGTAACACTCCGTCACAAATGTTACAAATGCTACAGTACCATCACAATAGAATTAGAGAGGAACAAGAACATGAACAAAGACGCATGAAAGACACAAAAATGAAAATGCTAGTTTCCCAGACAGTTCCAGCTGACGGTCATAAAAAGGGTATGACACAGTCCGGTGTTTCAGCAGGTCCTGTAAAAGGGACATGCAACTATTGTAAACAGCCAGGTCATTATGTACACGATTGTCCAGTTTTAAAACATAATATCGCCATAGGTAATACAAAAGAAAGACCACGGCCACTTAGACAGGATCAGAACCAACAAGGAGCTCCGCAGCATGCACAGTCCATGCCAGCTCCACAACAGTCTATGCCTGCTCCACCACCGCAGCCTATTTGTGCCAAACAAACAACGACACAACAGATGTACCAGACCGCACAGTATGACTATCCTGATTATCAACGATACTCATGAAACAGCCTAGAGAGGGAAGTTGGCTTACCCCTTATCGAGGTCCCTGTAGATCAAGAAGGACCTTATGTACACAGTGAACTATTAGGCCAAGATAGAAAATTTTTACTTGATACAGGGGCAAGCCGGACAACCATAAAACGTAGTGAAGTTCCAGGGGCACCCCTCTCAGGCTCACAGAATATTTCCCTTGGCTTTTCAGGAAAACCTATCATTAACGAAGTATCACAGCTTCTTCCACTTACGATTGGTCCCTTGACACGAACTACAGATTTATTGCTTACTAAATCATGTCCAGAAAACCTGTTAGGTATAAAAACATTGAAAGCTCTAGGAGCTATAATATGTTGTTCTCCGGAAGGAGTAAGATTGGTTCTACGTGATTTCAAAGGGCACTATGTGTCCCGAGACATGGATCACCGACTGCAGACTTTACCCACACATTTATGGGCACAAGGCCCTACAGATGTTGGTTGCATGAACATTACACCATATCGAGTCACACTAAAAACAGGAGTGGTACTACCACGAATGCGACAATACAAGTTACCCCCAGATGCTGTAGTGGCTTTACTGCAAATCATTGACGAGCTTATTACCCAAGGAGTGGTTGTGGAAACCGACTCCAATGTATGTAATTCCCCGATAATCCCGATTCTTAAACGAACTGATCCAAAAGCCCCGCCAGTATATCGATTGGTTATTGATCTGCGCGAATTAAATAAATGTATTGTACCACAATACCCCGTAGTCCCAGACATCTCTTCATTACTGACAGCCATTGATTCCGAAGCAACATTCTTTACTGTAATTGATCTCAAGAATGCCTTTTTCAGCGTCCCAATAGATCCGGAAAGCCAATACTTGTTCGGATTTAGTTTAAATGGACGAAGCTTTAAATTCACACGCGCACCTCAAGGATTCACAGAAAGCCCCAGCATCTATAGCCAAGCACTGAAACGAGAACTTGACAGTATCCACATGCCAGTCAACACTGCCCTGCTTCAATATGTCGATGACCTGCTGATCACCGCTAGAAGCGAACCTGAATGTGAAAAAGCCTCACTGACGGTTTTACAATTTTTGGCCGAAAAGGGGCACAAGGTGTCCCCTTCTAAGCTGCAATTCTGTGTCCAGCGAGTTGTTTACCTTGGGCACTCGCTGTCCAAGGAGGGAAGGCAGCTTACACCGGATCGCATCCAGTTAATTGCTAACATGCCAATACCCAAGACACAAAAGGAGGTACGGGCTTTCATAGGCCTCACTTCATACTGTAGGCAGTGGATCCCTCAGTATGCATTTCTAGCAAAACCACTCATTCAGTTGACAACACAGGAGGCAGCCACATCGACTGTTCTCCCTTGGACTCAGGAACATACACAAGCTTTTGAAAGCCTAAAGAAAGCTTTATGTCAAGCACCTGTTTTAGCAACACCATGTTACAATAAACAGTTTACACTCTTTGTTACAGAACGCGAAGGTACTGCCTTGTCAGTACTCACACAGGAACAAGCAGGATCACACAAACCATGTGCTTATTTTTCTAGTACATTAGATCCCGTAGCTCAGGCTCTGCCTGCGTGCCTGAAATCAGTGGCAGCGACAGCTTTAGCAATCAGACAAAGCGATGCCATAGTGTTAGGACATCCATTGACAGTACAAGTACCACATGCAGTAGAGGTTCTCTTGAACCGCACACAAACACAACACTTGACTATAGCAAGACTCACCGGTTACGAATTAACATTGTTTCAGCCACACATAGAAATCAGACGTTGTAGTACATTGAATCCTGCCACACTGTTACCAGTAAACGGAACAGACCCACTAGCACATGATTGTATTGAAGTTATCACTATCACGACGAAACCCAGACAAGACTTGACGGACGTCCCATTGTCAGATCCAGACCTAACGTTGTATGTAGATGGTTCATGTATGAGAACAAGTACAGGAGAGTTAGTGGCCGCTTACGCAGTCACAACAGACACTGAAGTCATTGAAACAAATTGCATAAATACCTTGTCAGCTCAAGCAGCAGAGCTCATCGCTCTGACACAAGCCTGTATTCAAGCTACGAATAAGAAAGTCAACATATACACTGATTCACGTTATGCATTCGGAGTTGTACATGACTTCGGCGTGCTGTGGCGAGAGAGAGGTTATTTAACTTCTCACGGTGCCCACATTCAGCACGGACCCCTCATTCATGCCTTATTAGATGCAATACATCTACCCACTGCAATATCAATTATGAAATGTAAAGCTCATACGAAAGTTACTGATATCATTTCCCAAGGCAATGATCTAGCTGACAGAACAGCTAAACAGACTGCTCAAACTCACACATCTGACATGACAAAGACAATAGTTCTGACACCGACACATTGCATGACGGTTAAGGATCCCGCTCTTGACGTAATTGACATACAGACACATGCTACACCAGATGAAATAAAGAAATGGACTGAATTAGGAGGGATCCAAACGGATCAGGGATGGATGACGAAGGAAAAATCTGTATGGTTCCTTCCTGATTCTATGGTCCAAGTTATCATTAATACAATACATAGTCCAGCGCACCTAGGAGAAAAAGCTATGCTAGACAGCATTCAACACATTTGGTTCAACAAACATTTACGAGCAGCAGCTAAACAAAAAGTTCGTACCTGTATGATCTGTTGTCAGTTTAACCCAGGTAAAATCATTCCCGTGGAACAGGGTGGATTTCAGCCTCCTGATCACCCTTTTGAAGTCCTCCAGATGGATTATATCCAGATGGAACGATGTCGAGGATTCAAATATGTTCTTGTAGTTGTCTGTGCTCTTTCCCGTTGGACAGAAGCGTACCCGGTTTCAGATTACACTGCCCCGACTACTGCCAAACAGTTGGTTCGAGAATTCTTCCCACGGTACGGTTTACCACGTGTTGTCTACTCAGATAACGGCCAGCCGTTTTCATCCGAACTAATGAAACACGTTTCACTTTTGTTAGGCTATCAGTGGAAATTTCACTGTGTCCGACACCCCGAGGCAGCAGGTCTCGTGGAACGACATAATCAAACCCTGAAAATTAGATTGTCCAAAATATGTAGAGAGAAAGGTGTCGACTGGGTAGTAGCCTTACCAGTTGCACTCTTTTACATGAGAATGGTAGCGCACTCTCGAACAGGGCTATCCCCTTATGAGGTGATCTTTGGCAGACCACCAAATATGTGGGGGACGCCTACACCACGCAAAATAACTGATGTTGACTGTAATATGCTGACAGATTACTTGGCTTCCTTGATGTCTGCACTACAATCTTGTCGTTCACAGGTAGCTGCAGCCTTCCCCGACAACACCGAGGTGAAACCTCATGACGTAGTTCCCGGGGACTTGGTGTTAGTGAGGAACTTTGACCGGAAGTCTCAGCTGGATCCTAGGTGGAAATCGCCTCAACTAGTACTGCTCACCACGAGGACAGCCGTGAAGATCGAAGGTCGCAAAGGCTGGATACATTCAAGTCATATCAAGAAATTTCATGGACTTCCGTCTGATGTAAACGACACACCTCGCGTGTCTTCACCGATTGACTCAAAGCTTCCTTTGGTTGAACAGAGTAATAAGGAACTATACAAACTAAAACTACGGTCTAACAAGTCAGACAATTTGATTGTTTAAGTCCTCTCCAAGGTGAATCGGTCGAATTTGTCTCTGACATGTATCCCCTAGACCTGAATAGAGAAAGAAACCGAAAGATGCAATTGAAACAACATGCGTACTGTAAATCACTGCGTAGTCATTGCACAGTGACGTTATTAATTTTGTTTTTCTTAAGTCTTTTAATAATCGCTGCAAGTATATTGTTGCACATATATTATCCTATTTCTAAACATGTTTACAATGTTACTGCTGAACATTCTTTTAGTGAATTACCTCCGCATGAGTTGTCCTATAGATTTGCGCTGCGCAATAACACTTTTATTAGTATGTTACATCATTCCCATCAGGCTAGCAATGCTACAAATTGTTGGATATGTGGCCGACTCCCTCCCTATCAGAACTATAAGGGAATTCTGCCTCTCTTTCCATATCCGTTCACACACAATGGCTCCTGTGGAGCATGGTTTAGTTTAATTAATTCCCTAGATTCGAACTCAGTAACTTATCAAGACAATTGGGTATGGGGAAACCTGAACCTAGTTTTACTCAAAGTCTGCTACCCTAACAAGGAGGGACTTCCCAAAAGAACAGGAACTGATCTAGAAAATGAAGTATATGGATTAGGGAATTTCACGCTTAATCTCATGATCCTGAATGTTGAATCTGAAGCTGCACCAATTTTACCCGCTATGTCAGTATTTCCAGTTAAAGGTGAATTATGTGTAAGAAAGAATGGTTCCATACATATGGGCCATAGTAGATGCACCACTGTAATAGAATTTAGTGATCAAGGCAAATCTACATTTAGAGCTTCTCGCCATTCCTACTTCGTATGTGGTCAGACTGCATATATACGTTTGCCTCTAGATTGGGATGGTACCTGCTACATCGGATTCCTTTTGCCACCTGTTTTCCTAGCTCCTCCTGATTATCATAGAAATACTCATTTAGTACACAATAGAGAACGGAGAGATCTCCCAATAGTCGATTACACTGAGACAGCATGGGAAAAATACACAGATTTCAATAAAGGTCTCTTTCCCTATATAGGTACAGTTACCAATAGTAAGCTGATACGTAGATTAACCCGAACCCTTGAAGCAGTAGTGAACGAAACTATTTCCGCCTTAGGCAATTTAACAGAAGAGCAGTCTGCTATGCGGATTGTTGTGCTCCAAAATCGTCTTGTCCTTGACGTCATCCTGGCCGATAGGGGCGGAGCTTGTAGGGTCATCGGATCAAGCTGTTGCATTTTCATACCAGAAAATTCGCCATCTGTATATAAAGCCATAACTCGCCTTCATAAGATTGTAAGCCAGATACACCAGAATCCAGGCACCTGGACTTGGTCCGGTTGGTTTTGGAGTGTATTATCAACCTTTGGATGGAGGGTCCTATCCTTCCTAGGTATTGGCTTTCTCATACTATTCAGTTGCTGCTTATGCCTACAATGTGGACCAGCGATTTGTGGTCTGTGTGCCACATCGTGTATTCCACCACCAAGATTTCATTCATCCCGGAAGAAGAAAGAAGAACAAATGATGCTATATGAACAGATCAACGGATTAATGAAGATTGATATCTCTTAAGGGCAAGTAGGGGACAAGGAGGGAATGTGGAAATATGGATTTTTATGATCAGTTATGTCCCCTATCTTGGACCCCAACGGTTTCATGTATAAATGACAAATACATGTATGTTCCCTCCAGTTCCAGTTATGATGACGCAAACACATGTGCGTCCACCGTCAACATGTCCTCTTTCAGATCCGCCATGAATGGGCCGGATATTCTATTTCTAAGTATGAAAGGCCACCGGCTTTATATGGTTCATTTATCCCATTTTACAGTTCAGGCGAGTAGGCCCTGATTCTGCCATTAAGCCTTTTCCTGCCTTCTGCCTCTGAAAGCTCCAGTCTGAGCTCGCATCTGTATCCATGAACTTTGTCCTACTCCCTGCGCGGCTAACGGTGCCTGACTCGACCTGTCTGCTTGCCAAGAACTGTATTTCACCTTCGAGATTATCTGCTCCGCTCCCCATCCAATGCATTCTTGTCTAGTAGTTTAAGTAAACATTCTTCCAGCTACCGAGCAAAGGGCCCGGCTTCTCTGTCTTTATGCAAGTAATTCATAGCTCTGTTACTATGGAAGATTTCTGCCCTTGCATCTAGTGTAGACACTTAGACGCTTGTACACGCACTCACAGTCAGTATAGAATAGATTTTATCCGAGAGGCCTTTCCTTTAGGATAACATAGTTCTTTAAACATAGGATGTTAGATATGATTTGGGATTAGGTTGACTTGACCCCCCAGACTTCTGTCTCCACATGTAGAGCTAAATGTCAAGTCCCCTTCACCCCCTAGTTGCACGTCAATCACACGTCATGCTGCTGCGCGCGCATCTCTGCCAAGTATTTCTGCTGACATTGCGAAATTCTTTCATGGAACCACCCATTTATGACATCATACCTGATGACGTTCTTTAGTTACGCCTAGTTACACCCATTTTAGTTACGCATGTATGTTTTTATCTTTGTTATCAACTGTTACGCCTCCTGCATCTGTTCTCACTATAATGCCTCTGTATAAAAATGATTACCTGTCAATAAAGTATGGCCCTTCACTTCCTGAACCTTCGTGGTGATGGAATATGGAGTCCATCAATTCGAATTGATTTTGGAATAAAGCCCGTTCCGAACCTCTAATACCACGGATTCTGCCTCTTATTTTACTGAGCTATTATTATAGATTTTCCGCATCAAATTAAGTACCGGTAATTAAATTATTTACCACAACACAAACTGCTTTTTAAAAAAAATGGCATGCAGAGTTTTAGTGCAAAGGAAAACATGAATAAGGCCTGCGCAGATGCTTAATGAATCATGTAGAATCATGCTCAATTAACTAATCATGGTTGTTTAATTGTGTTTATTTTAGCTTTAACCTCACTGTAGAATGTACATTTAGTTTGGAAAATGTGTAGCATACTTTTATCTCCATGCAGTTTGTTTAAATAAAGCTTTATTCACTTCATCACTAGAGAGAAAACTGAAAAGCACACATTTTTCTTCTTGATTATTATAATATGTATTCTCTGTTTCCGCATGATTAATATTTTTGGTTAGAGAAAATGTAATTGTTTTCATGATATGAAGTCATTTAGCACAAGACTCGTGTGTTACAAGACCTCGCCTGCTTGATTGACGTGTCCAGTCAGCCCATGGGGTGTTGATGTGTTCTGAAGCTCCTATTGGACAAGATACGAAGACCAAGTCACGTGTATTTTTGATAGAAATATTGGTTGCTAGCTGAGAGATGTAAGCTTTTTCTCTTTTTTTTTTTGTTTTGTAGCAGGACACGAGGCAAAATACAGTTTTTTTTAAAGTTCTGCGAAGAGAGAAAGAAGGGGCTCATTCAATGAGCAGCTTCTGTGTAAGGACAGGTTTAGATGCTAAATCTTTAAGTTTTATGCTTGACTAACTGGCTTTGCAAAGATTTATTTGTCTTATGCATTTATTTATCTTTATGGGAGACTTTTGCCAAATATTGATTAGCCTTGCAAAAATCACTTTAGAATTATATTTTGTTAGAACTCTTTAAGAGTTATGACTGACATATAAATAGGGTTTCCTTCCTTTCCGGAGTGCTTTGTATGCAATCTATAATATATTCTGTATTAATTTAGTTTTTTCCTATTTTTCAATTCACCTGTTGATATTTGACTAATGAATAAAGAGTCAGAGAACTTTGACTTTTGATTAGAAAATAAAACCCTTTAAACTACTCACAACTCTCATTATTGCCTTAAATATTATTTGCATTTGATTTTTCATGTTTATGCAAAGTCTCCTGATGGTGATCACACGGTAGCAAAGGTCTATCCCCTTTAAGCGATAAACAAGAGTTAAAGATGTTTTGCATTGAGAAATTACCATGAAATTACCGCTACATCAGTTTGGTACCAGAGTTAAGGTTAACACCATCACGAAAAAGAGCATAGTTTAGTTTAATGCCGTAATAGCACTACAAAATAATTCCCAAGTTAGATAAATGTCCAGATCCTCAAAAAGTCCTGATTCCGATGCTCAGAACTTGAAGACTGGCAAAGCGGTACTGGAAGGTAATGCAAGAAGGCGATTGCTGGACTGGTGTGAGTATCAATAGGGCTGTGAAATGTTGTTAATGTGCTTGAAGGTATTTTTAGTAGTGTTGAAAAAAGAAATAGTAAGGGTTTTGACTGATAATTTTGCTCATTTTTACTTGATGGTTTTATTGATTAAATTGGTAATTTCACAGGACAGAATTATTGATTTTTGTTACTAATATCAAAACTTAGTGTTTTGTTCTATGTTGTCTAGAAGTATAGGTACGGAGTTACCTGAGGAAATCCAGGGATGGAAATTTAGCCTGAAGTAGGTAGAAGAAAAGTGTGGATAAAGAAATCACACTGCAGAAGTACTTTGTCTGTTATATTACTGAACGGCGAAAGGCTGTAGGGGTTATATTTAGAGACTATTTCGTATGTGAGTAGAGTGTTTGAAAAAGTGAAGGGTCCACTTCTGAAACTCTGGCCTTTTCCCCAGGGGAGTACCAAGACCTCTTTAAAACCAAAAAGTCCTCTTGCAAAACTTTGGCCTTCTCCATAGAGGAGTACCAAGTCCTCCTGTAGCTTGTTTGAGGGGTAAAATAGCACTGGTCGTTATTCTTACTTGTAGTGAAAGAAAATCTCTTTTAGAAGTGAAGACTATCCCTTTATTTAGTGGAGCAGACAAAGTAGCATTGTTTTTGTGTTTCCTAGAAATACATTGCTGTCTTATTTTGTGATGGGAGGGTCAGTAGTAGGAGTTAAACTGACGGAAATTGATACTGACAGCATTGAAGAAAAGAAATTGCATTGAAATATTGCAGAAATGAAATTGGTTAAAGGTTTTAAGAAACTATTGGGAGGTAATGTGAAAAATGTGTTTTTAATTTGTGATGCTCCTGAAGGAACACCTGTGCATTTTATGTCTACCAATTTGGGACAACATTTGTGTATGTGGGTTCACCAATGGTGGAAGATTACTAAAAAAAAAATAGAGGGTCCTTTGAGGTTTCCAAAGAAAATTACTTTTGAATTGCAAATTATTATTATTATTTATTTTTTTTTTTAACATTTATTGAAGCAGTTTTATTGTTGTGTAAAAAACAGAATGAGCTGCAATTATTAGCAGAATGAAACAACACATTGTAACCAGCATTACAAGAAGGGTGAAAAAGATAAACCATTAGGACAACAATATGTGATTATATGATTATGCATATACTTATACTCCTACCTAATCCTATCTACACTATCGAGAGCATAGGCAGAGTAGCCTCTGCCAGATCTCTTGGGACAACCCAACTCCCCATACCTATGTAAGATGTTTCAGGAAGCCAGTCTGGTGCAGATCAGGCTGCAGTCCATGACAGAATAGAGATTGGTGTCAGAAGGGCTGCATATCAGTCACTGGCAAAGCGTTCCAGGATCATCCATGGAAATGCTCCTGTGGCACATTTAGCTCTTATTTAGTTTATATAATCAAAGCCCTGCTCTAATCGCACTGTGTCAGAGATACAATGCTGAAGTGATTGTCTTTCTTATTCAGAGCTGTCTTCAATCGAACAATGAAATCAAGTGCAACGTGCTAAGTGTTCCTTAGCTTTGGACATAGTTTACCATGTCACAAAAAAATGTTTACCAAGAAAGGTGCTGCAAGCAGAATACTTTCTAGGTGCGCTATCAAGTATGTGCAAAGCATGTAAAAAGTCACCTTCTAAAAAGATGTCCGGTTAAACGTGTAGTTCAAACTTCGGACTTTATGCACGGGCCCTGTTGAACTTTATAATATTCCCTAATAGTATTTTTGAAGACCCTTCCATCATCATTGAACCAGATCTTTAAGACTGTTATGGGTTGTTAATTAATACAAAACTAAACTACACTTTGGGCAAGATGCCCTTGAACCCGATTCAAACATACAAAACATCAAATACTGCACCAAATCTGCAAGTTAGGCCCCCTCCACGCCCTCCACTCAACTGCCACTCTATTGTCGTGTTAACCCCAATATTACTTGGCTCACACACTATAGATCCATGTAACCCCAAAAGCGAATATATACCTTTTTCAGGGAAGAGACAAAATGGCAGGTATCTCTCACCTTCCAGTGCGTTATGATCTGTTAGACAAGAGAGTGTTAGGAATCAGACATACGTATGCAACAATCTTTCATCTGCAGGTGATGATAAATGGCGCCCTGAACTTGTAACACAAAATCAGTATGTACACACAATGGTTGGTGTTTTACTATTATATAATTTATATATATATATATATATATATATATATTTATTTTACAGTATTAATTTAGAAAGCATATGTATCATAATATCAGTATCCGAATAATCATTATTATAAACAACTCAGCAGATAACATGTACATCTGGTTGAATATTAGAAAGCATCTGAACAAATTTCATCACACATCCCTAAAGTATTAGTATGTTTACTATCTAAAGTGTCTACATGTCCTCCGCCATCTAATTTACAGGATTGTGTTGGTCTACTAAGTTTTAGATATGCTATATCATGTATTGCTTCTCTGCATACCTAATGCTGTCATCAAGTCAGCGTTTGGAAATCAGCACTTTAGCATCCCCCCCCTTCAGCATCTGTTCCATGTGTCTGACCCCGCCCATGCATCAGTATCCTATATATCTATATCACTAATAATGTCTTGTAGAGTGGCGAGGGGTCACTTGTGCTTGGCTCCTACTTTGCTTGAAAGATAGCAAACAATTCCCGTCTGTAGAGGCATCCTTCTAAGACTGGTCTCTACAGGCTCGTTTTCATATGCATTGGCAGTTACAAAACCAGAGAAGAAGAAAGATTGAAATTATTGACAAATTAAGGGAAGTGTTATGTGAAATAAAGACACCATCTAGAGCTGCACGGTTTGAAGCTTTAAGCATGTGGGAAAAGACAGTAAGAGATAAAGAGGATAAAAAGGTAAAAGATGAGATACAGGAGAAGGGAATTAATGATGACAAAAAGCTTCAAATGAATAATGATTCAGGGGATGAAATATTGGATGCAATATTAACTGAGAGTCCACCACTTTGTGGTCCCATCTACAAATACTGATAATAGTGTACCAGCAAGTACTACAGTGGCTACTGCTTCTGTTGAACATAGAGAACTGTGCAGACATTTCAAATTGACCCAACGCTTGTTTATTCAGCACTGACAGTGATACCTCCAGTGTTACTGCTTCAATTGTGATAGATGCAGTGCAAATACTACAAACTGCAGTTGCACAGACAGTGCCTAGACAAATTGTGGCTGTCCTAATTAATATGGACTTGCTCCAAAGGTTCAAAGTGCTGCAGAAGGAGTAATTATGTCAGGGTTTATTTCAGAAACTCAGAATTCACAGATTGAACAGAAACCTCCCCAGACAGTCCAAGCAGTGAAAGGTGGGGGGAAATGGTCTTTACAACACCAACAGCCCAGGATAAAAGAATATATTTGGAGATGGGATTTTACAAACCTGCTTTGAGGAAGCAACAGTGAATAAAAAGATAGAGTATGGGGAAACAAATTAACCCAGACCCTGAAAAAGAGACCGCCTAAATTTAAAATTTGGACATGAAAGAATTCACAGTCCCTGCTGTTCAAGACATCAAAATATGAACCAGTGTCAGGAAAAATAATTAATTTCCCTGAGTAAGGAAACCACTACATGTGCAGTAACTACACATGATAGACTGACTGATTTGGCTCAAAAATATGAAATTGATGTTTCAGGAAGTTTTCCATTTCAGAAAAGTTTCAGGGTACATACGGATGATGAAGCAAATGAGACCACGAGTTCTTCAGGAATGCAATTACACATTGCAGAAATAACGAAATATATTTTCAAATGCAATGGGTTTGAAAATTTAGGAGAGTGGGCAAGAAAACATGAGAATAAAAAGAAACCACCAGACCTAGCAAGTAAACTGGATAAGAAAAAGAAACCATCAGACCTTGTTGAGGAAAATAATAAACAGGATGAGGGAGAAGCTTTTCCTTACTCATTGAGAGAAAAGGTGGGAGAAGTGCATGTTCATGTTCCACGGAGCAAAAGTAAACTTGCTGCATTTCTGAACACATTCCCAAAATTGAGAGACAAGCCTATGCTGTGGTACCCACAAGTTGATGGATTTATTGAAATTTCAATGGAGTTGTGTAATAATTTGAAAATGTTCTTTGACACTGCCATGCAGACTGAATTATGGTTTGAATCTAAAGTTGTTGTGCAAGGGCCAGGTGAGGAGACAATGAAACATGTTTGCATCAATGCAGCACCATTTTCTGTTATTAATGAGAAAAATGAAGCAGTGAATTCTTTTCTGAAGGGCAGAGTGCCAGCAAAATATGTTAATTGGGTACAGATTAAAAGAACAGAAGAGCTTAAATAATTGGTTCATTGGTTTGTAAAAGTGTGTCTGGAGTTTCCACAACACAGTGGGAGAGAATGTCCTGATGCCAGTGGCTTGAGAATCTTGGTGACTCAGTTGGTTATTGGATTAATGTTCTTTGATCAGATCAGTGTGCACGTACAGCAAATATTGGTTTGTTTCCAAAGAAAGCTGATTGATGGTATTCTGAAGGGTGGAGGGTACTATAGTGTTGGACAAGGAATGAAGCAGGAAGAGTTTGAGGAAAAACCTATGATGGTACAAAGGGAGTTTGCTCAAACGTTTTCAGAATCAGTTGTTTACAGAGAATGAAAGTCAGTTACAAGATGTTGTTTCACAAGCAGAAATTAAAGGTGGTCAAGCAAGATTTGGTGTTTCACAGGATAGAAGTAAAGGTGTTTTGGTTAGTGCAAATTCAGGTATGGATGTCGCAGTGCTGGTAAAAGTGTCCTTTTGCCGTCTTTCTATCAGATTTGAACATTGGAAGAAGAAATGTGAATTTAAACCTGATGCAGTAAATGGAAATGTGCAAACATAGAGAGAAATGCAGGTGCAAAATGTGCCAGGTCAGCAAATGCAAATGTCAGTTCAGAAACGGGTACCAATGACAGGAGTTTTTCAAGCTCAGATGGTCTCAGAAAATATGGAAAAGCTCAAATTAATTAAAATCAGTTGTCCAGAGCAAGTGTGAATTCTTTGCAGAAACAAAATCCGAACCCATTTCAACAGGTTGCAGTATTTGCAAATGAGAGTTTTAACACTAGCAATTCTGACATTACCAAGTCCATTGTGAAAACAGTGGAAGGTCAGGACTTAGTTGTAGGAGTTTTAAACAGGGAAATTACAAACACAGTTTTAGAGAAGTTTGCAGCAAAACTAGGCCCATTTGAGAAAAGTTGCCAATTTGTTGTTTGTGACCCAGGCCAGACAGAAAAACATTTGTTTTGCAAATTCAACAGCACAGATTACTGTGCATCAGATGATGTTAAATATCAGATTCCAGATGAGGATGTACAGTTTAAAATGGCCCATCAAGAGACAGCTGTAGGATTGTTTTCAGACATGACAGTTGAAAAATTACTTTCTGATTTGAAAGAAATAATAAACACAGAAGTAAGGGAGTTAACAGAGAAAAATGTCAGATTGATGAAACGTGTAGAACATGTCTTATTCAAATTAGAACCAGATGACATGTATTCAAGAATACCCTCAGTTGCGGAAATTTCACCCATTTTTAGAGATAAACGGAGTAAAGGATCTTTGATGGAATTGATTGGATGTTTATGTAACTTTCTGATCACAGGTTTACAGAAACCAAATGAAAACGGAAAATTGCAGGAGATTAGCAACATAACTGTTCCATGTTGTTCTATGGTACCGAATCCAGCCAATATATTTTTTCACATTTCATTTGCTGAAGAATGGCTTACTGTTATTGATTTTTGTCAAATTCATGTCATAGTGCCATTGCATGAGAATAGTCAGGAGTACTGTCAAAAAGAAGATGAATGTTTGGGAGATATAATTGGAAAAGGAGCTAGAAAGGTGTAACCAGAGAGATTGGAAGTAATTCACCAGATGAATCCACCTCAAATTCAGAAAGAAGTCAGGATGTTTTTGGGAATGGTTGGCTGCTGTAGTCAGGGGTTACCAAACCTTTCCCTAGTGGCTAAACCTTTACTGAGACTGACACACAAAGATGTGTCTGATCCGCTTCCATTGGACAAATATTGCACAAAAGCATTGCTTGAGTTGAAAGAGAAAAAGTGTCGCACCCCGGCACTAGGGATACAAGTTTATTTAAAAGAATATACACCAATGTGCAGCAAGAGGGAGGGCTGTGATCTCGCAGTGCCTGTTCAAAAACATGATTGTGTTCAAAAGTTTGTGATGTATTTTCTGATGACCCTTGACCCCCAACCTCACAGAAATGCCCAGCTGCCTTAATTTAGTAGCTGTGGTAGATGTCAGTCACAAAAAGAGTGAGAATATAATGATGGAATTTCGAATTACTGAAATGGTCCCTTCCTTTGTGAAGTTGTTTTGGGAAAATTCTGTGACCAGGAAAAGTCTAAAATCAAATGTATTTAGCGTACTGCCAGCAAATGAAATTGTTTGTGATGAAACTGAACCTGAATGTTTAGGTGTCATGAATCTACGCATAAAGCCAAGGCTAGACTTTAATGATGAACGTCTGATTGAGCCCAACAATGTCCATTTTGTAGATGGCCCATGTTTGAAAGGTAACAATGACACATTAGGACCAGCACATGCTGTGCTCTCTATACATTATGTTGTCAAAGTTTTATGGTTGTCCGTAGTTACCTCTGTCCAAAATTCGAAATTGATTGCCATTACCTTAACATGCAGTATAGCTGCTCACATGTGAGTCAGAATTGTCATGGGGGACAAAAATGCTAATTCCGTTGCACAATATTGTCCAGTTAGCCTATGCATTCAATGGAATTTTCACATGTGAATCTGAGAAGGACATTTTCTATCAAATGTTGATGTCAATAACTTACACTTGGAAAGAATTAAAAGAGGCTCAAGAAAATGTTTCAGAATCAGAACAACAAGGTTGTATCAGAACAGAGAAAAATGACAACTGCATAATAGCAAATGTGTTATTGCAAAAATTGATGCCCAGGTATAGATGGCCAGTTTCTCTGAAATCAGATCATAATGAGGTCTCAAAGATGATGGGTGCAGAACCACGGACTGGAAAAAGATTGGATTGTAGCAATCTGCCTGAAGTTTCAAGCACAATAAAGCAACACAAAAACAACACAGAGTCTCACTTTGCAAATGACTGTCTCAGTATCACTGAAGTGGCTTGAATATGTTCATGCAAATTAACCGTGGGCGAAGTTCGCGTAGTCGCGCTTCGCGAAGCTACGCGAAGATGTACTTGCACTACGCGAGCATGCGTAGTTGCTTGGGGCGCCCGTTCGCAATGGCTTTTTCTTGTTCGGGAGCACGGTGAGCGTGTTCGGGGAGCTGTTTGCATGCTCGGGGGATAATATCTCACCATCTTACCCATGCGGTCGCCAATGGCGTGGCCATCTTGTTTTTCAATTGTTCCGCCCGCTCGTGATGCCTTATTTCCTGTTCCGGGTCGCGGATAGCGTGTTCGCGATGCGCATTGTCGTGTTCGGGAGCGCATTTTACTTGTTCGCGACCAATATCACACGAACTTACCCACGCGGTCGCGAATGGGCGTTGCCATCTTGTTTTTCACTCTCTGCTATGGTTCTAGGCCTACTTTTCTATCCTCACTTAATCTTTGTAATCCTTTGTATTTAAAACATTTTTTCTGAATTTTTTTAGTTATCATCTATCTCTCTTTCCTTAAGTTTATATTTTACATTTTATTTCTACTTTTACTGTGCTTTTTTACTTTTATAAAGTTCTTTTTTCTTCTTCCCCCTAACTTTTTTTTCCCCTTCTAACTTTTCTTTTCCGCCTCCCACCCACCCCAGAACCATGGCCAAGGGCACACCTAGTGCCAAGGGCAAGGGACCTGCAGGAGCAGACAAGGGCTGCCTGCCTTGCGGCAGAATGCGTCCTGCAGGGGTGCAGGCCCGGCAACTTTTTGGGGAGGCGGAGGTGGCCGCCCTTGTTTTTTTCATTCAGCGCCACCTCCCCTTGACCTTGGCGGCAGGCCCGGCCCCGGGTACGCTACCCAGGAGCGTTACCATCGGTGGGCGAAGGTGCGCCGGGCAGTGTTCCGGTGCTCTGGGGTCCGGCGCACCCATTATCAGCTGGCCCACCGGTGGTCCGACATCCTCGACCGGGAGCAGGACCAGTTGGACCTGCTAGGTGTCAAGGTCGTCGGGCTTGGTGAGTAACTTATTGTGTATAAATTAAATTTGACGAACAACAAGATAACTGCTGCATGCTACGCGTTGCTGGTAAATTACGTTCCAAAAAGCAAAATCTTCTGTGATTCTAGGACCCAGGTGCTCGGTGGTACTCTTACTTGTTTGCAACTTAGTTTGCGCTAGCTTGTGCTGATTATGTAAGAGTCTATCTTAGAGAACTGAAGTTAGGTAGTGCGATTTGCTAGAGAGACTCTAGTCTTTCCATTGTCCTACTGTGAAATAGTGGTGGATGTATATTGGATACTAGGTTTAGTTTGTTAGTATTAGTTAATAATTGTTTTATGCGGTCTGCGGGACGCCTCCTCTGTCACTGAGTGCTGCTTACCCCCTTTTGTACTTTGTTTAGTGAGTGGTAGGCTTAGCATGGTCAGTCAGTAGCAGAACTAGATCAGAATCATGCAAGCGACCCACAATTTGTTGTATGTATGCACAAATTTATGCATGTGTCCTCCATCTCATCTATGCATTTGATGGCTGAAAAAAATGGAAATGCAGACTTTTTTTTTTTTTTTTTTTTTTGAAACCGTTTATTACAGGTCTTAAAAGTATACAAGTATGGGCCCACAACCTTCCGGCCGGCCGCTAGCAATAGTAGGAACACATGACATATATACATGGAAAACGCGGCATTACAGGAGGGCCATTTCTCAATAGATAGCAATGTCGAAAAGCCACATCATCCAGGCCCCATTATGCGGTTTCATTTTAAATTAAGAACAACAAGAAAACCACACCCACAAGGCAACCCACAATCGAAAATAGCAGCATGTGCTCCCCTAGAGGGGGGATCCCAACTATCCGTAAAAGTCTAGAGAGGGGGAAGAGAGCAGAGCGAAGACTGGGGGGACCCAATGCCCGGCAGCAGAGAAACGAGTCGGCTAGGGGGAGGGGGCTGGCGAGGTATCAGGCAGCAACGGTGGTGCACAGATACCCCCGCGGTAGGCGTTCCAGGGGCCCCACACTTTCACCCATGTCCCAGGCTTACCCCTCGCCACATACACCACTTTTTCGCGAAACATGCACCAGTCCATGTGTTCTTTCCAGGCCGAGACCGTCGGGGGCCTCTGGGATCCCCACAGTTGAGCAATATCACGCTTGGCGACCATATATCCCAGAGTCACCCACCACGTCTGCGGCACTGAGTAATCAGTCGGTTCCCACACATTCAACAGGCATCTCCTCGCTTCAGGCAACAGCGTCACATGCGTAACCAGACGCAGCACCTCATGTACACCACGCCAGAACCCCTCCACCTCCGGGCACTCCCACAAAATATGCATAAAGGTCCCCAAAGCACCACACCCACGCTTACATAACCCATCCCCGGCATAGCCCATACGCAGAAGCTTTGGCCCCGTCATGTAGACCCGGTGGAGTATCTTTAGCTGGACGAAGCGAAGGTGAGCTGGTATGGCCACCTCCTTCGGGGAGGCCACCGCGGAGGTCCAGTCCTCGTCGTCCAGCTCCAGCCCATCAGCAACCCAAGCCGCACGAAGGGCAGTCAACAGGCCCGAGCGGTCGTTTATCAGCTTTTTATATATAAGTGAGATCGTGCTGTCCGGGACATGCCCATCCAGCACTCTGTCTTCCAGGGGGGAATATTCCGGAATGGAGGCAACATCCGTGAAGACGGAACCCAGCGCATGACGGACCTGCAAATACCGGAAGTATTCACTGCCCTGCAACTGAAATTCCGTCTGCAGCATATCGAACGTTTTAAATCCTCCCCTCGTCCAAAGATCCCCCACTTTACTGATACCTATCATGTCCCACTTCTCAAAGCCCTTAGAGGTCCACAAGGAACCTAACCGCTCAGACGCGTACAGTGGTGATGCCCGGGTCAAACGGTCCTTCCACCCCATAGCTGCATTGGCCGCGTGCCAGACTTGCACCATGACACGCGTGAGGCCCGTCAGACGAGCATCGGGCGCGCCTGAGTAGAGCGCTCGATAGTAGTCGCCACCTGGCAGGAGCATCTTGTCCATTTCAAAGGCCGGGTTTAAGGCGGGCCCGTAGAGGCCATGGTTCATGGCAGCAAGCTGGGAGGCCCAGTAGTACCGTTTAATATCCGGGAGGGCAATCCCCCCGTCAAACCAGGGGAGCGTCAGTTTAGCCAGAGCAATGCGTGGCCTCCCGTCCCAGAACAGGAGGCGCTGCAGACTCTCCACCTCACGGAAATAGCGCGCCGGGACCAAGTCCGTGGTGTTCTGCAAAGCGTATAGAAAGCGCGGCAGAGACATCATCTTGAACAATGCCGCCCGGCCGAGCGGCGAAAGCGGCAGGCGCCGCCATCGTGCGACATCCACCCGCAGACGCTGGAGAGGGGGAAGCAGATTCCGTTCATATCGGGCCTCCGGGTCCAGAGTGATGAAGACACCCAGGTACCGAAATCCCTGCGGGGCGATCTGGATCGGACAGCCCCGCGGGAGAATAGGAGCCTCCCCAGAGAGGACATACACACACGATTTAGCCCAATTGATGACGAGGCCGGAGTAACGACCAAACGAGTGTAAAACATCAACTAGGACTATAAGTGATTTACGTGGGGAGGCTAGGTACAGAAGGATGTCATCAGCGTATAGGGATACGCGATCCTCATACTCGGGGGTCCAACGGAGACCACGGATGGAAGGCTCCCACCGCAGCCACTCCGCCAGGGGCTCCAAGGCGAGCGCAAAAAGAAGCGGCGACAGGGGACAACCCTGCCGCGTGCCCCGGCCCAGCTCAAACGGGGCCGATACTCTCCCGTTCACGACCACCTGTGCCAATGGGCCCGCATACAACAATTTGACCCAACTGATGAATCCTGGGCCAAACCCGAACTTAGCAAGCATCGCCCAGATGTATGGCCACTCAAGTGTATCAAACGCCATAGTGGCGTCTAAGGAAGCCAGGATGGCCGGTTCCCGTATGGACGGGACACGCGCAAGCACCCCATGCAAACGCCGAAGATTAAGGGCTGTATTGCGATGGGGAATGAAACCAGACTGGTCCTGATGAACCAGATCTCCCACCACACCGACCAGCCGATTGGCAAGTACCTTAGCGAGAATTTTAGGCTCCGCGTTCAGTAGTGAGATAGGCCGATAAGAAGTTACCCGATCTCGAGGTCTCCCCTCCTTGTGAATCACAACGATTGTAGCCAGACGCTGGTCAAGCAGGAGGGAGCCCTCTGAGTGGGCCGCAAGGAACATTGCGCGGAGATGAGGCGCCAATGTATCCGGTCGCAACTTGTACAACTCGATAGGGATACCATTCGGGCCCATGGCCTTGCCTGAAGCGACCGAGCGTGTGGCGAGGGCAATTTCGTCAGAGGTGGGAGCGGCGTCCAGCAACACCCTGTCCTCCCCGGACAGGGAAGGCAGTGCAATATCTCTGGGCAGGGCACAGGAATCCTCTTCCGAGCAAGAAGAGACCGGGGAATACACCTCGCGGAAATATTCCGCGAAGGAGGAGACAATTTCTTCTGGTTCAGTTACACACACACCATTCGTTTTCTCAATCAGTGGGACCACACGATTCGCTCTTTCCTTTTTATCCAACCACGCTATCAGTTTACCAGCCTTATCACCCACATCACACAGCCGCCCCTGTTGCTCTCTACTAAGGCCCCTGGCCGCCTCCGTAACGAGGGCCCTATACGCCGCCTGTTTGAGCTGGAGGACATGTAGTGCGGCGTCAGTCACCCCATCTTCTAGATTACCCTCCAGCTCCGCTATTTCAGCCTCCACCCGGGTCACCTCTTCCCGCTCACGCCTCCGGGCATGGGAAATAAGGGATAGGGCCTCCCCTCTAAGTACTGATTTGAAGGCCTCCCACAGGGAGATAGCTGAAGGCACCGACCCCACGTTCTCCTCAAAATAGCGCTGGAGGGATTTAATCAAGTCAGCGCGAATGGTGGGGTCGTGCAGGTACCAGGAGTTAATTGGGACCACCCTGCTCTCAGCCCTCGGAAAGACATCAACATGCAACAATAGCGGGGAGTGGTCCGAGATACCCCGTGCCAAATGGCGCACCTCCCCCACCCTCCCAACATGGGCCGCCGGGACAAGGACATAATCAAGCCGTGAGAGACTACCATGGGCCCCCGAGTGGAAAGTGTATTGCGACTGTGTGGGATGTTTTAAGCGCCAGCAGTCCACCAATCCCAGTGTATCCAAGAGGCCGGAGAGCCACGCCTGTGCCCGGGGGAGGTCCCTAGGGGGGTGACGATCCACAGTTCCAGAAACCACCGCGTTGAAATCCCCCCCCACCACCAGAAGCCCCCCCGGAAGGCCAAGGAGGAGGTGCCCCAGATCTGCAAAGGTGGTCGACTGCAACCCCGGTGGGACGTACACTGACACAAAGACAATCACTTTGCCCTCCATTCTCCCCACCAAAACAGTGTAACGTCCCCTGTCATCATGGAGCACCTCATCAATCTCTAACGGGAGCGAGTTCTTTACCATGATACCCACACCCCTGGAGCCTGACGTGAAGCCCGAGTGGGCCACAAGGCGGTAACCACGCCGATTCATGGCGCAGAAGGAATTGCCAATAAGGTGTGTCTCCTGCAGGAAGACCACATCAGGCGAGAGTCACTTCAGATACTGCAGGACCACACCTCGTTTGATCCTGTCCCCCAGTCCATTAACGTTCCAAGACAACAAAGTCAATTCCCTACCCCCCATCATACACAAAGACCATCATTTGTCCCCCCAAGAGCACAGTAGAGCCTACACAAACAAAGGGTTGCCTTGTGGAAATAACAAACAACGCCCCATGCCTTCCCACCCCCCCCAACAAAACTCCCCCCTCCCTGCACCCCTGCATGAGCCCAAACAGCCCCCCCAATGTGCAGTGTGCCTGTCGCCCCATAGATAGTTAAACTAACTAGACCCCCAGAGGAGGAGGGAGAACCCCCAAGAGACCCCACACAACCTCCATGGGAGGGGAAATTAAACAATCCGACATATAGTCAAAAAGTGGCATCATTTTTGTCCCGAGCGAGGCCTAATATTAGTCCCTCAGTCTTGATCCGGCGAGCCCTCTCCCCCGGCCGCTCCCCCCCCCCGCCACCCCGATCCCGATCTCCAGACAGAGTATCCAACCAGTCCCCGGCCGCTTCGGGACGTTCAAAAAAGTGTGTGCGACCTTCCACCTCCACTCGCAGCTTAGCAGGGAAGAGCATGGCGTACTTGATGTTTAGGTCCCGAAGACGGCGCTTGACTCCAAGGAAGCTTAGTCTCTGTTTCTGGACCGCAGGGGTGAAATCAGGATAAAAATTAATATCCATATTGTCAAGTCTAAGCGGTCCCTGTAGTCTGGAGGATTGCAGGATAGCGTCTCTGTCCCGGAAATTAAAAATCCGGGCGATGAGAGGTCTCGGAGCGGCTCCGACCTTAGGCCATCCCCCGGGGACCCTGTGGGCTCTCTCCACAGCAAAGAATTTACTCAGCCCCCGTGGCTGGAGATGGTTGACGATCAGGTCTTCCACGAAAAGGTCCGCCGCCGCTTCCTCACGTCCCTCAGGCACCCCGATGATACGGATGTTGTTACGCCGGGCCCGACTCTCGGAGTCCTCCAGGCGACGATCCATTAGCGCACTCGCCCGAGCAAGTCGGCGCACCTCCGTTTGCAGGGCCGCCACATCCGTCGTGAGGCCCGATGAGGTGTGGGCCAAAGAATCAACTCGGTCGTTGGTCTTGGAGAGATCGGCCCTTATCAGGCCAACATCCACGAGGACCGAGTCGATCTTCTGCACCAGTGTGTCAAAGCGCTGGCCCACAGAGGCCTTCATCTCGGCGATGGCGCCCAGGACATCCCGAAGAGTCAGATCCGGAGGCAGATCGGGGGCATCAGTAGGGCCCTCAGGGGACTTGCGGGGCACCTCAGGAGATCCCTTCTGGAGGGTATAGCGATCCATGTTATTGGACTGTTGGGCTGCGCCACGCCGGGTCGATTTTACCTTTGCCCGATCGCCATCTTGTTTCGTGGCCATGGTCCCAGTCTCACGATCGCACCAGCAACGTCGTGAAGGGCGGGCAAACCGGTCCACGGGCTCCGGGGGGGTGCCACCCCCGATCTGCAGGGCGGATCACAGCCGGCGGGCAGGCGGGCCCCCCAGAGATGCCACACCAACACACAAAGCCCCGTGAACCAGCCTCGCATATACAGCCAGGAGGGTACGAAAGCGAAAGTGAAAGTGCGGGTCCCGCGAGCCGCCAAGCCCTGCCCGCCGCTGTTATTCACTTCGTCACTGGATCGCCCCACAACGCAAATCCGGGGTTCGGCTAGGAGAAGGCCGCAAACCTTGATCGGTGGTAAAGTCGGTGCCCGAGGTCCGATTTGGAAACGGAAAACGGGCGCCACCTCAGCTCGGGCTCACCAACACAGTCCCCTCATCTGGGACAGGATATGTTCAGGATAATGATAGGAGGTCGCGGAGGTCCTCGGGAGCCTCGCACCTACGCGGCCATCTTGGTTGCGAGCTAGGCTCCTCCCCCCGGAAATGCAGACTTAGTGAACAATTGGCCTGTCTGGAATAGGTAGTGTAGGTCAGGTGGTACTTACTAGGCTTCGTTAGTATTTGTAATCAGAATGATTATGGAACACTGGAGTGTTCATAAATAAGTAGACGATCCGTGAATGCAGGAAGCAGCCAGTAGTCGATCCATCTGATTAGATAGGTCAATTTTCTTGCAATTGCTATTTCCTAAAATGTTTGACTTAGTTTTCCAAATGATTTATGATTTGTTTCACAGCACTCCTTAATGTTTATCTCTTTATTTATTATATTTTACATGATCATCAGCACCACCCAGGGGCAAGACGACGGGGTCGGAGTCGGCGGGGGAACCATAGGACAGCTCCTCTACCGAGGCTCCTGCTGCTGGCCTCAGTAAGTCCTCCGGTGGTTATATTGACAGTTATATTTCTCTAACTTTTACTGCATCTTTTTTTTCCGAACTATAAATTATGGTTCCATTTTCTAATTCTATTTTGTACAAAAGCTTCTTTGACCTTGACTATCTGTTTCCAAATTATGTTTATCCCTGCCTCTAACTAAGTTCCTTCTAACTGCCTCTGCTATGACTTTCTGTACTACTGCTACTACTATTATTCTGTCTGTAGCAGAGCTTGCACAGTTGCCCACTCTTTATTGAAGGTTTTCTTTGGATTAATAAAACTCTGATTGACCAATAGCTCTAGCCACTGTGTCCTGTCCTTTGGGTTGTCCTCTTCTAGTCTTCTCAATGTTGAGGCTTTGACAATTACCACAAACAAAATGGCCACCCAGATATTTGACTAGTATTTTGGATCGGATAGTACATGATACTACTATTGTTGTAGTGATTCTGCAGAGCCACATACAGAACTATGCACTACAAAATAGAATGTTGGTGATGGGAGGTTGGACCTTACTGATCACACCTCAGTCCGAAGAACTCACGATCCCCTGACCGACTAGCTATAGTGTCTCACATTAGGGTCCCTCTCCCGACCCCCCCCCCACGAAGAAGATACACAATGTTAATGATGACTGAGACAGACAACCCAGAACATAACACCATTTTGCTCACTCACTTGTGTAAGTCCACCCCACCACACCAAATACCACAGAGTCTATGTGTAAGTTCAAAAGGTTTATTTGAAACAAGTAACAAGCTCTGTACGTCGGTATATGAAATTTAATTTACTACAGCCATCGTCAATAAGCCAGCAAAAAGCATAAGATTAAAACAGTAAACATTTACAAGTGCATGACAACAAGAACAAGAGACAAGATCTTTTGAATTCTGGAAGACCCCTCACTGTAGAACGTAGAAATACTGGTTACATCATGCATCATAAGTTCTGTAAATCTCTGGTTTGTAGAAGGGAACCTTCCGCCTATTATATGAGAAAAATGCTGTGTGTTAGCCGTTAGATAGTATACTGGTGAATGCAAGCATTTTGCAGTCATGGCAAAAAGTGCAACATACATTTATGTGATGGCTTACCAATACGGACTAACCAAACTCAATAACAAAGTGGCTTGTTTTTCGACCTCTTCACTTGTACGAAACAGTCATGTGGCCTCAAAGGCGTCTACTGAACATGTCAATAAGCTGCCAGGTATAATTAAATATGCGCCAAAAGAGTAGTAGTCGGCATGATGAATCTAAAAGGGTTACACATGGCTCAGGCTAACTTTCAAAAGAGTAGAGTAGGACTAGATGACCCTAGGAACCATATCACTACTAGTGTCTGTCTACTGAATGTACTTGCTACTCTTACTTTTCTCAATGTTCCAAGTGAACACTAATAAAATAGGGGGAGGTTTCCAGGCATCTAAAAATTTGCGATGTTTTTTTCTAGGCACACTACCAACCACTACCAACCACCAGTGCCGGCGGGGCCAGCGGCGATACGGCCATTTCGAAGGGGGCAGGAGAACTGGCGGCACCTGCAGGAGTGACAGGGGGGGAGCCAGCAGCAGTGGCCGGCGGTGGTAAGTTATATTCATTACTTCTTGACATTACTACTAGATGGAAGTGTGTTCACTACTTCACTGTACTGTGCGACTTATTAAGTTGTAGTGAACATTATACAACTTTTGAAGAAGACACCCTTTACTTAGCATTAGCAGCGTGAGTTGAGTAACCAATGGCCTCTTCTATTTGACTCCAAAATCAGCTGTGAAGGTTTTATGGAGAAGACAAACTCAGATCAGATGACCTTGATGGATGTGTTGAACAAAGAGGGAAAGAAGGGTGGAAGGACGGGCGAGATAAATAATATGACTGACTGGCAGAGAAGGATATGTTGGAAGCATGCATAGGTTGCTGATAGTAATCAGATCAGATGCATGGGTTGTTGAAGGATGGGTGGAAGGTGAAAGAGAATGCCTGCCTGGGTGGGCGACACAGTATGGGTGGATAGTACTAGATAGCAAGAATCAGCTGTGTTTGGTTCAAACTCAAAGCCAAGGCAAGCAAGCAATAGACAGCATAGGTGGAAAGTATCACTGGAGAGTCTTACTTTGAAGAAAATGTAAAAGAAACTGCGCCACAGTAGCAAAGCGTAGGGGAATATAGGTAGTATTATCAGAATACAGTTGACTCGCAGTAGTTTTCAAGCACGTCATATATATATATATATATATATATATATATATATATATATATATCTCAAGCGGAAGCCCCTTCCTCCGACTTCGGGGAGCACACCCTACCTATTAATGTATTTTCGATTGGGTCAGCCATCCTGCAAAGGGTGGCCTATCTGTTGGTTATGGTTACACAATCAATGAAAGCAAAGTACCCTATGCAGTAGCGGTTGGTGGTGGGAGAGCTAGCGGGCGGTGACATGGGGAGGGGCAGGGTGGGTGGCACTGGCAAGTAAACTATGTATTATGGCCAAATACAGGTAATCAACAGAAAAATAAATAAAATGATTTTCATTGTGCGCACTGCACCGCCAAATGCGATGCAGTGCGTGCAACAATTTTTTTTATTTTTTTGTATGTATTGTTTAATTACCTGTGATTGTCCGTAATCCATAGTTTACTACCCCCACCCTGCAGTTTCCCACGTCACCGCCCGGCAGCACTCCCACCACCGGCCGCTACTGACCTGATGTCGCTCGTATTACCATCTATAATATAAATATAAGCAATGATCGTTGGATCAGATAAATAATTAGCCTTTTTGTAGTACCCAGGGCAGGGTGTAAGTGAAATTGATCATTTGCCCTCATGTAACAGACAGAGTATGGCCAGTGCTACCGGCCGTAAGGCGCAATACAAAAATATGAGCTTCCCCACCTGCAGACAGTAGTAGTAAATAAAATGAACGTGAGTCTGCATCATGTGACTCATATATGTTTCTCTCGGGTGCAAGCTTAGCTGACTGAGATGGCATGCCGGCTACAACAAGGTTATGTAATTGCGCTAAACTAGAGATAAGAACAACACAACTGGTGTACCGGAGTACATAGTACGAGTATAATGTCGGAAACTCCCACAAATGTTAGAGTCCAAGGAAGTAGGAGTATAGATACTTACCACCAAATCGCAAATGTTATGTACTGTGCTTGCTAGTGATACTGTGACACTATGTGTTGAATGATTTTAGTGTTTGTTTTGCTAAGAGTATTGGCTACAACATGTTCTTTTTATTTCTTGATATAGATACTCCTTCCACATCCACACCAAAACCATCCAGGAAGGAGTTGGCTGCCAGGGCCCGGTGCCGTAAACTGGAGGCTATTTGCGAAGAATATCGCCGGCTGGTGGCTCAGGCGGAGGAGGAGGAGGAGGCAGCTGCAGCCTCCTCCAATGCCCCGGGCCCCAGTCAGGCCCTGCCTCCAGTTTTATGGCGCCGTGGTCCGGCAGCCACCCGCCGGCGCGCCTCCATCTCAACCAGTGCTGCCCCCCACCCTGCATGTAACTGCAGGGCATTTCGCCACCAGCTGCTCCGCCGGATGGCCCGCTTGGAGAAGAACCTAGAGGAGCGGGTAAAAATCCTGGTGGATAAACACCTGAAGGCCCGCTGACTATAGAGGACCTTGTCATTTGCCCCTTTTTTAATTCCTTTTGTTGGTGGGTGGGTTTTTGGGCGTTGGGGATTCACTTTTGAACATTGGGACTTGGACTTTCGTTGTGGACATTGGTTGGGGTTAGGGAGGGGGGTGAGTTAGGTCAGAGTGGGATAGTTTATTTTTGTTAGGGTCCATTAAATTTTATACTATTTACTTAAACATACGATGTTAATGTTTTGTGGTGGGTTACTGTTTTCCGAATTCAATCTAAGTTACATGGTTTGTTATTTGTTAACTTGCTGCTGCATGCCCGCAGTCAGTGTTTTGATTTAAAAGATCTGCCGATTTTGTAACACACAAACTGATAGATGCAGTACCCCTCACTGAGTTATTTTTAATTGTCATAATAGTACTGTCAGTCTCTCCTCCTAGTCCATTATACCTCCCACCAAACATATCTTACCTGTGATTGATGATGATGAAGTTCGGCACACTGATGGCTGCATGGTTGGTTTGCCAAATGAACGGAGAAGATGCCATTATTGTGGTGGTAGTAGTAGACACTGGCAATAGCATTTGAAAAAAGAAAGAGAAAGTCACTTGACTGAGAGCCTGTGGGAGGAGTAGTAGAACAAAGTAAACTACAGCATGGGTGGACAAGCAGAAGAAGATCGTTGCCCTGGTTGAAATTCAATTAGTGTTGCTTTCACCACATCTGCCCCAGCAGGCGTGTGATCAATTGTTGGTGTACATTTAATGTAGTCACATCACACCTCAATATAAATCACACAGCCCGGGGGAAGTGGGTTGGGGATTGATGAATGGGTGGCAAGTGGGGTTTTGGGAAAGGTTTGAGAAAGAAAAACACAGTATGCATGGACACAACAAAAGTAAAACACAATCTTGAAAGACGACCATGATCCATTATCAAATAAATCAATGTATAAAGTGAGAAAAAGGAAATGCATGCATGCTGAGGAAGTGAACTTGATGGTTAATGATGATGAGTTGTACTTACTAACTACTACTACACAATTAGACAGTACAGGGCAGAAATTATTAATATGAAATTTGCCTTGCCTGTCTGCCGCCCTCAGAGCTCAGACCGAACCAAATTACATGCTGTACCGGGCTTACTTTTATTTTTCAAGCTAGCAAAGGAAATAAAAATAGTTGTAGGGATCAATTACCAAACAAACCACAACACACAGTCGTAATGATTGAAGAGAAAAAAGGAATCAAATAAATTTAAAGACGAATGATACTAAAGTTACTGTATTATCCTGGTCCAAATGTGGAGTTGCATCATTCTCGTCATTCATCTTAGTCCTCCTTTCCATGGACACTCAGCACATCAATCTTTGGTACCACTGCCTGCCTGATGCGGATTGGTAAGTGTGAGTTGTTTCTCCCACTATAGCACAGGTTAAAGGCCGGCCTGTAAGTGTAGATGGAAAAACAAAAGGGGTATTGAAAAATAACTGCATTAAAAAAAAAAATCAATTACAGTGGAGTGCAAGAAGAGAAGACAAGGCTCTTGAGAGAACACTTTCAGACTGAGGCAGCTTGGATAGGATACATAGTGTCTACTCTACAACATTAAGCTACAACAACAACGGGACAGGATCCAGCACAGCCACAGAACAGGACAACCGCGGCAGAGGCCAGGCACCCTACCCCTTACCTTACATTCTGACCGAGCCAGACAAATTGCATATGCACTGCAGCAACCTAGCATTTTCCACATGAAGTGACTAAATCAATGCGCCACTGTCCCTCATACCACTACACTACACTCTACTCCAGTCCACACCAGTACACGGACATGTAGCCTAGGTCTGCTGTGGTTCTTGTTGAAATGGTTTACCTTTTTAGGCAGGCCATGAAACGCAGTTATTCCATCAATTATCTCCGATCCAACTGACTGACTGTGTGCAAAGATAGTATGCTCAGCAGCATCATGATGACCATGTGGTACGTGTTCTCCAACACCAACTCAGTCTGTAGTGACTGATTAAGTTTATAATATATTACAAAATTGCAACGGATATTGGGCGGCACCTGCAGTGGTAGGAGTACAATGTGGTTATTAAACAACAAGGAAACATTGACTGTCACCTGAACTGAGTCACTTTTACTTTGTTGATAAACTAGTATAGTTCGACTTCATGCACATTCATTCGTAGTTAGCAAGCATCCAATGCAATGTATGCCATCATTCACAATAATCACTCATTACCTGTCTTATTGTTCTCTTTGGCTGTCAGATCTGTTGCCTGCCTAGCCTTCTGACAGTCAGTGATGAGTTTCTTTCGGCTTGGAAACAAAACGAAATATAGCTGGAGTCACGTTTCACTTCTTATGGAGGGACTGTTAGAGGCAACATGTATTGTACTATTCTCCATCTCCATCCAATGTCTGGCTTGCTTGAAATGTATTTAGGGAGAGTAAGGAAGATGGAGCAGGACTCTGAGGAGTGGAGTGGACAGTTATACACAGACGTGCAACTCCAATAGGGAAATAAAAAGAGGAGACTGTTGATGGATTTGTTGTGATTAGATTTTGAACCAGAAAAACAGATACACAGTCGCACACAAATAAAGGAAGGGAGAACAATTTGAAAGCCTAGTTGTCAGGAAAGAGGAGCTCGTCTTCAAACTCTGGTGGTTCGAAGAGAAGTACGTCAGGTGAGAACCCACTACTTATGTCATCAAAGTCGCTTTCCTCTTCCTGCTGTGATTCACATATTTTGTACTCCAGTGGTATAAAGTGTTAATTCCTTTTGATCATGGTTAACCTCTCCGCGCTTTTGGGCGAGAGACTGGTCCTTTTCACAGTAACAATGGCACCAGCAGCACTGAAAACACGCTCTGAAGAGACACTTGCAACAGGTCAAGCCACATACTTTATCGCCAGCCTGCTGAGCACTGGCCATTGGCTTCTTTTCCCATACTAATACACCAATGGGCTTCGCTCCATGAAGACCTCTGTTGTGTCATCTAGATAGGCCTGAACCATCCGCTCAATGTTATGGGGTGCTCCGATTTGCTTGGCTTCTTTTGTCTTTGCATCAGTCATGGACGTACAAAACCCTTTCCGTAGAAACCAATCACCTACCGTTTTTTTAATGTGGCTAATGATCCTGTTGGTGCTGTTGATGTTATTGCTGGCAGTGTTGTTGACTGCTGGGAGGCAAACGCCCTGCTCTCGGCCTCTGAAGTAGAACTTGACTCTGGGTGCCCTGCAGTACTTTTTCTGCCCTGGGGTGGCGGGCCTCTAATTAAGATCTGTTCGTTTTCAAAGTCAGTGGCTTCCTCAGCTATCAAAGTTTTGTACTTGGCAACATCCACTTCTGAAAAAGGAATTACTTCATTACTGCTCAGCAATGATTTGTAATGTGGATCCAAAATTGAGGCAGTAATGTAATGTCGATGTGACACAATGTTATTTTGAATCCTTGTATTGTCAGATAAGCGAGCGGCTAAGGTGTCCACCAAATAATATGCGTCTATTTTGTCATCCACACCTGCGTACATTTCTGACACCTCCTTCAGCTGTTGCTCTAGCATGCACAACAATGGGATAGCTTGGCCCATAGTACAGTCCTCCCTGCTGACTTCACGTGTGAATACCTCAAAAGGAAGTAGCATCTCTGTCAGGCATTTAACGAGGTCCCATTGGGCCATCCTAACGGTCATGCCTTTCACAGTAGGATCTCCTGACCTTTTCATGACATAAGCATTGAGTGGTATGTACTGCTCAAACAGACATTCAAGCATGTAATAAGTTGAGTTCCAACGTGTTGGCACCTCCTGGATGAGTGCTTTGACTGGCATTTTATGCTCACGTTGAATGACCCTCAGCTGCTTCCGGGCTTTAAAAGAATGGTTGAAATGTGTGCGTATTCTTCTGCAGGTGGTCAGTAAGCTGCTGACTTTGCTTTCATTTTTCAGAAAGTCTTGAACAACAATGTTAATGCAGTGTGCCAAACACGGGACCCTGAAATAGCCACTATCTTTCATGGCCCTAACTACATTACTGCCATTGTCCGTGGCAACAAAACCAATGGTAAGCCCTCTTGGTCGCAGCCACTCAAACACCTTGCTGTTAAACTCATCCAAAATGTTTGCAGCAGTATGAGATTTCTCCATAGCAAACATGGCTACAGTTGCATGTTTGCGAGTGTCTTTAAAAATCTCAGCGGGGTCAACAACACCGTCAGATATCTTATCTTTAACACCGGAAAAAGAGACCCAGTGTGCAGTGATGCACATGTAATCAGTGGCTTGGCAACTGGTCCACATGTCTGTTGTCAGGTGGATACTCTGAACAGCACTCTGTTTTATGGCTTTTCCAAGCAATTCCAGCACGTCGTGATGTAGTGCTGGAACAGCAACTCTTGCGAAATAGCAGCTGGGAACTTTCCATTTTGGGCAGATGGTGGTCACAAATTCAAGAAAACCCACCCCTTCAACAATAGAAAAAGGGAGAAGGTCCAGTGCTAACATTTTAGCCAGCTTCGCATTGTACAACCGTGCTATTGGGTGGTTGCGTTCGTACTGCCCCTCCGGCCTAGTAAACATGCTAAGAATGGTAGGCTGTGTGGTATTCCTTCCTGTGCTCAACGTCGCACTTTTTTTGAAAGCAGTACTCCTTGGTGTCTCAGGCTGACTCTTACGCCACTGAGATGTGGCTGAGGATGTGGGTGTTACCACTGCAGTGCTGGGGACAGGGCTACTTTGTGTACCACTACCACAGAGAATGTCTCCCTCTTCTTCCTGTTCCACCGTGAGCGGACTTTCTACTCATTTATCCCCAACAGCAATGGTTCCAGTTTTTATGCGACTAAGGTGCTCCTCCCACTGGATTGCGTGGTGCTTTTTCAGATGGGTCATTTGGCCTCCGGTACCATGGTTTGTACCAAGCTTACCACGGCTAACAGAGGTATGACAAACGGAGCATATAGCAATGTTCTCCTCCTTTCCGCTAACCATAAAGAAGTCCCACACTGGGGAGCTTAACTTTTGTCTCCTGCTGGAGGTGCCACTTCCAATGCCGGATGAACTGGAGGGTGTGTTGAATTTGACTCTGTGCAGTACCACTACCTACTTCTGCTGAGGTGGTGCTTGTGCTGGATGTAGGACGCTGCCGGCCCTTTGCTAATGTAAATATGGAAGCTGGAGGTCGTGTTGGTGTTACCTGTGTTGGAGGCATGCGTGCTACATCCCTCGCAGCCATTTTGGATAGTGTAAAAATGTTGGTCTCCATCTTCTCAGGCCCGGGAGTGATGTTCGTGATGACTGGTTCATCATCATCATCCTGCTCTTCTACATAAACCTCCATCAGTGTAAGGCTTTCTGGAACCTTCCTTTTCCCATGCCTGCTCTTGTGACGTGTTTCCCTCTCAGACTCAGTTTGTGGCTTCCAAGTGGCATCTAGATCATCAGAAGGGGGGCTTGGTGAAGACCTTGATGTACTAACCCTCCTTTTCCTTGCTGGGGATTTGGAAGCCAATGGATCTTCTGAAGGAGTGGCTTCCTCTTCTTCCTCTGCATGAGGCTCAATTTCCTGAACTGCCCCTACTTCAGGAGGAGCTACAGCTACTATTGCGTGTGGTGGTTGCGGCTGTTGACCACTTATCTGCTGTGTTCCCTCCTTCGTTGATTGTGTACTACTTTGAGATAGCGATAAGTTTAGTTCAGGCTCAGCCTCACTGCTTTTCACCATAAGGCTGGCTACCTCTTCCACAATCATCTGCTTGGGCCTGGGTTGGTGGGTTGGGCCCACTGATGCGGAGGTGCTGCCCCCAGCTTGGCCCCCGGACACCGCTGCTGCAGGCGTCATTTTTGGTGTCCCAAAAAAGGTTTTGGGAGGCACACCAGACTCAAGTGACACTTCCTTCTTCTTTTCCTTCTTCTCCATGGCAACTTTCTTGGTACCGGAGGACCTGCTAGCTGCTTTCTTTGGGGGCATCTTCTTCAGATGTCAAAACAGCACTCCGTTGCAGAGATGCCTGGTCAGGTCACTCACACGTCACGTCGTGTACAGCAGCAGGACGTCGGTCTGCAACCACAACGGTCGATGATGACACACCTCCTCTGTTTTTTGTGCACCTAAAAGCAAAAAAGCCAGAAGAACATCAGTCAAAAGATCAATAATATAATATATAACTTCTTAGTGCCTGGTGGGTGGTCACAATTATTAAATTTTATGAAGTCAGTGAACAACAACAGTATAGCCATTTATGAGACTGACAAGGCCAGGGCTCCTGGTGTACTTGTACTGTGTACACTCAGGAAGAAGAATAGCAAAGAACAAAAACATAAATGTAGTGTACCCTGTTTGCCCTAAATATAAATTTGTGCATCTTATGGGATGGATGCAGCATCAGGGAGCAACAACAACTAACATATACACATAAAAACTAAAGGCATTTATTTACAACATCCAAAAAGTGAAATATACCCCCGAAAAAAAGTAAAGCCCACATTTTACAATTCAATCCAAAGCCATACATGATGTTGAAATTTAACGCACAACACAAAAACAGTTGTTTAACTTCCATTCACCTGTGATGATTGATGAGTAGTACCCCTGGGCCTACTGTACGACTAGGCCACAAGCTTGGAGGCCTATGGAAAAAGCACAGTGGCTGGTACCACAAAATGGCCGCCACCAGATGGCCAGGCTACTCACAAAAACAAGAAAAGGTCAGGAATACAAGACAGACAATGCAGGCCTATTGCAAAAGCACAATGCCTGCCTCCACAAAATGGCCGCCACACATACTCGGGCCACCCACCACAATAATAACAAAAAAAGTGATTACAAAGGACAGGAACAGGAAGTTGTAGTCTCTGTGGAACTTACTTCCTCTCCTAAATATTTAAAAAAAAAATAAAAGTGACACCGTGCTCCAAAACTACAGCAGAATGACAACCTGAGGAGTTTTTTTTAGCAAAATGCACAAAATCAGCGTTTTCGAGAAGGATTTATGTTGCTCGCGAGATATTGTTTGCCATATTGCAAATGCTGCGTGTTCAGGATCGCGAACTGTACAAAAAGGCTTTATCGCATGCGCGAACACGCATATTGAGAGCGCAAAAATGACAAAAACTAAGTCCGCGTTGTCACGCTGTGCAGAGTTACCGAAAGTACGCAAGCTGAATCCCTAGGGTTACCTACTGGCTGAAAAGCCCTATTTATTTAACACACACCCAAAAACTGCTATTCCACCCCAAAAAACACCTTTTGCAATTCAATCCAAAGCCATCCATGGTGTAAAAAAATTCAACAGACGACACAAACTGTAAATTTAAATAATGCACCAAAGATTTGAGGATGACTACCTCTGGGCCTACTGGCAGACTAGGCCACAAGCTTGGAACAGAATGGCAAAAGCAAGCACACTGCTTGGATGGCTCCACAAAATGGCCGCTACACACCCACAACAACAAGAAATGGAAGACAGACAATGTAAGCCTATGGCAAAAGCACAATGCCTGCCTTCACAAAATGGCCGCCACACACATGGCCAGGACACAACAACAACAAGCATAAGCCAAGGGGAACAAAGAAAAGAAATGCAGGCGTTTATGTAAAAAGCACACACTACTAAACTACCACCACAAAATTGCCACAAGCCACATGGCCACTCACAGTCACAACAGACCATGGAGAACAATGAACTGAAGCAGGCCTATATATGACCGGACAAAGGAGGCCTGCTGAACAAGACAGCTTTAATACAAAAATGAAATTCAACAGGGCTACGAAAGGATTGGAAAGAAGTTACACATCAAGCACACACATCCAACAAAGGTATTTCACACACACACACACACACACACACACACACAGTGAAATACACCACAGCCACATTTAGCATTTCAATTCTATGCCATCCATGCCCTACATGATGTTGAAATTCAACAGACACCACGAAACATGGACCCATGGGTACCCTACTGGCTGAAATTGCAGAATAAAACAACTAAGCCCCTATTGAAAGTACAGGCCACCCACAACAATAATTTTTAAAAACAATGAAAATCCCAGAATAATGTAGGTATAAACAAGCCCCAATTAAACAAACACACCAATTCTCCAACTTACTTGTAGTAAATTAAATCTCAAATAAAAAAGTCCTCAAATAAATCCAATCCAATGGTATGATGCAGCAGACAGACACAAAAAGTGATCCTTCCAGCTCCAAATCCAAATGAAAGTGAACAGCACATGGACAAAGCACTGGGAGGAGCCTGCTGGGCAGGAACAGGAAGTTGGAGACTCAGGGGCACTTCCTTCCTCTTGAAAAAAAGAGTAAAAAATTAAAGGACTCCTTACACAAAAGACTACAGCAAAATCACAATCTGTGGAGTTTTTCTGAGCAAAATTATCATTTTAGAGAAGGTTTTATGAAGCTCGAGAGATATTCTTCGCCAGACGTTACTGCGCGCGCAAGAATGAATATAGAGCGCGCGAGGAAGCAAAACTACTACGCTACGCGCTAGATTGCGTAGCAATCTGCAACTTTGCGCTCTACGCAAATCGCGAAGTTGCCTAAACTTCGCAAGCTCCGCGAACGGAGCGTACTTAAACGCCCAGGCTTAATGCAAATGCACTTGTGAAAATCACAGATGAGAAGACCAGCCATTGCTGTGAAGGATTGGCTGATGTGGAGCGTATAGTTTCTCACCAGTGTGCAGCTGCTAGACAAGATCTGCATAATGGATGGTGCCAAAACTTTGATCTGAGAGATGCTGTGAAATGGAAAAGCCTGTTCCAAATGATCCTGGCAAAGACTGTTGTGAAGTGTGGTGGCCTTCCAAATTAGGTGCCTGCCTCTCATACACGTATGGTCCCGTGTCCCCTTGATAAAACAGCTCCTCTTCAAGAAGATATGCCAGCAGTGTTTGAAAGTCCACAGAAGAGGGTCAGTCAAGCTGTAAGGGAACACATAGAGTGCGAAGCAGCACTAGATCAAATTAAAGTGGCACTGGAAAAGCAAAAAGTGGAAACTGACTCAAATGAAAGTGATGTCAAAAGGCTGAATGAGTCGGGTGCAGCCTCTGAAGAAGGAATTAGTGCTGTGGGCCTATGAGTGGAGTTAGAAACAAAGCTGGCTGAAAGGGTAACCAAAACGTCTACACTGGTTTCTTGAAAAATCATTTGCACCCATAGCTGAAACGTCTGAATTTGAACAAAGTGAAGATGAAAGTGAAAGGCTTGGATTGAAAACGTGCAAAGAATTGAAGGTGCTCTGTCAGAGTTTTTCAGCACCTGACTGGTCAAATTGCATGGAAAAGTACAGAATACAACACTGAATGAACTTTGTAATGCAAGGCTGGAACTGTATGAGCCACCTTAATGACAAGCTGGTGACAAAAAGGGCCAGGAAATGCTGAAACAATAACAGAAGAAATGTCAAGAGCTGAAAAGAAAACAATCATTGAATGAAGAAAAAGAAAATAAATAGAAAAGATAACTGTTCTGTTGGATCTTTTATTATTTTAGTTACTTATTTTAGAGAAAACTAACTGTTCCAAGAAGCTACTTACAGAACTCTGCACTTAACTTTTGAGCTTGGCTATATATGATCTCATTACAGACAAAACTTGTGTTGCCTTAGAAATAGAAATACAATTATTATATGCTCAGCTTTTGTAATAACACATGATAAAGAACATACTAGTTTTAGTAGGGTATTTCTTTATATACCTGAGTGAAATTAAAGTGTGCTAATGAAATTACCATGTCTGCATACATTAAAGATGAATAGTAATATTTTAGTTGGAGAAAAAACATGTTTGACTCTGACTAATAATGAGTGAGAAATGTAACGTGAAATTAAATAAGTGTGATAATTAACAAATCATTTGAGGTATCAGGATTTGTTTATTATCAAAGGGAGTATTGCTGGAGCTAAGATTTCACCTATAAGATTTATGTATTACTATATGACAAAAAGCTGCTTTAAGTTTCAGACAAACTGCTGTTTAAAAAAAAATGGCACGCAGAGTTTTGATGCAAGGGAAAACATGAATGAGGCATGCGCAGATGCTTAATGAACCATTTAGAACCATGCTCAATTAATTAATCATGGTTGTTTAATTGTGTTTATTTTAGCTTTAAACTCCCTGTAGAATGTACATTTAGTTTGGAAAATGTGTTTTGAACTTTCAAAATGGCATATATTTGTGCTGAATTAACACACGTTTTACAGTGTAGAAAGGCTGAATTTGCTTTGGCAGGCTCAGCTCACTGCGGCCCTTTGGCCTTGAGATAAGGAATGCTTTGCTTCCTGTTCCTCTCATCTCATGACCTTTCTTATAATTTACGCCTCCTGTTTCTGTCTCTTCATGAAAAGACCTTGCTTGTAGCATACTTTTATCTCGATGCAGTTTGTTTAAACAAAGCTTTATTCACTTCATCACGTAGAGAGAAAACTGAGAAGCACACATTTTTATTAATGATGACCCTTCCTGCAAAGAAGCGCTGTTCCTGTGTTGTTGCTGTCTGGCCACTTCGCCACGCCTCGCAGCCCCCGCTTCGCGGGGGCCGCTCGTAGGCTTAGACTCTCTCTGGGGAACATCCTTTCTGCCTCCCTTCACGTGCTCTGAGCACCAACGCGCCCCTTGCAAGCTGTCATCTGGTCAACAGGGGTAGAGGCGGGACTGCGAGGACCAGCATTCCTAGCGGCGTGGATCGGCCGCAGCTGGTCCTCTTCCCGCCCCCTCCTCCTCCTCTTTAAAATCTGTGTGGAGTGAGTGAGCCTTGGGACCCTTCCTGCAAAGAAGCGCTGTTCCTGTGTTGTTGCTGTCTGGCCACTTCGCCACGCCTCGCGGCCCCCGCTTCGCGGGTGCCGCTCGTAGGCTTAGACTCTCTCTGGGGAACATCCTTTCTGCCTCCCTTCACGTGCTCTTAGCACCAACGCGCCCCTTGCAAGCTGTCATCTGGTCAACAGGGGTAGAGGCGGGACTGCGAGGACCAGCATTCCTAGCGGCGTGGATCGGCCGCAGCTGGTCCTCTTCCCGCCCCCTCCTCCTCCTCTTTAAAATCTGTGTGGAGTGAGTGAGCCTTGGGACCCTTCCTGCAAAGAAGCGCTGTTCCTGTGTTGTTGCTGTCTGGCCACTTCGCCACGCCTCGCGGCCCCCGCTTCGCGGGAGCCGCTCGTAGGCTTAGACTCTCTCTGGGGAACATCCTTTCTGCCTCCCTTCACGTGCTCTGAGCACCAACGCGCCCCTTGCAAGCTGTCATCTGGTCAACAGGGGTAGAGGCGGGACTGCGAGGACCAGCATTCCTAGCGGCGTGGATCGGCCGCAGCTGGTCCTCTTCCCGCCCCTTCCTCTTGTTTTTCCTTCATAGCTTGTGTGGACAACGCGCACGCGGGACGCGCGCGGGGCAACGGCCGGGGCGAAGACCGGGCTAAGAGCGGGCCGTTTGAGGCCGTTCGAGGACGGCAGAGGACGGCCCTGGCCCACCCCCCTTATTGCTCCTAACCTGCTTGTTATTGTATCATCGTGTTGAGACAGGTTAGCTTAAACTGAAGCTCCCTAGTTAGTAAGTCGAGTGACGACCCTGATCTCATCGTAAGCACCATGAGTACTAGGATGACACGTAGCAAAGCCTCCAAAGGTGGTTCACAAATCTGTGGCCCTATGGACGACTTCATCACCCGCACAAATATAGCCATCGATGAAGAAATATCTAAACTTCAAACCCGGGTATCCCTAGAATTGGTAGCTGCACGTAGGCTGTCCGAGGTAATTGCCCTCTCGAAAAAATCATCCCTAGGACATATAGCCTCTGCTGTCACTCCAGCACGCCCTGCCCGCCCAAATAGTATTACCACCCAGGTTGATTTACACCAGCCCCCGATTACTTCCACCCTCACTCCGCCCTTAGAACAATCACGCATTACAGAAGAGCTAAGTTTCGCTGCACCTTCTCACGCCCAGACCCCCACCCTTAATCCCCTTTCCCAAGTATTCCCAACTACTTCCCGTGTTAGTGGTGCACAACCCAAAAGAAAACGCCAATTACGCTCAGCCTACTCTCGTAAAAAGGCAAAGGTCGCAGTCTCCCACCAGCTCACAATGACCAACACTCAGGCACGTAATGCTTTATCTGAGGGTTCCTCGAGCACACAGTCAGTATGCCAAAGTATGGGAGAGGGTCCAGCCAACACCACCCCAGTAGACGAGGGGGCGCAGGTACAAGACCAGGGAAGGAATGATAAGGAATTTATAGATCAAGTCTGGGAAACATTAAAAAAACTTCTCTCACCACTCGACTTAAGATTGTCTAGGATAGAAAACAATCTACTCGAGATGGAGAAGAGCATTATTGCTCTGGCCACTCTTGGCCTGAGAAGTCTCGAAAACCAGGGCGTGTCCTTATCTGACCCACTTTCGCCAGCCCCTGTTTTGCAAGCTGAGCAGCACCCCCCACCAGTACCTGTTGCTGTAAGGCCTGTTCCTAAGCCGAGGACTGTGGCTGTGGATCAAGTTTCCATAACCGCTAAACCTCAGGCTAGCAAACCGCAGATTCCCTCACGGAACTCTAAGCCTGGAAAAGTAAATCCAAACCTGGTAGCATCCGCCAGACCCCAGCCTGCCGAAACCCAGGGTCCTCGTCCAAAAGAAAATTTTAGAGGAGGCTATATAGACCTTCCACCAGAGGCCAATGACTATGTGGTCGTGTTGACAGGCGTCCCTGTGATTGGCACTGACCAACACGAAAACCACTGGTCCTTGAAAAATAAAACTATGCACTGGCTTAACGTCAACAGACCGATTCCCAATGGCAAAAGAAGCCGAGTAATGATGGTCCGTAGAATACCCTGGGTGGGCCCAACCAAGAAATCTAAGCAAGGGGACTGTGTAGTTGTAACTTTTGAAGACCCACATACGGCGCACCATATCTGTTCCTGGCCAACTAGTGAAGATTCTTTAGTCATACCAAGGCCGATATCCTATTTTTACCCCCCACGCCAATTGCATACCCAAGCGGATAACTGGTCCTTGGTGCAGTACCACCCATGGAACACCCATCCCATGAGGCAAAAGAATACTCTTTTACACTGGAATGGCCTTTCAACCTACAATAGATTTGGAGGCCTGGAGGAGGTCGATTGACTTTCTATGTTCCCAGCATGCCCACAACTAGAAAAAGCATTGTCTCCACATGTTATAGACATAATTGGAAATCCAACCAACGGCCCTCCAACTAGCCAAGCCGGGCTTCTGACTCTCTTGCCCCGGGCCATGGAACCGATCAAAATGGCCATTTTAGATTGCAAAAGAGTGGAAACGAGGCCAGACAGCCTCTGTTCGATCCCCCCCCTCCAGTACAATCTAATCCAATGGAGATCGACCTGCCTGATAGAGTTGCCTCCCCAGGCGATTCTTCACTGAGGGTCTTAAGCTGGAATGTGGCTGGCCTTGCACGTAACTTTGATAACCCGGAATGGAACACCTTCCTGGCACCCTATGACATTTGCTTGCTACAGGAAACATGGTGCCAGGAACCTAGACATAGAGTGGGGTTTTCGACCTTCTATGTTCCGGCTGTATGTCACCAAGGTTCTAAAGGACGCCCATCCGGTGGTCTTCTCATCTGGATCAACATAGCACTAGACCTCAGTGTTTCTCAAAGGACCACCGAAACACCTGACCTTCAATGGCTAACAGTGCACTACAAAGGGGGAAGGAAACTAGAACTATTTAATCTCTACTTAAGGGGCAATAGGAACGGAGGATCTCTAAACTCTTTAGGCTTAAGTAACTACCTGTCTGCCTGTGACGCCGACTCTCTCGTCCTGCTGGCAGGCGATTTTAATTGCTGTTTTGAGCCTTTAGCCAAAGAAGATATTCTGGATACCAACGAGGAGGATAACAGGTGGGGCATCCCTATTTTGAACCTCGAACCGATCCCTAAATGGTCACAAAAGGCGATCGATATAAATGCTCTTTGCATGGAGCATAACTTGAGAGCAACGAATGGGCGTTCTAAATCAGATCCCATGGGTGCCCATACATACAATAGGACGGGCCACTCATCCAGAATTGACTTTGTTATGCTCAACTATAACCTCTGGCCATATCATCAAGACATGGAGGTTATAGAGACCTGTGACAGCGACCACAACCCTCTCGCTTTAACCATTTCTGTCCCCTGGCAAACTGGGTCTCAAGAAACCACTAATCAGTTATGGAAAGCTTCACATGAGATTCTTCCCTCAAACTGTGGCAGACGTCTTAAATGGGCAAGTCTCAGCGGATGAGGCTAGGATGTCACAAGCTGAAACCATCTTACTAGAGGCTGAATCTAGGCTTGATAGCACGAATAGCGATAGCAAGATGTTTTTATCGTTATTTACGGAGACTGTAACGGCACTAAGTGGGCTGTTCATCATTCCCAAACCCAGCTCCAGAACTGCTTCAAAGGGGACTCTGAGAACAAGTGAAAAGTGGTTCACAGCCAAGTGTCGACTTGCTAAGGGTGATCTTGTGGCTGCAGTAAAAGGAAAAGACCAAGCTACCATCAGGTCTGTAAGGAAACTTTATAGGAAAACTGTGACTGAGGCCAAGCGGACATATGATTTCAACTTTTGGCGTGACCTAACGGAGGCGAGCACAAGGAAAGATGCTAAGGGGTTCTGGGACTTGCTAAGATCAAGAGACAAGCCCATTGATCAACAACTGACTTGTAATATCCCTGGTGTTGCCTGGTTTGCCCACTTTTCGAAATTGTATTCGGCTCAGACAGGGCCTCCGCAACCAGACCCGCTCCCAAGGCTCAGTTCCACAGATCTCCCACCAAATGAAGTCCTATTTACCACCTTGGAAGTAGAGAAGGCAATCAGGTGTATTGTTTCCAACAAAGCGGCAGGACCTGATGGGATCCCGGGCGACTTGATAAAAAATAATCCCCCATTTTGGAGCAGATTAATTGCTGCTCTTCTTAATGAGGTTATGTTGGGGGGGTCTTTCCCTGACTCTTGGAGGGGCGCTGAAGTAGTCCCCATTTTCAAGAAAGGTAGCAGGGAAGACCCAGCCAATTACCGCCCCATCAGTTTGCTGGATTCGACGCAAAAGGTAGCGGGGAAAGTGGTATTGGGCAGGATTCTGGAGTGGGTGGATGAAAATCAGATATTGTCTGATTTCCAAGCGGGTTTTAGATCAGGGACAGGCACCGTCGAGCAGACATTCCGCCTTTTAATGCTCTATTGGAAGGTAGTGGTGCTAGGAGGGGGCAGCTTATACTTAGTCTTCATAGACTTAAAAACAGCCTTCGACCTGGTTCCAAGAGCATTATTGTGGAAGGTCCTTGACGAGTTAGGTCTACCTCCCTATTTGTTTGCCTTGCTGATAAAATTCCATGAAAACAACTTTGCCCAAATCAGATGGGGTGCCCAGGGAGAAAAAACCCCGTGTATTCCAGTAGACAGGGGCGTCCGCCAGGGGTGTGTGCTTGCCCCCACTCTGTTTTCGCTTTACGTCAATGGAGTGGTGGAGCACCTTCTTCAACATCCTGCAGATGCACCATCCCTGGCTGGAAGGAAAATCCCGATGCTCCTGTTTGCGGACGACACCCTCCTGATTTCGAAATCACCTGCAGGCATACAGTCACTACTTTCCAGCTTCAAGGCCTTCTGTGACACCAAGGGACTGGCCATAAATATTGGCAAGACCAAATTTCTTGTCCTCAACCCCCCTAAGAAATCTGTTAAACCCCCCACTCTAGACTCTGTCACATTAGAACGGGTCAAAGAATTTGACTATCTAGGCATACGTCTTTGTGATAGTATGAGCTGGAAGCCCCATCACCAAAAAGTGTTTCTAACCCATAAGAGGGTTGTTGGTGCTTTACTTAAAGAGCAGCGTGCTTCCTCCATAAAACCTATTGGGGCACTTCTTGATATTTATAGGGGTAGGGTTGTGAGTGCAGCACTGTATGGCGCAGAACTTTGGGGTACCCAGAGAGCGGATACTTTGGCCCACCTAGAAAATAAATTTCACAAAGATCTGATGAGGCTACCCCAGTGCACCCCCACAATCCCCCTCTTGCTGGACGCAGGTACCCGTCCAATCTGCGAGCAAGCTAAATTACGCCCCTTACTACTATGGTCTAGAATTTGGAACGTCCCCGAACTCCACAGCTATGCAGACGCCCTAAAAGATGTACTGTCCTTACCTGGCTGGCATAAGATCGCCTGGCTCAGAGAGGTCAAGAGGGCATTATACAAGTTCGGTCTGGGAGCTGCGTGGGAAAATAAAACAGCACCTCCTAAACAAGAACTGAAGAAGGCTTACTGGTCTTGGGTGGATAACGAGAGACTTGGTAAATCAAATCACCCAAGATTTGTTGCCAACTTCTTGATGGTTAAAGATATCCCCTCCAGAGAACCATATTTGGACTTGATTCACAGTTCACATGATAGGGCATTATATTTTAAATTCAGGGTTGGGGTCTTACCTTTATGTCAGTTTACCTCTACCTGGAAACCACCACTGCAAACTGTACCCTATTGCCCATTCTGCGAGCTAAAAATCGAATCTGTCGCACACTTTCTATTTGAGTGTCGAGTCTATATGGCCCCTAGACGGAGGTGGTTGAAGCCTCTTTGTAGGAGCCTGGGAACTCGCTCACATCTGGAAGCTATAAGAATACTGCTCTCAGATACAAGACCCTTTTTTGCCATTTGTTTGGCTAAATTCCTAGGCTGGGCTTGGCGCATAAGATCTGCTAAACAACTGACGATACAGTAAAGTGTCCCTTTTTCATTTTTCATAAATTTTAAGATTATCTCGTGTAAATATGAAATGTTTTTAATGGTAATATGAATTGTAAATTGCTTTGTTTCGACCATTGTTTTTATGCTGTCATGTTTTGCTTTTATGATATGTTTCTATATCGAAATAAAGCTTTACTACTACTACTACTATTAATGATTCATACTTTTGGTTGGAGAAAATGTTATTGTTTTCAGGATGTGAAGTCATTTAGCATAAGACTCAAATGTGTTACAAGAACTTGCCTGATTGATGACGTGTCCAGTCAACCCATGGGGTGTCGATGTGTTTTGAAGCTCCTATTGGACAAGCTACGAAGACCAAGTCACGTGTATTTTTGATAGATATATTGGTTGCTAGCTGAGAGGTGTAAGCTTTTGCTCATTTGTGTTTTTTCTAGCAGGACGCGAGGCAGAACACACAGTTTTTTTTTTTTTAAAGTTCTGTGAAGAGAGAGAAAGGAGGGGCTCATTCAATGAGCAGCTTCTGTGTCAAACACAGAGAGGAACAGGACAGGTTTAGATGCTAAATCTCCAAGGTTTATACTTTGACTAACTGACTCTGCAAAGATTTATTTCTCTTATGCATTTATTTCTTTTTATGGGAGACTTTTGCTAATTATTGATTAGCCTTGCAAAACTTACTCTAGAATTATGTTTTGTTAGAACTCTTTAAGAGTTATGACTGACACAGAAATATATTTACCTTCCTTTATGGAGTGCTTTGTATGCAACCTATAATATATTCTGTATTAATTTTATTTTTTCCTCTTTTTCAATTCTGTAGCCTGATTATTTGACTAATGAATAAAGAGTCAGGGAACTTTGACTTTTGATTAGAAAATAAAACCCTTTAAAACTACTCACAACTCTCATTATTGCCTTAAATATTCTTTGCATTTGATTTTTCATGTTTATGCAAAGTCTCCTGATGATGATCACATGGTGGCAAAGGTCCATCCCCTTTAAGCAGTAAACAGGAGGCAAAAATGTTTTGCATTGAGAAATTTCCATGAAATTACCGCTAGATCAGCAGTGTCTACAACCATAGCTGGAGAATGCTACCCCTGGGGCAGAACCTGCAACCGAGGCAGCGTGAGGTACAGTGGGTGGTGACTGCTGCCCCCAGGGCAGCTCCTATAACCATGACTGGGTATTCCTGACTCTAGAGCAGCACATTGAACAATGGCTAGTGATTGCTCCCTTCAGGGCAAAAACTGCAGCAATTCCTGGTGAAGGCAGCATATCATGCAATGGCTGCTGTCCAGAGGACAGTTACCACACCCAGAACTACAAACTGCCGGCCCTAGGGCAGCTCCCACAACAATGGCTGGCGACTGCTGCCCCTAATGCATCATACATTGTTGCAACTGTCGATTCCTTCCTCCAGGGAATTGACTGAAACAGTGGTTAATGATTGTTGCCCCCAACGCAGTAACCTCATCTATGGCTGGAGACTGATATCTCCAGGGCAATAACCTTAACCATGGCTTGTGACTGCTTGCCCTAAGCCAGAATGCAATGCTGTGGCTGTTGACTGCTGTCCCCAGGACAGTTACAACAACTTTGATTGGTGACTGGTTCCTCCAAGGTTGCATAATTTCAATTACTTTATTCGGATAAAAACATATCAATAAAAGGACAAAACACACAAGTTCACAATATTCATAAAAAGGAGGTATATAAAAATTCCAATACAGTGCAGGACAGTTAAAATACAGTTTATACAGTGTTCATCTTGAACGGCAGTTTTCAAAACTGACCCCACACGAAATTTTAACTCCTCTCCTAAACTGAAAAGGGTCCTATATGCATCTCTATTATTGGCGGATGAGTGCCTTTTAAAAAAAGGAAGTAAGACCAATTTAGTGTATTGTATGTTTGGCCTGAGCGACCATCGCATGGGCAAGTGACAAGATCGTGGTTGATTAGAAAGCTAATGGGAAAACGTAATAAATACTTCACAATGCCTACCCTTAAACGAAAGAGGAGACAGCGCTCCCAGCGGCCCATGGGTTTAGTCAGGTAACTAGCTGGTTGTTGATCATTCTCAATGTTCATAAACGTGGCTACACTAGATTTACTAGACTCCCTAGTGAGTCTGTCATTTCTATAGTACTTATAATAGGCCATCCAGAGATATTTTTTTTTTACAGTGTTTAGCTCATTAGGACTATCCATTATGTTCATAATTAATCCTACATAAACTAGTTCTCACCTCTGTTAGCCATGGGATGTCCTTGCCTTTCTCACAATTGAGACAATCTTTTATAATACCTCTAGTGAGGGCCCCCGCCTTATTTTCCGTATGGCTAGCCAAAATAGAGCAGGTTGCGCCCTAATATAATCTTCTATTTAATGTAACTTTAATTCACTATGGCATAAGTATTGAGATGAAGAGATTGGGCTCCCAGGAGCTTTTGACAGAACCTGTTCTCTTCATACTGAATAGTATTACTTTTGGAAATACCTTGGTGCCATAAGTTGCTGCAGGTGTACATTGAGTTAAAAAAATTTTTTAAAATAGGTAAAATATCCCCCCTCTTGGGTTGGGGGAGACGAAGTAGTGTCTTAATTGATTTAGAAAACATATTCCTGCAATGTACAGTGTGATCAGTCCATAAGCCATTTGTGGCAAAAACCAGGTCCAAGTAGGGAAAAGTGCTTGTGCATTGTAAACTCTGGTTGCCCACAGAAATAACATTTAACAAGCACTTCCTCGGGCCGCAGGCCATTATAAAAGATTTTTGTAAAATTGGTACATAAATCTACGGAGGCCATAAAATCCACAAAGCCCCGTACTAAAAGACACATGGCATTAGGTGTGCGTCCCATTAAGACCACATATAATAGGGATGGGAGTATATGGCCATTAACTCTTGGGACATGGGGGGGCGTGGCTAACCTCCAAACATGGGCGATGCACTGTGAGCGAGCTCCGCGCCCGGACCAGTAAATCCTGTCTTAACCCTAGCCAATCAGATTCCATCCGCGCTAATAACACCGGCGGCAGACCTGCGGAGTATCCAAAGCGTGGTTTGCCTGCAACTAAATCACCAGGGGCCCTCTGTGTCGCTGAGCAGGGAGCAGGGACTGGACTCCGGGCGGAAGCCATGTGGGCTGCCGAGTCTGGAAGCGAGGTTCTAGCGCTGAGCTGTGGCAGCAACACGCTGCAATAACAGAAACAAACACACAGCCGCAGAGCAGAGATCCGTACTCGCCCTCCGGTAAACATTGTCTGCCAATTGGAGCGGGCCTGGGACCCGGTGAGCGGGGCCTGTGAAAGACCTTGGCGGTGCGCTCGTGAGATGCGACCGAGGAGCCGGGCTGCACCAGATGGGTTGCGACATGCGAGGTAGGAAGCGGCTGTGCACTGTTGTGCATGGAGAGCGCCGCCCATATTAGAGACAATGATTGAGGCCCTGCGTGTACATCTGGTGATGCCGCTCCGCTGCCTGTGGAGCCGCGGCCTATAGCAAGGCTCTCTGCTGGACACATAATTGAGAGGCAGTGTGGGAGCACTGCCGAAGCGCGGCAGCTTGAGCGAGGACTTCCCACTCCCTCCCCCTTTCCCTGAGGAGGAGTTCAATCCTATTGGGGGGTGCACCTGCTGGTGATTCAGTCAGCGACGGTGAGCTGGCCACTGTGCATTCTGGTCCCAATCACCACGGTGGGACTGGCCGGATCAGCCTTTGTCAGCAGTGAGCGCCTCACCCTCTGTCATCCCTCTGCAGACCCCTGAGTCCTTGTGCTTGGGCAGAGCCCAGATCGCTACTGGGGCAAATCAAGAGGAGCGCTGGGTGAATACCTCATCCTAATGAGGGTGGACCACTAACACACACCGGGGACGGCAGAGGTACAGAGCCAACTGTAGAAGAAGGTCCCTGTCTGCAAGAGGCTATTGCGCTCACGAATCTACACTGAGGTGATACGCATTGCATGAGGTAATGAAACAAACCTTGACCACTACTAGCGCACTCACACGGCAGGCTTCACGGACTGTTCCTTAGTACTGCGCCAGGAAATACTGTAAAATGGGGCACCCCAGGGGCAAAACACCGGACACCAATGCTACCGACACACAACAGACAGAAGAAAAGGTGCCCCCACACAACTAACAAACTGTGTCCCACCCACCAACCTGGAGGCCACCCCGGATAAATTAGACATAATCCTACAGGAGGTGAGGGACTCAATGAGATCCATTGAGCAGCAAATTGGGTCCCTAACAACTGGATTTACCCTCCTGAAGGCAGACCACACTAAACTTGCCGCCATTGTCAAAGACAACAAACTCGTCCTAGCGTAGATGCTATCACAGCACAAAGAGCATGTAATGCAGATCGGGCAACTGCAGCATCAGGTTACAGGGCTCCAGGACAGAGTTGATGACGCTGAGGGGAGAACTCGGCGGAATAATGTCCGAGTTATAGGCCTGCCAGAATGCAGTGAAGGTCCAAATGCGGCTAAATTCATGGAACAATGATTCCAGGAGCACTTGTCCCCGGAGGGCTTATCTGATTTGTTATGCGTGGAAAGGGCACACAGAATCTCCTTTGGCAGACTGACAGCTGGGGCCTCACCCCGTCCACTGATTGCCAGAATTTTGAACTTTAGAGATAGGGACATACTGTTGCAAAAGGCAAGGGAACGGACTCAAATTCAATATGAGAATCAGCGAGTGTTGCTATATCCAGATTACACTATGCTAGTACATCGAAGGCACTCCCTCTACCAAGCGGTCAAAAAAAAGCTCAGAGTACTAGACATCAAATACGCTCTGCTATTCCCGGCAAGACTGAAAGTCATTCATGACAAAAAAAAAACAATTCTTTGACACTCCAGAAGAAGCGGAGGAATGGCTAGAGATCATGTTCTCCCCGATGGAGTCAGAGCCCTCCTCGCAAGGCATCCCCCAAGCCCCGAAAAACAAACGGAACCGACAATCGCGCCGCAACAACTATGTCAACAAATCCCAAGCCAGGAACCCCGCACCGGAACAAGCTCAGAAGGAACGCAAGGAGGCGCTGACAGCGGCAAGCTCATTCCGCGACTGTAACCATCACACAACCTCTGACTCTTCAGATGATAACACTAATCATTCTGACACGGAGGGTAGCCTAGAGCTATTCAGAACTGTAACACCTCAAACTGCTGATGGTTTCCTGGGTTAACGTGGCACAAAATGGGGCGATCTGTAGAGTATAGACAGACTGCTGTAAGATAACGAAAGGTTAGCCACCAAACACGTAGCACACACCCTCTTTCAATTCCGAATTGGTAATACTGGGCAACATGCCTGGTCCGGGCTGCGGTGAGCTCGCATGGCACACACCTCACAAGTAAGGTCATTAGAAAGCACCCCCTAATGGTGAAAGAAACTACTAAATTGTTAAATGTTCGCACTGTTGTGAATGTAGTTTGGACCAGCACAGTTCTTGTGCTGGACCGTGTATTTAATGTTACAGTTAGGGAGTATTTGGAATCTGCCCCCCCCCCCCACTTATGCTACACCACACGCTGTCGACTGGCACACCCAATACATAAATCCAGCAGATATAGCAACACAAATATATGCAGGGTAACTACAATACAATCACCTGGAACATGCGGGGCTGGGGTCTATACACAAGCGTCATAGAATACACGCGCAGTTGAACAGACGCGAAGCACATGCAGGGTTCATACAGAAGTCCCACCTCACTGCAGCTGAAGCAGTTAAATTACTCAGGAAATGGAGAGGTCGGGTATTCTCCACATCATATTCAGCCTTTGCCAGAGGTGCTACAATCTGAGGCAGGAACGGAGTCACTTTTAAGGCACTAGAACAACGGACAGATCCACTAGGTAGATGCATATTAGTGAGAGGCACACTGGATGGCACACATGTAGTACTGGGCAGCCTTTATGCCCCTAATTTTGAACAGAATAAGTTCCTTATGAACCTCAACTCTGTATTAGCAAGCTGGACAGCATATCCGTGGATATTAGGTGGGGACTATAATGCTGTCATGGAAATAAGCCTAGATCGCTCTCACCCCGCAATCCTAGGTGCTGGGTCCATAAAGCAAGCAGGGGCACTATGTAGATGGACAGAAGGCTGGGCACTAGGGGACGTTTGGTGTCTGAAAAACCCGACCAGCAGAGAGTACTCGTTCTGTTCCCTGCCACACCAACTCCACACCCGGATAGATAGGTTATTCTGCTCTGTTGTCATTACAACCCAGATTACACATGCCACATACCTAGGTAAGACTTTTTCGGACCACAACCCACTACAGATCACCCTAGCTTGGGGCAGAATCCCCACCCCGGTTCCTACCTGGAAATGATGGCCATAAATGCTGGAAGACTCAGTCTTTCGTAGTGCACTGTCTACTGGAATCACAAATTACTTCACAGAAAATGTCGATACAGCCTCTACACCCCACATATAATGGGGCGCATTTAAAAATGTGATAATGGGCATAGCCATAAGCACCACAGCCGGAGCTAGATAAGAAATCAACAATAATCTCAAAACAGTCGAAAGCGCTATGAACAAATTGGAACAGGAAGCGGTGGATGACCCCACAAAGGCAGCGTCACTACAGGAGGCCCGCATAAAACACGCAGAACTGCTGGAAACTCTTAGACAAATTGATTACAAATCATACACCTGAAAAAAGTATACAGAGGCTGACAAAGCAGGCACGCTTTTAGCGCGTATGACCCGTGACTAGCCCCCCATACACCAATACATGAGATAACTACCCTGGGAGGGAACACTGTGTTCACTCAGTGGGAAGTCAATTAGGCCTTCTGTGAATATTATCAAGTACTATATCAATCACCTCCACAACTTACGGATGACTCTTTAAACGCATTCCTAGCTGACCTAACATTCCAAAAGCTGAATTGAGCAGCCCAAGATGACCTATCTGGCCCCATCACAAAGGCGGAAATTAAAGCAGCCATTCAGGAATTACCACGAAACAAGGCCCCGGGCCTTGATGGCTTACCAATAGAATTCTTTGACACTTTCTCTGCAGCTCTGGTACCGCAGCTAGAATGACTCTACCAATCTGTACTAGACACGGGAATACTCCTTATCTCACCACGATGCAGGCCTTAGTAATATCCCTTCCTAAGCCAGGTCGCTTGGCATCAGACATTTCGGGATACAGGCCCCTATCACTCCTTGCGACTGAGAACAAGTTATTAAGAAAAATCCTATCGCTCCGACTACTCCCATACATACACAAATTAATCCACCCAGACCAATGTGGATTCGCACCAGCGTGTAACAATTCACTAAATATCAGGAGACTCTACCACTTAATGGAATCCATCCCTGCAGGTCACCATAATGCTGGTTGCTTTACATTAGATCTAAAGCAGGAATTTGACACCCTCAGATGGGACTATATAGTTCAGGTGCTTGAAAAATTTGGCATACCACCAGGCTACCTGAAGTGGGTAAAATTCCTATACTCCTATGATGGTACAAAGGGAGCTTGCTCAGTAACGTTTTCAGAATCAGTTGTTTACAGAGAAAGAAAGTCAGTTACAAGATGTTGTTTCCCAAACATAAATAAAAGGTGCTCAAGCAAGATTTGGTGTTTCACAGGATAGAAGTAAAGGTGTTTTGGTTAGTGCAAATTCAGGTCAGGTATGGATGTCGCTGTCCTGGAAAAAGTGTCCTTTTGCTATCTTTGTAACAGATTTGAGCATTGGAAGAAGAAATGTAAATTTAAACCTGATGCAGTAAATGGAAATGTGCAAACATAGAGAGAAATGCAGGTGCAAAATGTGCCAGCTCATCAAATTTCAGTTCAGAAACAGGTACCAATTACAGGAGTTTTTCAAGCTCAGATGGTCCCAGAAAATATGGAAAATGCTCAAATTAATTTAAATCCGTTGTCCAGAGCAAGTGTGAATTCTCTCCAGAAACAAAATCGGAACCCATTTCAACAGGTTGCAGTATTTGCAAATGAGAGTTTTAACCCTAACAACTCTGACATTACCAAGTCCATTGTGAAAACAGTGGAAGGTCAGGACTTAGTTGTAGGGGTTTTAAACAGAGAAATTACAAACACAATTTTAAATAAGGTTGCAGCAAAACTTGACCCATTTGAGAAAAGTTACCAATTTGTTGTTTGTGACTCAGGTCTGACAGAAGAACATTTGTTTTGCAAATTAAACAGCACAGATTACTGTACACCAGATGATGATAAATATCAGATTCCTGATGAGGATGTACAGTTTAAAATGGCCCCTCAAAAAACAGCTGTAGGATTGTTTTCAGACATGACAGTTGAAAAATTACTTTCTGATTTGAAAGAAATAATAAAGACAGAAGTCAGGGAGTTAACAGAGAAAAATGTCAGATTAATGAAACGTGTAGAACATGTCTTATTCAAATTAGAACCAGATGACATGTATTCAAGAACACCATCAGTTGCTGAAATTTCACCCATAATTGGAGATAAACTGAGTAAAGGATTTTTGATGGAATTGATTGGAAGTTTATGTAACTTTCTGATCACAGGTTTACAGAAACCAAATGGAAAAGTGCAGGAGATTAGCAACATAACTGTTCCATGTTGTTCTATGGGACTGAATCCAGCCAATATATTTGTTCACATTTCATTTGCTGAAGAATGGCTTACTGTTATTGATTTTTGTCAAATTCATGTCATAGTGCCATTGCATGAGAATAGTCAGGAGTACTGTCAAAAAGAAGATGAATGTTTGGGACATATAATTGGAAAAGGAGCTAGAAAGGTGTCACCAGAGAGATTGAAAGTAATTCACCAGATAAATCCACCTCCAATTCAGAAAGAAGTCAGGATGTTTTTGGGAATAGTTGGCTTCTCTAGTCAGTGATTACCATACCTTTCCCTAGTGGCTAAACCTTTATTGAGGCTGACACACAAAGATGTGTCTGATCCGCTTCCATTGGACAAATATTGCACAAAAGCATTCCTCGATTTGAAAGAGAAAAAGTGTTGCACCCCGGCACTAGGGATGCAAGTTTATTTAAAAGAAAATACACCAATGTGCAGCGAGAGGGAGGGCTGCGATCTCTCAGTGCCTGTTCAAAAACATGATTGTGTTCAAAGGTTTGTGACGTATTTCCTGATGACCCTTGACCCCCAACGTCACAGAAATGCCCAGCTGCCTTAATTTAGTAGCTGTGGTAGATGTCAGTCACAAAAAAAGTGAGAATATAATGATGGAATTTCCAATTACTGAAATTGTCCCTTCCTTTGTGAAGTTGTTTTGGGAAAATACTGTGACCAAGAAATGTCTAAATTCAAATGTATTTAGTGTACTGCCAGCAAATGAAATTGTTTGTGATGAAACTGAACCTGAATGTCTAGGTGTCATGAATCTATGCATACAGCCAAGGCTAGACTTTAATGATGAACGTCTGAGCCCAACAATGTCCATTTTGTAGATGGCCCATGTTTGAAAGGTAACAATGACACATTAGGACCAGCACATGCTGTGCTCTCTATACATTATGTTGTCAAAGTTTTATGGTTGTCCGTAGTTACCGCTGTCCAAAATTCGAAATTGATTGCCATTACCTGCAATAACTGCTCAAATGGGAGTCACAATTGTCATGGGAGAGAAAAATGCTAATTCTGTTGCACAATATTGTGTCCTGTTAGCCTATGCATTCAAAGGAATTTTCACATGTGAATCTGAGAAGGACATTGTCTATCAAATGTTGATGTCAATAACTTACACTTGGAAAGAATTAAAAGAGGCTCAAGAAAATCTTTCACAAACAGAACAAAAAGGTTGTATAAGAACAGATTTTGAGAAAAATGACAACTGCATAATAGCAAATGTGTTATTGCAAAAATTGATGCCCAGGTATAGATGGCCAGTTTCTCTGAAATCAGATCATAATGAGGTCTCAAAGATGATGGGTGCAGAACTACGGACTGGACAAAGAGTGGATTGTAGCTAGCTGCCTGAAGTTTCAAGAACAATAAGGCAACACAGAGTCTCACTTTGCAAATTACTGTGTCTCAGTATCACTGAAGTGGCTTGAATATGTTCATGCAAATGCACTTGTGAAAATCACAGATGAGAAGACTAGCCATTGCTGTGAAGGATTGGCTGATGTGGAGCGTATAGTTTCTCACCAGATTGCAGCTGCTAGACAAGATCTGCATAATGGATGGTGCCAAAACTTCGATCTGAGAGATGCTGTGAAATGGAAAAGCCTGTTCCAAATGATCCTGGCAAAAACTGTTGTGAAGTGTGGTGGCCTTCCAAATTGGGTCCCTGTTTCTCATACACATATGGTCCCGTGTCCCCTTGACAAAACAGCTCCTCTTCAAGAAGAGATGCCTGCAGTGGTTGAAAGTCCACAGAAGAGGGTCAGTCAAGCTGTAAGGGAACACATGGAGTGCGAAGCAGCACTAGATCAAATTAAAGTGGCACTGGAAAAGCAAAAAGTGGAAACTGACTCAAATGAAAGCGATGTCAAAAGTGTGAATGAGTCAAGTGCAGCCTCTGAAGAAGGAATTAGTGCTGTGGGCCTACGAGTGGAGTAAGAAAAAAGCTGGCTCAAAGGGTATCCAAAAAGTCTATACTGGTTTCTTGAAAAATCATTTGCACCCATAGCTGAAACGTCTGAATTTGAGCAAAGTGAAGATGAAAGTGAAAGGCTTGGATTGAAAACGTGCAAAGAATTGAAGGTGCTCTGTCACCGTTTTTCAGCACCCGAGTGGTCAAATTGCATGGAAAAGTACAGAATACAACACTGAATGAACTTTGTAATGCAAGGTTTGAACTGTATGAGCCACCTTAATGACAAGCTGGTGACAAAAAGGGCCAGGAAATGCTGAAACAATAACAGAAGAAATGTCAAGAGCTGAAAATAAAACTATCATTGAATGATGAAAAAGAAAAGAAGTAAAAGATGACTGTTCTGCTGGATCTTTTATTATTTTAGTTACTTATTTTAGAGAAAACTAACTGTTCCAAGAAGCTACTTAAAGAACTCTGCACTTAACTTTTGAGCTTGGCTATATATGATCTGATTATAGACAAAACTTGTGTTGCCTTAGAAATAGAAATACAATTATTATATGCTCAGCTTTTGTAATAACAAGTGATAAAGAACATACTAATTTTAGTAGGGTATTTCTTTATATACCTGAGTGAAATTAAAGTGTGCTAATGAAATTACCATGTCTACATACACTAAAGATAAATAGTAATATTTTAGTTGGAGAAAAAACATATTTGACTCAACTAATAATGAGTGCTTTTTTTTAAAGAAATGTAATGTGAAATTAAATAAGTGTGATAATTAACAAATCATTTGAGGTATCAGGATTTGTTTATTATCAAAGGGAGTATTGATGGAGCTCAGATTTCACCTATAAGATTTATGTTTTACTATATGACAAAAAGCTGCTAAGTTTCAGACAAACTGCTTTTTAAAAAAAATGGCACGCAGAGTTTTGGTGCAAGGGAAAACATGAATGAGGCATGCGCAGATGATTAATGAACCATGTAGAACCATGCTCAATTAATTAATCATGGTTGTTTAATTGTGTTTATTTTGGCTTTAACCTCACTGTAGAATGTACATTTAGTTTGGAAAATGTGTTTTGAACTTTCAAAGTAGCATATATTTGTGCTGAATTAACACACGTTTTACAGTGTAGAAAGGTTGAATATGCTTTGGCAGGCTCCGCTCACTTCGGCCCTTCGGCCTTGAGATAAGGAATGCTTTGCTTCCTGTTCCTCTCATGACCTTTCTTATAATTTACGCCTCCTGTTTCTGTCTATTCATGAAAAGACCTTGCTTGTAGCATACTTTTATCTCCATGCAGTTTGTTTAAAAAAATCTTTATTCGCTTCATCACGTAGAGAGAAAACTGAAAAGCACACATTTTTATTAATGATTAATACTTTTGGTTGGAGAAAATGTTATTGTTTTCAGAATGTGAAGTCATTTATCATAAGCCTCAAATGTGTTACAAGAACTCGCCTGATTGATGACGTGTCCAGTCAGCCCATGGGGGGTCGATGTGTTCTGAAGCTCCTATTGGACAAGCTACGAAGACCAAGTCGTGTTTTTTTTTAAATATTGGTTGCTAGCTGAGAGGTGTAAGCTTTTGCTCATTTTTGTATTTTCTAGCAGGACGCGAGGCAGAACACACAGTTTTTTTTAAAGTTCTGCGAAGAGAGAGAAAGGAGGGGCTAATTCAATGAGCAGCTTCTGTGTCAGACACAGAGAGGAACAGGACAGGTTTAGATGCTAAATCTCCAAGGTTTATACTTTGACTAACTGACTTTGCAAAGGTTTATTTGTCTTATGCATTTATTTCTCTTTATGGGAGACTTTTGCCAATTATTAATTATTGATTAGCCTTGAAAAACTCACTTTAGAATTATATTTTGTTAGAACTCTTTAAGAGTTATGACTGACATAGAAATAGGTTTTCCTTTCTTTATGGAGTGCTTTGTATGCAATCTATAATATATTCTGTATTAATTAAATTTTTTCCTCTTTTTCAATTCTGTAGCCTGATTATTTGACTAATGAATAAAGAGTCAGAGAACTTTGTCTTTTGATTAGAAAATAAAACCCTTTAAAACTACTCACAACTCTCATTATTGCCTTAAATATTATTTGCATTTGATTTTTCATGTTTATGCAAAGTCTCCTGATGATGATCACATGGTGGCAAAGGTCCATCCCCTTTAAGCAGTAAACAGGAGGTAAAGATGTTTTGCATTGAGAAACTTCCATGAAATTACCGCTAGATCAGCAGTGTCTACAACCATAGCTGGAGAATGCTACCCCTGGGGCAGAACCTGCAACAGAGGCAGCGTGAGGTACAGTGGCTGGTGACTGCTGCCCCCAGGGCAGCTACTATAACCATGACTGCGTATTCCTGACTCTAGAGCAGCACATTGAACAATAGCTAGTGATTGCTCCCTTCAGGGCAGAAACTGCAGCCAGCAATACCTGGTGAAGGCAGCATGTCATGCAATGGCTGTTGTCCATAGGACAGTTACCACACCCAGAGCTACAAACTGCCGGCCCCAGGGCAGCTCTCGCAACAATGGCTGGTAACTGCTGCCTCTAATGCATCATACATTGTTGCAACTGTTGATTCCTTCCTCCAGGGAATTGACTGAAACAATGGTTTGTGATTGTTGCCCCCAAGGCAGTAACCTCATCAATGGCTGAAGATTGATATCTCCAGGGCAATAACCTTAACCACGGATTGTGACTGCTTGCCCTAAGCCAGAATGCAGTGCTGTGGCTGATGACTGCTGTCCCCAGGGCAGTTACAACAACTTTGATTGGTGACTGGTTCCTCCAAGGTTGCATAATTTCAATTTCAATTACTTTATTCGGATAAAAACATATCCATAAAAGGACAAAGTCCTATCAAAATACAGCAAAACACAGAAGTTCACAATATTCATAAAAAGGAGGTATATAAAAACTCCAATACAGTTAAAATACAGTTTATACAGTGTTCATCGTGAAAGGCAGTTTTCAAAATGATCCCCACACAAAATGTTAACTCATCTCCTAAACTGAAAAGAGTCCTATATGCATCTCTATTATTGACGGATGAGTGCCTTTTAAAAAAAGGAAGTAAGACCAATTTAGTGTATTGTATGTAATACTTACAAAAGACTAAAAAAATTAAAATTGTTTGGCCTGAGCGACCATCGCATGGGCAAGTGACAAGATCGTGGTTGATTAGAAAGCTAATGGGAAAACATCATAAATACTTCACAATGCCTGCCCTTAAATGAAAGAGGAGATAGCGCTCCCAGCGGCCCATGGGTTTAGTCAGGTAACTAGCTAGTTGTTGATCATTCTTAATGTTCATAAACGTGGCTACACTAGATTTACTAGACTCCCTAGTGAGTCTGTCATTTCTATAGTACTTATAATAGGCCATCCAGAGAGATTTTTTTTTTTACAGTGTTGAGCCCATTAGGACTAACAAAGATATGTTCATAATTAATCCTACATAAGCAACCTCTCACCTCTGCTAGCCATGGGATATCCTTGCCTTTCTCACAATTGAGACAATCTGTTATAATACCTCTAGTGAGGGCCCCGGCCTTATTTTCCGTATGGCTAGCCAAAATAGAGCAGGTTGCGCCCTAATATAATCTTCTATATAATGTAACTTTAATTCACTATGGCATAAATATTGATACGAAGAGATCGGGCTCCGAGGAGCTTTCGACAGAATCTGTTCTCTTCATACTGAATAGTATTACTTTTGGAAATACCTTGGCGCCATAAGTTGCTGTAGGTGTACATTGAGTAAATAGTTTTTTAAAATAGGTAAAATAGCCCCCCTCTTGGGTTGGGGGAAACTAAGTAGTGTCTTAATTGATTTAGAAAACATATTCCTGCAATGTACAATGTGATCAGTCCATAAGCCATTTGTGGCAAAAACCAGGTCCAAATAGGGAAAAGTGCTTGTGCATTGTAAACTCTGGTTGACCACAGAAATAATATTTAACAAGTACTTCCTCGGGCCGCAAGCTATTATAAAAGATTTTTGTAAAATTGGTACATAAATGTACGGAGGCCATAAAATCCACAAAGCCCCGTACTAAAAGACACATGGCATTAGGTGTGTGCCCCATTAAGACCGCATATAATAGGGATGGGAGTATATGGCCATTAACTCTTGGGACATGTGGGTGTGTGGCTAACCACCAAACATGGGCGACGCACTGTGAGCGAGCTCCCTGCCCGGACCCGTAAATCCTGTCTTAACCCTAGCCAATCGGATTCCATCCGCGCTAATAACACTGGCGGCAGACCGGAGTATCCAAAGCGTGGTTTGCCTGCAATTAAATCACCAGGGGCCCCCTGTGCCGCTGAGCAGGGAGAAGGGACCAGACTATGGGCGGAAGCCGTGCGGGCTGCCGAGTCTGGAAGATGATGTGCTAGCGCCGAGCTGATGCGACAACATGCTGAAATAACAGAAACCTGCACACAGTGGTAGAGCAGAGATCCCTACTCACCCTCCGGTAAACATCGTCTGCCGATTGTAGCGGGCCTGGAACCCGGTGAGCGGGGCCTGTGAAAGACCTTGGTGGTGCGCACGTGAGATGCGGCCGAGGAGCCTGGCTGCACCGGATGGGTTGCGACATGCGAGGTAGGAAGCGGCTGAGCACTGTTGTGCATGGAGAGCGCCGCCCATATTAGAGACATTGATTGAGACCCTGTGTGTACATCTGGTGACGCCGCTTTGCTGCCTGTGGAGCTGCGGCCTATAGCAAGGCTCTATGCTGGACACACAATTGAGAGGCGGAGTGGGAGCACTGCCGAAGCGCGGCAGCTTGAGCGCAGACATCCCACTCCCTCCCCCTTTCCTTTAGTAGGAGTTCAATCCTATTGGGGGGAGCACCTGCTGGCGATTCAGTCGGTGACGGTGAGCTGGCCACTGTGCATTCTGGGCCCAATCACCATGGTGGGACTGGCCGGATCCGCCTATGTCAGCGGTGAGCCTGCGGTGGGTGCCTAGCCATCTGTCGTCCCTCTGCAGACCCCTGATTCCTTGTGCTTGGGCAGGGCCCTGATCGCTCGTGGGGCAAATCAAGAGGCGCGCTGGGTGAATACCTCACCCTAATGAGGGTGGACCACACACACACACCGGGGACGGCAGAGGTACAGAGACAACTGTAGAAGACGGTCCCTGTCTGCAAGAGGCTATTACGCTCACGAATTTACACTGAGGTGATATGCATTGCATGAGGTAATGAAACAAACCTTGACATCTACTAGCGCACTAACACGGCAGACTTCACGGACCGTTCCTTAGTACTGCGCCAGGAAATAGTGCAAAATGGGGCACCCCAGGGGCAAAACACCGGACACCAATGCTACCAACACACAACAGACAGAAGAAAAGGTGCCCCCACACAACTAACAAACTGTGTCCCACCCACCAACCTGGAGGCCACCCCGGATAAACTAGACATAATCCTACAGGAGGTGAGGGACTCAAGGAGATCCATTGAGCAGCAAATTGGGTCCCTAACAACTGTGTTTACCCTCCTGAAGGCAGACCACACTAAACTTGCCGCCATTGTCAAAGACAACAAACTTGCCCTAGCGTAGATACTACCACAGCACAAAGAGCATGCAGTGCAGATCGGGCAACTGCAGCGTCAGGTAACAGGGCTCCAGGACAGAGTGGACGACGCTGAGGGGAGAACTCAGCAGAATAATGTCCGAGTTATAGACCTGCCAGAACGCAGTGAAGGTCCAAATGCGGCTAAATTCATGGAACAATGGTTCCAGCAGCACGTGGCCCCGGAAGGCTTATAAGATTTCTTATGCGTGGAAAGGGCACACAGAATCTCCTTTGGCAGACTGACAGCTGGGGCCTCACGCCGTCCACTGATTGCCAGAATTTTGAACTTTAAAGATAGGGACATGCTGTTGCAAAAGGCAAGGGAACGGACTCAAATTCAATACGAGAATCAGCGAGTGTCGCTATATCCAGATTACACTATGCTAGTACAGCGAAGGCACTCCCTGTACCAAGAGGTCAAAAAAATTCTCAGAGCACTGGACATCAAATACGCTCTGCTATTCCCGGCAAGACTGAAAGTCATTCATGACGAAAAAAAACAATTCTTTGACACTCCAGAAGAAGCGGAAGAATGGCTAGAGATCATGTTCTCCCCGATGGAGTCAGAGCCTTCCTCGCAAGGCATCCCCCGATCCCCGAAAAACAAACAGAACCGACAATCGCATCGCAACAACTTTGTCAACAAATCCCAAGCCAGGAACCCTGTACCGGAACAAGCTCAAAATGAACGCAAGGAGGCGCTGACAGCGGCAAGCTTATTCCGCGACTGTAACCATCACACAACCTCTGACTCTTCAGATGATAACACTGTTCTTTCTGACTCAGAGGGTAGCCTAGAGCTATTCAGAACTGTAACACCTCAAACTGCTGATGGTTTCCTGGGATAACGTGGCACAAAATGGGGAGGTCTGTAGAGTATAGACAGACTGTTGTAAGATAACGTAAGGTTAGCCACCAAACGCGTAGCACACGCCCTCTTTCCATTCCAAATTGGTGATAGACTCTACCAATCTGTACTAGACACGGGAATACTCCTCCTCTCACCACAATGCAGGCCTTAGTAATATCCCTTCCTAAGCCAGGTAGCTTGGCATCAGACTTTTTGGGATACAGGCCCTTATCACTCCTTGCGACCGAGTACAAGATATTAAGCAAAATCTTATCTCTTCGACTACTCCCATACATACACAAATTAATCCACCCAGACCAATGTGGATTTGTACCAGCGTGTAACAATTAACTAAATATCAGGAGACTCTACCATGTAATGGAATCCATACCTGCAGGTCACCATAATGCTGGTTGCATTACATTAGATCTAAAGCAGGAATTTGACACCCTCAGATGGGACTATATAGTTCAGGTGCATGAAAAATTTGGCATACCACCAGGCTACCTGAAGTGGGTAAAATTACTACACTCCACTCCTACAGCGAGAGCCCGCACTCACAGCCACATTTCGTGTGTATACCCGGTTGGAAGAGGTACCAAACAGGGTTGTCCCTTATCCCCCTTACTATTCGTGCTTGCCCTAGAACCCCTGGCCATTAAGTTATGATCATCTGCTGAGCAGATGGGCATCCGGCTGGATAACTCCAAGCATGTGTTATCCGTCTATGCAGATGACATAATTCTCTATGCTAATAACCTGTCCAATGCCTTAGCGCCAATACCGGAGATTCCCTCACACTTTGCACAAATCTCGGGCCTCAACATAATCGAGGCAAAATCTCAAGCCTTTTTCTTCTGCCCTGGTAAACGTCCAAATGCAATCCAGTTTGGGCAACTCTCCCTCTCAGTGGCACAGCACACCTTCAAGTACCTAGGCATCCAAATTTACAGAGGTATCCAAATTTAAAGAATCTCGCAAGATCTAATAGATGGTAACTTAAACAAAGCCATAAGGGCACTTAGATCACAGACAATATTCTGGACCTCATTGCCATTATCTGTGATGGGACAGGTGGCAATCTCGAAAATGGTGGTCCTCCCGCGGCTGCTCTATTTCTTTATAAACTTGTCGATAGTAATCCCCACCTCTTAAATCACTGTAAACGTTAGATTTGATATAGGGAAATGGCAGCCGCAGAGTGGGACTACCTAAACTACAACTAGACACAGATAAGGGTTGCCTGGGCGCACCTGATCTCCGCGCATATTGCTATGTGAGCCAACTTCAATGGCTGTCGTACTGGCTTGCAGGATGTAACCTGCATGAAATAGGATACATGACAAGAGATATTGACCAAGTTATTCTACATACGTTGCTGCTACCACAGGCTACAATACCTCCGGGTGCGCCGACACTACTACGTATTGCGCTTACTTATTGAAAGAAGACTCTCCACTACACACGCAGATGCCCCCCATATGCAGATAACACACCACTATTAGGAATCCCCACACCCGCTGGCCTAATCACTAGAAGGAGAATCCTTGCTTGGTCTGAGGCGGGGGGGTCATCACAGTGGGAGCGCTGTTCGACAATGTAACTTAATGGATCACGAGAATTTCGCTAGGCAAAATTGGGTACCAGGAAATCTATACCTAACGCATGCTGCAATTCTCCATTATATCAAAAAGCACTGGGCCCCACTTAGGGTGGAAGCCTCAAAACATGAATTGGTGAGGGCAATATATCTAATGGGGGAAGGACGCCACCTCAGGAAATGGTTGTATAGAGGCATTAGGGCACATACAGGGTTTCTCCTTACGGACATACGCACCAAGTGGACCACTGACCTAGAGAGAGATCTCACTTATAAAGAATGGAGTATGTTAGTAGAATACCCAAAAAAAGTATCCCGCAATGCCAAATTTAAATTCATTCAATATATGATATTGCAAAGGGCATACCTCACTGCACACGGCTTACAGCGAATGTTTCCGACTACACAACACAACTGCCCTAGATGCAAGACAGCAGAAGCCGATATACTACACATGCTGTGGCTGTGCCCTTGCTCACAGAATTTTGGAAAACAGTAATCTCGAACATTAACTTGGCAACAAGTCTATCAATACCGGAAACAGTTGGCAGCTGTCTGCTGGATATGACTCTGTGCTCAAAAACATATAAAGTGTAACTACGCTTCACCGATCTAGCACTACTTCTAGCTAAACGCTCCATAACAATGAGGTGGAAATCCGCAAAATCCCCAACAGTTTATACATGGCACAGGAAGGTGGTGAGGTGGGGTAGTGCGGAAAGTGCTGCCATCCGGCGAGAAGCAGCCGGGGATTACGTAAAACATTAATCTCGATGGACTGAGACCTGTTAATGGAAACATTTAAGGCGCTCAAACCTCCACCTGTCCCTGCAGCACAGGAAGAGTAGACGTGTTCAATAGGCCAGTCCCCCATACGTATGAAGCAACCCTGTGCATAGTTCTGCTGAACAACATTACCATACAAATATGTACTGTCCCTATGTGTGTCGGGTGGGCATGAGTCGTAGCCTACTGACAACATTATGTGATGGAGTAGGGCCAGCAGAGTTGGGTAGTTGGGTGGGAAGGGTGGGACAAATTACGTTGTTCTTTTGCCCTTCTTTGAAATACTGTTAATACAATTAGATAGGTAACAATGGAGTTGTCTATTAATGGTGCAACATGTTATAAGTCATGTTTAGCGAAACACATTGGAAACCCTAATCGCCTTATAAATGTAACTGTGCTGCATAACACGATGAAACAGATAATATGTATCTATCTTTATAAATGATGCAAAACTTAAAAAACCCAATAAAGTGTGTTTAAAAAAAAAAAAAAACTCTTGGGACATCTTTAGTGAGCGTCAGTAAAAACATGTCTAAGTTATTGATATACAAAATAAAAAGTAATGGTGCTAGACACAGCCCTGCCTTACCCCTCTAAAAACACTGATATCATTCGAGACTTCTCCGTGCAAATTGTTTCTGATCCTGGCTTTCAAGTCTCTATGTATATATGCTAGAAAGTGTACTGGTACCTCGTCCATTCTGCTTTCTAGAAGGATAGACCACAGTCGGTATCGATTAACAAAGTCGAAAGCAGAGGTTAAGTCCATAAAAGCCAAATATATTGGTGAGCGCTGGGCAATGGAGTATTTTCCAATTAAGGTTAAGACACTGTTCTATTGTGTCTACATTGTTCCTAAAACCAAGCTGGCTGGGATGCAGAATTGAATTCTCCTCAGCCCAGGCTTTAAGCGTGTCATACAGAACCCTGCCTAAGATTTTCAGCATGGTGTCTATCAGAGAAATGGATCTGTAGCAACCTGGCTGGGAGCGGTCACCCTTTTTAAAAATTGGAACAATAATACTAGTTGACCATGTGTTTGGTAACGGAGAACAGCCTAAATTATTAAAAACATTAAGCAAGAGCGGGGCCAAGATATCAGGTTTGTGTTTAATGAGATCTATAGGCACCCCATCGGGCTGGGGATTTATTACCCAGGCTCTGATGTATGGCTTCCTTCAATTCGGACAGGGACATCGTTACTCCTTTGGGAGTAGGCAACTCTAGTGGGTCCTTATCATGTGGGGGAGCTGTGTATATCACAGTAAGGTGTGCTTCCCAGGCTTCACTAGTTAAGTTACAACTCATTGGTGTTAGCATCTGTCCCATCGCTCGCATGTCTTTTATAGTGGCCCAAAAGAGTTTGCCACTCTTTAAACTTGTGGCACTGGCAAACAAATTCCACCGTTCAATCAATATTTCTTCCTTCCTCAAAGAGGTAACCAACTTCTATTTTTTCCGTTGCAGCTGCACCATTTGGTGACACCTTGTTTTTGCGGACAGGGCCTTACGTAGCTGTTGGTTTACTGCTGAACATTCAAAATTGAACCATCTGGGGCCTTGGGGTACAGAACAGGCAAGGTTCATTAATTCAGTTTTAATAATTGAGCAGAGATTAGTAAATGTCGTGATTATATCAGGATCAGATTCCTGCACAGCCAGACAAGCCTCAAATAGTGCAAGATTTTTCCTGACCAACTTATAGAACAGTTCTGTAGAATCAACTCCTCGCCATACCAATTGTAGTTTATCTGATGAGAGCACCAGATTCCTTGCGCCACACTCAGTTTTATACTCAGGCCTCAGGGACAATTTGAATACTGCTTGGATTGGGTTATGCGATACCAAAGGTGATGGACGGAGCGTTTAAGCAAATCAAACACTCACCCCCAGTCAACTGATCTGGGTTTAATCCATCATCATTCTTTAGCTCACTTCACCACCCCAGTTCAGATATGGCCATATGCAAATCAGTCTGACCCTGTTTGACACTCCGTCCATCATCCCCTTTGGTATCGCTTTGTTCGCCTTAAGTTGCAGGGTATGCCCAGACGTGGGTCCCTTGCTCACTTTGCCACTGGATTCAAGATAGCCTGGCTGATGAGGGTTATGAACCCGAAACCGGTCCCAGGATGCTTGTTTCCAGTCCAGGGAAGACATGGCTTGGCATTTCGGGCTGGACTGTTCCCATGAGGCACAGGGTCAGACTGATTTGCATATGGTCATGTCTGAACTGGGGTGGTGGAGTGAGCTAAAGAATGATAATGGATTAAACCCAGATCAGTTGACTGGGGGTGAGTGTTTGATTTGTTCAAAGCTCCGTCCATCATCCCCTTTGGTATCGCTTTGTTTGCCCTAAGTTGGCAGGGTATGCCCAGACGTGGGTCCCTTGCTCACTTTGCCACTGGATTCAAGATAGCCTGGCTGATGAGGGTTATGAACCCCAAATCGGTCCCAGGATGCTTGTTTCCGGTCCAGGGAAGACATTGCTTGGCAGTTCGGGCTGGACTGTTCCCATGAGGCACAGGGTCAGACTGATTTACATATGGTCATGTCTGAACTGGGGTGGTGGAGTGAGCTAAAGAATGATGATGGATTAAAACCAGATCAGTTGACTGGGGGTGAGTATTTGATTTGTTCAAACGCTCCGTCCATCATCCCCTGTGGTTTTGATTGGGTTATGGTCACCATGGAGTGTAGCAACAACTTTAGTATGCAATAAAAAATCCTATAGATTTGGGGAAATAAAAATATAATCAACCGTGGTAGTGCAGCCCCTAAACGTGGTTTCTGAAATGTCTTTATTATTAATAAGAGGAGCGACATCCAAAATGTTGCTCAAATTATGAGATATCAAATGCTCCTTCAGCTCTGCACCCCTATTACAAGTTTGTACTCCACTATGGTTTCTAGGAACAGAAGAGTCTGGGTAAAAAAATGTGGCATTAAAATCGCCTCCCAGACAAATGCCTGTTATATTGTCAAAACCCTTCGGGCTCCTTAGGGTGGTGATATAGTCAAAAAGGTTAATAAAATTTGTATTAGGTGTACTATAAAAATTGTTGTTATAACAGATGATCAGATATAAAGATATGCCCATTTTATATTTTTAAGCCTGGAATTTATCATTTTAAGTTGGGATAGACCATATACCACCATCCCCCAGGGGAGGAAACAGAGAGCTGGAATTAAGAAGAAATGAGGCTGGCTGGATATGTAGACTTCGATGTGTGGAAATGGGGCATAACACTGAATCTGAAATGCATTACTTTCTCTAAAATATATCAATGCCTTATGAATGTTGATTCAGGTTTATTATATACTACCATGTGAATTCCCTGTATCTAACTGTCATCATTGTTAACCCTGTTACCCCCGACTCCCATTTTGGCACTGTTAATGACTTGTCATGAACTGTTATGTCGCTAGACTTAGTGGTACCTGGGTGTTAATCTGTAACTAAGTAACCTATTATTTACTATAGTTATTATTTTCCAATTTTCCTTAACTTTCACAATAATATTTATGGCATTTCTCTTATTGTTGATCTTTCAACTTTAGAGGTCCCATGATTTTTAAATGACTCATTACATGTACCGGATCCAATGCTGAGTCAATTACCCTTCCAACATGGCGACCATTTGTGACACTTTATTGGTGGGTTGACGTTGCCTTCCCCGCGGCACCAATAGATAAACCAGTATATGTTTTTTTACTCTTTGCGTACATTATCTCTTATCTTCGGGCCTTCTATATATGCTAGCCCTGTGACAGTAAGATGCATGGTTAGTTTTCTTTGAGCTTACGCGGTGAGCATTACCTTTCCAACATGGCCGCTATGCTTCACAGTGACGATATGACATATCCGTTTCGCGGCACAAATGAAAAACCATCACGCTTTCCGTTTTGATTCGTTGCGTATATTATCTTTTACTTTCTGGACTCTTACATATGTTAGCCCTGTGACAGCAAGTCGCACTGTTAGCTCTCTCTGAGTTTACATTGTGAGCATTACCTTTCTAACATGGCCACTGTGTTTCCTGCTTTTTGACTCACAGTGAAAATATGACATGTCTTTCTCAAAGCACTAAAAATAAACCGTTACTCGTTACGTTCTTTATTGCGCACATTATTTCTCAATTATTAGCCTCCAACATATGTTAGCACTGTGATACTAAGACGCATTATTAACCTTCACTGATGCTATGTTATGAGCATCACCGTTTCAATATGGCAACTTTGTTTACCTTACAATTTACAATGACGGCGCTGTGACGCAACTTCCGTTATCTCGAAGCGTGGAACTCAGGTGTTTTGGGTTTTAAGCCTTGACCAATACTACTTAAACGTGCGAGCAAAACCACCGTTTGGTGCAGATTTCTGACGGATTAGGTTCTATCTTGGATACTGAATATGCGGAATCGGGTAGGTTATATGCGGAATTTTATACTATACTTCATTCCCAGGAACTGAGTTTATTATAGTCGGTATTCCCTATAAACTTAAACCTTTGGCTCTTGGTTGATACTAAGGGGTTCTTGGGATTTGAGTTCTATTTTACGACAAGTGACATGTTGCCTTTATCAAAGTTGATTGAACCATATGGCTTTTCGATCCGTAAATGATCTAACTGAGCCCAACACTGATCTTATCCAACAGGGATCGCTCGGTGCGCTAATGTTACTTATATAAGCATTGGCACACCGGATCTTGCCCTTAGCTACGCTGTTGTTTTCTCTTTCCTTTTTTACTTCTTCTATTCCTTTTCTGTTGTTACACCAGGATTTCTCTGAAAAACTAATTCTAACTCCTTCACTAAGGATGACGCTAAAGGGATTATTTTAATAGAGTTTCACTCTATGCTGCTAGCTTTAAGGTTGTACCTAGACCAATCTCACACACTATATGGCCAATCAGGCCATCTCTTTTATTAAACGGTGTTGTAATGTGAGTTTATCCACACATAGTGAACGAGTGACTATGTTTGCATATTGTTAAAATAATAATACAGTATGGTTCATCTTGTGTGATTGGACTGCCATGTTTCCGCTTTCAGGCAACTGGAAGACTTTGGCTTCTGTCCGTATCATTGGACGAAGTCTGACTTTGTACTATACTGAAAGAACGGGACCACCTGTTGTCATTTATTTGACATACACTCGCACTCTAACTGATATTTTTACCTTGTGAATGTAAGTACAGATACTCCCATGAGGAGTCCTTTTTCTTTTTAAACATCTTTGGAGGTATATATATTATACATATTGACTGTAATGCTTACTAATGAGAATCATTATACCACCCTTGTCGCTTTTCTCTTTGATAGCTTCTGGTCTAGTTCAAGGTCACCACAACAAATGATTTACTCACATTATTTCATTATTGGATTTCGTTACAAAATTCCCTTGTTTTATACTTTTCTACTTTGGCTTTTTTCTGTGACGTTGAATGATGTTCCAGAAATTGCCACGAATATAAACACACACCGATATATTACTATTTACGGTGGGTACATCTTCAGGTCTCTCCCCTTTTCTAAACTTAACTGAGCCCGTTTGGATATAATACGATGATGTTTACAATCCAAAACGATGTTCTCTCTTTTCCGCACTTTTTCGCATATATTTTTCCGGTAGTTTTCTTGTCTCTGATTAAATACTAGCACAATTAATGCAGATTTAACCTAGGAATGAGCCTATCGTTGAAATTAAAAATTAAAAAATTAAATTTTATAAATATATGCTTTCAAGCTGTTACACAATTTGACTCATGTTTGTACGTCTAGCTGTTGTTTTATTCTGACTAGCCAAATGGAAAATGACGATCATGAACTTGCAACAACTGTTGGTTTGATGGAAGTTTTTTAGCTTTCTTATGTCTTCTTAGTTTTGTTAAAAGTGATGTCCCCTTTTTTTGTAATATTCATATGAATTGGTTTATTGTTATAAATTATGTTTGTTGTGTATAGTTTGGTTTTGCTATTATAATATGTTGTTATTTGTGTTATTTATATATATTTTTTATATATGCATTTTTGCAGCCCTGAAGAAGTCCCAAGTTGGACGAAACGCGTCGGCTGCTTTGGCTGTTCTTAATGTCATTATAACAAATGAATAATAAAGAAGAATTTTTTTAAAAGAAAACGCATCAAGTACATGGACTAATTTAACATAATTTACATTTGTGGAAGTGGTGCACCTTTTGCTGTTTGTTTGCATTTTGCTCCAGAACCTGGGGAAGCACTGTGCTGGCGGGTGCTATTCAAGAGTGCACACGTGGGGTGAACTTAAAATTATCACCAATCAATATAATGGGTTAATCGATAATCCGGTGCTGTCCTAGAGGGATACCGCTAGCTTTGCTCTTTCCTGTTTGGACTCTATGCAGTGCATCATTATTCTCTACAGAAAGTCACATTTATCTTAAAAAAGACTAGAGGCTCGCACTGCCAAGAACTGTTCTAGTATGATCTTCACTGGAGTCATCTGTGAAGCAACTTTAGTATGTAAATAAGTAGTTGGTTGTTTGTGCACGTAAGCAGCTCAGCTGTTATAAGCAGGATAACCGTTATTATCTAGAAGTGATAATTAATTTTATTCTTACGAAGAGAAAGCAGTCCAAAGTGAGACATCTCAAAATAAGAGTCAACTGAAGGTTTTAATGTATGTAATGCTGTTATACATATTGATTGTTCACGAATAAGTCTTGACATCACAGTACGTTAACAAGATATTCTCTTATTGCAGACACTCATGCTGCTTCATGTGAATTGTCTAATGCTGTGCAGAAATCCTGGTGTTACTTCCTGTTTGAAACCCAGAATCCAGCACATCAGACGGTGCTATATCCTGTCCTGAACCCAGAGTCCAGTACTCCAGATTTCACATCACTGGAAGTCAGTATTTCTGTCTCTCTCCTGACCCCCTTTCCCCTTGGGAACTTGTGAGGTAGCAGTGTTTCAATTCATTGCTGTCTTGACAGGGAATAACGTTGCCCCATCGAAACATCCTGGATTTCAGGTGAGTGGCTCGCAACTGTGGCAAACCAAACACATCCATGTTAGGTCTACAGCTAGGCCCACTCAAGGGGTGAGAGATGGAACCATTGCTTAGACCAGGATCTACTGAATGGCAAATAGGTTTAAGGTTATGTTTAGATTTGGAATTTGAAGGAATAAGAGGACCAACCCCAACTGAAGGTTGCAAACAATCATTACGCAGGGGAATTTGTGATACTGTTATGTCCCTTAGAATAGAGGGATGCCGATCAGTCAATTGTGCGCATTTCTTGCAATGAGATGCGATTAAGGAACCATCTGGCAGACACTAAACACCATGGACTGAACTAATTACAGTTGGAGCATTTGCAGATGGTTAGCCATTCCAACCGAGGTGACGATATTATATTGACAGTCTCTTCTCGGTTACAGATTCTATCCATCAAAGTCTCCACGTGATCCTGGCGATTCATCAAATGATTAAGTTTTGTGTCTATCAAATTGCCAACCAGGAACATAGTGCATTGATAAAAGGTTGCCCTATATCAGATAAATCAGGTGTAGCTTCAGTCTGGGTATAAGAGCAATAATTAGCCTTCCTGTTCGAGATCTTAGCTGAAGAGTGAGAACTGGATGACGGTTGCTTCCAGGGGCTTAAGTCACTTCATGGTGCACAAGTGCGTGGGGGCTGTTTCCTTTTGGTACAGATTTCCCTGCCGGTCTTTTACAGGGGGCCGGTAATGATTGATTGAGTCATAGACGGAGTAATGTCCACAGTTATGTCTAGAGTTAAGTCCCTCTAATAGAGAGCTCTAAACTAATTCCAACCACAGTGTGCAAGGAGCCACAGCCAACAGGAGCTGGGGCGGATGCAGGGGCAGGTAGAGCACCACCTCCGGACTCGGTCTGTATCACCTCATGTCCCAAAGACAATCTACGCTCTGTTAACTCGATTTCGTTTGATACAGTATTGAGCACCCTTTCCAGCATACTGTCAATAGTAATGGGGGCGCATGGGTGGAGGGCCTGTTCGCTTCCCCATATTCGCTTAATTGGCTGCGGCATGCTCTCACATTGTGTTGTTGCTGCTAGTCCAGGTGAAAGAGAGGGGCCCCAGCCCAGCTTCTATCAGCTGCTGACAGGCACAAACGGGCCCGCTCTTGGTTCTGTCTTCGCTCGGGTGCCTCCTGTGCGTGTCACATGCAGCGGGATGTGGGAGTACTCCTGCGGGCGGAGGCTGCCGTGAGGGACACTGGGGCTTGTGGTCCTGCCCCTTCTTCCTTTGGCGAACAGGCTTTCCATGCAGCGGGAGCCCAAGGCAGCATGTGTACACGCCTACGGGTGCGGGAGTGCTGGCGTGGGCGGTAGCTGCTGCGAGCGACACTGGGGCTTGTGGTCCTGCCCCTTCATCCTCTGGCAATCGGGCATCCTGAGGTTGCATTAATTGCTGTAGCTGTTAACTACTTACCCAAGGGCACCTACAACACCATGGCTGATTACTGCTGCTACAGGGTAGTAATGAAAATAATGTCTGGTGACTAGTGTCCTGAAAGCAGCATTCAGTGCAGTGGCTGTTGATTCATGCCCCTAGGGCAGCAAGTGCAACAGTGGTTTGTGATTGCTGCTCCCAGATCAGATCCTGCAACATCGGCTGATGACTACTGCTCCTAGGGAAGCATGCAGTGAGATGGGTGTTAAATCTAGCTCCCAAGTAGGAACTGCAACAATGGCTGGTGATCGCTGTCCCAGGGCAGGTACCACAACCATGGCTGGAAACTGCAGCTCGTGTAACCGGACCTGCGACGATGGCCAACTGGACTGTTCCCACTGAAGCAGAGTCAGGACTGATTTGCATATTGCTGGGTCCAAACTGAGTTGGCATGGTGTGCAAAATAAGGATGGATTGGGATGCAGCCCAAGTGATTATCAATGGCTGAAATTAATTCCTGCATTCCTTCCATCACTTTTTTATATACTACAGTGTGTCGCCCTATGTGGAACAGTTATGTCCAGACGTGGGTCTTGTGCACACTGTACAACTGCATTGAAGTTATACCCGACTGATGAGCCCAAATAATAGTGCAATTAGTCTTTGGTTGCTTGTGTTCTGCTTGAGGGAGGACCTGGCCCGGCAGATAATTATGACGGGTATGCCCAGACATGGATCTCTTGTAAACTGTGCCATTGGAACCAAGCTATACCTGGCTGATGAGCCCTAAGAAGAGCAAAACCGGACCAGGGTTAGTTATGCACAAGTTCAAGGAGGACCTGACCTGGCAGTTTGGGCTACACTGTTCCGATTGGAGCAATGTGAAGAAAGTTTTGCATATGGCTAAGTCCAAACTGAGGTGGCATGGTGAATGAAAAACAATGGATTGTGATAAGGCCCAAGTGATTGCCAGTAGCAAGAATAATTCAAGCACTCACTCTATTCATCTCCTTGTTTTTGGTGTGATAAATGTGATGAGTATATGCCCAAACGTGGGTCCTGTACTCACTATGCCACTGGGACCAAGCAGTATCTGACTGAAGAACCCTAATGAGAGTAAAACTGGTCCTGAGTTGCTGGTGTTCTTGTTTAGGGAGGATCTGGCTTGGCAGTTCGGACTGAGGCGGCATGGTGGGCAAAAAACAATGGATTGGGATCCGGCCTGAGTGATTGCTAGTGGATGATATTAATTCAAGCATTCCATCAATCACCTTGTTTTTTTATATCCTAAGTGTAACGATACACCCAGACATGAGTTCCATGTTCACTTTGCCACTGGAACAACGCTATATTTGGCTGATGGGCCGTAATGAAAGTAAAACCAGACCTGGGTTGCTAGTGTTTCAGTTCAGGGAGGATCCGGCCTAGAGCTTTGGACTGGAATGTTCTCACTGAAGCAGGGTCAAGGCTGATTTGCTGATTTGCATATGGCTGGGTTCCAAATGAGATGGCATGGTGGATGAAAAACAATGGATTGTGAGAGATTGCCAGTGGCTGAAATTATTTGAAACATTCCATACCTCACCTTGTTTTTGATGGCCCCAATGTAGCATGCAAAGCATTGGATGGTGACTGCTTTCCATAGGGCCGTTACCACACCCACAGCTACTGACTGCTGCTTCCAGGGCAGTTACCACAATAATGGCAGGTGACTGCTACCTTCAGGGCAGATACCAAAACATTGGCTGGTAAATGGTGCTCCCAAAAACAGCATACAGTGCTGTGGCTGTTGATTCATGCCCCTAGGGCAAAAAGTTAAACAGTGGCTGGTGACTTCTGGCCTCCGGGCAGACTCTGAAGCAGCTTGTAGTTACTGCTGCTCCTAAGGCAGTATGCAGTACTGTGGATGTTGAATCTTCTCCCAAGACAGCAGCAATGGCAACATTGGCTGGTGAATGCTGTCCTACAGATGGCTGCAGAACAGAACCTGCAACAATGGCTGTTGACTGCCCCCCACCCCCTCTCCAAGGAAGAATGCAATGCTGAGGCTGTTGACTCCTGCCCCAGAACAGCAACTGTAGCAGTGGATTGTGACTGCTGTCTACAGTGTAGAATTTGTAACAATAAATGTAAGTAAAACCATGGTTGTAGATTGGGGCCTGCGGGGCAGAACCTGCAACAATGTCTGGTGACTGTTGTCCCCAAGGCAGCATGTAGTTCTTTAGCTGTTTACTGCTGCCCTTGGGAAAGTTACCACAACAATGGTTAATGAATGCTACCCCCTTAGCACCAGGCAGTGCTGTAGCTGTTGAATCTTGTCCCTTCTGCAGCTAGCACAACAATGGCTGGTGACTGCTGTCCCCAAAGCAGCATATGTTTCTATGGCTGTTGACTACTGCCCCCAGGGTAACTACCACAGCCACAGCTGGTAACTACAACCCCCAGGGAAGTGAGCACAACCACTGCTGAAGAATGCTACCCCTGAGGCAAAGCCTGCTACAATAGCTGGCAAGGGTTCCCCAAAGGCAACATGCAGTGCAGTGGTGTCCCTAAGGAAGTTACCCTAATCACAGCTGCGACCTGCAGCCCTCAGGCATCTTACCCCAGGGCAGCTACCACAACAATGGCTGGTGACTGCTGCCACCAAGGCAGCATGCAGTGGTGTGAGTGTTGCCTCCTGCCCGCAGGACAGTATGTGCAACAATGGCTGGTGACTGCTTTCGCCAAGACATCAAATGCAAAAACAAGTTGATGATGGAATGCTTGAATTAATCTGAGCCACTGGCAATCGCTCAGGCCTCATCGCAATCCATAATTTTTCACCCACCATGCCACCTCAGTTCAGACCAAGCTATATGCAAATCAGCCTTGGCCGTAAACCTCATGGGAACTGTTCATTATGAATTGCCAGGCAAGGTCCTCCATGAACTGGAACACAAGCAACGAAGGACTGGTTTTGCCCTAGTTAGGGCTCTTCAGCCAGGTATAGCTTGGCTCCAGCGGCACAGTGAGCCTGGTACCCATGTCTGGGCATACCTGGTGCACTTAGGGTGTCAAATGCAAAAACAACAAGGTGATGGATGTGCTTGAATTAATTACAGCCACTGGCAATCGCTCGGGCAGGATCCCTATCCCTGGTTTTTCACCCACCATGCCACCTCAGTTTGGACTCCGCCATATGCAAATCAGCCTTGATCCTGCTCCTCATGGAAACTGAGGTGGCATGGTGTGCAGAATAATGATGGATTTGGATACAGTCCGAGTGATTACCAATGGCTGAGTTTAATTCAAACATTCCATCCATCACTGTTTGGTATACTTATTGTGTTGCCCTAAGTGGGACAGGTATGCCCAGACATGGGTCCCGTGCAAGCTGTCACTGGAACCGAGCTGTATGTCACAGCCCAAAACTAGAGCAGAACCGATCCTGGGTTGCTTGTGTTCCATTTCAGAAAGGACATGCCTGACGGTCCGGGCTGGACAGTTGATATTGGAGCAGGGTCATTGCTGATTTGCATATAGCTGTGGCTGAGATTCATTCAAGCATTTCATCCATCACTGTTTTGTATACTTATTGTGTCCTCCCAAGGCAGTATGCAGTAGTAAGGCTGTTGACAGCTGCCCTTAGGGCAAACCCTGCAACAATGGCTGATGACTGCTGCCTCATAGCAGCATGCACTGCTGTGACACAGCAGTTGACATTTGTTCCCAGGGCAGCTACCGCAACAATGGCTGGAGACTGCTGAACTAGGTGAAGAACCATCATAAATGGGTGGTGACTGCTGCCCCCAAGGCAGCATGCAGTTCTCTGGATGTTGACTGCTACCCTAACGGCATTTACCAGAACATTGGCTGGTGATTGCAGCCTCCAAGGCAGCATTCAATGCTGTGGCTTTTGACTGCTTTCTACATGGCATATATCATAAGCATAGCTGACAAATGGTGTCCGCAAGGCAGTGCTTTGACTACTGAGTGCTTCACCAGGGTTGCAGCTGCATCAATTGCAGGTGACAGCTTCCTGCAAGGCACCATGCAGTAGAGTTGCTGATGACTGATGACTGCTGCCCCAAGACAGCGACCTCACTGTGACTGGTAACTGATGTCTCTGCGGCAGTAATCACAACTATGGCTGGAGACTGCTACCCATGGGGCAGGACCTGCAGCAATGGCTGGTTGGCGGCTGCCCCCCAGGAGGCTTGTAGTGCTATATAGTTGTTGACTGCTGCACACAGAGAGTTACCACCTGATGCCTGTTAGTGACTGCTGCACCTATGGCCATCACTGCTCAATCATACTGCCCCTGGGGCAGAACCCACAACAATAGATGGCGACTCTTGTCCACAAGGCAGCGTGACTGCCACCCTCTAAGGCAGCTACTACAACCACAGTGGGTGACTGCTGCCCCCAAGCAGCTAGCCTCAGGGTAGCAATGGCTGGTGACTGCTGGTCATTCCTTACATGCCCTCAATGCAATGCCCTAGTGAAACCTGATGTAGTGGTTACACTAAGGGACCCAATAGAAGAGGTTTCCAAACCATCATTATCGTGTATGACAACCTGTCTAAAACCCCAAGCCATGCTTATCTTCCTGATGTCTGTTAAGTTGTGAAGGCTGGGTGACCAGCCGAGACCTCCTGATACCCAGTAGATTACCTTTGAAGCACAGAGTAGATGTTACTGTGTTACTTAGAATGAGTGGCAGCGACTGACTAGGAGGTATAAATGCAGACAGGCCAGCCACACGAGTCCCGGGAGTAATAAACTGAGTGATCTTACAGGCTGTAGTATTCAGCTTATTTTCTAAACTCCTTTAGGCCCCTTACTTCATTAAGCAAGGCATGCACTATTTCATACAAGTTAGTTCTTGAATCATGTGACCTAGTAATAATACTAGCCTCCTCCCTTTTGCGTTCTACCTCTGTTAGGCCTTCGAAAATGTCCTGCATTAAGGGGGAGAATCGGTTAGAGTAGATCACAGTGGGTTCAAGAGGTGGGGGTGGGCAAAGTGGCCAAGCATCAGTAATCGCCTCTGCTGCCACTGGTGTTGGGACACGTACTGGAACAGGAGATGACCTAGTACTAGGCCTTACCTTATCAGATATTTGTGAAAGAAAACTTGACAATGTTGGTTGTGTGGATTTAGGGTCCTTCTTTTGACCACTTGTCTGAGCCAATGAACAAGGGTTCAGGATTGTCTCAACCTCTTCTATTAAATCATTTATTTGTTTGAGAGTTGTTGTGTCTTTAGATACTTCTTTATTTTTCCTAGCACATTTAGTGGGTTTATTAGGGCTAGTACTGGCATCAACAGCTTTACGTTTCCCCATAGTACTTGATGAATAAATAAGAGGGACAAGTGGATTAAACACAGCCCTATCTTCATCTGTTTAGAACCCAAAATAAGTGGACTAAACCTGTAAAGCCCTTTTCCTTCTAGGGATGGGATTCCTCCACAACTAATGAGGTTTAGATAAGGTTTCAAATGGGATTCACCTGGTGCCTTTTTGCATGTATCTGATGTGGATGGGGGGTGGTGGTGGGTAAGGTCTTTTTAGGTATTGTTGTTCTTGTTAAGTTTTGGTACGGATTAATGCTTCTTCGATTAGATGACTGCATAAGTGTTACACATTTACAGTGCACTACAGATGATGACACCCCAGTATCAAGACACCTCTAACTACACACAACAAAGGCTTGCGCTTAAAATGTCTATCCTGGAATGTTAGAGGGCTCTCAAACCCCAGAAAGGGACGCCAAGTCTTAGCTTACATGTCCAGACACGCCATCCAAATAGCTTTCTTCCAGGAGAAGCACTACTCTCCACTCCCAATACATCGATTTGCATCGACCTGGGGCACTAACTGCTTTTTTTGCCAATTACAGCACATTCTCTTGTGGTGTGTGCATTCTAATACATCGTTCACACCCCTTTCTGGCGAAAGAAGTAGTGACAGATGAGGAGGGCAGGTATGTTTTGGTATCAGGCACACTGGGCAGTGAACCACTCTTACTGATCAACATTTATGTTCCTAATAAAGACAGTATAGACTTCTTCCCCAAAATTGCCATACATATTGCATGACTAAATGTCGAGAACATATTAATGGGGGGAGACTTCAACCTGACCCTGGATCCCACAACAGACACAACAGGACCGGGTCACATCACTAAGCCACACGCTGTGCAGGATCTCACCTCACTGCTGGGTTCCTCATTATTGACAGATCCCTGGAGGGCTCATCACCCAGCTGGTCGAAACTACTCCTTTCACTCAGCCCCGCATGGTTCATGGTCGCGAATCGACCATTGGTACCTTAATCTCCGGTTTTTATTATCAGTCCAGGCGATTGACTACCTGCCCCGCACACTATCAGACCACTCCCCGGTCCTTCTCACAGTGAGTTACCCACTGTATCGCGACCACACTACCTATGGAGGTTCCCTGCTGAGGCATTACTAGATTTGGTTTTTCATGCTGAAGTGGGAGAGGCCATCTGAGAATATTTTCAGTTAAATGAGGGCACAGTGGCTCAGCAATCCACGTTGTGGGATGCCTTTAAGGCTTACATTAGAGGGGCATGCATACCTAAACAAGCGGGTGCTGTGTTCAATATGGAGAGACCTAGAGGTGGTGGAGGGAAAACTCAGAGACATAAATGCAGCTGCCCGAGCGACTGACCCCCTCGACTACATCACCGAGCTACACTGTTAACGGAATTCACTGACCTCACGGCACACAAAGTAAAATATCTGGGTAAGTATGCTAGAGACTGAGCATATGGCAAGGGAGAGAGACCCAGCAGAACGCTCGCTAGACTACTTCGCCCCCAGCACCAATCAGCGTATATTACGCAACTCGACGTGGACAACGATGTAACATTGCAGCAGGGGAATGAAATCACTGCCGCCTTTCTCTATTATTATACCAAACAATACACAATATGTGAACCCCCAGTGGGGCAGGCTCCTATAGACTATTTGGAGGGAGTGGCCATGGTGTGGATAGACGAGGGGCAGTACGAATTCTTAGCTGCCCCTATTGATGAGAATGAAATCAAACAAGCAATTAACGATCTTGCCGGCAACCGCGCCCCTGGCTCTGATGGCTTAACGGGAGAATTTTACAAAACATGCTGGTCCCCGCTTGTTGGAGGTGTATGCTGAAGTCCTGCAGAGCAGTTCTCTCTCCCCCACTATGCGGGAAGCTATTATTACACTCCTACTTAAACCTGGCAAAACACGCTGCAGCTGCACAGCCTATAGACCGTTGTCACTCCTTAATCAAGATTACAATATTTTGGCCAAAATCCTAGCCACCCTCCTCTCTGTCAATCGACAAGATCATATGCCCCTTTCAGGCGGGATTTGTCCCATGTCGCTCCACCACAAATCTGCATACTATATTTACAGTCATTAACCAACTATAACCCACCCTTCCAGCGGCAGCGATCTTGCTCGATGCTAAAAAAACATTTGACTCTTTAGACTGGCCCTTTTTATAATAATAATAATAATAATAAAAATACAGAAGCTTAAAAAGAGCGACAGCTACCCCAAACAGGGGCGTCCCGGCGCTAAAACAACGCAGTGTTACAGAAACTGGGGATCCCAGTTGGATTTGTCAACTTAATTGGACTTTTATATGCTGCCCCTGCTGCTCGCCTCAAAATAAATGGTGAGATAACCACCCAATTCCCCCTCACGTGTGGCACCAGACAGGGCTGCCCTCTCTCGCCTTTACTATTTATTATAACCATGGACCCCCTAGCAGGGTACATCCAAGAGAGTCATCTCCATCTTGGGCTGAGGTTCCATAGGGGCCCACTAGTGGTCTCATTTTATGCTGATGACGTGATGTTATTTGTGCTCGACCCAAGTACTAACCTATCTTCATTACTATGCAAGGTGGTATGATTTGGAGTATATTCAGGTCTAACCATCAACTGGGCCAAATCGGAGATCTTCCCGCTGACCCCAGCCACCACTCAAGTCAATATTGAATTCCCACTGCGGTGGTGTACTGATCCCCCCCGAAATATCTGGACATATTTTCCATTGTAGCACACCCGAAGTGATTTGCATAAACTACGGGCTTGCAGTAGACAAGCTTACAACGTAAGTCAAACGATGGATCAAGCTCCCTCTCTCTATAGCAGGTAGAATTGCCATCATGAAAATGGTGGTGCTTCCACGGTTTTTATATCTCCTTTTAACATTCCCATTGCACTCACCACAAACAATTTTGATACGCTACGGACCTTACTTACTCGGCTTACATGGGCAGGCAAACAACCGCGTATTGGGTGGAATACCCTAACCATGCCATATAGCCGAGGGGGGCTTGGGGTCCCTGATTTTTACTTATATTATCTCATCGCACAAGTCCACTTTACATATTACTGGTATCATATGGACGCCCGTCTCCAATATCTAAAACCAGAATGCTCTCAGATATATCCTAACGTGCTATCAGCCATACTACTACAAGGCCTGCCTCAAAGTCCCACTGAAATTCAGACATTACCTACCGCCTGTTGGGCATGGTCAAAACTATGGCGAAACCTACAGGCGGATTTCTTGTACTCCGCACATATACTATTAACTGCCAATCCCTTGATACCCCCCACAACAGAAACTCTTACTAAACACACCCTATCCAGACACGGGCTACGCACTGTGGGAGATTTTTTTAAAGATTTGTGACTATGCACCGTGGGGGAGCTTACCTTGAATAGAGATGTGCCATATATGGATATATTCCTTCTACACGGGGTTCGATGATCCTTGATAAGGGCGCTCCAAACTGTGACAAAGGAACCATCTAATTTTTCCCCACTAACATTAATTATCAATGGGTACCCCATCCGCTGGTCCGGATGGGGTACCCATTGATGTTTTTAAATGTAATATTGAAGTTTGGACCCCCATCTTACTAAATGTATTTAATGCTGCCTTAGTAGGGGTGCTGCCTGCATCCTGGGTAGAAAGCATTATTATACCCATCTTTACAAAAGGGGACAGAGGGAAGGCTAATTGCTACCGTCCCATATCCCTTCTTGATTCCATCTCCAAACTGATGGGTAGAAACATGCTGGGGAGATTAGAAAACTGGGTGAAAGAGAATAACATCCTCTCAGAAGCCCAGTATGATTTCAGATGGGGTATTGGAACGGTGGAACAATGTGTAAATCTGGAGTTACTGATAGGGAAATATAGCCTAGCCAAGGAGGGGGTTTTACATCTTTGTTTCGTAGATCTCACTAGTGTATTTGATCTCGTAAACCATGTCAAATGATGGCAATCCTTGAAAGAGCTAGGAGCACCAATTGATATTAATATTTATACTTATCCCAGATTTACACTTTTCTAACCTCCAGAGTACGTTTTGGTACAATGGGTGAATGTACCACGGATTTTAGAGTTACACGGGGAATGAGACAAGGATGTGTATTGGCACCCATCCTTTTTCTTTATATATTAACAACGTGGACCCTTTCTTACAAAACCAAATTGTAGACGCCCCAAAAGTTGGAGCATGCTCCACCCTAGTACTTCTTTATGCAGACAATGCCGTAGTGTTATCAAGGACAGCGAACGGTTTACAATGTCTAATAGAAATATCTGCCTGTACATGTCAGAAAAAGACCTCCAGCTAAACCTTACTAAAACATTCGTCATGACATGCGGGAGTAATAGGCTGAAGAACAGATTACATCATGTGGGTGGAACGGTAAACGTTTACCCCAAAACGTTTTAAACGCAGGGAATCACAACGCGGTCGACCGCGTTGTGATTCCGCATACCATTACTCCGCAAGTCAGAACAATGACTTGCGGAGGGGGGGGGGGGGTGTGTGGGGGTGGAGGTGTTGGATTTAAAATCTAACACCTTCCCTAGTGTCCGCACAGACTGGAGTTGGAATAGTAAATCATACTATGCCAACATCCACCGCCCCCCCTCCGCAAGTCGTTGTTCCGACTTGCGGAGTAATGGTATGCGGAATCACAACGCGGTCGTTGTAACGACCGCGTTGTGATTCCCTGCGTTTAAAACGTTTTGGGGTAAACGTTTACCTGCGGGATAAAAGGCTGCGAAATAACGTCATACATTTGGGTGGAACCGTTATACATAGAGTCCCAACATTTTCATATTTGGGATTACTTTTTAATAGAAAGGGTACCTGGAACTCACATATTGAATCCTGTAATTTGACATTTTTAATTACTGATTATTTTCCACTAAAATAGGAAAAAACCCATATGGGAAATCCTTGCCCTGTATAGAAGTAAGTGTGTTAGGGCGTTTGTTTTGGGGCAGCCATATGGGGGAGAGGAAACATCGCCTCTTTACAAATTCAAGAAAATACATTTTTTAAAAGAGTGTTGGCAGTCCCACATTCCACAGCCAATTATATAGTACATAAAGAATTGTCTGTACCGTATTTAAGTGATCTTATACACATAGCAAGTCTTATCTTTTGGCGAGGGATATGGGTAATAGATGAGACCAAATTTACTAAGGATCTAATTATGGATTGCTTTGCCCTAGATCACAGCAGAAAACTCCCCTGGCTAGATCATATCCATAACCTTTTAACAAGTTGTAAGATTGACCTTGATAGAAAGAAGCCTGTGCTTATTCAGGACTACAGCAAAAGTGACCTGAAGTTAATATATACCAATGCCAGGGAATGTGAACGAGTGGCTGATGCTGGATGAAAACAAAGTGTTAATACCTATTGTGAACTCCCTCCTGTGATAGGCACACAAACATATCTAATTCTGGTAAGAAACACCCAACATAGATGTTATCTAACCAGGCTCAGACTTGGTACACTACACTACATAACAGCATTCCCTAGTATGGAAATTGGTCTCATAATCTTCTAAACGGTCAGTGTGATGGAAAGACCCCCCCAGTCCACGTTGCATTTCATACTTTTTTGTACTTTTTATAGGGATATACGGAAATCCAGTCTAAAACCACTTTTTTAAAAAACTTATATGCTTTTTTATCATAAACATGCTTTTAACTTTATATGTAGCCTGGATAACATAAAAATTATGAATACTGTTATTCTCTTTATACACATGGCAATTAGGAGAAGAAAGGGTTTTTCACATTTGGGTGCATTAACATATGAAAAACCTGATGACTGCATTTAACCGTGTCATTTATATGGTATCTGTATACAAGCTAGTACTTTGATTTTATGTATCTCTATGATATAGTATTTTATGCACTTTATCTCTTATGTACACATTCTGCACTTTATGTGATATTTATCCTGTCCTGATATATGAAAATATTCTGCATATTAAGTATTCTTAATATATAGGCTATCTTGCACCTAAAAGCATTGTAAAATCGCATATTTTTAAATGAAGTGTAGAGTGATATGAAATATTGGTGTTTTTAATTCGTATGGTTATGAAATATTGGTCTTTTTAATTTGTATGGATTCGAAAATTGTATTAATATGTATACTGTTATATATATATATTTTTTTTTTGAAACTTTTTTTATTGGTGAAAGAAAAAGAAAAACATGAAGCAGCAATAAGACAGTATATAAGTCAACAGCATAAATGCACAATTTTCGATACATTTGGAACCTGGGAGACCCTTCCATTCTGTCATAGTAATACTTTCCGGCATATACATCAAGTAATTCACGCATAGTAGGACAAATTCGCAAAACAAAGATGTATACCATTCGATGCTTGGCGTGCACGTGACCGCATTATTCAGTACTGTGTGGGGCACATCATCCTGTAGACAAGGAGAGAAATTGGTGGCTGCCTCTTTATGGGATTGTGTCAATGAGACCACCAGTTGCGTGTCATCCACGTATGACACAACACTGATGCCATATTTGACAATAATTTCTGCCAATGGGGAGATATAGAGATTAAAGAGAGTGGGGCTTAGTATCTAGAGCCTTGGGGGACCCCTTGGGCCAGCGCAATGCTTTTGGAATAGTGAGGTCGCTGAGACACCTGAAAGCTTCAATCCTGTAAAAAGGATCCCAGCCATTCTAGGGCCCGTTTAGCCACTCCGCCTTTTCTGAGGCGCTGTAGGAGTAGTGGGTGGGCAACAGAGTTGCCTTGGTCCAGGAGGACCAAGGCAACCATCTGGCCCTCATCTACATGTCTGCGGATAGTTTCTGTTGACAGGAGTAGTGCTGATTCTGTAGAGTAATTTGCTCGAAAACCCGATTGTGTAGGGTGTAGTAAGCTGTGCCATTTGATGTGGGCCAACAATTGAGTATTGACCACTTTTTCAGCTATTTTTGCAAAATATGACAAGAGTGAGACCGGTCGAAGGTTCTTCAGCTGACTCGCTCTCACATTCGGCTTCTTTTTTATGGGAAGGACAAGGCAACTGTGTGTTTTGTGCTGCCACAGAAGAAAAAGCAACCAGGCGACGACGTCGACGCTGCCGACTCTGTGTCCTGAAGGCACCGCAGAGAGCACCACCTCAATGCCACACCGCGACCCTGGTCTCACCAACGATGCCTGCTGACGCCGCCACTGAGCCGCTGCTCGCACCGAACCTGTGGGCACCGCACTCCGCACTGCCTCACTTCACGATGACGCCTTGGTATCCCCGACGACGACGCTCCACACCGAAATCTATGCTGCTGCTTGCACCGAGGTTCGAGGGTACCGCTCGTAAAGTTACACGACGCACCGCCCTCATCCTGCCCCGCAACCTTGGCCTACTGAAGCCAGCCCCATCGACTCCAGTTCGTCAACCGACGACATCGCTTCAGCAATGACGACGACGCTGCTTGCACCGCGACCTGGCAGCACCGCTGCGAGCCCGCATTCACTTCGCACCGCGACACTGGTCTCACCGACGACACCATCTGATGCCGCCACCGAGCTGCTGCTCGCACCGCGACCTGAGGGCTCCACTCGCTGCACTGCTGCACTTCGTACCGCAGCACTCGACGCCTGCCAACGCTAGCGCTCCTGACTTCAACAACGCATGTGACTTCGAGGGCCCTGACGACTCCTGCTTTTGGAAGCTCAACAAGAGGTCGCCGACGCCCTGCATTTCTAAAAGGTACTGTTTGCGGATCTTCCCGAAACCGTAGCTGGCCCGCAACGCTGCGGTCATCCAGAACTGTTTGGTTTTGTTTGTCCACGTTGCCGTGATAGCCCCGGACGGAGCTATCGACATCAAGGAACTGTTTTTCAAGCATATTTTGATAGCGAAAGATTTTCAAATACTGTATTGTGGATTTTTTAAAAATCATTTTTGGTCTTGTCTTAAGTATCTCAAATATTGCCTATTTTTCTAAACTTGTGTGGTGTCCTTTTGTAGTGCTTACACTGTATTGCTGTTGGTTATGTGCAAATGCTTTACCCAGTGCCTCTAAGATAAGCCTGGCTGAAGAGGGGTGAAACCCCGAAACCGGTCCTAGGATGCTTGTTTCCGGTCCAGGGAGGACCTGGCTTGGCAGTTCGGGCTGGACTCTTCCCATGAGGCACAGGATCAAGACTGATTTGCATATGGCCAGGTCTAAACTGGGGTGGCATGGTGAGCAAAATAATGATGGATTTAACCCAGATCTCTTGACTGGGGGTGAATGTTTTGATTTGTTCTGCATTCCGTCCATCAATTGTGTGTCTTTTGCTCTAAAATAAGCCTGACTGCTCGTGCCAAGTTACCAAGGGGGTGAGCAGGGGTTATTTTAGGAGTGTAACTCCCTTATCCTGACTAGGAAGAAGGGTCCCTATTTGGACAAAGGTACCTACCTCTGCCAACTAGAAACCCCCATTTCTAACAAGACGTGTACACCTTTGACCAACTCCATGAGTAACACATTGGGAAAAAACGTTAGAAATGTGTATGAACATTTAACTGCACCTTACACACATGGACCAGAATGTATCTGTAACAGTGACCCAAAGCATTGACAGTTGTCCTATCCTTTCCCATTTTAGCTGAAAAAGGATAAGGTCTCCAGCCATGGTTCATGACCTCATATGTACATCCCCAGACTGATTCAGAGAGGAACCACAACCAGGCACTCTGCAAGACCCGCAATAGTGTCGCACAAACCTTTGGTCTGCTCAAGACCAGGTTCCGATGTCTCAACATTTCAGCAGGGAGATTGCTGTACTGGCCCTCAATGGTGTGCAGTATCATACTTGTCTGTGCCATCCTGCACAATATATGTGTGCGGATGAATGTCCCATGAGATGAGGACCAGCAACAGCAGGACCCAATGGAGAAGGAGGACGGTCGATACATCCAAAACTCAGTGGCTTGCAATAGGTGACGCACACACATTGTGCAACAGTTCTTCAGCTGAATCACATGTACACTGATGGAGCTATAACTAGCATATCATGAATGTTCACGTGGCAAATAGATGTAGGAATCTAATATTGGTCTTTGTTCTAATGTCACAGTCCCAGTAGACATCTACACACCCACAACTCACCAAATAGAAATAGGCCTCAAAGTTTAAAATCATGTCATCAAACCTGTTAACCAATGTGGGCCCATGCTGCACATCTGTCCATTGTACATCAACACAAATGCTACGTGAAACTGTGTACTGCAACAATGAACGCAAGGAGCCACACATCTCCCCACTGTTAACATGCACATGTGACACATCCCAAGTCTTCAAGCATGTCTGCCAAAATATTTTGGGCAAGAAAAGTGATCTCTGGGAGTATTTACCTGCATTCCAACAATGTCTACACTGTCCCAAACACAAAGAGCATCAATCAAAACAAAAGCATTGCTCATTTCACTAGTTAGGTGTCAGTCAAAAATGATGCTTTAGTCAGAAAGGTGGCGCTTCATTCACAAAGGTGACGCTCAAGTAGGATAGGTGATCCTTTCAGAAACGAGATGCTTGAGTAGTAAAGATGACGCTCGATTAGTAAAGGTGACACTTTAGTCGGAAAAGTAATGCTCAAGTAGGAAAGGTGACCCTTTAGGAAACGAGACGCTTGAGTAGTAACCGTGACGCTTGAGTAGTAACAGTGACGCTTTAGTCAGAAAAGTAATGCTCATGTAGGAAAAGTGACGTTCTAGTAGGAAACGTGCTGCATTAGTAGGAAAATTACACTCTAGTAGGAAACGTGCTGCTTTAGTAGCAAAAGTGACGCTCTAGTAGGAAACATGCCACTTTAGTAGGAAAAGTGACGTTCTAGTAGGAATCATGCCACTTTAATAGGAAAAGTGATGCTCGAGTTGGAAATGTGATGCTCTAATAGAAAAAGTGATGCTCTTGTAGAAAAAGAGATGCTCTAGTTGCAACGCCTGATGCATCCAAGCAGGAAATAATGCAATGTCTCAGCCATGCTGCAAACCAGGAAGTGTGAAGTTCCTTTCACTTTCTCTTACCATCTTTTTGTTTTTGCCAGCTGGTGGATGTGTTTGGTGTGAGCTCTTGTGATTTGGTGTGATTTGGTCTTCTTGGAGTCTTTGCTGTTCCTGTTATATGAGTTTACAGTCATCTGTGTATTGTTTTTGTATTTTGCAAAGTTTTAGCCACTGTATTGTTTGATATCTGTCCATTTAGGGGTTAGTATTTTCGGGTAGGGGGAAGTATTTGTTTTTGCTGGTTTTAGGGTGGCTAGTGTGGGTAGGGAGATGCCGGACAGGGCCAGATCGAAGAACCTGTCAGAGGAGGAGTCTGGAGGGCCCTTGTGTCTGCTGGTGCGGTTCCTGCCACACATGATCAGCTTTGGAGGTAGGGTGAGCCAAGGCTACCCTACAGGTGAGAGATGGGATCGGTGGCAGAGGTGCAATTCCAAATCAGAAAAACCTTCAATGTCCAGCAGAGCATCCACCAACGAAAGCACAGATTAGCGAGGTTGTCAGACGGAAGGCTGAGCTCCTGGATCACCTGGAGATTGTAGTCGTGGGGCTATCGGTAAGTCCCTATATGCCATGAGCTTGTAGGCGTGTGGCTTTTGGAGAGATCTTTTAAAGTGTTTTCTTCAGGAAAGCTCAGATAGATATATATGTGTTAGTATAGCATGATACAGGATAACTTAGTTTAATGAACAGAACATGATACAGGGGCCTGTTCACAGGGGCATGACAGTTGCATAAACATACCATGCAGTGCAGGGGAGGCCCATAGGTGCAGTGAGCACCATATGGCACTGTGCAGGGAGTATTGTCATCCAGTATGCTAGATCAGTACTGAGTTCAAACTGTGGGGGCCACACACCCTGTATGTTGTAAGGGAGCACACTTTCATGTCATCAGGCCACAGGTTGCACAGGGTGTTTGGTTACCCCCCATGATGGGCACACATACATGTAAATAAAGAAATATTTTATTAATTTTTGTATGAGCCTGTACAGGCCTTGAATGATCATTGTTCATTCACAGTGCACTGGTCACCTGTAAGGAGCGGGGTGAGGAATACAAAAAAGCCTGTGTACTACCTGATGTGTGTAGCATTGTAATGAGCATGTATTTACATTAGAAGGCCCCAGCATACTATGTAGAGTATGGTCAGTCAAATTGGACTGTCACATTGCCATCAACGATAGGCTCCCTTGCACCAAGTAGATAGCTAGACTGTTCTTGTACCTTGTCTGCATTCTGTGCACCTGATACGTGATGGGCCAGGTATTATCCTAATGGATAGCAACATGTCTAACATATGTCTAGCATTAGGGCAATCCAACTCTGCCTAATGTTACCAGTCCAAAGTACAGACAATATCAGCCATTTGTGAAGTCAATGTAATGTGCTTCATATGTACAGTGTACATGTACAGAATTAACAGAGCAATATACCATCTTTTATACTTGTAGCTGGACCGAACCCATACACCTGTGGAGAGATGGTGACCTTCAGTGATCCCAATGCTACCAGTGAGTGTCAACTGATTGTTCCTGTGCTCTGTAAGGAGTATGTGTGTTCCTGTAAACCGGCTGCAGTGAGCTGTGTAAAGGGTCTCACTAGTCAGCAGAAATAAGCTTCACTTTACATGTAGAATCACAACAGAAGTAGAACAAAGTCGCATGTGTAAATGTCAGGGGCAAATTGCTATGTGAAACAAATCCCCATGTATGCAGGACCACATGATGCTTGCCTCAATCTGTTCTGCAAATGTTTTGCTAGGTAAGGACTGGATGTTCATGGGACATGCACCATCCACATATGACCAAGCTGGTTCATGAGGACCAAGCGGGTTTTATCCCCACCAGGAGCACGGCCACAAATATTCGCCGCCTGGTCCGTATCATAGACAGTGTTTGGGACCCTGATCAGAAACCAGCAGTGCTCTCCGTGGATATCGAGAAGGCTTTCGACAGCCTCGAATGGGGGTACCTCGATGAGGTGCTCGAGAAGTTCAGCCTGGGGGAGGGATTTGGGCGATGGACGAGGGTCATCTACTCCTCTGCTACGGCCAGGGTACGGCTGGGAGCGGTCATATCCTCAGATTATCCGGTGCGCAGGGGGACGAGACAAGGTTGCTCGCTGTCTCCCCTGTTGTTCGCCTTGGCGATGGAACCTCTTGCGGCACAAGCGCGGACAGGGGCGGTGTACGGCAGGGTTAGTTGTGGGGAGGAGACGCATCATATCTCGCTGTACGCTGATGACCTCCTGCTGTACCTAGAGGATACCGGCGACGCTCTGGAAGGGGCTATGGGGATGCTGTCAGGCTTTGGCAGGCTCTCGGGCCACAAGGTCAATTGGACCAAAACTTGTATTTTCCCACTGCGGGCGGATGTGCCATATTCCCCTCCCACTGTGGATGTGGTCTGGGAGGCTACGTGCTTCACCTATCTGGGGGTCCGAATATACCACGACATCGTGAACCTGTTGGAAGGTAATATAGGGCGTTGTATAAGGGCCCTGAAGGGGTGCATGACCTTCTGGGCCTCCCTCCCGCTCTCGGTGCTGGGCCGGGTTGCACTGTTAAAGATGGTGGCTCTGCCCCGGCTGCTCTATTACTTCCGCACCCTGCCAGTCTGGATCCCACAGCGGACTTTCAAAGAACTGAAGACACAGGTTATTGGCTTCCTGTGGGGGACCGGACGGCGGAGGGTGGCCTTGACTACTCTGATGCGGCCTACAATCGAAGGAGGAATGGCGGTCCCTGATTTTGAATTATACTGCCTGGCGGCACAGCTACAAGTGCTGACACAGAACGTTGCTAAAGTGTTTAGAGGCGCGGAACAGGAACGGGGGACCGGCATCCAGAGGCACATTCTATCTTACATAGTCATGCAACAGAAACTAGACCTGAGAGGCTTATCCATTGAGGAGAGAACTCTTCGGTTATGCTGGCAAAGGAGCATGAAGAGAGCGAAAGCGGCGCGACCTTATGCACCGGAGATCCCTTTGGGGATGCTGACGGCGTTGCCGCATGGAGGCGACTGGTCCCCGTTGGCGGAGTGGGAAGAGCTGGGGCTGCAGATGGTGGGGGACCTCTACGTCAACGGGGCGCTGGCCCCCTTCGAGGTTTTGCAGGGGCAGTTTGGCCTCCCGGATGGGAGTTACCTCCTGCATGCGGCGGTGAGTGCGGCGATACAAAAACATTGGCGGGAAGGGTTGGTGGAACCTACCGCAACCCTGACCTGCCAGTACGTGGTGATGGCGGCGGGAACGATTAAGGCGGTGACCTGCCTCCATTCTAGACTGTTGCAGGAGGGGCTGGAGCCGCTCACAGCATTGAAGGAGCGGTGGGAGGAGAGCATAGGCAAACCCATTCCGGACACGGTCTGGAGCCACATCATGCGGAGGACTTGGAAGGGTAGTGGGAATGCCAGTTTTCAGCAGGGGCATTTCTTCGTCCTCCATAGGGCATATTTGACCCCGGGAAAGATTAGACGATACTTTAAGGTGCAGGATGCGGCTTGCCCGAGATGCTTAGCGCTGGGGGCCGAGCTAGGCCACCTACTGTGGGGGGTGCCCGAAGCTTGGGACGTACTGGGCTGAGGTGGGAGAGCTTTTGAATGCAGTAACTGACCGGGAGGTGGAGTTTGACATGGCGGCATGTCTACTGCTTTGGTTCCCTCACACGGCAAAGACGAAGGTGACGAGCAAATTCATTGACTTAGGTCTCATGTTGGCCCAGAGAGAAATTACATGGCGCTGGAACTCCCGGGAGGGCCCATCAGTCGGGAGATGGATATCTGAGCTGCTGAAATGGTCTAGATGCGAGAGTGTGCTTAGAAGGCGGCAGGCCACCAAGGCGGATAATGAGAAGGGGTTGGAGTGGGTAAGGGCCTGGGAGATGATAGTACAAGCTCTGCAAGACCACCGGCTGGAGCGTACGGAGCACGAACGCTCGGAGAGCGGGGTTCCTTGAGGCTGGGGAGACTACATGCCAACCCCGATGACTGGCACGCCTTAGTGTTAGGGACCACTGGTAGGGCCCACATCAGCAGCAGTTGGGGGGTGGGGTGGGGAGTTACTGGGGTATTGTTGTAGTGTTAAGACGAGTGCCGGCAGGAAGGATCCCTGATTGCTGACCGCCGGGGAACGGGGCGCATGGGCAGCTCTCCTTGGGCACCTAGAAGGTGATGAGTGATAGGCCTTAGGCACTGCTAACAGGGGTGGGTGCCGATGGGGACGGAGGCTGTGGACACAGACAATACTAGTGTCAACCACCTCGAGGGGTTGCTTCTGGCTGGCGGTATTTGGTTTTAGGGAGAGAGTCTGATGGGAATAAATGCAGAGACTATAATAGGACATGGACCGGGCTTCGCTATGAGGAGATCGTCATGATAATATGAATCACTGTCTTAACACGCCGCCCGGCCCCTGGGATGTGGGCTGAATGGCTGTGTGCATTGCTATAACGATGGGTGTGATTTGAGATTATAAGCGGGTACCGGTTGCCCTAATGGATGTTTTGTTTATAATGCTGCAATAAAAACATGTTTAAAAAAAAAAAAATGGGACATGCCCCAAACCCAAATGATGATTATTAGTTCAAGTATCCCCCTCACATATAACATGGACAGAAAGTGCCAACATGTTACCCCGGACATGTAACAGAAATGTTGCACGGGATAGGCTATGATTTTCCTGACACAGTATGTTTTCCCAAATCCAAATTTAAGCAGGACACAGGTGTGATTGAGGTGTAACACATATCCCAGACAACACTACCAATTGTCAACATCACATCTAATGTTGCCATATGCACAGAGAAAAAGCTTTTCTAAATTATTTGTTCTCCTATTGTGTGTTCACATCATACCATGCACATGTCTGCAGTCTACATTAGACACGAATGACACTCAAACTGCAAATTGTTCTGGGATCCATACATGTATAAGTCGTTCAGCGTCTAGCCAAAGTTTGGACTCCAATGGACTTGGGTGACTATGTGAGCAGGCTTGGCATACCAATACATGAATCCTTACTAGTATAAATGCTGCAGATGTATTTGTGATGTGCCATAGTTCAAATGTATAAATCATGCTAACAAAACCAGTGGTCAAGTTACATATCCCCATTTGTTGCAGAGTGTGTCAGTCTATTGTCCATACCAATGACTTACTTGGGTTTACCCCATAGCCCAAATTTATCATGATATGTGAAAACTGCTGTCCAGCATCATGGGTACCTGTGCATCCCACAGAGTACTGAACATGGGTGACATGTTAGATGGGGTGACACAGGAGGATTTGCCAAAATGGTATGGTGGTATAAAGGATATTGGGGACGCGCCTTAACGCCGGAAAGGGGACGCGCCTTAACGCCGGAAATCACCTTGTCCAACTTACCTCGAACTGTTGCGAGGTGAAAGTTACCGCCAGCGGGGGAATCCTGGTTATTCTTTTTATTGCACCGACGCCGTGAGGGGAACGGCCCAGACGAAACCACACCACCCAGCATTCCACGCTCCCGGCGCTGCAGGTGACGTCACCTCGGCCGGCCGGAACAGCACAAAAGCCGCCGGGTGCCACCGCAGCGCGGGACGCGCCTTAACGCCGGAAATCACCTTGCCCATCTTACCTCGAACAGTTGCGAGGGGAAAGTTACCGCCAGCGGGGGAATCCTGGTTATTCTTTTTATTGCACCGACGCCGTGAGGGGAACGGCCCAGACGAAACCACACCACCCAGCATTCCACGCTCCCGGCGCTGCGGGTGATGCGCCCGGGCCAAGGGCGGGCCCGTCCTTGCCCGTCACTGACCGAAGCGGACTGGACTGGGCACACCCCCTAAATTTTGTGTTGGGGTAGTGATCTCGCCACTGTATCACACGACGCTGTTGTGAGGGGAAGTTATTCAGGAGGTCATAGACCAGGAACTGTGAGTTGGTTGAGTGGGGAACGGTTGCTGGCGATCTATCCAACCCTTCCCCCTGTCCCAGCCTTGGTTTGGTGTATTACCCTTGCATTGTGTTATCACAGGGGAAGGTTGGTCTTCCTCTGTCTAAAAAGAGGGTGGGTGATAAGGCGGCGGGGGGAACCCTTGACGACTACTTAATACGAGCTGAGTCAGCATTGAATCTTGAAATTTTAGCGGTGGAGCGTAGACTCTCTCTTGACCCTGTTTCTTCTTCCCTTCCTAGTGCACAGACACAGATGGCTTCACCTGGCTCGGGTCATCTTAGCATAGTTGATGGTCCCACCCTTCCCCCTTTGCCTAATTTGGCCACTCTCACTGTTCAGAAGTCTTTGGTTACGGATCAGGCACATGATGATAATCAGAGTCCGGCTAGGGTCACTACAAGAGGGAGGTTGGCACACAAAGGGAAAAAAACAAAAGAAACTACCAGCAATACTAAAAAAGGACAAGGATCCAGTAAGCCTGTTGCTGAGTTATCTCATCCTGAGTCTAGTGGGATCATGGTTGATGGCCGTAACTCTGATCACAACTTCACTCCCTTGAACCAGTTCCAGTTCCAGCCTTTTTTCGACTCACTTCTCGTTGGTCTTAAGGACCATTTTTCAGGTCTCCTTGCCCCCGTCTTCCATAAATTGGATCAGGTAGCCGGTAGGTTGGAGACTCTGGAAGCTAGACTTGGCGGCGACAAGCTCCAAGCTGCAGGGCCTCTTATACGATCCAATGGGGCGTCATTAGTGGGAGCGTCCAATGAGGCTGGTAGCGTTGGTTCAACTCGGCCAGTAGGAGCCTTGCCACCTTTACCATATATGGGGGAAGCGAGGGGCTATGATCCAGGCCTGGATGTGGCTATTGCCAGGGGTACTACCAACAATTGTGATGAGCAAAGTTGCCTTCCCCAGAGTAATAGGGCTGGTATTGAGGGGGGGGGGGGTAGTTGGGGTTTCTACATTGCCCGTAAATCTACATCTTCCCCCCCCCCCAAGCCACCCCATATTCTGTAGTTTTGGCTAATGTTCCACCACTTTTGGAAGGAACATTCGAACATTGGTCAAACCTTAAGAATAAATCTCTGCACTTTCTGAGCTCTAAAATTGGTAACTGTAAGGCCCTGTTTCATGATTTTAATATGGTTAGGCGTATTAACTGGATTGGCCAGTCTAACAAGTCCCTACCTGGGGAATGAGTGGTGTTGAGCTTTAAGTCTTAATCAGATGAAGTCTCACTGCGTGAGTATGAATAACATTTGGGATATTCACAACGCGCTCTTTGCCGAATTGAAAACATTCTTTGTTAAGTCCCACTCATCTTCCGGTAAAGGTAATGCACCGAGACCACGTACCTGGTTTAATAAGGATTGTAGGCAGGCCCAAAGTTCCCTGTTACAGGCCATTAAAACTGGCTCTCCCCCCACCATACGCAAGTGTAGATCTGTATATAAAACTGCCCAATTTAAGGCCAAACAAATTTGGGATGAGGATCGCTGGAGGGATTTATATCAGGCTTGTCACGACCGTAATATGGTCCAATTCTGGTATCTACTAAAATGGGGTAACAGCCCTTCGGACATTCGTCCCACTAACCAAGTGGAGCTGCAACAGTGGGTTGCGAACTTCGAGGAGCAATTTAAGGTTGGTGATAGGATGGCTAATCACTTCTTACGTCCATTTGGAGCTGAAAACCCTCTAGAATTTTCCCCTGGTGAAGTGAAGTTGGTGTTAAGATCCATCAAGAATGGTAAGGCCCCGGGTCCAGATTGCATCCCCGCTGACCTATTTACTCAGGAGCAGGATGCTTGGATCCCGTACCTGACTTTGTTGGCTAATGCTTTGGCGGGTGGTGCTGCTGTCCCAGACTCGTGGCTTGGGGCAGAGATATTGCCGATCTATAAGAAAGGCGATCGCTCTGCCCCAGGCAATTATAGGCCCATTAGTCTGATTGACGCAGTTCAAAAAATTATAGCCCGCCTTGTATTGGGTCGTATTCAAACCTGGATGTCTGACTTTGATGTGCTGTCTCCCCTCCAGGCGGGGTTTCGCTCACATATTGGGACCCTGGACCAAGTTTTTAGGGTTGTACTCCTTTATTGGAAGGAAGTTGTTTTGGGTGGTGGCAAGCTTTACGCGGCCTTCGTGGACCTTAGGTCCGCGTTTGACCTTGTGCCGAGGGACAAGTTATGGGAAGTTCTTTTGAGGATGGGCATGCCTAAAGAACTGGTATCCCTCCTGGTTACTATAAATGAAAACACGTATGCCCGGGTTCGTTGGGGCAAACCAGGGGAGGTGACGGACAAATTTAAAGTGTCTAAAGGTGTCCGTCAGGGGTGCGTGCTCGCTCCAACAGTGTTCTCTCTTTTTATTAACAGGGTTACAAATTATTTTGCTAACACCCCTACTGATGCCCCTTCTTTGGCTGGTGTGAAGATTCCCCTTCTCATGTTCGCTGACAATACTCTTTTGATCTCGAAGACGAGGGAGGGCTTGCAGTTAGCCCTGTCTCGCTTTGAGACCTTTTGTCGCGAACATGAGTTGGAAATCAATGTTGGGAAAACCAAGTTTATGGTTTTCCGTGGATCTCGCCGTATTAAGGCGCAGGTGCACCTGGATGGAGTTAGTCTGGATCAAACGGCTGTGTTTTCTTATTTAGGGGTTACCTTCAGCGAGACATGCAGCTGGTCTCACCAGCTGGATCTCCTCGCTCTCAAACATGCCCAATTAGGTGGAGCTTTGTTGAAAGAGCATAAACATTCTCTCACTAAACCTTTAGCTCCCCTAATGAAGATCTATGGCTTTAAGATTCTGCCAGCCATCTTATATGGCGCTGAGATCTGGGGTTTCAGTAACCTATCTAAGTTGACAACAGCCCAGAATAAATTTCTGCGGTCAGCTATTGGTCTTCCACAATCCACTCCGCGAATCCCCTTATTATATGATCTGGGAATCCAGCCTATAGAGGATTTGGCAGGTTACAGACCCCTAGCGTTTTGGCGCCGTTTGTGGACCACACCTGAATTATCAATCTATGCTAATGCCCTCCTGGAGGTCAAAGGGTTGGTGGATTCGCACAGGATTCCTTGGATGTCTGGTATTAAATCCCTGTTGACAGATCTTGGGATGGGTGACTTATGGACCCACCCAGACACCGCGGCATTTCCGTCTCAAAATGCCCTCAAGGTGGCCTATTGGGGTTTTATTAAGAATAAGAGATATGCTTCCCCCCCAGGGTCTTCAATGTCTGTTTCATTTTTATCTCTTAAGGATGAGTCTGTCTATGAAAGCTACTGGGATACCATTTTGAAGCATTTTGATCGTAAATTGTACCACCAGTTTAGAGTGGGTGCCCTACCACTGCGAGGTCTCACTAAAAGCTGGAGTCCTCTTGGTAGTGACAAGTGCCCCTTTTGTGTTGATATGATCGAATCCTTGGATCATTTGCTTTTTTGCTGCCCAACCTATTTACTCCCCCGTCGTGTTTGGCTTTGACCTGTTTGCAGACTAATGAGCACTCGTTCTGCACAGGTCGTTGGTAGGATCTTGAAAACTGACACAACAGAACCCATAGTAATAGGCGTTGCCAAATTTATTAGTTGGGCTTGGGTTCTTAGGGCACGGAAACTTAAATCAGGGCTTGTGTTATAAGACCTTATTTGTTACCAATATGCACTTTATTTGGATTATGATGTTAAACGGCGTGTCCCTCATCGAATTTTATCATGTTGTGATTACTTTTTTAATTCATCAATTTACATTATTATGTCCTAAGATTTTAGAAATTTTATCTTGTATTGTAATATGAATTTTTTATATTTGAATTGTCTTTTTTTTTTTAATTGTGTACCATGTCTTTTATGATGTGAATCGAATAAAGACTTATTGACTGACTGACTGACTGATATTGTCACGAAACTTGATGTGCACATTGATTTGCAGGGATGAACTTCAATCTGGCTGTCTGCACATTGATAGTGTGTGTATGCAAGCACATATCAATGTATGGTATAGTCAATATGGTATGGCAGGTCCACACAAGCTGTGATGATTCCTACCTCAGTGCAGACTGAATAGGTATGAGTCAATGCGGAACATGTCACCAGTCCACACATGCCAATGCTGTTACATACCGACTCATGTCTTCCTATACCCAATGCCATATAATAGGCACATACCAATACCTTTGTACTGTTTTGCGAGGAATAAGGCGAATGTTAAGTGCCACAGGCATGTATGCACTGTGTTGTCAGCATAAAGGCCATTTCACATTCCACCAACTGCTGTTACCCATAGCGTATCGCTAGGATTTCTCAGCATTGACCATTTTTGGACAATTGCTTGCAAGATACAGCACAATATTCTCAAATATCTGAGATGAACAGCATGCATGCACACATTCATCACATGGAGTAAGTACGAGTTAATGTGCATCTATTTAACAATCTGTACAGAATGTTATGGACAGGTTATTGGATATGTAAAGTAACACATGCTCTTGAGGTATTTTCAATACGTGATCTATGTTAAAGTGTTCCAGGTATGTCCATGTGTAATTCTTGGAGAAGTGTCCAACAGGTCTGTGGAATCAGAGGTATCTACCCACACTCCGTCTATATTTAAACTACCTGGCACAGAGTCAATCTATGCTGCTATGTGTGCGGCCTTGTGTTTATGCCATAACAGTAAAATACTGCTGAGGCACAATACGTGTACTTGCTACACATCACTCATTCCACATAGGTGATTGGCCATAGATTTTACCCTCTTGCCTATTGCATGAAAATCCCCAGGGAGTACCTAGATGGACTATGTTTACCATTCCATGTGTGCCCAACATCATTGTTCAGAATCTGTCTTCTTACGAACATGGGTATAGGTTTATGAGGCCTGGCCCTGCCTGAACCTACAAGGCCAAGACCAGAGTACTTTAGCATTGTAATTTTAGGGAAAGTATATGCTTCTCATTACGGTTGGTCATGATTCGTTCCATAGATATAATTTTTTGGCTGGACATGCCACTTGTGCTGCTAATAGTAATTCATGCATGTAATTGATGACAATTTCGACAATTCAGTTTGATCTGATACATACGTCGTTCCTCTCCAACAGACAACATGACCCCTGCTCAGGAGGAATCCTATTGGATCCGCCTGGAGAGGTACAGAGACATACGGCACGTTACCAAGGCATTTGTGCTCATGGGGGTCAATTTTGAAACATAAAGGGCAGCAGGGACCTGGAAGTCGCCTCCTCGGGGACAGAAAGCAATGGACAGGGCAAGTACCAGGCCACAAGTGAAGGATTCCCATGGTGGTGATCAAGGACCCTTGCTGGGACCCTCGACAGCACCACCAGCAGTGACACCACAGGCAGTCGCCAGTACCTCTCATTAGCTAACAGAGTTTGAGAGGCTGTTGCTGAAGGCACAGGAAGATACCAATTTGAAGCTGGCAGGTGTACAACTGCAAGGGACAACCCTAATGCAAATGGTGCACAGCTTACAACAGAGTGTATCAACCAACAAATGTAGGCCCTTCCTAAAGCGTTCTGGCCCTCCATATATCATATTGGTTGTTGTTATTGCTTTGACTTTTAGCATAAGTTAGGGTATGTTTTAGCATAGTGATAGGTTAGGTTAGTTTTAGTGTTTTTATAGCTTTTAATATATATCTGTTTTTAGGTGAGGGTATGGATGGGTAGGTTAAGTGGGGGGTTAATGTTTAGTATGTGTTATAAAAAAATAGAAAAATACCCAAAAATATATATTTGTTTAGGTTTTAATGTTTACGTAGATTGCATATAGGTGTAGTTCATGTTTGTCTCATGTGCAAATAAATGTGATTTAAGGGGAGTGGGTGGTTGATGTTTAACCTGTCTGTTGTTGTATATCTTTAGAGTATGACAAGTTAAGGTATGGTTAGTTTTAAGTTAGGATATTGTAGGTTAGTTAGTATAGGTTAGTTTAGATAGTGTAGGTTATAGATTTGTAGATTGTAAGATTTTAATGGTGTGTTTAATAAATAATATTTTGCACTTGAACAACTGCTTACTTATTAACAACTGCTTACTTATTAACTGCGTGGCAGTTGTCACATCTGCTTAGCTTGGGTTAAGCACATGCTGTAGCCTTTCCTACAAGTGTTTTTATACACATATTACCAGGTGGAGCACCTAAGGAGTAACCCTGGGCGTCGTTCGCTGAGATTTGCTACACGGAACTCTGCGAAGTTACCAAAAACTTTGCAAAGCGCCGCGAGTAGCAGAGTACAGTGCGAACAGCAGTTTGTGCTGGTATTCCTGCCGCACGGGTAGAAATTCTACCCGAGCTGCAGCTCATGCTCGCAAACTTACCGTTTGCGATTGTAAACTTACCGTTCGCGATCACGAGCTGGGAAAAAACCCTACTGCAAATCGCAAAGCGAAGTTTTCTGCACTCCGCGAGCTCCGCGGAGTGCATAGTGCAGAAGACTCTGCAAACTCCGCGAACGGAGTGAAGTTCACCGCCCAGGCCTACTAAGGAATAGATCATGTCAAGTTTGTAATGCAGTCAGTTAAAGGTTTTTTCAAACGAGATTGTGCACTGTAAGTGGCACTCATCCTGTGAATGGACACACAGCCTAAAACAGGTATTAACCTAATGTTGCACTGTGTGTGTACTGCATATTTTGTATGGATGAATAAGTCAAACAATTGTGACTAATCTAGGATGTATTTGTTGCCACACTGATTACAGCCACTGACACACTCTCCCTAGCATCATGTTGTTGTCACATAAATGTTGATTGCTGGCTAGTATGCATGGAAGTATCCTCCACCTGGAGAGAAATGCCATTCAGTCTTACCAATGACTGATTGCTAATTTTAACACTTCATGCAAGTGACCTTGGGTAACTACTTGGTAGTTTAGATGCACATAGGGATCACAAACTATTTTGCATGGCCTGTGCAGATTTCCCCCTTGGTCGATTAAACACAATTTCGTTTAGATGTTAGGTAGTGTTTTTAGGGTCAGCACAACCACCATGGTGTACTTAGTCCAATTGTGACCAGAAATATAGCACACTTGTTACGATAAGTGGTTTTATTTACATGTGAACCTAGGAGCATGGTGCAAGTGGCAGTCCTTGGGGCAACAACCCCAATATAGTTTGTAGGCCATTGTATGTCTAGACAGAGTCCAAGGGTGATACATGTCATGGGACATGTGGTGTAGAGGAGGGCTCCAGTGAGGAGGAGGACCAAATTGCCATTAGTGAAGATAGGCCACACAGACAGTCCACAAATGGGTGAGATTAACAGGTGGAAAAGCAAATGGAGAACAGTACCATTTGCAAAGTACACTGGCATCAATAGTGAAACTGGCCATGCGGTGCAGAGAAATGCTATCAGGCAGTTTTGCGGTGGAAAGAGGGGAAGTCCTAATCTTTGTCCTCTGATCGACTGTGGTGCCTCCCTTGATGGGGGTGTTGCTGGTGCCGGAGGCGGGGGAGGCACACACACATCAGGGGCTAAAGTAGTGGGTCCCGTCCCCAGCAGCATTTCTCTGTGCCAACAAGTTAGGCAGCACAGCACTAAGAAGAGCCTGCTAGTTTGCCAGCACAGAGACAATGTTGCAGTGTAAGGCCCCCATTGTTGCTATGTAGGAGTCCTGCTTCCGTTCCATGGACTCCAGAATGTTGCGGATAACCCCTACCTGGTTGGCAATCTCGCTTGTGCCACTTTGGCAGGGTCGTTGTTCATTCCTCAGCCTCATGACAGCAGTGTTGTCATTCAGGGACTGTTCCAAGCCATGGAGCGGAGGGAAGGTGCCTCTTATGGCCTCCAAGGTGTATTTATTGTCTTTATTACTCCCTCTAGGGTTCCACTACAATCTCCATCCCCACCCACACTGCATCTACCAGCTCCCGCTGGACTCATACCATATGATATTAGAAATCAACTTGAGGCCTGGGGGTGGGGGTGGGCTGGCTTGTGGTGTTTGCTGATGGATAAGTCGATCCTCGGGAGATGGCACAACGCTGTCAGCCCTTCTTGCAAACGGAGATGGTGTCCAAATGTAGCACAGTATTTCCTGGAGGGTGTCTTGGTCGAGGGTTGGCAGGCTGTAATCGTCAGCAGAATCCTCATTCGGGACAAGAAACTGGTAAGGAGTGGTTGGTACATCTTCTATAATGAAATAGATATATGTTGTAATTCTATGTTAGATGGTGATATGAGTAATCTGGTTGACATTCAGACTTCCTAGTAATTACCTGTCAGGTCAACATTGATGCTTAGGACATCTGTTCCTCATAGGTTTAGAGGGCAAGTTGCAGTGTAGTTGCCTTTCAGATGGCGGTATCTATGCATTGTTCACACAACCACTTTGTGACAGGGCTGACCTTTCGTGTCATGACATGTTGCAACACAGTTGCCAATCCTGCAGGTGTAATATGAGATACAGTCCACCTCTACATTGGTAATTAGCTTTCTTTTACATGATGCCTATACGGATTGTGTGTTAACGTCTTGACACCACTACTATGTATGTTACACCTAGTCCCCAGGGAACCTGCATTCCCTGTGACCGGTACTCCGCTGACAACTCCTGTGAAGGTGAAGTGGGTTTGCTCATGAATTAGTTATGATCCTGCTGTCTGCCTTTCAACAATACACCACGGCACTCTGTCTTGTTGTGCTGTCTTGCATGAACATTGTGCTTTCATGTGGCCACGGGTTCCGTTTTTCACACTTAGGTGCCGATTACGATCCTGGAAAAACCGGGTACGAACCGTCGGACGGAGCATATTCTCTGTCCGACGCGTACCCGGTCGTAACAATACAAACATGGAAGTACGATTCGCACGGAAATACTATTTCCGTACGAATCGTACAAAACCCCGACCGACGAAAATAAACATACAAATGTGATCCGGGAAAGCGCCGACGTGACGTCGGGACGCACGCAGCCTGCCATTCACGAACCAGGAATTACGATTCGCACCGACGTCATCCCGCTCGGAGAATATTTTCCGGCAGCCAAAAACTGCCGGGAAATCAGGACGACGCGAACAAGGAGTACCTGCACGCGACGGACAGACATGGACCCGAACCTACGTGTCATCCCGGCCCTCATAGCAGTCGACCTCCTCTACAGGTTATGACGCAGACGCCGCAGAAGGTCAGAACAACAAAGGGTGGGAGGAAAGGGGGGGGGCATGTGCAGGCCACAAAACCCCCACCCAAGTCACACAGCACACATGCCCTGGACATACCTGACCCCCAGGCCCTGGTCACTACGAGGGGGTGGGGGCGTGTCCAGCAAAGCCAGCGTCCGCCACAACGGAAGTGGTTGACGACGCGAACCGGTAACACAATACAGGTACGTCCCGTACCCACACCTTAAGAGCGTGGGTACGAGACGTACCACGCCCACACCTACTTCACCCCAACAATGGCGGGACGCCTGTACCCACGTGGCAAAGGCCTGGGTACGGCCCGCACAAGCATTCCACAGCGTGGGTACGGATATGTACGACCCGTACCCTCACCCGCGTATGTATGGAGCGTACCTCCACCCCAACCGTGTATGTACGACCCGTACCCTCACCTGCGTACGTATGGAGCGTACCCCCCATACCAACAGTGTACGTACGGACCGTACCCCCACCCCATATGCATGGAGCGTACCCCCCACCCCAACAGTGTAAGTACGACCCGTACCCTCACCCGCGTACGTATGGAGCGTACCCCCACCCCAACAGTGTAAGTACGACCCGTACCCTCACCCGCGTATGCATGGAGCGTACCCCCACCCCAACCGTGTATGTACGACCCGTACCCCCACCCCAACCGTGTATGTACGACCCGTACCCTCACCCACGTATGTATGGAGCATACCCCCATGCAAACAGTGTACGTACGGACCGTACCCCCACCCCGTATGCATGGAGCGTACCCCCCACCCCAACAGTGTAAGTACGACCCGTACCCTCACCCGCGTATGTATGGAGCGTACCTCCACCCCAACCATGTATGTACGACCCGTACCCTCACCCGCGTACGTATGGAGCGTACCCCCATGCCAACAGTGTACGTACGGACCGTACCCCCACCCCGTATGCATGGAGCGTACCCCCCACCCCAACAGTGTAAGTACGACCCGTACCCTCACCCGCGTATGCATGGGGCGAACCCACACCCGTGTATGTCCTAAGCGTACATATCCTGAAATAGGAGGGTTGGGTGCAGAGTCCTCCCAGCAGTGCCCAGTCATAACAGGGGTGGGTGCAGAGTCCTCCCAGCAGTGCCCAGACACAGGAGGGGTGGGTTCAGAGTCCTCCCAGCAGTGCCCAGACACAGGAGGGGTGGGTGCATAGTCCTCCCAGCAGTGCCCAGACACAGGAGGGGTGTGTGCATAGTCCTCCCAGCAGTGCCCAGACACAGGAGGGGTGTGTGCAGAGTCCACCCAGCAGTGCCCAGACACAGGAGGGGTGGGTGCAGAGTCCTCCCAGCAGTGCCCAGACACAGGAGGGGTGGGTGCAGAGTCCTCCCAGCAGTGCCCAGACACAGGAGGGGTGTGTGCAGAGTCCTCCCAGCAGTGCCCAGACACAGGAGGGGTGTGTGCAGAGTCCTCCCAGCAGTGCCCAGACACAGGAGGGGTGTGTGCAGAGTCCACCCAGCAGTGCCCAGACACAGGAGGGGTGGGTGCAGAGTCCTCCCAGCAGTGCCCAGACACAGGAGGGGTGGGTGCAGAGTCCTCCCAGCAGTGCCCAGACACAGGAGGGGTGTGTGCAGAGTCCTCCCAGCAGTGCCCAGACACAGGAGGGGTGTGTGCAGAGTCCTCCCAGCAGTTCCCAGACACAGGAGGGGTGTGTGCAGAGTCCACCCAGCAGTGCCCAGACACAGGAGGGGTGGGTGCAGAGTCCTCCCAGCAGTGCCCAGATACAGGAGGGGTGGGTGCCTAACACTCACAGCAGTGCCCCTGCAAAGAAAAGGGTGGAGTACCCACAGATCCAATGCCCACAAATGTCAGTCAGGTGCACAAAGATCCTGCAGTACATGTACCACATGTGTGCGAGGCTGGGAGTATACACATGCATAGCGCCGAAAAGAAAACATATTCAAATGAAGTCATGACAACAGTCTACATACACAAGTAGAGTGACCACCAAGGAAGCCACGAATGATGCAGGTGGAGACATCGCTCAGCATGCATGGCCCAAGTCTAACGAGTCTGTCACACACCCAGCCAATGTAGACACAGCTCAGCACCACATATTGGAAAGACCCTGCAGGGAAGATGTCAGGTTACACAGAGGAAGGAACACACCTTGGGACGATGTCACCATGCAGTAACTGCTTACATGAACAAAGTTATGTAGCCAACAGCTTGTGATGGCACACAGATACCAGGATCCACCCTATGACCAGCACAAGACTACAATTCCCACACACCCAACACATAATCACCACCCAAAATAATGGGGCCGGTCCACCAACAGCAATACCAGACAGACAGTAGTGTACTAAGGAAAAATAAATTGCTTTATTCAGCATCCAAAAATCTGTTTGTCCCTTGAAAGTTCAAAATGTACAATGCCCATAGGGCAATCCAAAGTTCAAATCCAGGTGGGGGACACAGTGGGACGTGTGTCCCCTAGCTTGCCTGCACAGTCAGACTCCATCGTCTTCCAGAGGGGGGAGGGCATCATGTGGGGGGGAAGGACCAGGCACCGCAGGGACATGAGGGCGAAGGGTAGGCGTCGTGGGTGCAGGGATGGAGGACTCCACCACAGGGGGTGGGGCAGGGCCAAAGGCAGAGGCCAGGATGGCGCTGCACACCTTAGCAAGGTCCTCCAGCGACTCCCCTGCACCCGAAGGAACCACAGGCCCCAAGGAGGGGGGGGTCAGAGGGATGGGTCGCAGCGCCACTGGGGGAGGGTGTGGACAGGGGGGGGACTCAACCACCCTGACCGGGGACTCCCTTGACCGCTTGCGGGGTGGTGTCACTGTGGGGCTCAGGGACAGAGCGGCCATGAAGGAGTCTTTGCCGGATATGTGGCCAGGAGAGCTGAGGGGAGGGGATTTGGAGGGTGTGGATTTGGTGGAATGTGGACTCCCACTCTGGCTACGTGGCTTACGTTTGCCCCCCGACCCAGTGGGTGTGCCTACTTCACCCTGTGTGTGCGTGCCAGGAGGTGTGCGTTTGACCTTCCCTGCTGGTGTGGTGCCTGTGTCTGTTGTGGTGGGTGCATGCTGCCGTCTGGGTGTACGTGGGACAGGCATGGGAGTGGGAAGTGTGGATGGGTCAGGGGTAGGGGGTTGGACGAAGCGCTGCAGGAGACCCACTGCTGCAGTCAGTGTCGAGTCAATGGATCTCAGCAAGTTGCGTTGGTCAGCCTGCGATGAGAAAATGCCCTCCAAGTATGCCTCCATGTTGTTCAGCACTTGGCTGTGGCCATGGAGGACATTAAGCATCGCAGCCTGACCAACCTGCAACTGCCGCTGGATGTCCACAGACTCGACATTGGCGGCAGCAGTGGAGACAGGGGCAGGGGGTGCGGTGCCTGGCAGGAAGGAGACATGCGGTGACTGGGCACGCTGGGAAGGGACACGAGCAAGAGGGAGGCGGCTGATGGCAATGGAGGGGGCGGGAAGAGATGTTGTGCCGCTGTCAGCTGCTGGTGCAGCCTCCGCCCACTCGGAGAGATCATCCTCGGAACCGTCAGCTTCATATTCTGTGGTGGCACTGGACAGGTCCTCGGCCTCGCTCTCCTCCGTCTCAGTTCCACTCGATGTGCCAGCCACGATGTCACCGCTGGCACTGGTGCTCGGTCCCTCCGCTCCGTCTGTGCTGATGTCTCCCTCCGTGTCCCCCGACGATGCTGTGGGCAAGGTGAAGAGACAGCAATTAATCATACACCTGTATACATATGTCACATGAGTCCAATCTACATAGGTTACAGTGCATAGCCTGAAAATAAAGGCGAGTAACATCTACAAAAAACAAGGTACATATGTAGGGCATGCAACACACAGTTGGTTGACCCACCATGCCACTGAAAATCTATGGAGAGCATGACACAATAGCAAATGACATGAAATGCATTTTGACAGAGGAGCCAGGCCCTGGGGACAATCCAGCACTGCATCTGCACCACACAGCGTCGCCGAAAATAGGGATGAGCAGGGACCATATCCATGAACTTGAGGCACATGCTGCATAGGTAATACTGAACACATGCCCACCATGACTGGCTCACTGCACCTTGAGTGTATGTCCAGACAAACATCACACACTGGCCAGACCTAGCAAGGAGATATCAGGTTTTGACATGTAGGCTTTGCCCGCACCAACCACCCCCTACATGAGACAATTAGTTGAGACACAGGAAGCACTTACATCTCTTAGTGTGGGTGAAATACACATGGGCTGCATAAATGCAAGATTGGACACCAAATACCCAAGGTGCACCTGTCCAAATAATCAGGTACAAATGGTCATCATCAGATGATTGTAACAAGACACACAGGCACTGGCCACCGTGAGTATGAACAAGGAAAATCAGGTCAGGCTGTACAGTGGACACTTGTACTACATTTTACGTCAATATACATGGTGCCAGGGGACAATGGCACAGAGCACAACCTATGCTCTAGACACTGAGAGTGTCCACATTTTGTGATGACACACATGACACCTCTGAAAATATGCCCCAGGGGACAGTAGTGGCCACACAACTCCATGGTCCTGAATGGGAATGACTGCAACACATGCCACCATCCCTGCACCATGCGTATCGCACACTCATGCACATCATGTCACAGGCCACAACATAGGACATGCGTGCTGTAAGGCATGGCACTTGAGAGACTAACTCCCATGTCTGGACTCAGCATCAGTGCCAACTGACATGGAACCCACAAGTACTGAACTGGACAGGGCACAGGCAAGGTCCCCAAACCTGTTACACACCTCCCCCACACATGATGCTACAGGCATTGTTCACGTGGATAAAGTGCCAGCCTAGATAACCTTGTGAAGGAGTGACTACACACAGACCAGGGAACACATTGCAAGGAGGGGAAGGGAGGCAGGAGAGCACCGCTATACTGTGGGTAACAGGATCTGCACAGCACCTTTAAACCCTGGCAGTGTATCCATGCAACTGTGCACTTACAAATGCTGGTAACACACAACAAATACACATGTACCTACCCCCTTCCTGCTGCTGCTTCTCCTGTAAGCGCCTGTCCAAGTCTGGAAAGACCACCGCCAGCATACGCTTGTGGATGTGGGTCAGACGGCGGCGCCCGCGGTTCTTATGGGTCTCAGGTGAGTCCCCCAGCAGGACCCGTGCGATCCTCCGCATCCAGCACCGGATATCCTGCCAGCGTTTCCTCACCTGGGCCAGGCGCCGCTTGCGACCCTCCGTCCTCCTCACGGCACTGACGGCGTTCATCCATATCTGCTTCTTGGCAGAGGCGCCTACCTGTGAGGATGAACAAGTGACACTACATCAATACACCTGGCACATGTCACAGAGACACATATTAGAACCAATTTGCTGTTTACAACAAGGCATAGTATGCATCCAACGCATTGCACCTTTGTCATAGGGACATGATCCTCTGGGGAAGGGCAAAAGCTGTACGTGCCATTGAAAGTACACAGGTGGAATGAGGGCAACGACACAATCAATGATCCTGGCTCACACTGTGCATCACAAGCTACACCAGGATTATGTGCAGCACCTCTAAGCAGTCACATGGCACAGGCCACTGACGCTACCTCAGCAGAGTACACAGACACACACAGGCACAAGTCATTCACCTGCCATTGCCAAATGCAGCGACAAACCTCACTCTGCACATGTGCCACTAGACGGGGGGGGCTCACAGGTGTGGGGCTGGCTCTGCACGTCAGACACACAGCACTGCTCCCTGCTCACATCACATGGGCAGGGTATATCCATCCCTCATGCAGCTGGGGTGCTACACTCCACATATGCACCCACCCACATGACAGGGGACTTACACACACACCGATGTCCAGGGTACGAACACATCATGTGGACACTCTCAGCACAGGTACACAGAACTAACACACATCTGTGGGTACAGTCACCTGTCACACTGGGCTGACCACATAATCAAATGAGGACTGTAGAGGCTACATTCCCAGGAGGATAAGACAGGCAGAATGTGGCATGCACCATGCAGTGATTGTCACAGTAAACACAATGCAAGTGAGGATGGCAGACATGCACCACAGCATGCTCTGGCTGGGAGACATCAGGCATTCCCCCCCTGGGACCCCCCCTACAGTACATTGCATGTGCGTCACACCTGGACACAATGCCAGAAGTCACAGTCACAAAAAAGGGACACAGTCTGTGCTAGTAGACTCTGCACTCACCTGATACCCTGGGCGCCCATACAGCAGGGGGTACTGTGGGAGGATCTCATCCAGCAATGCCAGGTTCTCCTCCAGGGTGAAAGGCTGTGCCCTCTCCACAGACCTTGACATGGTTCCAGGGAATCAGGAGCAGCAGCTGGGTCGTAGAATCCAAAGATGTGCAGGCAAGTGCTCCCTCATGGGACCTGGCTGCCTTATATCTGCCTTGCTGGCCTGTTTCATGCACAGGAGTACAGAGTGATTGGTCACTCACATTTGCATCCTATGTTTCCTCCAATCCCTTCAAACCTAGCACAGTCAGTGGGTTTAAATTGTGTTTTTTTCTTGAGCATGATGTCAACACCAGAACCACATTGCAACAAAGTAGATTCATTCAAACTGACTTCTGCTGTGCACCTGCAGAAAAAAATTCATACCTTAAAGTTGGTCTCCATGACAACCAGCATGCATGTAGGCCTTTATACTTGTCCCTCATGTGTCCCCTATGTAATTTGGACATTCACACACAGGTACGGTGAGTTCCAGGGCCCTAGGGCACCCCAAATGCATAGAAACGGCCCGTAAACGCGCGTGTACGGGGCGTATCACTATGGGTACGCATACGCGAGCAAAGCCATAGTGAAACGGCCCGTACAGGCGTGTGTACGCTCCGTATCACTATGGGTGTGCTCGCGTATGCGTACCCATAGCGATAGTGAGTGTACAGGCGTGTGTACGGTCCGTATCACTATGGGTGTGCTCGCGTATGCGTACCCATAGTGATAGTGAGCGTACAGGCGTGTGTACGGTCCGTATCACTATGGGTACGCATACGCGAGCACACCCATTGTGATACGGACCGTACACACGCCTGTACGCTCACTATCACTATGGGTACGCATACGCGAGCACACCCATAGTGATACGGACCGTACACACGGCTGTACGCTCACTATCACTATGGGTACGCATACGCGAGCACACCCATAGTGATACGGACCGTACACACGCCTGTACGCTCACTATCACTATGGGTACGCATACGGCAGCACTCCCATAGTGTTAGGGAACGTACACAGGCCCTCTGAGCGAATGTACGGTGCCTTTCACACATCACAGTGGTGACAAGCAGCACACAGGAAGGAATAGAGCTGACATACTTGTCCATGGATGGACATCAAGGCATTGTCTGGGCAGTACTACATGTGTGGGGCACAGGTGTGAAAGGCTGTGATGTGGCACATAACTCCTGAGTCGAGGAGGCAATAGATGTATGATGAGATGTGTACAGATGTTATGTGTGACGGTGCAATATGTGCCAGGCATGCCCTTGACTCCTTTGACATGTGTGCATGTCGTACTGCACACTTGGGATGAGCGTCACTGGAATGGCACAGTCAACAACACACGCAAGTGTCCCCTGATGGCCGCTACAGGGGTTACCACACCAGACATGTGACTACCCACGGTGCACGATGTGTCTATGTCATGTATGTGTGGTGTGTTCCCATTAGCTTGATGTTGGTGTTCCCTCAAGAGCATCAGCTGTTGCAGCAACCAACATGTGTCTGTGTGTAGATGGACATGGCACCTTGTTACGCACACCAGGCCACATGTGGTATCTGATGTGAGGTGCGTATGTATGCATGGGACATGGAGTAGCGTAACAAGGACCTGTCTGCATCCTATCAATGTATGTGTGGTGAGTCATTACATGTACACCTTATTGGCAAGGTGTGTGGGCTGTCCTAGTGTAATGTCATGTGACCTGTGGCTCTAGTGTTCCGCTACCTGTCTCTGAAATCGACATCCTACTTCTGCTGATGTGTTGATGTATGTCACTCCTGTGTTGCGTCTGGCTGTTCACTTACACTGGGACACAGCTAATCCCATGCCATGGCATGTGGAGGTTCACAATCTCCGTGTGTAGCTGGGTCCTGGTAGGAGTGTCACCTGGCAGCCATACGTGTCCAGGGCATGTGGCACATACCTGACTCCGTATGTGGCATATGTGTATGGACAGATTAACATGTGCTCAGTACAAATAAATTGTTGTAGTAGTGCACTCCCTCTTCCTTGTCACTTCCAAATTACTGCAGAGCGCCGCCTCTTCCCCGACCAATTCCGGACTTGGCTGACATGCGGGAGAATGACTGTATACGCTGCTACCGCTTCCCCCAACCGTTGATTGAGGAGTTGATGGCAAGGCTGGCACCACACCTGCAACCGCTGCACAGGTATCCTACGGCACTGACACCCAAGCTGAAGGTAATGGCAGCCCTACATTTTCTTGGCACGGGTACTTTTCAATGTACCTTAGCTCATGTTGGTGGCATGTCCTAGAGCATGTTCAGCCGTGTGCTGCATGATTTCTTAGAAGCCATGTTGCTTCACCTTGATGAGTTCATCCATTTCCCAACTCCTGAACTGTTGACTGGGGTCAAGCGTGGATTCTATGCCCTGGGAGGGATGTCCCATGTCATTGGGTCCATAGATGGGACACATGTGGCTTTGGTACCACCACAGGCACAGGAGGTAGCGTACAGGAATCGCAAACACTACCAATCCATCAATGCCCTTGTGGTGTGTCTGTCCAACATGGTGATTTCACATGTCTGTGCTCGTTTTCAAGGATCAGCACACAATGCCTACATCATGAGGCGTAGCAGGGTGCCTGAAATGATGACGCAGCTGCGCAACGAAGGAGCATGTGTTGTTGGTGGGTACACTCTGTCTCTCCTGTATTTTGCGTAAACTTCCAGCACGACCACTTCTCCTGTCCTACTTATGTCCATGTGGTTTCCATGTAGGGGACGCTGGCTATCCCAACATGCCATGGCTGATCACATCTCTCCGCAACCCCAGCACGCCGGCCCAGCTCCGCTACAACACCGCCCATGGCCGGACAAGGCGAGTGATAGAGAGGACATTTGGCCTCCTGAAGAGCCGATTCAGATGCCTCCACAAGACCGGTGGCGCACTCCCATAAGCCCCGGCGAAGGTCTGCAAAATCTTCATGGTCTGCTGCATGCTGCACAACATGGCAGTTGAGAAAGCTGTGCCACTCATCCTGGATCAAGATGATCAGGACCATCCACCCGTGGAGGACGAAGGGCTTGGCAATGGGGCTATTGATTGCTAACACTGACACTCAGCTCATTGATGCCTTTTTGAAGTAAATGTGCATGCAGTTAGTTTAATAAGATTTACACATTGGATCAAAGTTTGCAGTTTATTTTAACTTTTCCATGTCAGCCACCCTTGATAAGGCCAAGTCTTGCTTTTTTAAGGATGACTATAAAACCTGCATACATGAAAGAACTTGTTAAATTGTCCTTAATCTTTAAGTCTTTAACAGCTGCAACTAAGTAAGTTAATCATGGGCAGTTCTCCAATTTGTAAATCTTTTGTATCACCCTCCTACGTTTATCTGGTTTACCGTTTGTTACAAGACGATTATATTTAATGAATGATGACTTGCATACCAGATCTTGAAGAACAAGTCCAAACTCTAGTCCTTTCAGCGCTTGGTGGGTGTATGTGGTAACTGGAATACATTGTATGGTATCCAAAACTTTTGGAAACTCAAGTGGAAAGGCCCAATGGCCGTGAAAGATTGTTGATATCAACTTAGCTTTGGTTACTCTTATAATTGCTTTAGCTGATGGACTGTGTTAGATAGAGTTCAGTTTACACAAGGTGAATATTAAATTACAATCTTTTTTCTAATGTGAATTAGGAGACTATTGGATTTGCCAGTAGCTTCTAGCCCAACCCCTAAATAGTAATATGTTGAACTGCATAGTACCTTTAGCTGGCCCAGGGACCAAGTCTGGCCGGGCTTATTTTCCCAAACACTATTACTTTGCTTTTGGCCTCATTAAGTCAGATTGCTGGCTAGATTGTAGGTGTCCAACTTGTTCAGTGTCTGTTGAATGCCGATTTTTGTCTGATCTAAAATGACAAGTTCATCCGCATATTGATTTACCGGACTCTTATATTAGCCAATACTGGGAGGAACTGACTTTGTTTTCATCAAGGCGCTACCGAGGTCAGCTGTTCAAAGATAAAACAGAACAAAAATACACCCATTGTATTAGTTCTTCAACTTTGACGCTTTTGACGAAAGAATGCGTACTCGGGTGTCAGAATAGTGTGATATTACATTAAGTAAGGTTTGTGAAATCACCTGTTTTGTTAGCTTTTCCTATAATAGCAGTAAATCCACCCAGCCTAATCCAGCAGAGTAGTCAACAAAACAAGCAAACAAGGGAGGTCAGGTAGACTATATGGCCTGGTGTGCCAAATTAGACAAAACCCTTAGGTTGTCTGTTGTTGACTATTTTTGCTTAAATCATATCTGGTAGGAAGGAATGTTTTTCCTCCTTGGCCAATTTCCCCAGTTCAATTAATATGATCTTGGCCTATCTTTTCACATCAACATCTCATAAAGCAATTAATCGATAATTTGCTAGATCTGTGAAGTTGCCTTTCTTATGTATAGGGTGAACAGAAGTGCACCATGATTGGGGCATTTCTGCATTCATAAATGATGCCTCATAAAGACAACCAATAAAGAGGAGTGAGCCAGCATGACCAGAACTCTTTCAGCTTAAAAAAGCAAGACTTGCGAACCACTGGAACCTGCTCCATCTTCTTTGTTATTTTGTAGGATTGTCTTGACAATATTAGAAACTGTGATTTCTTCATGATTGTCTCATCCATATGGATTTGGCTATTTCCCGTGTTGTGCCTTCAGTATGGAGGCCTTGTGCTTCCCCATGAAGCTTGATTATGCCTCCTGTAGTATCTTCAGCATACTGGCCGAGTATGTGGACAACCTACTGTGCTTCAGTCACACCATTACCACGCTGGTTGGATTTAAGGCAGCACTTATTAACCTTTCGACTTCCAAATATAGTAAAAAGTTTAAAATGTTCAATGTTGCTTCTTTATTTGTATACACTTTGTAATTTTAATTTATTAATTTCAATATCATTAAATTTGGCAAAACAGTCACAGGCACCTTCAGTAGACATTGCGGACCCCCAGGGGGTCCTCGGACCACAGGTCAAGAATTACTGGTTTATGGCATTGGTAAAGAGAGTGTCATGCTAGCTCCACTCCCAGTCGTAAGAGTGCGCTAGGCGGAGTCGAAAGAATAAAAGGGGCCGAGTAGTGCAAGAATGAGCTTCTCATTCAGTCCGGCTCCATGTTTAATTTCCGCCTGAGTGAGATGGAAGATCGCCAAATCACATTAGCTGATGTCACCCATGTGATAGGGAATTTGCAGAAAAAAACTCAAGCCCTTACTCTCAGGCTAGATGCCTTATAGCAGGGCTCCCTGCCTGCGTCCTACGCAAACGCTGCTACAGGGGCTCATGGTAATCTTTTCTCATCCCAACTCTCCTCTACTAGTGCTGGGCATCTTTTGTTTCACGTAACCATTCCATCCTCTATACCTTTAGCCCTACCAGAGCGAGATCTAGGAGGTTCTGCTAAATTTGATACTTTCATTAGCCAGTGGCAATTGCATTTCATGTGCAAAGCCTCCTGTTTCCCCACTGAACAAGTAAAAGTAGCATTAGTATTATCGTATTTAGGAGGAACGGCTGCCTCTTGGTCTATTCCTTTAGTGGAACCCAACGATCCTTTAGTATACAATTATGCTGAGTTCAAAGAGGAATTGCGTTGATTATTCAAAAGGCATTCCTTCATGCAATCTGTAGACACAGAACTCTTGAACCTTAAACAAGGGCCAAAGGATCTGATGACTTACATCTCCTGGTTTAATAGGTTAGTGGCGGCGGTAGGAACGAAATGCTCTTTTTCATAAAGGGTTGAAAGACAAATTAAAGACGTCTTGGCCCAAGTAGTAGACACCCTGAATCCTGTAATGCATTAATAGAGCTCATGGTTAAATTAAGACATTGATTACATGCGAGAAGGCGAGAAAAAGGATATTCTGAAAGTTATTTTGAAAGTTGTGTGTTCTGTTGAAAAAACTTATCTGATGTGTCTTTCCCTTGGTGAGTGGAGATCCTGTTTTTGTGCTTGCATTACTTGATAGCTGAAAAGGGTACTTGCAATTTAGGTACATAAGGAAAATGTATCCCTTAGATATGGGTCATCCTAATTTATTGAATTGCCTAGGAATATGCCAGCAGATATTTCATTGAAAGAGAAAAGAAACCTTATGAGAATGCACAGGTCACTTTAAAAATGTTTTTTCAAAGTATGACATATGAGACTGATTAATCTTTGAAAATAGAAAATTTTAAGGTACATTGAAATAATTTAACACTAGTCAAGTCAAGTCAAAGTAGTCTTTATTTCGAATATTTCATCTTAAAAGACATAATTAATAAAAACGGTTAAAATTGGTGTGGAATTATTTGCAACAAAGACATAAAAACCTTTAGTTAAATAACGATTTAAAAGCAAGGATAAAAAAGTATTAAACAATTCAATAGCAGCGACTTGAAATTGATTAGAACGTACTCCATAAAAAAAAAAAAAGTACTATGCTTAAGTATTTGAGGCCGGGGGATCTAAAGTATTACGTCTACTCCGTAAAAGCCAGGCCCAGCTAATATATTTAGCTACACCAGTAACCACAAGAGAAGAGGTATCTGTCTTGAGAATCCTTCTAGCGGCCTGGGCTGATCTGACACCTATTTCACGACACACAGGCCGCAACCATGCTCTTCTGGGTTGATCATAATCCGGGCATATGAATAAAAAATGATCATCTGATTCGACCACATTCTTACAAGTTGGATATTTATCATTGCCGTTAATAGTCCACTTTGAGGTAAAAGAGCATAATGGTAGGGACCCGGTTCTAAATTGGTGATATAATTTCCGGTCCAACTTCTTAGTTATTACATCCCAATATGCTTCAAGAGAAGGTTGATCCTTGGTAAGCAAATAAATCGTAGTCAAAGAGCTGTCAGTCAAAGAGGAATGGCATCTATGCAAAGACCATTGCCAATATGATTCTCTAAGGGTTTTTTTGGGGGGGGAAACGGCCGACACGGGGTTAGACCACAGATCGCCCATACCCATATCGGTCAGAATATGTTTAATTTCTGACAGCCAGCTAATTCTATGAGAGCCCCCCAGATTTTTTACCTCCAACAGTGCCTTTGCATAAAGGGATAGCTCCGGGGTAGTCCATAGGCGACGCCAAAACGCCAAAGGCCTATACCGGATCATATCTTCAATGGGCTGACATCCTAGATCATAAAGCAGGGGGATACGTGGGGCAGAAGAAGGTAGCCCTACTAGTGACCTCATAAAGTTATTTTGGGCCACCCTCAAAGGGTCCAATTTACTGAACCCCCATAACTCGGCACCATACATAACTGCTGGGAGAATTTTAGATCCATAGATTTTTATCAACGGTGCTACAGGTTTGGTACAGGATTGCCTATGTTCTTTAAGAAGGGCTCCACCTAATTGTGAGTGCTTAAGACTAAGGAGGTCGATCTGGGATTTCCAACTTAGATTGTCGCTAAAGGTGATACCCAGATAGGTAAAGGTGGAAGTCTGTTCCAGCGTAGCACCAGCCATTTCAACCCTGGCTTTGACGGGACGAGGGCCACGGAGGACCATAAACTTAGTCTTTCCCACATTTACCTCAAGCTCATGTTCGCGGCAGAATAACTCAAACCGTGACAGTGCTAGTTGAAGCCCCTGTCGGATTTTAGAGATAAGAAGGGTGTCGTCCGCGAACATGAGCAGAGGAACTTTCATGCCTGCTAACGTGGGTGCATCTGTCGGAAAATCTGAAAAATACGTAATTACACCATTTATAAATAGGGAAAACAAAGTAGGGGCCAGTACGCACTCTTGTCTGACCCCTTTGTCCACATCAAATCTCGCAGTCACCTTTCCTGGTTTACCCCAGCGAACCTGGGCATATGTGTGTGTATGCAAAGTAACTAGGAACCGCAATAGTTCAGCCGGCATGCCCATCTCCCGGAGGACTTCCCACAGTTTTGGTCTTGGCACCGTATCAAATGCGGACCTGAGATCCACGAAGGCTGCAAAGAGCATCCCCCCACCCAAGGTAAACTTCCTTCCAATAAAGAAGCATAAACCTAAAGGCTTGGTCTATGGTTCCGACATGCGTCCGGAACCCTGCCTGGAGTGGCGTTAAAATATCATTTTCTGAGATCCAACTGGTGATGCGACCCAACAACAAACGGGCAGTAATTTTTTGGGCTGCGTCGATGAGACTAATTGGACGGTAATTGGCAGGGACAGAGCGATCACCTTTCTTATAGATTGGCAATATCTCTGCCCCAAACCAAGATTCCGGAACCGACGCTCCACAGGCCAGAGCATTGGCTAATGTTTTTAAGTAGGGTACCCATAAATCTTGCTCCTGCTTGAATAGATCAGCAGGAATGCATTTCAAAATTGTCACCACCTCACTAGTGGTGAACTCTAACACTGCGGCACCACCAAACAACCGTAAGGCGTTTAGAGGCGTCTCCCTGGATTTAAACTGGTTTTCAAAATAACTAACCCATTGTCCAGGTTCGACATGGTTAGCCGGGATCATAGCCTGCGGGTTCCTACCCCATTTTAAGAGGTGCCAAAATTGAGTCATGTTTCTGCCCACACATGCCTCATATAACTCACGCCAGCGTGATTCATCCCAGTTTGATTTAGCCAGTTTTTGGGCAGATTTATAAGCGGCTCTACAGCTCCTGATCGATTGCGGGTGCCTAGATTTGATTGCTGAAATTAGTGCTTTGCGTGACTCTCTACAGCCTGCATCGAACCACGTGTTTTCCCTCTGGCGAGTAGTTTTAGTAGTGGCAGGGACCGCTTTAATAAAAAAAATGTTAAGCCCAGTGAACAATTCACTGTGGATATCCGCTATGGAGTTTGTGATCCCTTCCTTTGACTCACAATTAGACAACTTAAGCATTGCTGCATTAACCAAATTCCTAATAGCAGCCCGGGTCGATGGATCCGAAGCAATTTTAGGCCAGCGGACCCTTCTCATATCATTAGACAGGGTGACTTGCGCATACAGAGGACTTCCATCGTCATTATGGGGCAGAACAAAACTACTATCGGCCAAAGTCAGCATCAGGGGGTTATGGTCACTTTCTAGCCTATCAGTCACCACCATATCGATGACATCTGCCCACAGCTCACAATTAACCCCTTCGCTGCTGCGGACATTCCGCTGCAGCGCTGGGGGGGGCAGGGGGGCAGCGCGGTGGGCCTGTGCTCATGACGGAGCCGCTCCGTCATGAGCCACAGTTGAGCTGTGCTCATGACGGAACGGTTCCGTCATGACTCCGCCCATTTGCGTTGTCCCCCCGCACAGGCGGGGAAACAGCACCGCGCAGGCGGAGCGGCTGCCAACAGGATTGTCATGACGGAACCGTTCCGTCATGAGCACACGGCAACCGTGGCTCATGACGGAACGGTTCCGTCATGAGCGGGGAAGGGGTTAACCAGTATGTAGTCAATTCTGCTCCCACTTCTACCATTGTTAAAGGTTATCTTCCCCTGCCTGTCAGATGATGTTCTACCATTGACAGCGCTCAACCCCATTTCTAAGCAAAGCCCCTTCACAAAAAGGGCTGCTTGAGTCCATTTACTAATAGGGGTTAATTCTAATTGGGGAATGCCCCACACAGAATCCTCAGCTTCAGATAGTTTACCGTCATCTGACCCCAATGGTTCGAAACAGGTATTGAAATCACCTGCCACAATCCAATGGCCAACTCTAGGACTATTACGAAGTAATTGGTCTAATAGATAAACTGAGGGGGAACATTTACCTCCAGAAGCTCCCCTAGAATAGACATTAATTATGAGGATGTTAAGACCATTTGTAGAGGACGCTCGAATGGCTAATATGTCAGGACTATCTGTCGGAACTTCCATTACTACAATACCCTCACATTGACAAACCCAGGTTGTCAAACCACCCACCGATCTACCTCTAGTACCCTTGATAGCTGGTTTAGAGTAGTTCACATACCCTACTCGAAAAATGGGATCAACCGCCCACGTCTCCTGGAAACACCAAATGTCAACCTGATCTACAAACGACACCCTATCAGGAGAGGTCAGTTTTGATTGGAGGCCAGCTATATTCCAGGAGGAGAATAATAGATTACAATTGGTGACCGGCGGGTTTGGCATACGTGTCTCAGTATTGAAGTCAATAATAGAACATACACTGTGTGATTTTAGGTATTCAAGGGGAGTAGGTAGGGCAGGTTCGGCGACATGTGCCGAGGGTTGCAAAGGAGCAGATGGCTCCCAACGATCTGACAGTAAGCTCTGTCAATCGTTGTCCTCCAAGGATGAAAGAACAGCAAAACGGTTGTTTAACCCAAATGGGTGGGAACCTAGTTTGGGGTTACAATGGGGGGCACATAACTGCATATGGGACGCAGCCCTTACTGGCCTGTAAAAATAGCCCAAAGGTAGGATCAAAATCTCATCTTGAGAGGGAACATCTCCAGTATACGTTCAACCAAAAGGCGGGACATGAAACTTAACACCACACAGTCACCTGTCATGGCCTTTTGAGTATGACCAACCCAGGGCACCCGCCTGACCATTTTAAATTCTTCGAATAAGGGTTGAGACGCCCCAAATTTCCTACCAAGGAAATACAGAGCTTTATTTTTTAAATTGGACCAATGCTCACTAGACCCTTCCGACAGTTGGGGAACATTGGCTAGAATGACTGTATAGGGGGTGGCCTCAGAAGGGAGATGTAAACTTCTTAATGCTTCAGAAGCCACTGCATTAAACGTCACAGGCCTTGTTGTTTCCTCTAGGGGCTGTTGATCAATTAATGGTCTTCTTACAACGTTGGGGGCGGTCGTAGGCCTAAACGGTTGGGCGTAAACACACTGAGAGGGGGGGACCAGGAGCAGGAGTTAAGAAGGAGGTCCTGTACCAGCGCTCCTAAGTTAGCTAAATACACAAAATGGTACCAGTTCCTATGGTGGGCAGTCCCAAAGTGGTGAACTACTGAGGGGTTGGGAAAATAATGGTGATTGTGAAGGTTCGCGGTGATGTCTAACGTGTAGGCCAGATACTCCTGGGTGGATTTCCAAGTGCCCTCACACACCCTTGCGGGTGCAAAGCATCATCATCGGGCGTTGCTCCTCGTGGGGGTGGCGCTGCAGTCCCTCACGGGCCCTTCAGGAGGGCTCTCTGTCGGAGATCTTTTTACTGGAGTAGCCGTAGTTGTGCGTGCGGGTGTGTGGGGATGGTGGGTGGTGTGGTGAGGCTAAAAAGACCTGTAGGAACCCCAAACGGTTTATTAATGGGTCCTGCGGGTCTGGTTAAAATCTAACGGGGAGTGGTGCCTAGATAGCACTCTAAAAAGGTAGGGGAAAGGTAGATAGTTCTGTTACTCTCGACCCGTATGTGATAAAGTTAGAGTGAGAGTGAGAACGTGAGGTGGGTGGTCAACATGTTTCGCGCTTCCCAGCGGTCCCTAACGGATCCGTAGCGCTTCGTCAGGACCAAAAGGAAAGTGGTAACAAAATTTGATATAGGTCAGAATGTATCCTATATGTCCATAGTATAGGGATCACGTTTTATTCGAGTCCCTATGAGCGAACCTAAAAGGAAAGGGAGGAGAAAAAGGGGACAGGGAGACAAAAAAGGGGAGGCAAAATGAAGTGGTCAACAACATCTCCAGGGGGCGTAATACATGTCCCTGGTATCAAAACGAGTCGGTGCGGAGAAATACTCGCATCATGGTTGTGCCACATGCCGGGGGAGGGGGGCGGGTGCAAGAAAGACTAGTGGTTCTATCAACTCTGTCGGTATACGGGTCACGCAAGATAAATCAGTGCGGGACACATGCATAGTAGACAGCTCCACAGTGTAAAGTTCATGCAGGGTATCAGGGGGAGGCATAACTGCATCCGTTAAGCTCGTATCTCAAAGTTGACTAGTGACCAGTGAGACTACTTCTTGACGACATGCCTCGTGGTCTGCCCTAGTACATGGTGAGTCATGCAGGGTTTCAGATTGAGGTATGATTGGATCGGTATCTGAAAAATGACTTGTGTCGAGTGTGATAGCTTATTAACGACATGTCTAGAGGTCTATCTGGTGAGTGAGGATAACGGAGCCGGTGAAATTATTCAGCAGAATCCCGTGATCACGACTATTCTACATAGTGGTGGTGTGGCAATATACTGTTTATAGACAAACTGGTAAACCTACCCAATGTTTAATGGGTCCAGGCTATACCGGATAAGGATCGGCTGGGGCGGAGGGCGCCAGCTAAAAAAGACAACCAGCGTAGTTTTACAATAAACACTTCAAGGGGAGCGGGAAATTGTTAAAAACGTCAGTAAGGCTAATCTTGGTAGAGTAGAGATAACACAAACAAACAAATTGTAAATCAGGCCAGTAGGGCTAACTGGACAGAGTAAGGATAATTCAAACAGGACTAATAAAGTGGCTGCAAACAAGTACTTACTCACGCCCCGGGTATTCTGCTCTGAACACCTACGTGCCTCCAGGATCGCCGGTAGTTGACACGGTTTTGGAGGCACTATTTATGTCCAAAGTTGATTGGGTGTTCAACCCGGAACAGCTGCGAGTGTCGTGGAAACAGAGGCGGGACTGTGTTTCACGAAGTTGTGGATGGCGGCCATGTTTGAATGGTCTAGGAATGTCAAGGAGTAAGAGTCTCCGTATCGACGATTAAGGAGGGGGAAACACATGAGTGTGTCTCGAGGGTGTGCGTGGCGTATGGACCCAAAAAAAAAAAAAAAAAAAAAATAATAATAATAATAAAAGTGCCTCAGGGTCACGTAGTGAATTGGTTGACTGGTTGCACCTCTAGCTACTGTGGATAGCACGTCGGCCATATTGGAACGGGTCTGAAAGATATCCCAAAGTGTGTATATTATTGAGAGATTGCATGGTCTGGATACAGGCACATGGGTTGGTACAATTGTGTCCGTTCCAAATTTACGTGTCATCGTAAGGGTGTCTCTGTGTCATAGATCTTAGAAGACACGTGTGGACATGGTGATGCATAAATACAGCAACCGTGTGGTGGTCCCAAAAGCCGGGCAGTCGAGTGAGGTACTATCATCCCATACACTTCTGGGATGGGAGCGTCGGCCCTGGTGGGTCCGAGACACTGTTCATGTGTGTGTGTGTCAGCAGAATGACTGGATATGTTAGGTCATACATAGATATGGTGGTGTCTGAGTGTGATTGACCTGAGAGGTACAAGTGATCTGACACTCAGTGCTGGAGGTGGGGATACACAATTAATAAGGGTCCGTAGACTACAGATATCTGTGCACAAAAACTCTCATGTGTCCATACAATTAAAAACTGTAGTAATCTAATTGTAAACGGGAAGAGACCCGCTGTTATCGTCAGGAGATAGAAACACATATAGTGACTGTCCGTTGGGTACAGGTGTCAGTACACAAACCCTCTCAAGTGTCCATACATTAAACTGCAGTAATCTAGATCCAAATGATTAGAGGACCGCAATAGTAGTCTGGAGATGGAACACAGGGATGGGGCTACAGTCAAAGCAGGTAGGTGTCGGGTCTGCTCTCGATCCATGGCCATACACTACTCCCATACCGTTCATCTGCGAATGTGCCCAACTCGCGCTTAAAGAAAACTTTTTCGAGTTCAACAACAAACTGTACCATCAAATACAGGGCACATGCATGGGGAGCACATTTGCGCCGAGCCTGGCCTGTCTATACATGGCCAAGCTGGAGGAAGACAAAATTCAAAATCCTACCAACCCCTTCCAAGACAACATCCTTCTATGGCGGCGATATATTGATGACATCCTTGTATTCTGGAGGGGGAGTACAGACGAATGCGCTGCCTTTTTTGCATGGATGAATACGATCGACCCTTTCCTCAAATTCACAGGTACCCACTCTCACGAGTCGATCCCCTTCCTGGATCTCTCTATATCCTTGAAAGATGGCTGCTTACTAACCACGAACTACAAGAAACCATCTGATAGGAACAGCCTCCTACTTTATCAGAGCCACCACCCGAAAGCTTTGAGGGACAACCTCCCAGTAGGACAGTTCCTCAGATTGAGAAGGAACTGTAACACCCTCAATGAGTTCGAAGCTCAAGCTGCCATCCTGAAAAAGAATCTTGTAACCAGGAAATATCCCACCAGCATCATTAAAACAGCTCACAAAAGGGCTAGGAATAACAACCGTGATGCACTTTTAGAAACAAGGACCAAATCAGAGAACACGGCACTTACATGTGTGACATCTTTCACCCCTCTCTCAAACAACATCCAGAGGATAGTGAAACGTCATTGGAAAATACTCAAAACTGGTTCCTTTGACCCCGGTCCCTGCCCCCTCTTTTCGTTCAAACGCACTCAGAACCTAAGAGATATCCTGGTGCATACCCGCCCCAGAAAGAACAGGAAACCACGAGAAACCCTGTGGGCAATACCCCCGGTTGTAGGCCATTTCCCATGTGGTTCTTGTACTACCTGCCACCAGACAAAACCTGTGAAAGAGCTGGATCTGGGACTTCCCAGACCTTGGCAATTAAGACACCACACCAACTGCAATACTAAAAACTGCATTTATCTGATTACTTGCCCGTGCGGACTCCGATACATAGGCATGACAACAAGACCTGTCAAAACCCGCATCGGAGAACATAAGAGTACAATACGGTGCAAGAAAACACAGACTAAACTGCAGAATCATTTCCTGGAACACAACCATTCCCCTGACAGTCTCAAATGGACTGTGATTGACCACAATCCCTCATGGACACCAACCAACCTGTTCATAACAGAACAACGCTGGGTCTTCAGACTCCGCACTGATGTCACAGGTCTCAACGACGACATCCCATGGAGTTCCCTCAATCCATAATACCAGCTAGCATAACCTTACTCCACCACCCACTGCAGACCCGACACCTACCTGCTTTGACTGTAGCCCCATCCCTGTGTTCCATCTCCAGACTACTATTGCGGTCCTCTAATCATTTGGATCTAGATTACTGCAGTTTAATGTATGGACACTTGAGAGGGTTTGTGTACTGACACCTGTACCCAACGGACAGTCACTATATGTGTTTCTATCTCCTGACGATAACAGCGGGTCTCTTCCCGTTTACAATTAGATTACTACAGTTTTTAATTGTATGGACACATGAGAGTTTTTGTGCACAGATATCTGTAGTCTACGGACCCTTATTAATTGTGTATCCCCACCTCCAGCACTGAGTGTCAGATCACTTGTACCTCTCAGGTCAATCACACTCAGACACCACCATATCTATGTATGACCTAACTTATCCAGTCATTCTGCTGACACACACACACATGAACAGTGTCTCGGACCCACCAGGGCCGACGCTCCCATCCCAGAAGTGTATGGGATGATAGTACCTCACTCGACTGCCCGGCTTTTGGGACCACCACACGGTTGCTGTATTTATGCATCACCATGTCCACACGTGTCTTCTAAGATCTATGACACAGAGACACCCTTACGATGACACGTAAATTTGGAACGGACACAATTGTACCAACCCATGTGCCTGTATCCAGACCATGCAATCTCTCAATAATATACACACTTTGGGATATCTTTCAGACCCGTTCCAATATGGCCGACGTGCTATCCACAGTAGCTAGAGGTGCAACCAGTCAACCAATTCACTACGTGACCCTGAGGCACTTTTATTATTATTATTTTTTTATTTATTTATTTATTTATTTTTTGGGTCCATACGCCACGCACACCCTCGAGACACACTCATGTGTTTCCCCCTCCTTAATCGTCGATACGGAGACTCTTACTCCTTGACATTCCTAGACCATTCAAACATGGCCGCCATCCACAACTTCGTGAAACACAGTCCCGCCTCTGTTTCCACGACACTCGCAGCTGTTCCGGGTTGAACACCCAATCAACTTTGGACATAAATAGTGCCTCCAAAACCGTGTCAACTACCGGCGATCCTGGAGGCACGTAGGTGTTCAGAGCAGAATACCCGGGGCGTGAGTAAGTACTTGTTTGCAGCCACTTTATTAGTCCTGTTTGAATTATCCTTACTCTGTCCAGTTAGCCCTACTGGCCTGATTTACAATTTGTTTGTTTGTGTTATCTCTACTCTACCAAGATTAGCCTTACTGACGTTTTTAACAATTTCCCGCTCCCCTTGAAGTGTTTATTGTAAAACTACGCTGGTTGTCTTTTTTAGCTGGCGCCCTCCGCCCCAGCCGATCCTTATCCGGTATAGCCTGGACCCATTAAACATTGGGTAGGTTTACCAGTTTGTCTATAAACAGTATATTGCCACACCACCACTATGTAGAATAGTCGTGATCACGGGATTCTGCTGAATAATTTCACCGGCTCCGTTATCCTCACTCACCAGATAGACCTCTAGACATGTCGTTAATAAGCTATCACACTCGACACAAGTCATTTTTCAGATACCGATCCAATCATACCTCAATCTGAAACCCTGCATGACTCACCATGTACTAGGGCAGACCACGAGGCATGTCGTCAAGAAGTAGTCTCACTGGTCACTAGTCAACTTTGAGATACGAGCTTAACGGATGCAGTTATGCCTCCCCCTGATACCCTGCATGAACTTTACACTGTGGAGCTGTCTACTATGCATGTGTCCCGCACTGATTTATCTTGCGTGACCCGTATACCGACAGAGTTGATAGAACCACTAGTCTTTCTTGCACCCGCCCCCCTCCCCCGGCATGTGGCACAACCATGATGCGAGTATTTCTCCGCACCGACTCGTTTTGATACCAGGGACATGTATTACGCCCCCTGGAGATGTTGTTGACCACTTCATTTTGCCTCCCCTTTTTTGTCTCCCTGTCCCCTTTTTCTCCTCCCTTTCCTTTTAGGTTCGCTCATAGGGACTCGAATAAAACGTGATCCCTATACTATGGACATATAGGATACATTCTGACCTATATCAAATTTTGTTACCACTTTCCTTTTGGTCCTGACGAAGCGCTACGGATCCGTTAGGGACCGCTGGGAAGCGCGAAACATGTTGACCACCCACCTCACGTTCTCACTCTCACTCTAACTTTATCACATACGGGTCGAGAGTAACAGAACTATCTACCTTTCCCCTACCTTTTTAGAGTGCTATCTAGGCACCACTCCCCGTTAGATTTTAACCAGACCCGCAGGACCCATTAATAAACCGTTTGGGGTTCCTACAGGTCTTTTTAGCCTCACCACACCACCCACCATCCCCACACACCCGCACGCACAACTACGGCTACTCCAGTAAAAAGATCTCCGACAGAGAGCCCTCCTGAAGGGCCCGTGAGGGACTGCAGCGCCACCCCCACGAGGAGCAACGCCCGATGATGATGCTTTGCACCCGCAAGGGTGTGTGAGGGCACTTGGAAATCCACCCAGGAGTATCTGGCCTACACGTTAGACATCACCGCGAACCTTCACAATCACCATTATTTTCTAAACGGTTGGGCCCCTGATGCTGGAGGGGCCGGAGGGGTGCTAATATAGGTTCCTGAAACATATTGGCCAGTGGTAGTCCTTACACTAGTTCTGCTAACCACCTCCTCATTATTTTGTTCGGGTATTATTGCAGCTAAAGGCTGACATTTTAGCATGTTAGCTTCAATATAGTTGAGTCTAGTCATCACGGTTTCGAGCTTGTCCAGGACAGGTTGTATAAGTGTCGCTAATTGGTCCCTAAGTACAGAGCTTAAGGTGTCAAGGCTCTGCTGATCTATGGATTGCTTATTACTTGTGCCTATAGGGACAGTAGGTTGTGCTGGGGATTGTGCACCCAGAAAGCCAGTAGCAACTCGGGAGATGGGGGTTTATTTTGGACCCTACCTTTCCTTTTCTTACATGGTGGTTCTCTAACTTTAGGGGCTACAGCTCTATTGTTCGCTCGAGTGGAAACCATTGCTGGAGAGGAAGGAGGACTGGAGGTAAGAGGGGGGTTAGTGAGACCAGAGCTAAAAGGAACACTTACTGGGCCCCCCGGTGAACATGAACCTGGGTACGTTACCAATGGGGAGACATTAGCAGCTGTGGAAAGGGCACATGACACGGCTGTAGTAGGGTCCAATGACAGCCTTGGTTCCACTGCTAGGATCTTGTCAGTAATTTCTAATTCGACCCTTGTTAGGTAGTCATCGAGTGTGCCAGCTAACCTACCCTCAGCCTTCCTTTTACTCATGTTGAAGGGGGTTTTGCACGACAGACCGCCCTGTAAAAGTGATGATATCACTATCAAATACCCCACAAATAGAGCCAAGTGCAAGAATAAAACCCTACAACAATCAGCTAAACAACAGGAACAAAAGAAAATCAAGAGAGGTGGCCCAGCCCAGCCACTAACAGCCACTGATGGGCAAGGATGGGCCCGCCCTTGGCCCGGGCTTCGCCCGGGCGCTGCCCGCGCGCGTCCCGCGCTGCGGTGGCACAAGGCGGCCTAAGTAGTGTTCCGGCGCTGCCTGGTGACGTCACCGCATGCGCCGATGTGCTGGGGGTGCTGGGTACTGAAGTCTTGATGGGCCGTTCCCCTCACGGCAATGAGAAACGTATGCAGACAGCAAGGAACACCCGACTGCAGAGACCTCCACCCACGCGTTTCCCTCGTAGCAGGTAAGAGGCAATTTAAATGGCATCCAGGTTTCAAGGAGCGTCACTTTCAGCAATCAAATGGTAATTGCAGAAGGACTTTAAATGATGCAGTGAAACAAACTGGAATCCTAAAAAATGGTGGTGAAAACAAACCGTCCAGAATAAGTAATTCACGCTCTAGTAGCCAACTGGGCATGAAAAGAGTGGAAGGAAAGAATAAATAGGAGGGAGGACGCCCAGGGATCTGTAAATGGAGGACTAGTAGAAGGCGTAAGTCGAAACGTGTTGGCCTGAGAGGAAGATAATGTCATATTGATTCTTGTGATGGATTTAATAAAATAAAGAAAAATTAAATAAACAAACATTTAACCTGCGAAGCTTGGTGTCTATGGTGTCGAGATCTGCCATATGAGGAGGCACGGAAGGTGACGACTCTTTGTGTAAAAGATTTGGTGCACACCACAGCTTTAAGTGGGCCGGGTCCCACCGGTGCTGAGCACCGGCAATTATTTAAAAGGGGGCCCGAAACGGGTCTCTGTCGGGCTCTGTTTTGTGTCCTGGCAAAGACAGTCAGTTTTTTGCCCGGACTGCTGTGATAGCAGGCACATCGACGTGCTCGTGCTCACACTGCTCACTTCTCACTAGTAGAGAAGCTACGGCATGACCTCATGCCTGGTGAGCGTTGTAGGGGAAGGGAAATCCTTTAAAGAGAGTCATTTTCTCTCTGGTTTTCCCTTCTTTTTGAAACTCGGGAGCAGCAACATTGTAGTGGTGTCACCAGGGCTTTAAGTGGAAGCTTTTTCAATATTATATACAAGCCATACTTGCTGCCTATTTATCTTATGCAACTAACAACCATTGACAAAGCCAATAGTCCTGCCTTGTAGATATGATGTTTCTTGTTGTATCGTATATCTGAATGCACTGACAGAAACAGCAAGAATATACCAGTCGGGCGGCACACTATGCTAACCACGTGTTTTTAACTTGGGTGTTTTAAAGGCACGCCCTTAATTACATTGGCCACGCCCTTTTGAGAGACTCCACCCAGTTTTTTCATCCCACTTAAAGCCCTGGTGCACCGTAAGCCTCGGGCCAGGTGCAGGACGGCGGGAACTGGAGCGTGAGATGAGCGACAATACGGAGGAAGTCAGTGGAGAAGTTTGAGAAAAAGAAGGATCGCAGCTCACCGCCGAAAAAAATTCAAGAAGAATGCAACTCGTGCTGGATGGGGAATCGGTAACTCCGGAGGTAAAGTAGGGTGACCAACTAGCATGAGGGGAAATTCAGGACGGTGAGTGTAAAAATTCAGGACAAAGGGTCAAAATTCAGGACAAAAATTCAGGACAGAAGGTCAAAATTCAGGACAAAAATTTGCAACAAAAGGTACATTTTACACACACATCAGAGGAGATCGCGCAATGGTATATAAGTAACTAGACAACCAACATAAGTACAAGTCAAAATAAGTTTTTATTAATTTGAGACAATCATGCATTTTTCGGTATGCGCGTAGTTTTGAGCAACTCTACAGGTCGTTTTGTGTTATTTTATATGATCATATATATGGTTACTGCACTGGGTTGTTCAGTCTAATATATTTTGTTTACAGTTCCTGGTCCTGAGCAAGCATTTGTGGTGAGAGAAGTGGTCGGGAAGATTTGTTCGGATGGACTTTATTACTAGCATCTCATATCTGAATGCCACTGTGAGATATAAAGCAGCACGCATGGGAAGTAGCTAAATGGGTCTTGCACTGCTGGACTAGAGTGCAGTCCTCCGAGTGACCAGCTTTGTGTCAGATGTCACTGGATTCAAGCTAGCCTGGCTGATGAGGGGTTTTACCCCGAAACCGGTACCAGGATGCTTGTTTCTGGTCCAGTGAGGACCTGGCTTGGCAGTTCAGGCTGGACTGTTCCCATGAGGCAGAGGGTCAAGACTGATTTGCATATAGCTGGATCTGAACTGGGGTGGCGAAGTGAGCTAAAGAATGATGATGGATTCAACCCAGGTCTGTGACTGGGGGTGAGTGTCGAAAAGTTTCAGCTCTCCATCCATCATCTCCTTGTGTTTGCTTTGTTCTCCTTAAGTTGGCAGGGTATGCCCAGACGTGGGTCCCTTGCTTACTTTGCCACTGGATTCACGCTAGCCTGGCTAATGAGGGGTGTTACCCCGAAACCGGTCCCAGGATGCTTGTTTCCGGTTCAGGGAAGACCTGGCTTGGCAGTTCAGGCTGGACTGTTCCCATGAGGCACAGAGTCAAGACGGATTTTCATATGGCTGGGTCTGAACTGGGGTGGCGAAGTGAGCTAAAAAATGATGATGGATTCAACCCACTGTGACTGGGGGTGAGTGTCTGAAAAGTTTCAGCGCTCCGTCCATCATCTCCTTGTGTTTGCTTTGTTTGCCCCAAGTTGAAAGGGTATGCCCAGACGTAGGTCCCTTGCTCACTTTGCCACTGGATTCAAGCTAGCCTGGCTGATGATGTGTGTTACCCAGAAACCGGTCCCAGGATGCTTGTTTCCGGTCCAGTGAGGACCTGGCTTGGCAGTTCGGGCTGGACTGTCCCCATGAGGCACAGGGTCAAGACTGATTTGTACATGGCTGGGTTTGAACTGAGCTGGCGAAGTGAGCGAAAGAATGATGATGAATTCAACCCAGATCTGTGACAGGGGTGAGTGTCTGAAAAGTTTCAGCACTCCGTCCATCATCTCCTTGTGTTTGCACTGTGAGATGTAAAGCAGCACACATAGGATGTAGCTTAATGGGTCCTGCACTGCTGGATTAGAGTGCAATCCTCCGAGTGGACAGCTTTGTGTCATATTATACATATAATTTTAGCAAAACGAAAAGGTCTTGGCTAATGTGAGACCTAATAAATTGAGCCAACGTCCATGGGCAAGTACATTTGCCGTTAATGATGATGACATTGCACCCCAGTCTGAAATATGAAAATTGCACCAAGTCACTGAACTGCTGTTGTTCGCATATACAGGAGAAGAGAGCACAAGGATAGTACCACATCTCTCCTTCCCCGTGCGTTCCTATTTCCAGAGCACTGGAAGTATGCTTTGTCTTAAATCCATACATTGTGCATGAGAACATGAAAGCAGACTCTGGGGAAAATAAAACTCGCACAGTCTCTTCGTAAAATATCTAGCCTAGCAGTTTATTTTCTTTTTTTCAGTTGTGCAGACTCCACTCAAACCGGCTTGAGGGATCTGTAAAAGGAATATGGAAGGGTATGGGGAGCACATGATGAAACTATTACAGCGCACTACACAATAGATTTCACAATAGCAGGAGTGCAGAGACACAATTTGCGGAGCGCCATATAAAGTGTTATCATAACAGGAGTAAACATTTAGAAGGATCACAGCATAGAAACAATAATCATTGTAGCATGTCCACATAGATGTGCAGAAGGTGTATGACATGAAAGCATGGCAAGGGAAATGCCTGATCAATGCTAACCTTGAGATATTGAAATGTCGACAGTATAAAAAAATCCAGGCCAAAAAGATGCCAGCAAGATATACACTAGTAAATCTGAACGTAAGCAAGAAGAGTGGACGAAAGCAGGGTAAAGGTAGGAGAGCAGTATAGTTATACCAAGAAGTTGAGGATCACAGGTGGGGCAGTATAACGTTAAATGTCAGGCCCCCTTCCTTGTAGCTTGTTTTATGTGTCAGAAGCTGTACTGAGGTGATATCATGCAAACCCCTAAGGTTTACGTCTCCACCGCCTCTAGCTTGCAGGACACAAATGACCTCAAATGGTGCATGACATGTTTCTGCTGACCGCTGTAGGAAAATGATGAAGAAGAGCTACAGGACAGCCATATGTAACTAGCACAGGGCTTTAAGTGGAGTGAAAAAACTGGGTGGTCTGTCAAAGGGGCTTGGCCGATGTAACTAAGGGTGTGGCTTAAAAACACGTAAGCTAAGAAATCTGTGGTTAGCATATTTTGCGCCCCGACTGGTAAATTTGCTGCTTCTGTCAGTGCATCCAGATAAATAACACAATAAGTAACAATCCACCTAAAACAAGCCAGGACTTTTGGCTTTGTCAATGGTCGTTAGTTGCATAAGACAAATAAGCAACAACTTTGGCTTCATTGTAAATAATATTGAAAATGCTTCAGTTCTAAAATTATGAGACTGTGAAAGAACTGTAACCAGTCTCTTTAGAGTTACATCAAAGGCAGTGAAGGGTGGAAGTGCAGCAGAGTTAAGATTTTGTTTCCACCCTGAGGATTAGGGCAAAAATGGAGAGCCCAATAGGGACCCATCTCAGCAACTGCTTTTTAGGTCTCGCCTGAGACAGCGCTTTAGCGCTGCTCTGGCGAGACTTATAGTAAGCGAGTTTTGGAAGTGCAAACAGTGGCTTTTCAGGCCTCCAAATACAGTGCATGTGCCCCGGGCTCGCGCACCATTTGGCAGCCTGAAAAGCACTGCCTGATCACTTGCTTTGATGTCCTCAGTGAGCCGCGCGGCCACTGAGGACATCAAAGTGCACACCATTTGCCACCCCCTTGTTTTTTCCTTTGATCCCTATCTTTCCCTTCCTCAATCTCACCCTCTCCCTGCCTTTTACAACTGCGGCCCGCACCACTGCGCCCGCCCCCACTCCCCCCTCCCACTCCCTCCTTGTCAGCTTCAGTGCGCTCTTGTTCTCTGTCTCCCAAACATCATCCAGCAAGATGCCATGGCTGGTTTCACTTTCTTTGTTTAATCACTGTGGCCTTTTATTTACCCCTCCCACCTGCCAAACAGCATCCAGCAGCATTCACCATGGCTTTTTATTTATGTAATAGAGCGCCCGTAATGCTAGTTCATGATAAGCAGTGACCATGTGCGTGATGTGCGTGTAAGAGAGAGAACAAGGTGGGGTTGGTATCCGAGCAAAGAAGTATTTCCGTTTATTCGCTCAGGTGTGGCATAAAGTCCACATTTTACTTCTAGCACAGATTATCTGATGGACTCATTCGCCAGCAACCACGTATTCATTATCAATTTAACATCAACAAGTTTTGTAAAGTGCGTCTAATCGCCCCCAAGGGTAACCAGGCGCTGAGGCTGCTGCGGTGGGGGTTTCAGTTGAACAGTCAGGTCTCGAGTCTTTTCCAGTCCTGAGCTTTCGTTTAATAATGTGATGCATTGTGGGAGCCGTAGTCCTGCCTCACTGAAGTTGCACCAGTGGGATTAACAGATCTGCTAACAGTGATTTATAAAGTGAAAGGGCTGGGGCACGAGCCCCAGTGTTGCAGTTACTGGCGGCCTCGCGGGGCAGCACGTGGTGCACTAGTTAAAAGCCGGGCGCTTAACAGTGGTGGTCTAAGCGCACCAGCTAATGGCACCAAGCTGTAGGCTGAGAATGTGATCTGAAATAGCGGACTCTATTCTGCCTTTCTGTGTGTCTCTAGACCCATGTTGTGCTGGTAAATGGTATTATATTCAGTGTTTAACCCATTAGCAGTGAGATGCTTGTATTTCATGTACTGCTGCATGCCTCACACTGCTGCACGCCTCACACTGCTGCACGCCTCACACTGCTGCACGCCTCACACTGCTGCACGCCACACACTGCTGCACGCCTCACACTGCTGCACGCCTCACACTGCTGCACGCCTCACACTGCTGCACGCCTCACACTGCTGCACGCCTCACACTGCTGCACGCCTCACACTGCTGCACGCCTCACACTGCTGCACGCCTCACACTGCTGCACGCCGCACACTGCTACACAAAACACTGCTACACAAAACACTGCTGCACGCCACACACTGCTGCACGCCACACACTGCTGCACGCCACACACTGCTGCACGCTGCACAATGCTACACGAAACACTGCTGCACGGCACACACTGCTGCACAGCACACACTGCTGCACGCCGCACACTGCTGCATGCCGCACACTGCTGCACGCCGCACACTGCTGCATGCCGCACACTGCTGCACGCAACATTGCTGCACGCCACACACTACTACTGCTGCATGCCGCACACTGCTGCATTACTCACTGCTGCATGCTGCACGACACTGCTGCACGCCACACACTGCTGCACGCCACACACTGCTGCACGCCGCACACTGCTGCACGCCGCACACTGCTGCACGCCGCACACTGCTGCATGCCGCACACTGCTGCATGCAACATTGCTGCACGCCACACACTACTACTGCTGCACGCCGCACACTACAGCACGCCACACACTGCTTCGCACACTGCTGCATTACACAGCTGCACGCCGCACACTGCTGCACGCCTCACACTGCTGCACGCCTCACACTGCTGCACGCCGCACACTGCTGCACGCCGCACACTGCTGCACGCCGCACACTGCTGCACGCCTCCCACTGCTGCACGCCGCACAATGCTACACGAAACACTGCTGCATGGCACACACTGTTGCACGGCACACACTGTTGCACGCCGCACACTGCTGCACACTGCTGCACGCCGCACACTGCTGCACGCCGCAGCATGCCTCACACTGCTGCACGCCTCACACTGCTGCACGCCTCACACTGCTGCACGCCTCACACTGCTGCACGCCTCACACTGCTGCACGCCTCACACTGCTGCACGCCATACTGTTGCACGCCTCACACTGCTGCACGCCTCACACTGCTGCATGCCTCACACTGCTACACAAAACACTGCTGCACGCCTCACACTGCTGCAAGCCACACACTGCTGCACGCCGCACAATGCTACACGAAAAACACTGCTGCACGCCACACACTGCTGCATGGCACACACTGCTGCACACTACTGCATTACTCACTGCTGCACGCCTCACACTGCTGCACGCCTCACACTGCTGCACGCCTCACACTGCTGCACGCCTCACACTGCTGCACGCCGCACACTGCTGCACGCCGCACACTGCTGCACGCCGCACACTACTGCACAAAACACTGCTGCACGCCACACACTGCTGCACGACACTGCTTCACACTGCTCCACGACACTGCTGCACGACACTGCTGCACACTGCTGCACGACACTGCTGCATGCTGCACAACACTGCTGCACGCTGCACGACACTGCTGCACGCTGTACGACACTGCTGCACGCTGCACGACACTGCTGCACGCTGCACGACACTGCTGCACGACACTGCTGCACGCTGCACGACACTGCTGCACGACACTGCTGCATGCTGCACGACACTGCTGCACACCGCACACTGCTGCACGCCGCTGCACGCCACACAGTGCTGCACGCCTCACACTGCTACACGAAACCCTGCTGCACGCCACACACTGCTGCACGCCGCACACTGCTGTACTCCACACACTGCTGCACTCCACACACTGCTTTTAGGCGAGTTTATGCTACTGACATTGTAAATGACAATGCCTTTTATTTGTTTTAAAACCAAAACATAAATAAAAGGCATTGTAATTTTGCAATGCCAATAGCTCAAACTCTTATAAATGCGAGACCTATTGCATTGGAAATGCTTGTTAGAACTGCACCCGGCACTGAGCACAGGCAGGACCCGGCCCACTTAAAGCCCTGACCTAGTTAAGCATCCTGATTCATGAGGCATTGGCGCACACACTATCACATCCCATCTGTGATTATTTTGATGTTAGTTGCAAAGGTGACATTGATATATGTATTTTACTGCAGCTAATACACTATCACTATCCAGAGCCTGCATTTCCACAGTTAAAAGCGCAAGAAGAAAAAAATCATGTTTAATGCAAGGAGAATACGACAGGTCAATCCACCAGGGGCCGCATGTCATAAAGATTTTTTTTTTGTTGCAAAGTCTTTGAATCACGCTTCGATAGCGAAACAAAAAACCTGTTTTAAGAGTGGGGAAAGAGGTTCTGAATTGTGAAAGGGGTTTTGCGACACCTTCCGAATTGTAACCATGAGACGGTATGAAATCGTAATGTAATAGTGGTTTGTGACCTCAGTTGTAGTTGCAAAGCACACACTTCACAGTTCAGCTTGGAACACCTTAACAATACCATGGAGAAAGAAGAAATCTTTCACCTCAGGCAGTTTAGGTCAATTAACACCTATTTATTTCTCATTCAAGCACCCTTTACATCCCCAGATTAACCAGTCCCCACATTTACATTCTTTGAAGAAGCCCGACACCCTGGCTGCCCCTCCCTCTGAATCACTGCACGGGAGACCCCCCTTCTGCGTGAGCTGAGCCATCTCACCAGCTGAACATTTGTCTTTTGTAGAGAGGTGTGGCTCACTGGTTAGAGGCGGCAGAGCCGTAAGCAGAGAATTGGCCAGGGACCAGGGTTCAATTCCCGACGCGGCAGGGTCATGGACCAGGGTCAAAACGGACTTGATAATTCTCGCCTCGGTACCTACTCTAACCAGGAACACACTCGGCAACTCTGGGCATTAAGCTTACCTCATCTCTACAACGGCCCCCCACAGACGCCGGGGATGCCTGGTTTCACCTTGGAGATACCCAGAAAGGAACTATCTCACAGGGAAAACCAGGACGGGTTCCCCAGCGGTCTTCAGCGCCAGGATACTCCATGGAGTCACAGTGCGCTTTACAAGTACACTTACATTTACATTTTGGCCCCAAGGCTAAAATTACGGACAAATGCCGTCCGTGGAAACTTCCTTCACGGACAACGGACACAACAGTAAATTCACGGACTGTCCGTGAAATTTACGGACGGTTGGTCACCCTAACTGGTAAAGGGGTACAATCTGAGGCATCGGAGGGTGCTCGGGGTATGTTCTGTCTCTGCCGAGGGGAGGTCCCGACATACCCGAATGCACACTCAAGCGATTGAAATGACATTTAAAAGGCGTAGCGCCATACCAACAATAACCGCACTAGGAACTTTAATGAAGGAAGTGCGGGCCCCATAAACAAATAGTGAGAGGATAGAATGAATCACCACGACACCATACTCGTGATTCATTGAATTGGAAACAATTAAAAGAAACAACGAAACCAACACAAGATTCGAGAAGAGAGAGATGCAAATACAATCAAGCGCACTAGAGGGCGCTAAAGACTTGAACATTAATTTACAAACTGAAAATGTAAGCTAAAGCATGACTAACGAGATTATTTATAACAAGCATTTGCAGTGCAATAGGTCTCGCGCGAGTTTGAGCTATTGGCATTGTAAACGACAGTGCCTTTTATTTATGTTTTGGGTTTTAAAACATAAATAAAAGGCATTGTCATTTACAATACTAATAGCTCAAACTCTCGCCAATTCGATTCCTATTTCGTTGCAATAAAGGGCCTTCTTCACCGCTTGTTAGATTGTAGCTATCCGAGGAAGAGACCGGCCTGCTACATCTTCAAAGTAGTGATTAAAAGTGCAGTGAAGCTGATGTGTAAGTGTTGTAAATGACACAGACACAAATTGTGAAGTGAGAGTTACATATGATCCAAGCTACAAACACTAACAAAGCGCTCCAACACCTTTCGCTCTGCGATTACACTGTCGTGGCTCAGGAGGAAGAGCGGGAGGGGGGCTATTTCCTGCCCTCTCCGAGATTTGAGTGTGCAGTGAGGCATTGCGTAATTTCATTGCTATCTTTGGCCTAATAAAAACACTCTAGCTGTAGCAGGGCCCTGGCTTCACCTCCTGGTGCAGGTGGGGCTGTGCTTAATGGCAGGCATGAAGGGAACGATGGATGGTCTCGGTTGCAGCTCTGGCCTCGGACAGTGCCCCTGCTGTTACTAGTGAGGGAGAGGTGCTGTGGTGGTGGTGGTATTGGTGGTGGTGATACTGGAGTTGGTGGTGGTGGTGGTATTGGTGGTGGTGATACTGGAGTTGGTGGTATTGATGGCGGTGTATTGGTGGTGCTGATATTGATGGTGGTGGTATTGGTGGTGGTAGCGGTGGTGGTATTGGTGGTAGCGGTATTAGTGGTGGTATTGGTGGTAGTATTGGTAGTGGTGGTACTGGTATTGGTGGTGGTGGTATTGGTGGTGGTAGTAATGGCGGTGGTGTATGGTATTGGTCGTGGTACTGGTGGTGGTATTGGTGGTGGTGGTATTGGTGATATTGGTGGTGGCGGTTTTAATGGCGGTGGCGGTATTGGTGATATTGCTGGTGGTGGTGGTAACATTGGTGGTATTGGTACTGGTGGTGGTGGTGGTGGCATTGGTACTGGTGGTGGTGGTATTGGTACTGGTGGTATTGGTGGTGGTAGTGGTGGTGGTGGTTGTGGCGGTGGTATTAGTATTGGTACTGGTGGTGGTGGTGGTATTGGTGGTGGTGGTATTGTTAGATTTGAAATGTTATTCCCGTAATGCTCAGACTTGAAACATTCCCTTTGCAATGTTCATACTCTATTCCGAGTTAAGGTAGCATTCATGGCGCCATCTTTATTGGCGCCATCTTGTTCTGTAACTGAGATCGAGCTCCTGTCTTATAATGCTTGCCTCAGCAGAAAGGCTGCCTTTGCGCCTCCAGCTTGTACTTCTCAAGGTTGAAGCTTTGCTGCACAAATGAATGCATTATCTTTTGTTGCATATCTACCTTTACTGTTAGATAGACTCGTTCCCACATCTAAGAATGGTAGGCATCGGCCGAACGACCTTGTGGTCGAAATAGCATGTACCCAACCCTGTGCCGCAACTCATCCTTCTTTGCTGCCTTTGTTGACCGTAGCCTGAGCCGGAATTTTCCAGTCTGGGCGTGGTCTTTGAGAGTTGGGAATGTATAATATCTGATTTTATGTTGTGGGGAGTTAGTCCCTCGGCAGTCATCTCAGGAGACTGGTCAGACTGGGCTCCGCTGCAGCACATTACTAATACACTATTTGGTTTGTATTCTCTACTGTCTGACCGACTCTTCAGTATTGGGGAGGCGCAGAGGTGGTCATGAGTGACCCGGGTGACCCTAATCGGGCCACTGCCTTCATTTGGCACCCAAAAAGGGACTCCATCGGGTGTCCCATCCTCGTCTGTAATGGGTGTGGGGGATGGGGCCGCATCAGGTCGGACAGGTGGATCAGGGATCCCCACATGACCAAGCTTAGTTCTCGCAGCTGCCCCGCCTGTCTGATCGGGCAGCTCCTCGTCTAGTAGTCATCCCGGCTGGGGTCCTGAAAGGCAAAACCCTTGGAATTAACCGTTTGGTCGGCAGTGGATAATAACTTTGTTTGATCTGTGTCCCCCAGGTGAGTTTGTCTTGATTCTTGGTAAACATGGCGCCGTCTTGAATAATTTTGGATATGGTCTTGAGACCATTTCTTGGTTTGTTTGTGAACTTGATAGGTCTGCAGACCACTTTGTGGACCCTCTGCCAGGCGACTTGGTGAATTCGGCTTTTTCTTGAAAACGCCTGGGGTTTGGTTAGTGTTTGGGACTTGTGATGTGGAGTCTGATTTGAAAGGTGGTGCAGTCTGAGGGCCGGCTTTTCGAGCGTTCGATAGAGTCCAAGGACAGACCTGTGGGAAGAAATTGGTAAGTCACTTGTCGGGTACAAGTAGCAAATTTGTTTCTCTTTCTTCTTGAAGATGCCCTGTCTTAGCAAGTTCTGCTGTTTGAGGTGCCGTTGTTGTTCTGCTAATGCTCGATTGGGAGCGAGGCAGCCTGTGCCTCCGGAAGGCAGCCCAAACTTCGATATGTACGTGAAGCATGGCCTTGGCCCTATTACGTTCAGTACATTATAGCACAAATATACGAGGGACAACGCCGAGTTACAGTGGCCTTTGACAGGTACTTTTGATGAACAGATATTGGACTTCTTGAAAGATAAATTGTTTGCAGAAAGAAGTAGGCAGTCTGTTTAACTATCTACTATACATGAAATAAGGGGGAGAATGAAAACACCTTACTTCGCCCTCCTCCAAGACGATACATACACACAAAAGGAAGTAAGGTAAATACAAGTTGCAATTTTTTAGGTATATATAAATTTAAGACAGGAGCACATTCACTTTGTAAAAATTGCCCTCACCCACAACAAGTTGTGGCATACTTCATCATAGGGCTACTGCAAACCGCCTCAGCGCAGACCAACGCTTGCGGTGGAGCAATAGGGAGGAGTAGAAGACAATACAAACAATTAGAAAAGGAAAAGAAAAAAATCCCAAATAGGTGCAGATGAAAAGTGTTAAAACTGACTGAGATATTGTCATAACAATTTTATTCCTTGATTCCCTTGTCAGGAGTAAAAAAGGGTGAGAAATACCCTTGGATGGTGGCGTGGAGTGAATTATGCACTCTCCACCCCTCCGTTCTGCATAGAGGTCAACATGTTTCTGCCGGATTCCGTCTCTCAACCGGCATTCATCAGGACAAACGGGATCCCTATGCTAATTTTCCTTGGTGTCACATATACCCCTGGTATTACCACTGTACTAAATGTTACTCCACCTGTTAGTATGGCACAGTCCAGTACACTTACTCATCTATGAAATCTGTAAGTGGAAAAAATAAAAACAGTGAAAACAGTCCGTACAGTAGTAAACCGACAAACAACATAAATAATACAAGTGAAGGACAAGTGCTCTCAGTGATAACTTCACAAAAACAACCAATTAGGTGCGACACAGATGTTCTGTAAAATATAGATTATACACCCTTATATATGGACAGACAATGGCCCTATTTCATTAATTATGAACACTCAATGTGAATGTCATATATCCAAACTTTCTGTGCCTATATATAGTGAACACACCATAATCCTAGTCTTAGGTATATCCTTAAATGTGCTTTTAGGGTCATACGTATCCCTCCACTCAGCACACCTTACCGAGTTTACTGAGATAAGCGCTAGAAAGGGTACAGGGGTAGAGGGCGACCCCCTGTAGTCACACACTGTGAGGAGAAATGGTAGTAAGGCAAGTACTGGTAAATGCTTAGCAGCACGCTTCATGTCAAGCTCGCCTTATTCATAGTGCTAATATGTCATGCTGCTGGTGCAGAATGGTCTTCGAGTAAAGCCACTCGCCCATGCAGAAAACACACAAGACAGACTGCTCGTTCCCCCAGTCTTGGTCTTCATGTGCACACACTCTCTGTTTCAGCTAAAAAAAAAAACTTCCCTCCTTACTTCGTCAAGGGTGGTCAGCCGCTACCAAATCGGTCTCTCCTGGTGCCACATAGGTACACGGCCAAGTGGAGGACCGATAGCCGAAATAAAGGACAGCTTCCCGTCACGTGGGAGGCGGGTGACGCAAGAGTAGCGTATTTCGTCACATGACGGGAGCCGAGACTAGAGCGGAAACTTGTGCTCTATTTCGTCGGTATGCCATCGATTTCAGTGCGCAGTGGCTTCTGATGTTTACTTCAACAGTGAGAAATACGGAGCAAAGTAAGCAATAACAAGCATTTGCAATGCAATAGGTCTCGCATTTATAAGAGTTTGAGCTATTGGCATTGCAAAATTAAAAAAAAAAGGCATTGTCATTTACAATGTCAGTAGCATAAACTCGCATAAAAGCAGTGTGAGGCGTGCAGCAGTGTGCGGCGTGCAGCAATGTTGTGCAGCATGCAGCAGTGAGTAATGCAGCAGTGTGCAGCAGTGTGTGGCGTGCAGCAGTGTGCAGCGTGCAGCAGTGTTTCGTGTAGCATTGTACGGCGTGCAGCAGTGTGCGGCGTGCAGCAGTGTGCGGCGTGCAGCAGTGTGCGGCGTGCAGCAGTGTGCGGCGTGCAGCAGTGTCGTGCAGCATGCAGCAGTGAGTAATGCAGCAGTGTGCAGCAGTGTGCGGCGTGCAGCAGTGTGTGGCGTGCAGCAGTGTTTTGTGGAGCATTGCACGGCGTGCAGCAGTGTGTGGCGTGCAGCAGTGTTTCGTGTAGCAGTGTGCGGCGTGCGGCAGTGTGTGGCGTGCAGCAGTGTTTCGTGTAGCAGTGTGCGGCGTGTAGCAGTGTGCGGCGTGCAGCAGTGTGCGGCGTGCAGCAGTGTGCGGCGTGCAGCAGTGTGAGGCATGCAGCAGTGTGAGGCATGCAGCAGTGTGAGGTGTGCAGCAGTGTGAGGTGTGCAGTAGTGCGAGGCGTGCAACAGTGCGAGGCGTGCAGCAGTGCGAGGCGTGCAGCAGTGTGCAGCGTGCAGCAGTGTGTAATGCAGCAGTGTGCGCAGCAGTGTGTGGCGTGCGGCAGTGTGCGGCGTGCGGCATGCAGCAGTGTGTGGCGTGCAGCAGTGTGTGGCGTGGTTTGTAAACAACAAGAAAAGCGGACATCAAAGGAAGGGTGGGAGGGAACGAGCATATGGGGTGGGAGTTATAACGAAAGTTAATTGTTGTAAGAGGGGATGCAGGAAGTGAGGCCGAGCGCGCGCTGGTGAAAGCAGTCTGCTGCTTTCAAGTCCGATGCCAGATGCCAGCTTCGCGCTTGAATGCCTCACATGCACTGGCCATAAACCGCATTCCTAAGGTCTTGTGCCCCTTACTAAATCTCTCTGAATGCGTGAGGCGGCGCACGTGCAGGAAGTAGCTGGTGGCAAATGGAATGCGCGTGGTTGTGCGCGTAACCGCCACCGATCCGCCTGGGAAGCCTTTGGGAGCATTTTCTGAAGCCCCTACATAAGACTCGTTGAGCGATCGCTTACGCGATAGCCAGGCGAGACCTAAAAAAGGAACAAAAAAACAAAAATAGGAAGCAAAACTGATTGCATCTACCATCATTGTCTACAATCATGGGTGTTGGCCCCACCAATACAATTACATTTCGTCAATTGTTGAGAGAGTTGTCCAGTAGCGGTCCATCTTATGCATACGTTTATAATTTGGGTCATAGTATATCATTGCCATTATACAAATCCAAACCAAGAAGAAATTAGAAAAGAGAAAGAACACAAGCATTGGAAATGCAATAGGTCTCGCATTTGTTGGAGCTGGAGCTATTGGTATTGTAAATGGCAATGTTTTGTACTTTGAAAAAGGTCTTGTGTTTGTTGGAGCTATTCACATTGTAAATGGCAATGTTTTTTATTTATTCTTAGGGTTCTATATAGCACGAACTTAACAGCCTCTGTTGTGAATTTCGATTCATCAAAGTTTTGTGAGCCCTGAAATTTGCACAAGTAAAGTGCTAACAGTATAAATATGGGCACTGTTTAATAAACGAAGCCACTGCAATACAAGAGCAAAGGTGACCGAGTGACTGCTTCTGGGTTTACGGAGTTGCTTAAACTCACTGCCCGTTAAAGCTAGCTAGCCCGCTACTATGAGTTTATCAAACTTAATGCTATGTTTTCTTATGTTATGTTATGCTATGCTATGTTTTGTTACGCTATGCTATGTTTTGTGTATGCTATGCTATGTTTTGTTATGCTATGCTGTTTTGTTATGCTATGCTATGTTTTGTTATGCTATGCTATGTTTTGTTTTGTTATGCTATGTTTTGTTGTGTTTTCCTATGCTATGTGTTGTTTTGTTAGGCTATGCTATGTTTTGTTATGCTATGCTATGTTTTGTTGTGTTTTGTTATGCTATGCTTTGTTATGCTATGTTTTGTTTTGCTATGCTATGCTTTGCTATGTTTTGTTATGTTCTGGTATGCTATGCTATGTTTTGTTGTGTTTTGTTATGCTATGCTTTGTTATGCTATGTTTTGCTATGCTATGCTTTGCTATGTTTTGTTATGTTCTGTTCTGCTATGCTATGCTTTGTTGTGTTTTGTTATGCTATGTTTTGTTATGCTATGTTTTGTTTAGCTATGCTTTGTTATGCTATGCTATGTTTTGTTATGCTATGCTATGTTTTGTTGTGTTTTGTTATGCTATGTTTTGTTATGCTATGCGTCGTTATGCTATGTTTTGTTATGCTATGCTATGTTTTGTTTTGTTATGCTATGCTATGTTTTGTTTAGTTATGCTATGCTACGTTTTGTTGTGTTTTGTTATGCTATGCTTTGTTATGCTATGTTTTGTTGTTCTTTTTTGTTATGCTATGCTATGTTGTGTTTTGTTATTCTATGTTTTGTGATGCTATGCTATGTTTTGTTGTGTTTTGTGATGCTATGCTTTGTTTTGTTATACTATGTTTTGTTTTGCTATGCTATGTTTTGTTGTGTTTTGTTATGCTATGCTTTGTTATGCTATGCTGTGATTTGTTGTGTTGTGTTGTGTTAAGCTATGCTATGTTGTGTTGTGTTTTGCTATGCTATGCTATGTTTTGCTATGCTATGCTATGCTATGTTTTGTTATGCTATGCTATGTTTTGTTATGCTATGCTATGCTATGTTTTGTTTTGATATGCTATTCCATGTTTTTTATGCTATGCTATGTTTTGTTTAGTTATGCTATGCTATGTTTTGTTGTGTTTTGCTATGCTATGCTATGTTTTGTTGTTTTTTGTTATGCTATGCTTTGTTTTGTTATGCTATGTTTTGTTTTGCTAGGCTATGTTTTGTTATGCTATGCTTTGTTATGCTATGCTGTGATTTGTTGCGTTGTCTTATGCTATGTTTTGTTGTGTTTTGCTATGCTATGCTATGTTTTGTTATGCTATGCTATGCTTTTGTATGCTATGTTTTGTTTTGATATGCTATGCTATGTTTTTTATGCTAAGCTATGTTTTGTTTAGCTATGCTATGCTATGTTTTGTTGTGTTTTGTTATGCTATGCAATGTTTTGTTGTGTTTTGTTATGCTATGCTATGTTTTGCTATGCTATGTTTTGTTATGCTATGCTATGTTTTGTTATGCTATGCTATGTTTTGTTGTGTTTTGCTATGCTTTGTTTTGTTATGCTATGCTATGTTTTGCAATGCTATGCTATGTTTTGTTGTGTTTTGTTATACTATGCTTTGTTTTGTTATGCTATGTTTTGTTTTGCTATGCTATGTTTTGTTATGCTATGCTGTGATTTGTTGTGTTGTGTTATGCTTTGTTGTTTTGCTATGCTATGTTTTGTTATGCTATGCTATGTTTTGTTATGCTATGCTATGCTTTGTTATGCTATGTTTTGTTTTGATATGCTATGCTATTCTATGTTTTTTTATGCTATGCTGTGTTTTGTTTAGTTATGCTATGCTATGTTTTGTTGTGTTTTGTTGTTTTTGTTATGCTATGCTGTGTTTTGTTATGCTATGCTATGTTTTGCAATGCTATGCTATGTTTTGTTGTGTTTTGTTATACTATGCTTTGTTTTGTTATGCTATGTTTTGTTTTGCTATGCTATGTTTTGTTATGCTATGCTGTGATTTGTTGTGTTGTGTTATGCTTTGTTGTTTTGCTATGCTATGTTTTGTTATGCTATGCTATGTTTTGTTATGCTATGCTATGCTTTGTTATGCTATGTTTTGTTTTGATATGCTATGCTATTCTATGTTTTTTATGCTATGCTGTGTTTTGTTTAGTTATGCTATGCTATGTTTTGTTGTGTTTTGTTGTTTTTGTTATGCTATGCTATGTTTTGTTATGCTATGTTATGTTTTGTTATGCTATGCTTTGTTATGCTATGCTATGTTGTGTTTTGTTATGCCATTTTTTGTTATGCTATGCTGTTTTGTTGTGTTTTGTTATGTTATGCTATTTTGTGTTTAGTTATGCTACGTTTTGTTTTGTTATGTTATGCTATGTTTTGTTATGATATATTTTATTATGCTATGCTATGTTGTGTTTTATTATGCTATGCTATGTTTTGTTATGCTATGCTGTTTTGTTGTGTTTTGTTATGCTAGGCTTTGGTTATGCTATGTTTTGCTATGCTATGCTATGTTTTGTTATGCTATGCGTTGTTATGCTATGTTTTGTTTTGTTATGCTATGAATATGCTATGCTATGTTTTGTTTAGTTATGCTATGCTATGTTTTTTGGAATTTGTTATGCTATGTTTTGTTATGCTATGTTATGTTATGTTTTGTTATGCTATGCTTTGTTTTGTTATGCTATGTTTTGTTTTGCTATGCTATGTTTTGTTATGCTATGCTGTGATTTGTTGTGTTGTGTTATGCTTTGTTGTTTTGCTATGCTATGTTTTGTTATGCTATGCTATGTTTTGTTATGCTATGCTATGCTTTGTTATGCTATGTTTTGTTTTGATATGCTATGCTATTCTATGTTTTTTTATGCTATGCTGTGTTTTGTTTAGTTATGCTATGCTATGTTTTGTTGTGTTTTGTTGTTTTTGTTATGCTATGCTATGTTTTGTTATGCTATGTTATGTTTTGTTATGCTATGCTTTGTTATGCTATGCTATGTTGTGTTTTGTTATGCCATTTTTTGTTATGCTATGCTGTTTTGTTGTGTTTTGTTATGTTATGCTATTTTGTGTTTAGTTATGCTACGTTTTGTTTTGTTATGTTATGCTATGTTTTGTTATGATATATTTTATTATGCTATGCTATGTTGTGTTTTGTTATGCTATGCTATGTTTTGTTATGCTATGCTGTTTTGTTGTGTTTTGTTATGCTATGCTTTGGTTATGCTATGTTTTGGTATGCTATGCTATGTTTTGTGATGTTATGCTATGTTTTGTTGTGTTTTGTTATGCTATATTTTGTTTTGCTATGCTATGCTATGTTTTGTTATGCTATGCGTTGTTATGCTATGTTTTGTTTTGTTATGCTATGAATATGCTATGTTTTGTTTAGTTATGCTATGCTATGTTTTTTGGAATTTGTTATGCTATGTTTTGTTATGTTATGTTATGTTATGTTTTGTTATGCTATGCTATGCTTTGTTATGCTATGCTATGTTTTGTTTTGTTATGCCATTTTTTGTTATGCAATGCTGTTTTGTTCTGTTTTGTTATGCTATGCTATTTTGTGTTTAGTTATGCTACGCTTTGTTGTGTTTTGTTATGTTATGCTATGTTTTGTTATGCTATATTTTGTTATGCTATGCTATGTTGTGTTTTGTTATGCTATGCTATGTTTTATGCTATGCTGTTTTGTTGTGTTTTGTTATGCTATGCTTTGTTTTGTTATGCTATGTTTTGTGATGCTATGCTATGTTTTGTTGTGTTTTGTTATGCTATGTTTTGTTTTGCTATGCTATGCTATGTTTTGTTATGCTATGCTATGTTTTGTTATGCTACGCTACGTTTTGTTGTGTTATGTTATGCAATGCTTTGCTTTGTTTTGCTATGTTTTGTTATGCTATGTGTTGTTGAGTTTTGTTATGCTATGCTATTTTTTCTTATGCTATGCTATGTTTTGTTATGCTATGTGTTGTAATCTCAGTTTCTGATCATAGTTGGTATGCTCCGCACACTCCTCTGCCATTGCCATGTTGGTATGGCCCCCCAAGAGGTGACAGTAGAATGTTGACAGGAGAACTCTCCAGTGTCAGGAGAGCGGATGACAGGAAATAAAGGCTGTGCTTACCTCGTCTTCATTGCTTCATGAGTCTTCTTCAAACTACAACACTATGCTATGTTTTGTTTTGATACTTTTGTTATGTTATGCTATTTTTTGTTGTGTTTTTTTATGCTATACTGTTTTGTTATGCTATGCTATGTTTTGTTGTGTTTTGCTATGCTAGGCTTTGTTTTGTTATGCTATGCTATGTTTTGTGATGCTATGCTATGTTTTGTTATGTTTTGTTATGCTATACTATGTTATGTTATGTTATACTATGTTATGTTATGCTACACTATGTTATGTTTTGTTATGCTATGTTATGATTTGTTATGTTATGTTATGTTAGGCGAGGCTATGTTTTTTTATGTTATGTTATGCTTTGTTAAGTTATGGTATGCTATGCAATGGTTGTGTTTTGCTATGCTAGGCTTTGTTTTGTTATGCTATGCTATGTTTTGTGATGCTATGCAATGTTTTGTTATGTTTTATTATGCTATGCTTTGTTTTGTTATGCTATACTATGTTATGTTATGCTATACTATGTTATGTTTTGTTATGCTATGTTATGATTTGTTATGTTATGTTAGGCGAGGCTATGTTTTGTTATGTTATGTTATGTTTTGTTAAGTTATGGTATGCAACGCTAGGCTATGTTTTATTATGTTATGTAATGGTATGTTTTGTTATGTTAGGCTATGTTCTGTTATGTTATGCTGTTATTTTATGTTAGGCTAGGCTATGTTTTGTTATGTTATGCTATGTTATGGTGTATTAAACTACTGTGGATTTTATAACATCCAAAAGCTGATGAATGGAGCGGGCTTGCACGTCTTTGGGCTTGTACGCGCTCCCCTCCCTCCCCCACCACAGTACTTTGCATTTTGCCCTGTGTCTGTGTTTAGTTATGCTACGTTTTGTTGTGTTTTGTTATGTTATGCTATGTTTTGTTATGCTATATTTTGTTATGCTATGCTATGTTGTGTTATGCTATGCTATGTTTTATGCTATGCTGTTTTGTTGTGTTTTGTTATGCTATGCTTTGTTTTGTTATGCTATGTTTTGTTATGCTATGTTTTGTGATGCTATGCTATGTTTTGTTTTTTGTTATGCTATGTTTTGTTTTGCTATGCTATGCTATGTTTTGTTATGTTATGTTTTGTTATGCTATGCTACGTTTTGTTGTGTTTTGGTATGCAATGCATAGCTTTGTTTTGTTATGCTATGTGTTGTTGAGTTTTGTAATGCTGTGCTATTTTTTCTTATGCTATGCTATGTTTTGTTATGCTATGCTATGTTTTGTTATGCTATGCTATGCTTTGTTTTGTTATGCTATGCTATGTTTTGTTTTGATATTTTTTGTTATGCTATGCTATGTTTTGTTGTGTTTTTTATGCTATACTATTTTTTGTTATGCTATGCTATGTTTTGTTGTGTTTTGCTATGCTAGGCTTTGTTTTGTTATGCTATGTTTTGTGATGCTATGCTATATTTTGTTATGTTTTGTTATGCTATGCTTTGTTTGTTTATGCTATACTATGTTATGTTATGCTATCAGTGGAAGGAAAGCGTGAAGGCGATACACTGAGGACAAATGATTGTGTGGCAAAGGAGCAGAGAGTGATGTAAAGTTAACTAAGGACAACATAGGAGGAAGGGAGAGATGGAGAAACATGATGCAAGCGTCGATGTATAGTCATGAGCGAGGAAACATGAAAATCTGCTGCGCGCTGACAAACACACGTGCTGAAGACAAAGTTGAATGGAAGCACAAGCGATTATCCTTACCGTTTGTCTGATCGTGCCTTTACATTTATTTACATGCGTTAGAGGACACGCGCTGTAGATGATATGAAATGAAAGTACAAGCGATAATCCTTCACGCTTGGCTGCATGCTATTAGTTGAAGATGGGTAATACTTCCCTTTAAATCCGAACAAGCGCGTGTGAATCAAGGCTCAGCAAAATAAAAGAAAATCAAAGGCGGTAAAAGGCTTGAAAAGTTTGTAGCGGCGAATGTGAAAGTAATCTAGCAAAGCATCAAAGGGCTGGGTGAGAAGGGAGGGGGGAATGCAAGGGTCAAAGCGGCTAAAGTGAAAGAAAGCTATAGAGAAGGGAGGGGGGAGTGGGAGCAGCTGTGCACGTGCATGTGATCGTGCACTCAAGGTTTAGGCCAGCCAAAACTGTGGGTAGCACTTTGAAAATCCCACATACAAAATGTCTCTTCGAGCCTTTGGCTCGCGAGACCTAAAAAGGCCCTCAACCCCTAATATTAGTTTAACAGGAATGGGGCGTGATGACTTCTCTATCTAATGCGTGAGTGTACAGAATGAGGCAAAGCTGCTCCCTATTGCAGCACTGTATTAAAAAACTTTATTGTTCCCAAATGAACAGAGCAGTCAGCTCAAATTCACACTGCTGGAACAGCCTACAAAAATAGGGTTAGCTTATTTGTTAAGTCTGCTGATGGAAAACTGACTTGTCCAATCATACCATGTCATCAGGAATAGTGACTCTGAGGCAGTATTAACTACACACGGCTCTCTGTGTCGATAACGATTTAGTGGTATTAAACTGAATAAGTGGCACAAATAATATTCTTTGACAATAAGCAGACACCAGAGTAGAGTCGTCTGACAATTACAAAGTGTTTAAGGCAAACGGAGAGCTAACCTGGAACTGAAAAGGGGGATATATAATCCGTTGGTAGACCACCAATCCTTAAGACACTAGTTTTAAATCCTGGAACCGATACAGGTCGGCTACAATTACCAATGACCTGCCCAAGGTTGGCCATGGGATATCATCATTGATCCCTGTCTCATGACTCCGTATCCTGTAGACTCACTTCTGTTCAAGTATGAACAAGGTACAAGTAGGGTCCCTGGTGTTGGATGAGATGTATGGTTTATCCAACACGGTCCAATACATGTCTTCAACAGTGTGTCCCTTCTCAGCATAATGTGATGTGAGGTGTGTTGTGGTCCTAGCACAGCGGATGTTACTCCTGTGCTCCATTACTCACTTTAACCTTTCTGAAAGTCTGACTTCTGAGTCTGACCTGAAGATTTTTGACTATCTTCAGGTATATGTCAGGAAGTCCCTGTCGTGAATGTGAATATATCGGAGATGGAAGACAAGGACCCCATCCCGTCTCATATCTCTCCCCTCCTTTGCTTGTAGCCCATGTGAAGTGCAGTGGCTGACGAACCGGCAATCGACATAAAAACGAAGACAATAGATACAGGCCCTTTAAGGAAATCTCGGAGGCGGCCCATGTAAGAGGTCACGTGGGCTACAAGGAAGTGCGCTCGGAGGAGGAGGGACAAGAAAAGCCGGCGAGCGAGAGACAAGTGGTGAAGTCGGTACTTGCACAGCAAGAGTTTCCCGATTGGAAGAAGGAAGACTGAGTCTGGGAGAGAGGAAGGGGTGCGCGACCCGACGGAGCAGACGGAGGTACCCAGTCATCCCGGAACAGACTGGAAGACTCCTGCCACGGCTCTTGAGGGTCGTGGCTCTCCCAGGTGCGTGGACGTCTACGGGGCTATCTACAAGGAGAAACGGGAGGCGGGCAGAAGGGAAAAGGGGAACAAGGGGAAAGGCACAAGAGTGATTAAGGGCGTATATGTAGTGTGCTCTGTAGCCTTTCTGTTTCCGCCTTCCTCTACATAGCCTACTTCCCTCAGCCACTCCCATCACCTTTGGTTGGCTTAAACGATTCTTTTAACCATTAAACCATTCTTTTATTTCTTTTCCATTGGTTTTGGTGGTCCCCCACTCCTTTCCCCAAAACACTTATTAAGAAATAAACGCAAAACACTTACCTGAGCCTTTCTTCTCTCCGAGGGAGGTCGATGGCCAGGAAGACTCCGCCCAAGGGACTGCCATAGAAGACCTTGAAAAGAAGACGGAGACGTGAAGAGAAATCTCTAGAAGTTTATTGTGGCACATAAATACCCTAAATAAAGCAAACAAAGTACCCTTATTACGCTGTATAAGTTATTTCGAGTCCCCGCTTACTACAGTTCATGACAGTATGGCAAAAGGAAGCTAAGCAAAGACGAATAAGAGCGGAGAAGGAGGCCTGGAGAGGGAAGACGCAGACAGTAACTCAAAAGGCTATAGCGTATGAGAGCGAGAAGATAGAGAAGGTTATAGAGTGTGCTGACCAGAAGTTTAGATTGCAATGCGATAAGTCTTATGTTGCACGAGACAAAGGCTATCCCTTTGTTAGATGTACGCCCACCACCTATGTTATATTCTGACTTCATGGTTATGCATGCTCTGCCTGTAGAATCCTACAGTAATGACATGGTTTGGAATGTTGTCAGTCAAATGAGTCACAGTTGACTGGGCTGAGCTGCCTGCTGGCTGCTCCTGGTGGGGTCTTACTCTGATCTCTATCTCATCTTCTTATGGACTCCCTGTGATCTTGTAACTATCAATAAAACCTCTCTGAATCATCTCAACCAGCGTGGACTTGATCACTACAATTTTTGGCGACGAGGATGGGATAGAGATCAGAGTAAGACCCCACCAGGAGGGATCATTGGTCTGTCTTCATCATTTTTGTCCATGGACTTTAGGTATACACCAAGTTGGTAAACACTGTCAAGTGTCCATTTCACTATCCTGTTTGCACTTTCTATGTAAAGGTTCTCCATCAAGAGTTTTTTTTTGCATGCTTTTTGCTTCTCTACTCTAGCTCTGTATTGTGTTTCAGTTGTACAATGATTTTCTTGGTTTTACATTGTGAGTTCAAGGACCTGAAGTTCTCACTTTTGGAGTCCATTGGTCATAAGTATTTTCACATTACAGTCTGTTTTCACCTTTTGGGTCTTAGTCCCTTTAGCACATTTGTGCATTATTTTGGTATATTGTTGTTAACGTTTTTCACATGCTGTTCAAAGATTCTTTGGTCATGATCCATTTACTGTCTTGACATTGACGAAGTTGTTATTTTGTTATTGTAACTTGTTCCTTTGTTCTTCCTTTTCTTTGTAAAAGGGAGGATGGGTTGTGCCTATTTTCTTCGCTTCATTCTTCTCTTTACTTTGATATGTTCTATTCTCGCTCGCTCTCCCCTTTCCATTTCTTTCCATTTATTTCTTCTGTTTTTCCTTTTTCTGGCTTCTTCTTCCTGTTTCTGTCATGCTTGTTCTTTCGTTTATTTGGGAGAAAAGGGGGTATGTTATATTCTGACTTCATGGTTATGCATGCTCTGCCTGTAGAATCCTACAGTAATGACATGGTTTGGAATGTTGTCAGTCAAATGAGTCACAGTTGACTGGGCTGAGCTGCCTGCTGGCTGCTCCTGGTGGGGTCTTACTCTGATCTCTATCTCATCTTCTTATGGACTCCCTGTGATCTTGTAACTATCAATAAAACCTCTCTGAATCATCTCAACCAGCGTGGACTTGATCACTACAATTTTCTTAGGCCCCGCAGAGGAAATATACAGCAGCCCCATCGACCCAGCACCTCACCTCCCATGCTCCCGTCTCTGGTTCCTCTGCCCCTGACTCGGCCGCTTCAGATGGAGCACCCCTTGTTTTCTCTTCAGCTCCATCCGGCCGAGACTGCAGCGATTACAGGCCGATCGGCTCTGCCCCTTGCTCCAAGCTCTTCTCTACCTCTCTCGCTCACACCCACCACACAGACATTGGTGTCTCTAGTTCCCGCAACACCCACGAGTGTGTCCTCCCCTCACTCCCTCTCCTCGCCCTTGTTGTGCGCTGGGACACTGGTGCAGGGACTGGATGATGGGGATTGGGTGGCTGCTAAGGAAAGAATAGGGCAAGTGTTGATTCGGTCTGATGTGGGAGAAGAAGATGGTGGCTGACCAGGCCTCCCAGTGGGTCAGGAGTCCTATTTACAGTGTGGAGGATGTGTGGAGTGTACTGAAAGATTATGAACCATTCGTGCAACAGCATGCCTTCAAGCATATGTCGGTTACTTTGATTGGGCTGTGGAAGCAGTGTTTTAATGATGCTGCCCCACAAATTATTTATGGCATTCAGGACAGTGTGTATGCAGCTGGCATGGCCCTTAATGACGTTTTTAGTAATGTTACCACGTTGGTTGGATAGCGAGGCAGGTTGATCCAAAGGAGCCCGACTGCAGTGTCTAAGTTCCAGATGAGGGAAGTACATCCCATCTACCACCCCGAAATACCAGAGCTTCAGAATGGGCAGGACCATGTCGTCAGGCAGCGAGTAGAGGCCCATTTCCAGGAACAGTGGGTTTATACTCCTTGGAAAAGGAGTGAGGTTTTGTCTCTTAAGACTCAGTTGCCCGACCCTAGAATAAATCCAACTGCTTATTACAAAGAGTTGACAGAGGCTGCGTTGTCACCGGTGATGACAATGGCAAACATTGAGATATTTTTTGGTTTGCTGTTGCAGGTTGATATTTGGCGGCGGGTGCACGCGCAGGACTACGTTGGGTGGCACTTGGGGTGAGATCAGGGCATTGGATAAAGAGAGGAAGCCTGGCAAGAAGCCTATGGCTGAGATACTAGCTTGGCCGGGCCGAATTATTACGTATATGCACTCCTTGATCCCACCTAGAAGAGTAGATTGGGATAAGTTAACAGCATGTCGCCAGAAGAAAGATGAAAGTGTATCTGACTTCTACACCAGGTTTGAAGGGGTGATTTGAGATTTCAGTGGACAGGATTTGTCGATAGAGGGAGGTGTTGCGCCTAACCACTAAAGATTTGCATTAATCCCTGCCTTGGACACATGACTGTCCGCATGCTTTTGAGCAACTAAAAATAGCTCTTTGCTCTGCACCTGTGCTTGGTACTCCAGACTATCAGAAGCCGTTCGTGTTGTACGTATACAAAACCGCTGGCAGTGCACTCTGTCTTAACACAGGCCTTTGGTGGTTAGCAAAGGCCGTGTGCTTATTTCTCTGCTTTGCTTGACAACGTCGCCAGAGCCCTCCCAAGCTGTCTAAGAGCGGTTGTGGCCGTGGCCATTTCTATCAGACAATCGTCAGCGTTCGTCCTTTATACTGATCTCACAGTCATGGTCCCGCATGCTGTGGACACACTTTTGAACAGAACAAAGACATAGCATCTTACCAGTGCACATTTGACTGGTTATGAGCTGACCCTGTTTGCGCCACATGTCACCATTAAAATATGTGCCACACTGAACCCAGCCACGTTACTACCCCTTCCTTCTGAGAGTGAGGAGACTGACATGCATGATTGCATCTTCTGTACTGAAGAAGAGACGAAGGGACGGGTAGACCTGACTGACGTTCCCCTATCCGAACCCCAAGGGGAGCTATATGTCGATGGCTCTTGTTTGAAATTAACAGATGGCACAACAACAGCGGCCTATGCTATCACCACCTTACGCACTGTGGAGACATCACAAGTTCCCTATCAATCTTTGCAGGCCGCAGAGTTTGTGGCCCTTCTTCGGGCCTGCGAGTTGAGTGAGGGACTGACTGTCAATATATATACTGACAGCCAGTATGCGTTTGGAGAGGCTCACGATTTTGGGCTGCTCTGGGTGGAGAGGGGGTTCCTAACGTCCCATGAAATGAGAATACCGAACGGCCCACAAATACACAGACTTTTGTCAGCCCTGTCACTCCCTAAGAAGTTAGCAATAGTGAAGTGCAGTGCTCACAAGACAATCACTGATGATGTTGGGAGGGGGAACGCATTATCAGATCAGATAGGGAAGGAGACAGCACGGACCAAAATGAAAAGGATGTTTGTGGCAGGTCCTGCTAGATGGGTGCCCAAGTGTGCGATGTTTGAGGATACACGGGAAAATGTCAAGGAGATACAGAGTGAGGCAACAATTGAGGAGTTACCAACATGGCAGGAGAGCACGGGTAATTTGGATGAGGATGGGTGCTGGACTGACAAATACGGAAAGCAGAGGTGGATGCTACCGGATGCATACGTCCTCCCTGTGGTTACCATGGCGCACGGGCCAGCCCACATTCGTGTGAAAGGAATTTGCAAGCTGTTAGACCCCGTATGGCGAAATGACAATATCCCCAAAGTTGCTGCCCATCTGGTGAAGTACTCCATGATCTGCCTGATGCACAATCCTGGGAAGGGTACCCCCACCCCTGTTGGCAGTTTTACACCGCCTTCCTTCCCTTTCGAGGTTCTCCAGATGGATTTCATCGAAATGGAACGAGTCAACAACTTGAAATATGTGTTAGTGGTTGTCTGTGCATTCAGTAAATGGATTGAGGCCTACCCCACTAAAGAGAACACCGCCATGGTGATGGCGAAAGTACTCTTGAAAGAGTTCTTCCCGGGTTTTGGTTTGCCCCGTTTGATTAGGAGTGACAATGGCAGCCACTTCAATGCCAAGGTCATCCAATTGGTGTGTGACGGGTTGCACATTAGACAAAAGTTTCATGCGGCGAACCGTCCTCAATCAGCAGGTTTGGTCGAGAAGTACAACAGTACTCTCAAGCTGAAAATGGCCAAGATCAAAGAGACCGAAGGATTGCAGTGGCCAGGCGCTTTACCCCTAGCACTAATGTCTACGAGAGTGACAGCCCACTCTAGAACAGGATTTTCCCCGTATGAGGTCGAGTTTGGCCACCTGGCAAACGTTTGGTGCGTCCCATGACCTCGCAGGTTTTCTGACATAGAATACCCCTTGCTTATAGACTACCTCTATGAATTGACTAACAATTTGCGTTCTATTCACCAACAGATCGCTGAAACATTGCAGCAAAATCCAGAGGTTCCTGGTCACTAGATATGGCCAGGTGATTGGATATTGATCCGGAACTTCCAGAGGAAGAACGGCTTGGAGCCACGCTGAAAGGGACCCTTGCAGGTTCTTCTAGCTACCAGGACAGCGGTGAAGGTCGACGGTCAGAAGAATTGGATACAAAGTACCCATTGTAAGAAGGTACCCCTCCCGCTGCCCTACGACCAGTGGGTCGCGGACAGGATTGTGAGACCGAGCAGGTGCCACGGTTCATTCCTTTCTCGGACGCCCGGTTCATGTGGGCACCAATGGAGGAAGAGAGCCATGCAGTGCTGAATGCGGCGGTGGCGCTTGAAATTACGGCCATCCAGGAGCCCCAGTCTGTTGGCCCACGTATGATTGCATCACATCCGATTGAGCCCCAATCCACCGACCTGTCTGATTCCAACCCTTTGCCTCTTGACCTGATCCTTTGTTCTCTGATCCCGCTGTGCCTGGAGTGTTGAGGTACAATTTGCACCCCCATAGGAGGAGCAGTGCACCAAAGGGAAAGTCCGATTTAGTAGGGATGGACTGCATTGCTGAAGAATAGGACGAATGTACCCTGCCCGTGGTACCAATGATAGCTTAGGGAAAAGGAGATTGGTGCATTGTTTGGACAGTCAACAAACCGGGCGAACGGACTGCGTTTCTGAAGAGAAAATACCTTGCCCTGCAACGTGGGATCTGAGCTTGAAGAACAGCTCCACCGCCGGCGCTCAACAGCGCCTACGCCTAACGAACAATATATTGTCTTATTTCCTTGCATTTATTCCAGCTTGGCTCCAAGTGTAAGTCTTTTCCGCTGCTTTAGGAGAATGTATCCCTTTGGTCGTCTCTTTCAGGAGGAAGAACAGCCATTTGCAGCTCCACACCCTGAGCGGGATTGGCCTGTCTGGTCCTCCTGGTCTGTGAAAGTAAAGCTGTGTTTGTAGCAATTATTCTGATTTATTTAATAATAATACTTAGGGTAATGTATTTCCACGAAGAGAAATATCCTGTGCATATTTTTATTGGTACTACTCCTGTTCCCCCTGAGCATATATTTGTCACTTTGGCCCCTCACAAGGAGAGACACAGACAAACGTACGTTGACAATGTGTTTTTGCAGATGCTTCATCAGGCGCACCATGCCTCTAATGTTACCGTTTGCTGGGTTTGTGGCTTGCTCCCTTCTGTGATACATAAGAATTATTTATTGATGTCCCTGTCCTTCTCTTATTTAGCGAGTTGCGAGGCTTGGTTCCAAATGTTTACTATGGCGTGTATCCATTATCATACTGATGCAATGAACATGACATACGCTGATTACGAGATTGTGTTGAAATATATTAGTGTACACTAGGGGTTTACTCAAGGGGAACAAGGGGCCCCTGATACTTTGCACCCTAATGCCTGCATGAATGTCTATGAGATCAAAAAGAATGTAACGTGGCTCCTGAATGAGATGATGGATTTTCAAGATTTTAATGCCACTGAATATTTCAGGTCTTTTCAGATGCGCATCATTACTTAGGACGAAACAATGCCAGTGCTAATAGTTAACACAACATCTAGTTTTTGTGTCCAAGGTTTTGGGAGTGTTAAAGTGGGAAAGAGTATTTGCAATTGCACTTATGACTTGAACACGACCAATAGTCCACCTTTACTACCACCTCATATGTGTATTTTGTCTGTGGTTTGTTTGTGGTTCTGGGTCCTGGGCTTAAGTATGGCTCCCCAGGGGATGGTCTGGTATATGCTATGTCTCTTTCCTCCTACCCCCAGTATATATTGCACCGTCCAGTTATTACAGAGACCACCAATTGCACCACAGGGGGGTGGGGGGGTACACTTGTCCCGATTTAGAAGGGTTATCAACACAGAAGACATTGATCAAACACATACTGCCTTGCAGCAGTTTACTGATGCTATGAAGGGTATCCTGTCTGTCTAATAGCCTTAAAATTACATAAACATATATTGTATAACACTTCTGTGTATATGAATCAGAGTTGTATGTAATTGTCTAAGCTCTGCGAGTGTAACACCAAGGTAATTAGGATGAGGTGTAAATCCCGCCAGACCAGGCCATGTGGCCCCGTCGATCAATACAGGGCCTAAACGGACCACAGATACAGGGTGAGGAAGGACGCCATTAAACCAGATGGTATGCTCCCAGCTGACAACGGAACTTCAAGTAAGCGATAAGGCCAATACTGCTGCGGAATCGCGGCTCGTGTATATTCATGAAATAAGTTATCATTTCCATCTACTACTGGAAATGTAACCCACGAGTATAAAACTTCGAAACGGGATGCCGGATCCGGCTCGACAACAAAGATAAAATCAGCCCCCATATTAGGGACTTTATGCTGAGTCAAACGAGCTGTTACCGGCACACGGTTATGCGCCACAATAGCTACTGCCATCACTAAAACAGTATAGAACAAAGCAGAAGAACTGTAGCGCAAAATTGTGTTCAAATGAGAACGACAAAATCTTTAAAACTTCTAGCTTGAATGACCTATAAAACTCTAATATAGGAGGTAAAACCCACACACCACAGACGTCTCCGTAAATGGTGAGAGGGTATTATGGACAAGCACAAGCGCCACTCAGGTGCCTCGCGAATAAGAACCAGACCAAACATTGGGCGCCATGCTTTAGGGATTCTGCACATGAACAGAACTATGCGCAGGAATATGGGACCTCAGTGTATAGGGGCTAAGCCTTCCCACCACCTTAGTGCCCATGAGCCCAGGACCGACAAGCTATAGTGTCTCACTCGATCTCCAACACACTCGCAGAGAAGCAAATGATTAGATACCCCAGAACACAACATCCTCGACGCTCTCAGGAATCGTGGTAACAAGGTAAAACCCTTTCGCTCAAACTCTTGTTTTTGTCCACAATAAAGTCTGACAGAGACACAGCAAAGTTTAGAATATTTGAACTATTGTGCTCTATAATGCAGTATACGTGCCACAACAAGCAGAAAAATGCATAGTACAAATATTGTCAGCATAGCAACAAGGCCATATATCATGAAGGGAGATGTCATAATGAAAAGACAATAGAGAAAAGACAGTTAAGCCTAACCTCTCTCCCCTTGCTAGGAATAGGTATCATTATATAACAGAAGATCTCTGGGCTTTATCAGCAGAACCCATACCTTAGTGCCTAGATGGTATATCTACATCATAGGAACCGCATTGCTCTTGTCCCTCGAAAGGTCCTTCTCCAAGTGTGTGTTTTTTATGCGTTCATCCCCCTGATATCAAAATGCTAGTCTCTCACCAGCTGCATTGGTATGTTGTGTCTAAGTGCTAGGGCCTGACCAGAACAGAACAACAAGGGGTATTGTTTATCGACCTTGCGAAAACTGTTCAGACTAAACTCCAGGAACAGGCAGAGAATGAACACAGTGAACAATTCCCATGTGAAAGGCACGGACAGAATAATTACAAAATAAAAGCAGTTAGTAACGTGTGCAAAGCTGAATCATGGCTGACAGACTCATGCTAACTTAGTGCTGTAGACAATGTCCCTACCGGCCACGCGACAAGGGATATCGCGAGGTTGTGGAAAGCCACTGCCCACCGTCACTGACCACCTGGAAAAAGGGGCTAGACTTTTGCATGGGCATGGAGCTGCTGGTATTTAAGGCCAGGGGATGCCCGCAGAAATATTCCAAAATCTGGAAGAGAAGGGCCGAGTACCGGGGCCTATGTCTGGAGCCTATACTCCCGACAGGAACACACACATCAGTATTGGTGCCGTGGGAGGCTAGATAGTGGTGGGTAGGAGAGGGTTATTTATACATCTAATAGGGCAGCAATGTAACATAGACACAATAGAATGCGGCTTTGGTGCGGTACACAGGGTTTGGGTTCAAAATGTTCTGGTTTCATTGTACTATATAACTCTCACGAGCGGGGAATATAAATCAGATGTCAATATCAATAATATGTGGTGTAACATATGGCGATCGCCCCCTGTGGTTGGGAGCTCCAAATTGTATTAGGCTATTGACACAATAAAATTTGTTTATAAAAAAAAAAAAAAGTGGCGTGGCCGGACAAGATGGACGGACGAACATGATTTGTCTCGGCTCCGAACCCACAACGCTGTCTGCACGGGTTTTAACAGGCTAAGAGTAGCCTTACACTTACCGAATAGTCGGCCAAAACTGCTATACCACCTGCGGAGCCACAAGGATGTGCCGAGATTGGCAAACAGCGTAGGGCTCAACACTGAAGTGCCTACGAATAAGACGCACTGGAGCTACACAAGATGGCGGCCATAATCAGAGGAGCGGCGCCTCCATGGACGGACTGACGAAGAGCCCAAAAAGACATCGAGACACTCTGACCCATCCAGCAGAGAGGTACGCCGACGCGGGCTGCCACAGAGGTGTAGCACAGCTTGCTCCCTTGCCTGAAGCCGCCGTCAGTGACGCCACGGTCAGTACAGAGCTGATCAATGAAACTCGGCCAGTGAGAAAGGGGGCGGGGAATGTCCTTGCCGCCCACAAGAGTTATTGGGGGCTCTAAAGAACAGCTCCACATATAAAATGTGCATGGCTGAGAACAAAGGGTACTAACGCAAGCCTCTAACCCTAACATGCCTGACCTTAAGATGGCGGACACCCCTGAGGAGACTTTGGACTGTGATTACCAACATTTCAGGGAGCCATGCCACGGAGAGATACCGGAGACAATCGCAAGAGCACCCTTAGATAGACGAAACGCAGCCCCTGAAGTTGCAAACCAGGGCAAAATACGACCTCCAGGAGGTAATAACAAACCCAAGTGGAACAGCAGAAGACAACCATTGGAGGGCTTCCCCTCAGTAATGCTGACTGAAGGTGGAGAGGGGGAGCATCCCCGATGAGTTATTAACTGCCAGAGGGGATAAGGCAGTCTTGCTGATGGGAGAATACATTCGCGGCTGTGGGCCTCGCACCCACATTGGGAAGGTGGCGACCAGTTTGCATCTATTCCACCAAAGAAAGTGACAAGCAAAGTCTCCAGCTTCTTTACCCCCGCCGAAAAGAAACAACTCCCGGATCACGAAGACGATTCCACGGCTATGGCGCTCACAAAAGACGACTTGCTGGCCTCTCTTAGGGAATTCAAAATGGAACTCCGCGCAGAGATTAAAACAGACATCAAGACCTTGATGGAACAACTCAAAGCCGATTTGAATGAACGCATGTCTGCCCTCCAACAAGATGTGGACTCCGTGGTCACCAGAGTGCTTGCGGTGGAAGCCAAGACACAGGATTTGGACAAACGCGTCTCAAACACACAGGACAACCTACAAGAGCTTCAGACGCAGCTACAAGCCACCCTTCTGAAAGCGCAGGACCTGGAAAATCGATCTCAAAGAGACCGGTTCAGAATTAGGGACCTAGAGGAGAGAGCGGAAGGACCAGACCTAGAGACTTTCATTGAAGGACTCTTTGCAGAGATCTTGGGGCGGCTTCAGCTAAACATCAAGATTGACTGGGCACATCGCGTGGGAAACCCGGTGACGGGGGTACGACGCCGCACATGCAACATTCTCGTTAAACTCCAATCCTTTAAAGTAAAAGAGGCAATCCTGCAAGCAGCCAGTAAAAAAGATTAAATAACGTTCCAAAGATACAACAGAGGCCTATACCAAGATCTCGCACCCACGACGTTTACTCGGAGACACCAATTCAGGCCCATCACCACAAAACTGAGAAAGGAAAAGAACAAATATAGATGGACAGATCCTTTCGGCTTGAGTTTCGAATACAACAACAAAATGCCCCACATTACAGAAATAGAAGAGGGCAGGAGAAACCTGGATCTCCCCCCTGAGGAGACTGAGAGTAGACATGATAGGCCAAAGGGGAGAGAGCGAGACAACAACAGGGCCTCCCAATGGAGTACAACGCCCAAACACAGTCAATCCAGATGGTAACCTGATAGAGGAGATGGGAGACAAGGCCGAGCTTTACCCAAGGAACTGAGCCGCCACAGAACTCGATAAGAAAGGGGGCAATGGCAGACCCTGAAGTCGCACAGTCTTGAATGATAAGGGACGATCGTCGCACGATACACATGGCCCTGGATAGGTCCAACTAAGAGCTGGCTACCTATGCGAAGCAAGAAGGACAGCTGTGACTATGGACCCGGGCCTAAGTACCCGCCAGCACGAAACTATTCTACAAGGACACTACAGCTGGTGGCCCTTGGGTCATCCAGCACAGGTTATGCTTGTCTATGTTGTTTTTGTTGAGGTTGGGGGAGACTTCAGGGGGATTGGTGGTGGCTAGATGGGGTAAACAACTATACCATTTGACTGGACAACAGAGGCATCTCAAGGGGCTTGAGAGGTCTGGAGCACTGGGTGGATAACATATCAGGAGAGAATAGGATAACTATACACGGGGAGACGAAAACGAAGGGGAGCGTGTCACATGCGCTATCGCCTCCTGGAACTTGAAAGAGCTGAATTCGCCCCTTAAGAGGCACAAAATATCAAAGTACTTGGTTGACCATCACTTTGAGGTGGTGACACTTCAAGAAACACACCTTAAAAGCGCTGAGGAGCTTAGGTTCCGTCATAAAAACTACTCCCTAATATATAGATCTTCAGCTGGTACCAAACAGAAAGGGGTGGCACTGCTCTTCCATAACTCTATTAAATTCCAGCCAGAGGGTATTAAGGCAGACAAAGACGGCCGAAGCATTATGGTAAAGGGGAGACTGAGGGGACAACTGTGCACGTTTGTCTCGGCGTATGCACCCAACATGGGTCAACCTGCGTTTTTGTCATCCTTGATTGATCGGTTGGGAGAATTTGATGAGGGCCTGACCAGAGGCGTAGCTAGAGCTTGTGGCGCCCGGGGCTATCCCTCAGATTGTCGCCCTTTTGAGGGGGGGGTGCTGGGGAAAAAGGACGGCGAGCACTTGAAAGAGGTCCGAGAGCGACTTAGTATCGCCGCTAATAGTTCCCCCGATCATGCAAGTTACAAGCACATACATGACACGGTCCAAGGCTACACAGTTGAATACACAGGTGACTGGCAGTACAAAAGAGAACAAACAGACTGCATGATCTATCAGGGGACTCTGAAAAACCGCATGTGACATCCATCAGAGAGCTGCATGAACAATTACCTGGTAATCCCCTCAGCACAATGCAAACATGCACATACATGACACTGTTCAGGGATCCATCATCTACAGCTGACATTAAATGACCATACATAATGGTCCCTCCATTAAAGCAGTGGGGACCTGCACAAACGTGATGTGCTCTGGGGACCCAAAACCAACGTAACAGTGTCGAAGCCTGTGATTCTTTATCTTTCAAAAACAGCAAATTAATTATTCACAGGGAATGACTCACCGTGTGCCCTTAGAACTATACGCAGCATAAAGGGGTCAGTCAGCTCCACCTTGCCAACACAGACCGGATACAAAGCCCACTCTGGTGGCCCAAAGGCAACAACCAGGGGTCGCGCCCTGTCAATACTTCTAAGCAGCAGCAACCAACTCCCTGGGAATAAAAAGACGTGTGCTCTTGGGACCCAAAACCAGCTTGTGATATTTCATCACTCCTTCATAGCAGCCTCAGCACACACATGGTGCACAGCCTGCCCGGGGCCCAAAGCTAAAATACAGGGAGGGGCGACACATTATCATCACAATCCTTAAACACAGCTGTAGGGGCCATGGGAACATGTTCAACTCTATCCAAGGCCCGGGACAAACTGTTCCGTCGCTGCGGCACTCCTTGAATATTCAGAAGAAACAAGAAACATTACATTTTTCTGCGATTTTGTTTTCACATTACTTTCATGGTAACCAACAGTGTTAAAAGTCTACAAGAACAGTAAAATCATAATAATGTGTCAAGTACGGAATGGCAAGGCTTGCACACTGCCGTGTGGGGGTCACCTTCAGCCCCTGGTGAGTGAAGGGAGGGGAGTGGAGGACCCATCGACCGTTTAACTGCTGAGAATTGGGACAGTCAATCAGAACTTTATCAATAACATGTAGTTCGGTGCCAAAGACCGCTCTGGCCTCTTCCTAGATGAGAGGCCTAGGGTCCCGCATGCCCACCTCAGAATCTGTACCCCAAACATGATGGGAGGGCCCCCTGCACAAGAAAGGTGAGGGGGGTAGGGAGACAGACATGAATTATTTATAGTACATTCACTAAAAACAACACTAAGGTTAACTCGTTGAGTGCTCATGACGAGCTCAGCTCGTCATAACGGCCGCGGCCTGCCCACGCGCAATTAATTCCCTGCCTGTGCGGGAGAATGAATCAGTGGGCGGGGTCGTGACGAGCTCAGCTCGTCTTGAGCACAGCTCCACTGTGATGACGAGCTGAGCTCGTCACGAGCACAGCACCGCCGCAGGCGCACCCCCCACCCCCCCGCACCGCGGGGGAATTACCCTGGACTTTATTGTTAGGTCTTGTAATAATATAAAAAATATTGTTTTAGTTTGCAGCTCCTCTTAATACACACCAAAAATACAACAAAAATTCAAAATGATGGATAGGAAAGTAAATGAAAACACTATGTTTATTTTTCAAGAAAAACTTAAATCCAATATTCTAAAATGTTATTTTTCTTGCTTCTCTATTAGCAAAATCATCGATGACATAGTCGAAGTCTACTTCATCACTCAGTTGCTGTTCTATAGACAGTATGGCAAGATTTCTTAAACATAAGGCACTCATTGTAGATCTTAGGTAATTCTTAATCAATTTCAATTTAGAAAAACTCCTCTCACAACCAGCAACACTTACAGCAATTGTGAGGAAAATTCGCAGTAGTATTACAATATTTGGAACGGAGTTCTCAAGACTGTATTTTAGAAGAAACTGCAAAAGTTCAAGGGGACTGTCCTTCCATGTCTCTGTTTCGTGTTGCGTAGCAGCAACAGAAATAAAACTCTGAAGTCTTTTTCTCTCAATGATGAACTCTTCCTCATTAATGTCATCATGAAAATGATATAGTTGACATTCGTATTTATCATTCAAACGATTCGATGGAGTAAGGAAAGCATATTTTTCAGCAAGAACATGAAGTTGTTGAAACCTTGTGGTGATTTCTTGGATCACTCTGTCCAGTGAAGAAAACATTTCTCTCCTCAACTCAGTTTCGTATGACAATTCAGCATCTCGTGATTCTTCACCTGCCATTAGTTTCTTCTTTCTACACCGACGATCCATGACTATCCCAAGATCATCACAAATTTCTTTGGTGTAAGCTACTGAATTGTTAACTAATTCACACCTATTTTTAGTTAGAAATGCTTTTAAAGCATTGAGTTTTATGTCACATTGTTGTATATTCAATCCTTTGGTTTGGAGGTAATTTCTACAAGGACGGATTCCCACAGGCCAAGAAAGCACAGGAAGGAAAAAGATTGTAAAGCAACAAGCAGCACACCAGCATCTGACCTGGTAACTCTATGTTCTTCTTCACCAGTTAAACGTTCTAAGCATAAGTTCTTAAGATTTTTGAGTAATGCTTTTCTACAACACTCACAGCATCTCCCCGTGCACTCCACCGAGTTTCTATTACACGCTTGACACTTTGACCAGTGGCTGAAGTCAGAACATCCTAGCGATGGGTCGAGGAAGAAAAAAACATGAACAAACGCTCCACAGTTCCCAAAAGAGTAACAGAATTCACAGCAACAGAAGCTGCATGTGAGCCAGCCAAATTCAGCGAGTGATTTGTACATGCGACAAATTCTGCTTTTCCTTTAATATCCCTGATGCGTCTTTGAACGCCAGTTTGTTAACCAGCCATCACAGCAGCATTATCATATGCTTGTCCACTACAATTTTGAATATCAATTCCGTTGCTTTCTAAATTCTGCAAAATCATAGTTGAAATATTCTCAGCGGTTTTACCTTTTGTTTCAATGAAATCGACAAATTATTCCACAACCATCACTTTTTCCATTGATCATAACGTAGCGTAAAACTTGGCTTGTCTGATCCTTATGAGAAATATCAGGGGTGCTGTTGAATATCATAAAAAAATACTTTGCTTCTTTCACTTGCTCGATAACTTTGCTTCTTACTTTTTCTCCCAAAATTTCTATAAACTCATTCTGAATAGTAGGCGACATATAGGATTTAGCATACTTATTTCCCAGCTTAATTCTTACAGTATGCTCACGTAGCACTGGATCGTATTTCGCCAACAAATGAACTAATTCTAGAACATTTCCTCTATTTCCTGTTGATTCAGGTTCATCATCAGTCTTGCAATTAATTCCTTCTCGGTGACCCCGTAAAGCCAAATTTTGTTTAGCTAGGAATCTAATGATATCCAACAATCTTGAAAGTATCTCCCTCCACTTCTTTACTTCGTTTTCAACTTGTTCTTGTGCCTTTTTATCAATTCTTGCTCCACATCGGATTCTAATTTCTAACTCCTTCCATTGTGTGAAACATCGAACATGAGCCACACTAGATTCATGATCGAAAATTTTAGGATTGAGTTTCCACCACGTGTTGAATCCATCTGCAGAATTAAAATTTGAATGACTTCTGACTGCAAATAGTCTGCAACAAAAGCAGTAAAGAGCTTTCTTGGAAGGAGAGTACACCAACCTCGACCTCAACATTTTTTCATTATTTGCGTGTAAGTTTTCTGGTTCGTCCTTTGATTAAAGCACCCTCACGAATCACTTCACCAAAATCATAATCTAGATGTTTAACCACAGACGCCCCTTGTCCTACCAGTAAGATACGTGTGTCATCTTTAATCTTACTTGGCCAAAGACCAACATCTTTTAAGTCAACAGCTGGAATTTTTTGTTAATTACACCCCTTCTCACTTGTTGAAGTTGAAGGATCACTTGGCTTTGATTAAATTCAGAATCGGAAATTGCTTCGGTAACAGTAGTAGTACTAGTAGTTTCTGTTTCGCGACTGAGGTATTTCAGTAGTGCACCTTCATACTTTTTTAATTCTTCCTCTCTAGCCTTTTTCTTTTTTCTAAAGGCTGCACTACTTTCTTTTATTCGCTTCATCTTAACTAAGCTTGAAAGAATAAGAAAAAGAAAGATATTCATAATAAAAAGAATAACGGATAAATACATCCATTTTAAAAAGTTAGCTTGTCTGCTCCGTTTAAATTGCAATAAAATACAGTGAGCTAAGAAGGGCATGCGACTCCTACACCTTGTAACCCTCACTATCTTGTTATCTGACACATCCTGTACATTGATTACCATACGGAGGGGGGCGTCCCATCACGTCCCAGCTGTCAGAGCGCGGCAACTCACCGGCGAGGTACATTTTGTGAGAAGTGCAGTGCTTGCGGGTATAGATATAATTTAGCTCCTGCTGGGCCCCCACAGCAGAGGACTACGGCAATCATTCATGGTGTTTGGAAACGTAGCCCACTTTGTGACTGTATTTTAAAGTCAATAACTCATATTAAACCGTAAATAAACATGTCTCTTAATTGGTTGAATTAAATAATGTAAAAAGCTTTAACTGGCCAGTGAAATGCCAAACAAATACAAAACAATTTGATGTTTTGCTCTTTCTGGCCACACCTCTTACTCCACCCACTTACCCAATCCTCAGGTAATTCCCGCCCTCTCATTCACTGCCCACGTTTCCCTTACATTTTCCCCCGCTCTTCGGCCACTGGCTAGAAATGACTTGTCTCAATGAAAATCTACATGAAAGAGTCACAATATATGAAGTAAAAAAAATAATCTGAGACCTTGTCATTCTTTCATACACCTTGACTTCTATGACCAAAAGGAATTGTCAGAGCCACCGGTCAACTAACCCCTCGCCTTGGATAAAAATACACTCCAAAGTCCAAAAGGTTGTGCGAATCAATTTTGCATTAACTACTGCTCAGTATGATGTATAGATAGCCATTCGGTTCCTACCCAGGGTTTTAGCATGTCTGTTACATTAGTAGATGTGCCAGTAAAAGTCTAGGTAAGTTTCTATTTGTGAATCACCAGGACTCGGACAGAAACAACCATGCAGCCACTGAAAGACACCAACCAGGGCACAATTCCGGGGTGCACAGCGTCCACCCATTATTTTCACAGGGTGAACGCCGTCCACCCTGCCAAGAAGTTGGCCCCACAGAAATATGCTGAACGTGTCCAGGTGTCATTTTCAGACTTCTAGACACATTCAGCAGCACCTGCACATTGACTGCTTTTCATTCCCTGCAGCAACGTGCAGGCAGCGAGGTTTTTCTTTTTCATATTTATCTCCAGCGGGACCAAAGATAAAGGGCAAGTTAAGGGGCCATTGGGCCTCCTTTTGATCGAGTGGCCTGGAACCTCACACTTAAATGTAAATACAACGGAGGGAAACAAAAGCACCCAGCTGGTTATCTCTTCACAGGTACTTAAGCGAGGCATGCTTTTGACTTTGTTAGGCCCCTTTATGTAAGTGCATGAACTGTAAGTATCTCAGATGTGTTGGTCAGTCCCAGTAGTTTCACACAATTTAAATAGCACTATTTTACTTTCTTTTATAACGCTACACATCCCAATGCAGGGTGTCAGAGAGATTTACATAACATACAGATTGAAAATAAATCATGCAAGCGTGTGAATCAGTGTACAAGATGTGTTACATGAGTCAGTGAGGGTTAAAAGTTGTAACAGTCACATATCCTACATAGCTCACTGTGCTAAATAAAAAGGCTTACTATTTATGAACTGCAAGTAACAAAAGGATCTGTGTTCAAAGCAGTAACTTTACCTAGCTACATTAAAAAAAATCTGCCATCTGCATATTACATGATGTGCTTTGCAGGCACATTAACCTTCTATACTACTTTGGGTCAGATCTGGGACTACACAAAACAGAAATTTCTCCAAGAAACACTTTAACCTCCAGGGTTATCTCACCAATTATTATTACCTGATAGTTACTGGGCACCTCTGCAGCAGATGCCTTAACCCTATAAAAATATTAGAAAATGCAGACTTTTTAACCAATTAAGCATAAAAGATCTACTAACATGCATCTCCTTGTTGCCAATTTCTTTGTGGCAAGGTTTTAAAAAAAATGTAAAATTAGTTGAGGCCCAGATTTTGCATTGGGATTGCGCCACTTTTTTTAGCACAACCCCAAAGCAAAAACTAACTTGTTAAATCTCATAATGGGCTTAAATGCACTCATGATATACCTAATAAAAACAAATGTGTCATAATAGCTGACTGGCGAGCAATAAATTACCAAACAAGCACACAAGAGGCCATGAGAGCCTGCTACAGAAAGGCAACAATTCAAGAAGATGTCAGGAGATTAATGAATAGGTCTTTCACAGTGATACTCGCACTACCTAAATCTGCGGGTCCAGAACAGCTGTGCTTGGTATTGTGCGTATTCTTACTCACACAAGAAACACATCGTCCTATAATGCGATACGAGAGACAACTGGAGATGAGAAGAGAACAAAGAGAAAGCAATTAGAGAAGTGAAGGGGTACTAGGGACGAGAGGGTGTCTAGAAATCAAGGAATGTGAGAAATAAAAGGTGGAAGCGGGAGAAAAGAGAATTGTGATAGAATGCAAGTTCTAGTTGCACTCAAGAGGAAAAACCAAAGGAGATGGAAGGGAAAGAAAGTGAGAGCGTGAGGAAATTGGAAGAAATAGAAATGAGAAAATTAGACTCGTAAAGATACATTTGAGATATAGGCAAGAAGAGATTAAGAGTTGGACCTAATTTTGAATGGAGTAGAGCACTGTGAAGCATAAAGGTGACGGTAGAAGATAGGTAGGCGAGCATCTGAGCTGTAACTGAGTGAAATTCTCTGAGAGAATGAAAGAGTGAGGTATAGGACACACCGGAATGGGAAACTGGTGCAAAGGGGAAGATTTTAAGGTGAAAGGAAACTCAAAAAGATAGATGTGACGGAAAGAGTAGTGAATGTAAAATAAAAACAGAGTCAAAAGAGGCTTTGGATTATGTGAAAAGGAAAATGGAACAGTAGGTAAGAGGTGCAGGTCAAAGAAAGACAATGAATTGTTGAGAGGAGAAACTGTATAGAAGTGAAAGAGGGTTGGGTTAGGGTACGATAGATTGAAGTTCAGCAGGAGACTGTAAATAAATGAAAATAAGGACCTTCAAATGGCTAAAAGGCTCCATAGCCTTAGCTCAACGGGAAATGTTTTGGGCTGCCAGAAAACTCAGTTGGTTGATTTGATCACTTCAGATGTCTAAGTCTGTAGCCAGAGGGTCACTGATTTGAATCCTTGTTGGCGCACAGAATAGTGACTTGTATTTATGGTGCTATGAGGACGCAGCCTGTGACAGAAAGCAGAGTATGTATGCAATTAATTTAAATATTGTATTACACACAGTATAAAATAGACTGCACGCAGCATAAAATAAGATAGTTGGCGCCTTGAGGAGGCCAGTGGCATGATTGTTTGCAAAACTCATGTGAGACGCATTAACACACTTGCACAAAACACTGTTGCTGCATAATGTGTGTGTAAGTTATCTGTTGAAAATACAGAAATTCGGCGCAACGTTAAGGGTTAACTGTCACAAATATAATTCGAAAATTAATTACAGTAAAAGAAAGCAAACAAGGCAATGGAATGTTGAAAGATGCTACCTGAGAATCAAGCCCTGGGGATTAATGGTTGATAGGTGGTGAAGCATGTTCTACCACAGTGATGTGGGCCAAGAATGGTCAATGTTTCGAAATAAAGAAATGTGCAGGGCAAATAAATAGATACAAGACAAAGACAACATGAAGCACGTTAAGTGTGATAGTCAGCTGCTAAAATACAAGTTAAATACATCTAGATTAAAGGAAGTAGATGAACATAGGTGAGTCTTGAGCACACCAGGTAGGCTGCATTATGCTAAACTTACATGAGATGCTGTTAGGTGTGTCTATTTAAATATATTGCCAAAGTAATGCCACACATTATGACTAAATTAAAGAAGACAATAACAGTTAAACTGAAAAAGAAGGGATGTAAAGCCAGGGAATCGAACCCTGGATGTACATGGGATAATCATGGAGATTATGGGATGGGCTGTATTGTGCTATACTACTGTGACCCCCTATTAGATGTGCCCATTAAAATATATTACCAGTATAAGTTAAAATAATTTGAGCAAGCAACATCTGAATTATACATTAGAGAATAAAATTGTGCAATCTACATGACTTATATGGGGGTACTGCCAGAGAGATTCAACCCTTGATATGCATGGACAAGTCACAGATGATACACAGTAAGAAGCGTTCTACTGTACATTGTTGTTTTGAGTAGTTCCAATGTCAGTTGGTAAAGAGCAGCCTCAAAGTGCACAGCTGCCAAGCTTTCAGATTGCTAGGTGTGATATTTTGATACTTTTATTGTAATTAAGAGGCCACCGCCGCAGACATTTGCACCAGTTTTATTCTTCTTAGAGTTTCTCATTGCTCACATGGGTGTAATTACTGATATATATGTTTCCCTCATCTACATTGCTTGAGTTTTGCTCGCAAAAAAGTGTCACTCATAGTCGTTGAAATGTCACTCAGAATTACAATTTAATTATGAAAATGTCACACATAGCAATTTGAAACCTTGGCAGCTATGCTCATAGTCGTTGAAATGTCATTCATAATTACACTGAAGAGTCTGAAGTTATGAGAAAATGTCACACATCCGAAACCTTGACAGCTATGCTTCCACTCACTAAATATCCCCTCTGAAAACTCTCCTCTTACCCCACTCGTGACTCGCTCCAGGGTCTCTATGGCAGACAGAGGTGGTTGGTGCGAACTTCGTTCACTTAATCAGCAGCCAGACTCCAGAGCCAGCAAATCGCCCAGAGAGCAGCACTGCCACTGACTGCCTCAGGTCAGAATGAGTGCGAGAGCGCGTAGCGTGACGCGTCACTGCTATGTTGTTCTCATCGCGAGAGCTGGCTAAAATAAATCATTTAATGTCGCCCAGGGCTGTCATTGGTAGCGCTCGCGTGCTACAAGATTGATTGACGGCCCTGGAGGCTGGGACGGACGGACCAACAGTCAAGCAGCTGAGCAAACACAAACGTGGGACGTCGCGGCCGCAATTTTGGAAGCACTGACTGCAGGCGCTGGCGCACTAGCAGTTACTACAAACAACAGCAGGTCAGGTGCGCGCAGCTCGCTGCTTACACTTTCAAACTGAGCAGCGCGCCCAACACTGGTGACCCGTTGCGGCCCCGGCAGCCTTTATAATTTATTTGGGGACACAGTGTCCCCAAATAAATTATAAAGGCCGCCGCAGCCGCAACGGGCCACCAGTGCCGCGTGGCCGCTCCCAAAAGAGTGCCACCTGGGGCGGACCGACCAACCTAGCTACGCCGCTGGGCCTGACAATCCTTATGGGGGACTTTAACCTCACCTCGCAGGCAGACATAGATAGCACACAATCGCATAGAACCACGGCAGGCAAATTCCCAAGGGGGATAAAACAGACACTTCAAAGCATAGGATTCAAAGACACATGGAGGCTCTTACATCCCACGACCAAAGATTATACATTCTTCTCGCATGCACACCAAACATACTCAAGACTCGACTATATTTTTATTGGCCAAAGTCTGTTGGGATCACTTCGAGAGGCAAATATTCTCCCGATTACTATCTCTGATCATAGCCTAGTCACTATATGCCTGACCTGGGGCAACAACGCCTCCAGGATACCAAGATGGGACTTCCCCGTGTCACTGACAAGGGACAGACTGCTAAGAGATGAATTAAGGGGGGCTATTAGGGCGTGGCTTGGCTGCAGCGCGGAATGGCTGCCTGAAACCGCAGCTCTGCCGATCGAGCGAATCAATCCGACAATTATCGGCGATCCAGGTGCCAGAGCTCGGTCCTCTCGGCCCCGGTGAAGTGTACTGGATATCAGCCCTCCCCGACGAAACTCCTGAACCCGTGGCTGCAACAGTGGCCGAGAGCGGCCCGGTGATTGTCGAGCGCCGGAGCGGCCTGCAGCGTGCACAGACGCCGGGGACTGGCGTGAGGCTGGACCCGTGGAGAAGACGCGCTGCGGAGCGGGGATTGCTGGGTCGGCTTGGCTCTGGGGCTCGGTCTCCTCACAGTAACCCCCGCTGGCGGAGAAGCGTTGCTGCAACGGCGTCAGACCAGACCCGGAACATCGCTGGCTGAGATACGGTGAGGCGAGGAGGCGGTGCTGCGGCCGCCGGGCGCTGGGGCCTCGAGGGCTGCCGACGAATCGGACGACCTGAGCCGGCGTCCTGAGTCGGCTCTCGCTGTGCACGTCCTGCCACGATAGAGCCGCTGAACGCCCGCGGGGCGCCCCCACTCCGTTATAGCTCCTGAAGACCGCCTGACCGAGGGGAGCTGCGCTGCTGCCAACTGCCGGAGTGTACCCTGAGGCAGAGATCTGGGAAGGGCGGTGAGCGGTCGGGCCTTGCCGTTGTCCATCGAGGCAGCGCAGAGAGCAGCGCGCTGTGGAACTGTGGCCCCGGACGGGGTGGTGCTGCCGCTGACGTGGCCGGGCTGCGGCTGGCTTTCACAACTGAGGCCTGGGGCGCGGACCGGCACTCGCTCGGCCCGGTGGATACCTGCTCTGGGGCTCCTGTGCAACGCGAGAGGCGCCGCTGAGCAGAGGACAGGCCGCATCTGAGGATACACCCTGCGGCGGTCCCGCCCTCGTGGACCTGGTCTACTGCACTACAGACATACCCCGGTGCGGGGGCGGCGGCTCCCTGGCCTGCTGTGGTCGATTATCCTTCCTACCATCTGCTGCAGGGGCCTGGTGTGAGGCGTACGGCGCCGTGGGGGGGCCTGTGTTTAAGTAGCCCCTATCCACTGGCGGTGTGGTGAGTCAGCCATGGGCAAACCGGACACGCGCCAGCCCAAGCTCACATTTGACAAGTCCAAACAAAAAGCGTCGGACCAGGATAGCCGAGACACGGATGCCACACGCATGGACCAGAGCAGCCCACCAGATGCGGACATTAAAGCGATGTTTAAAGAGTTGAAGGAGGGATTGCGTGGCATAGACGGCAAAATGGACGCGCTGGCAGCACGCATGGACGGAATCACGACGCGTATGGACAAGCACGAAAGCAGAGTGGAGGCGCTTGAAACACGCGTGGCTGACATGGAAGATGGCCAGACCGACCTGGTCAAACAACTGCGTGGAATGGATAAAGTCCTGGAGTTAATACAACAGAAGAACGAGGATTTAGAGGCACGCTCGAGGCGCAACAATATCCGCATCACGGGTGTGGCGGAATCAACAGACATCACTAATATGGAACGATACGTTGAACAGATGCTGAAAGACCTATTTGGGTCGGGGCTATCCTTAATGTTCCTCATTGAAAGGGCGCATAGGACACTGGGGCCCAGGCCTAAGCCGGGAGCGCCGCCTAGGCCAATCATCGCGCGCGTCTTGAATTATAGGGACCGGGACACGGTATTGCGTATGGCAAGAGACATGAAAGATATGCAATATAAAGGTAATCACATTGCCCTTTACCCAGACTATACCATGCAAGTACAAACTGCTCGCAGAGAATTTATGCCTGCGAAAAAACTCTTCCAACAAACGGGAACGAAATACTCCCTGATCTACCCTGCGAAGCTCCGGGTGCAGGGCCCCGGAAAACCGACTTTCTTTTTGGATGCGAAAGCGGCCCTACAATATGCGAAACAACTGGCAAGAGAGCAGAAAAACCAACCACCTGCAGAGGGGCCGGAGCGGCAGGACAGGCTAAGTGATATTGAGTGACTACTCGTGTCTGATGTTTTGCTATTAAGTTGTGTGCCCCCTGTCCGGGCCGCTTAGGGGCCTCTTGGTTATCTACTGCGCAGGGGGGTTTTTCGCTTGCACTGGGAGGGCTGAGCATATCGATTTGGTCCCGGGGTGGCGGGGGACCTTGAGCCGGCACGCTGCTGCAGTGCTCGATCGCACTGTCATGAGCACAGGGTTAGCAGGCGGCCAACCTGCGTACCTCAGGGGATGATTCCCATGTATTGGTTACTAAAGTTGGGTTTAGTCATGGTTTCTATGGCTGGGTGGGTAACTTGGGGGGCTATTGCACAACCTGGTTGGGGGGTTGGAGCGGGTGGGGGGAGGGTTCACCTGAGTTTGGGGGGTAGATTTGGAGTTTGTTTGTTTTGTAGTGTTGAGTCAGGAGAAGCGAGCCTAACTGCTGTGCCATATACCGTATATTCCTCACTGCCCTGTCGAAAATTTTATTCCTTGCCGTATTATGATCGCTTCCATGCAATGTGGCCCGGTGGGTTGTGGGACTATGCTATGCGCATCGTCTGTTGGTGGTTGAGTGGATTATCACATGGCTTGAGCGTATTGTTTGATCGTAACTTCTTCATGTCCCTATCGCCATGACGCGAATAACCTGCCTTACCTGGAATGTGTGAGGCTTGAATGACAGACGCAAGGTCAGGTTGGTTCAGGCCTACTTACTTAGAAAAGATATAGACATCTGCCTCTTGCAGGAGACTCACTTGACAGCTAATGCAGAACAGATGCTTAAGCATAATCGATGGGGAGAGATAGTTCACGCATCTTATTCCAATTACTCCAGAGGGGTGGCGGTTCTGATACGAAGAGGTCTCCAGTGGACGACGCACGAGGAGCTCAGGGACGCGGGAGGCCGCTATGTACTGCTTGTGGGTACGCTGTGTGGCATGAGACTGGTGCTGGTGAATGTGTACGGCCCTAATGATGATAACCCAGATTTCTTCGGGAAACTATGGCATGCGGTGCAAGCTCGTGGCCCGGCAGCGATCTTATGGGGGGGGGACTACAATGTCGTACTCTCAGACACTATGGATAGGCAGGGTGCTACTAGAGAACACCACCCTAGGGCATCAGAGGCGCTTGGCTGCATCATACAGGAGACAGGGCTGGTGGACTCCTGGAGGGTGTTACACCCAGGGGACCGCGCAGGCACATGTATTACAGCGCATAGAGCCGCCTGGTCCAGGTTGGATTACTGGTTGCTATCCAGGGACCTGCACTCGTCAGTGCAAGAGGTGATGCACCTGCCGAGATCGCTTTCCGATCATGCCCCGGTGCTCCTCACACTGTCCACTCCGACCCAATATATACAGCCATTTAGCTGGCGGTTTCCCTCGCGGGCGCTGCGCGATCAGGTATTTCAGCAGGCACTGCGCAAAAAGCTCGAGGAATACTTTGCGATTAATGAGGGCACCGTGGACTCGCCGGGCACGCTCTGGGAGGCTTGTAAGGTGGTGACGAGAGGGCACTGCATGTCGCTGAAAACAGGTGTGCTGAGATCAATTCGCGATACCCAAACTGGAAATAGACCTTGCGCAACTGGAGTCTGACTTGATAAATGCGCCATCAGACAGAGTGCGTGCGGACCTTAGATCGCAACTCACTAGGTACCAGGAGGAGGCGGACAGGGAAGTCGCATACCTATCTAAAGACTGTCGGGCTAGGCTATATGGCGAGGGTGACCGAGCCGGACGCACGTTGGCGCACATGTTGCGCGCGCCACGTGGGTCGGACCATATACTAGAGTTGCAGCGTGCGGAGGGTGACGTGGTGCGTGAGCCGCCAGATATCCTGGACACGATGACAGATTTCTATAGGGATTTATACACCACAAAGGTGACACCAGAGGAGAAGGTGCTCAGCGACTAACTAGACACCATTGCCTTAGCATGGTTCAGCAATAGTGCCAGACAATACATGGACTTGCCGTTCACGCAAGAAGACATACGGGCGGTAATTGCAGGCCTTCCGCTCAGCAAGGCACCGGGCCCGGACGGGCTGACGGCGGCCTTCTACTAGGAATACGCGGACATCCTGGTCCCGAGGCTACATGGTGTGTTTGAGGAGGCAGTGGAAAAAGGGATCCTCCCCCAGTCACTGCGGGAAGCACTGATCATCACGCTGCTTAAGCCTGGCAAGGACCCAAAGTGCCCAGACTCCTACCGCCCACTGTCACTAATAAACCTCGACGCCAAAATATATGCTAAACTGCTTTCTGATCGCTTAAAGTACATGCTGCCACAAATCGCGCTCTCTGACCAATCGGGCTTTGTATTGGGGAGGTCCACTTCTCATAACCTACGAGTACTATTTGGGCTCTTGCATTATTTGGATCCCAAAGTCCAAGCCGCCGCGGCACTGTTGGATGCGACGAAGGCATTCGACTCTGGAATGGCAGTTTTTGCGGACGTTATTTACCCGAATGGGATTTAGTCCGCTATTTGCCAGGCGTATTGGCATATTATATAATGGTCCAGCGGCTAGGGTGCGGGTGAATGGCCAGACATCTGCCCCTATCTCCATCACCAGAGGGACCCGACAGGGATGCCCATTGTCGCCGTTGCTGTTTGCAATTGCGACGGAACCGCTGGCAGCCCGCTTGAGACAACATCATACTCAACGTAGCATTGGCTTTACGTCGCGCGGTCTGCTAATTTCTATGTATGCCGACGACATCACCATCTACATGATGAACCCGTCGGAGAACTTTGACCCGCTGATGAGGGAGGTAACTCGCTACAGTGGGGTCACCGGTATAGATATCAACTGGTCCAAATCGGCCATGCTACCCTTAACGGAGGGCACGCACAAGTGCCACACGGAATTCCCGATCGACTGGGTCACGGATGAGGTCAAGTACTTGGGTATAAGGATGAGCCGCTCAGTTCAAGAAATACAGTTGGCCAACTTTGGTGTGGCCATGGAGTGGCTGGAGAGTAAAGTTAAGAGGTGGAAAGCGTTGCCGCTGTCGTTGACGGGCCGCATAGCCATTGCAAAAATGGTTGTGGCGCCTAAATTCCTCTACCTATTCGCTAACATCCCCGTACCGTTGACAATGGCGTTCTTCCGCAGACTTCGCTCCGCGATGATTGAACTGGTGTGGGCAGGTAAGCAGCCCAGGGTGGCCTGGAACCTCCTTACGCTCCCCTTTCGGCAGGGGGGTCTCGCAGCCCCGGACCTTGAGTTGTATGCGTATAGTGCACAGGCCCAATACTTGCACTATTGGCATCACCCGATTCCCTACCAGCCTCACGTGGCCATAGAGACAGACGTGGCGGCCCCTTGTCCTATACGGACAGCTGTGTACCAAACCTACAAGCGATCCCAGGAAGACATTAACACCGTAGAGATGGTGCGTTGGGCCTGGTCCAATATTGCGAAGCGTGCGGGTATGGTGGACCTATATGCCCCAAGTATGCCATTGGAGGCCAACCCTCTGCTGAGTCCGCTTACGGACGCGGCGGTAGCGCGACGAGCGCACGCATGTGGCTTGAAGGTGGCGGGGGATTTATATCCGGATGACTCTATTCTTCCGATACAATCTCTGGCCGCGGCGCCTGAGCCGACAGCCTCGGAGCTCCTCTTGTACTACCAATTGCGGTCGGCTTGCAGGCACAAATATCCCATGTTCCCGAGCGCCCCACCAACGCTGGCAGCTTTGGAAGACATTCTGTCAAACTCCTCCCCGCGTAAATTGATAACACGCATCTATAGGACCACACAAAGCACGGCACCCGTTGCGCACGTTGATTCCAGGACCTTATGGGAGGAGGACGCAGGCATACACATTACAGAAAAACAGTGGGAATTCTGTTGCACCCAACTCGAACACCTGTCGCCTAATTATAGACTGAGACTGATACATTTTAATTATCTGCACAGGACATACCGCACGCCCATACAACTGTTCAGGATGGGCCTCCGATCCGACACGACCTGTTGGAGATGTGGTGAGAGCGAGGCTACGTTCCACCACCTAGTTTGGACATGTGGACCAATACACAGATTTTGGGTTACAGTTTTCAACATTATAGGGAAAATAGTGGGAGTGGCATTGGTACCAGACCCGCTTGTGGCCCTCCTGGGCTTTGTGCTGAATGTACCTAGGGCTTCACGTAAACTCACTGCCATCTTATTATTGCTTGCCAAGCGCAAAATAGCGATACATTGGAAGAAGAAAGCTCCCCCGAAGGCGTCTGGCTGGGTGGGATCAGCGGTATACTGTAGGGAGCAACTGACTGCGTACTGGGACCAACTGCCGCAGCGTTCACGACCTGCTGATGTGTGGCAGCCGTTGGTGGAGTGGCTTGCAGGAGCGGAAGTGGAGGGAGATGACTGAGTTGACTGGTCGGAAGGCTGTTGATGAGATGAAGACCGGAGATGGCTGTCTTGTGGGGCGCGATAGTGGGGAGGGCGCCGGCCTGGTACGAGCGCCATGTTAGCTGAACCTGCGTATAGCAGAGATGGGAGAACTAGTGTTTGTGCGGCTCTGATGGTGCGAGGTCGCAGGGCGAGGGCAGTTGGGATATTTGCCCTTCGTATTGGCGGGTTCCTCCCTGACTCTCGCTCAAAGTTGGTATTGTTGGATTGTTCACAAAACTGTTACTATTTGTGTTGTACTCTAATATACGATATGAAATCGCTCATGCGGCTCGCCGCACTGACAACATGCTGCCTGCCTCCAGGTTGTTGGCTGAATAGCAGTGTACGAATTGATGAAACAATATAGGTTTTTGAAAAAAATAAAAATAAATAATAATTAAAAAAAAGGGGGGCTATTAAAGAACTCTTTCAACTTACTAACCCACACAACACTACACCTCTAAACAATTGGGATGCATTTAAGGCATTTCTCCTGGGGGAAGTGCTTAGAGCTCAATGCCAAGCTGAATAAACAAAGGGCTAAAGAAAGGGAAGCATTGGAGACGGGAATTAGAGCAGGTGGAGAAGGAACATAAAAAGACTCCCTCCCGGCCGCTGCTGCGCAAACTGACCGAATTAAAAGGGAAAATCAAGGCGATATACACCAACAGGGCCGAATACACTCTACTACGGCTCCTGCAGGTCTCCTACACGCAGGGGATTAAAGTGGAAACTCACTTAGCCAGGCAGCTCCTGGAAAAAAGAGAGAGGGAATACATTGGGGGAATACTAGATGGAGAGGGCAATCTGGCACATTCAGATATAGATAAGGCCAATACATTCAGGACCTTCTACTAGGCGCTCTGCAAACGCGAGTCCCGCGACACGGAGACACAACAAAGTTACCTGCAGTCGTTGGATACCCGCAGGTCCCCCAATCCTGGAATGACAACCTGAATGCACCCATCTCTGACAAGGTGGTAGGGAAAGCGATCAAGGCACTTAAACCCAATTAAGCCCCTGGGCCAGATGGCCTGACAGCTCACTTATATAAAACTTTTGCGCCAGATATTATTCCACAACTCACCCAGCTCTTTAACGCCATAGCAGAGGGCTCTAAGGTGACACCATCAATGGCCAAAGCTTTGATAATGGTGATCCCCAAACCGGGGAAAAACACACAACACTGCACCTCCTACAGGCCCATTGCACTCCTGAACCTGGATGCTAAACTACACACGGCCATCCTAGCAGCACAGCTAGAAGACTTAATGTCAGACCTAATCCACCCTGATCAGTCAGGCTTTATAAAAGGTAGACAGACCCATGACAATATCCATAGGACAATACACCTGATCGAGAAAGCAACTAAACGTAAGATACCGGCGATTTTCGTGGGCCTAGAGGCAGAGAAGGCCTTTGACAGGGTGGACTGGTCATTTCTATTTCTTACGCTTGAGTACTTTGTTTTCGGGAAGAAATTCATTGACATGATTAAAGCCAATTATGCAAAGCCTCGTTCCAGGGTGCAGGTTAATGGAACTAGCTCAGATTCCTTTGCACTAGGCAGGGGGACAAGACAGGGTTGCCCGTTGTCCACACTGTTGTTTGCCCTGAGCATAGAGCCGCCAGCGATGTGGATCCGGGCATCCCTGCAGGTGAGAGGCATTCACTTCAGAGGGGAGTAACATAAAATATCATTATTTGCGGACAACGTCCTGATGACACTGAGCACCCCGGCCCACTTGCTACAGGCATTGCTGGATGAACTAAAAGAATTTGAAGAGGTGGCAGGCTTCAGAGCCAACCTCACCAAATAGTCTATATTAAACCTCACAATGACAGAAGTTGAGGCTGATCACCTTCGGGAACAAACCCCCTTTCCGTGGGCTAAACGCTCACTCCAATACCTGGGCATACAGCTTACCCCACGACTAGAGGGCCTCTTTAGGGCCAATTACCCGCCTCTCCTACTTCAAATCCAGCGGTGGAAACCGCTCTTTATTACATGGTTGGGACGCATACACGCAGTGAAGATGACAGTGTTACCTAAATTCTTGTATTTGTTCCAGGCGTTGCCAATTGACTTAGACAGGCACTTCCTACCCAGACGGTGCCTCTGATCACTCGATATATCTGGAGGAGTGGTGCTGCTAGATTTTAACTTATATTATAAAGCGGTCCAACTGAGGATTGTGACAGAATGGTCCAAAAGGGAATCAGATAAACACTGGCTACATATGGATCGGGCGATAGCGGGGAGAAGGATTTGGGACCTTATATGGAAGCCTAAGAAGGACAGACCCCTCAACGCATACCTCAGCACACCTACCCGCACCACGCTTAGGGTGTGGGAAGAGGTGTCCAGGGGTAGCCAGTGGACCACATTCCCGTCACCTTACACGCCGATCCACTACAATCTGGAATTCCCACCAGCATTCCAGGAGGGCCCATTTTGATGCATAGAGTGAAGACCTATTCCACAACTATGATATACTCGCATTTGAAAACTAACAAAAGGAGTTCCAGCTATCCCCTAACGAATACTTTCACTATCTCCAACTCAAGCACTGGGCCATGCAGCCACAGGTCAGGGGCGCAGCCACAAGAGAACGAACAACGTTAGAAAATGTTGTATGATGGGTGGGCTCTATGAAAGGTGTTATCTCATTCCTTTACAGCCTACTACTCTCTACACCACACTCACAAAGACCTAGATACATGAGCCTCTGGGAACGTACGACACAGAGGGAGATCTCCGATAAAGAATGGCAACTATTGTGGACAGATATCACTAAGTATAATCACTCCCTAGATCTGTGGGAAGCCCACGTTAAAATGCTCTGTGACTGGTACATGTACCCCACAAAACTTAAAAAGATATTTCCGGACACATCTGATCTATGCTGCAGGGGATGTGGCCTCCTTGGGGACTTCCGACATATTTGGTGGGACTGCCCCACAATCAGAACATTCTGGGAGGAAATTCTGTCACATAGAGGGGATCCTTCTAGGCATACGAGATCCAGAACTGGAATACCAAACTAAAGCAGACAGAGCCATTATGTGGGTATGCATAGGGGCCGCTAAAACAGCTATAGCGGCAGCATGGGAAAAGATGGCAGCACCCGTGCTGTCTCAATGGCACTCACGCCTCTAGAAAATTCTAAGCATGGAGAGGATGGCAGACATCTTCAGAGACGATTACAGAAACTTTGAATACAGATGGGGCCTATAAGTCACACACCTCACGCAAGGCCTCCCACTAGCAGTTTGCCCACCGTCATTCCGAGCCATGCACTTGTTCCAGTTTTAGATCGGGGGGTTTAAGATGCAGAGACTAATGAAGCGCTCCCGGAGACAAACCTTTGGTTACAGACCAGTGAATATAATATCTAGCCACCACCACTAACGGGGGGTTCATTGTATGGGGGAAGGGAGGGGGAGGGGACCAGTTTGGTTGGCGGGGGGATTTTCTTAGTTAAAGGGCCTAAGAGACTCAGCACATATGAACAGAAGGGTGAGACCACCATCAGATCAAATCGAAGAGACTACTTCCCCAATTGGAGAAACTGTACATCCAATAGCGTACTTCACAGATGCGGGAAGCACTCGCTGCTTTGTTAGAGCAATCCTCACTCATATCTTGCTTAGGTCTCCCAAAGGGCCTATTCTAAGGATATGTCATAGTGTGAAGAGATTGCCATGTACTGTGTTGAGTTGATGTACTTGCTAAATGAGAAATTAAATGGCAATAAAATATGTTTGGAAAAAGAAAAGTGATAAAGGGATAGCTCTCTCTGGATCTGCACTAGGCTGGCTCGGAAAAAGAAGAACTAACGTCACTGCGCAGGGGTGGCGTCTATGTAGGTACAGCGACGTCATCCCGGCGACCACGATGCCGATGACTGACGCTGAGTTGACCGACGCCACCTATCGACGTGCAGGGGTACTGCTAACAAAAAAATCTCTGGATCCAGTCTGACTCCTGGGGTTAATTCTAAGGTAAGGAATCTATAACGAACTGTCTCTTTCAGATACAAAGCATTATGTCCATGAAATGAGATCAGTTTTAATAAATTCACTTCTTATGTGCAATGTGAAAGTCTAAAAATTACGTTTAACAGCTGTCAATCTTTTTAAGTGCTTATGCATCTGTCAGGACATTTACAGAAACCAACAAGAAGTTGGCTTCTGCTGTGCAGCAAGGTTATATAATGGATACTCAAGAGTAGAACTCTAATAAGCTGCTGCTCTGTTGAAAATTAGTCCTTGTACTATATTATGTGATACCTTCACCCTGTGCTGACTTTTATATGGAATATCACATTGCATTTAGGGCTTGTAGTTTTGCTTTTGATATTGCTTATTGGCTACAAAAACCAGTATTGAAAATGCGCAGAGACTAATCGCTTTAAAGCTCTGTGAAGGTGAGCTCTAGAGGAACATTTTGTATTTATTTCTTAAATGAGAGGTGCATCTCTCTAATTTCACAGCGATGTTGCTGTGATGTGGGTCAAAAAAGGCAGACTAGATTAAAGTTGCGGGCAGGAGACAGGATAAGTAGATGGGTTCATTGGAGTGGCACTAATTTAACACACGTGCTTTTAATGCAGAGAGAGGGGTAACGAAGATAGATTTCAATATATGTAATGTTTTGGAGACTTTTATTGACAGGCAGGACTTGTAGCTGCAGATAAGACTTTCCAGTAAACAAGTCTCAGGTACCTCTCCAGCTGGCAGATTATTCACTTCATACTGTTGTCTGTTTCATTTTGGATAACACTTTTGCAATTAAGGCTTGGAGGATGGAATTTTGACAGTTCCCGAAGGGGCTATTTAAGTCTAATGTGAAGATGCGTGCCCCCATTGTCACGGTAGCCATGGACCGCAGCCGGATCGATTCAAGACTGTTGGCACAAGTGCTCCAGTGCAGACAGTATGTGCCATGCTGCTATATACCACGGAAGTTGCTATGCTATCCTAGGCTAGCGCTGCCTAGAGTGCCGGATGCTTACTTGTCTAAAATGAGGGATCTTAGACGGAGGTCTGACCATCCTAAGTAGCACACCAGGTGGCTGTCTGTCGCCAGTGCTCTCATCCTGTGTCTCTCAAGTCCATGCATGCATGGATGTCTGTCTCATGAGTCTGAGGTGCTCAGCAGGCACTCTGTGGTGTATTTACAATAAACAGGAATTTCCAACTATTATATATATATAAAATCATGTGTTCGAGATGAAAAGGTGTCATTTTCAGAACTCACAAGCAAATGGTTTTAGAAAAATAGTTGAATTGCCAAAATATATTTAAAGCTGATATTTGAATGATAAATGTAGCGTCCTCCCGAGCCTCGAAGCACGCAAATGACCACGCCACACACGGAATTCTGTAGAGCCCATCTTTATTCTTCAGAGTGCAACCGTTAACTGGCTCGCAAATTGCGTCATCAACTTTATTAACCACACCCAGACACACCCCAACAATTACATCTTTCCTACGGAGTCCTGCAGGACCGGGACCTGCTATACAATGCTCACAAGACACTACAGTAAATCATGCGGTTTGGGGGAGACTTAGTGCTAATAGTATTTACTTTATGCCAGAGGCACTACAGTGAGCAATAGCTGTTATTTATAGAAGCATTCCACATTGACAAAGCCTTTTTAGGTCTCGCCTGACCCAGCGCATGCGCTGGTCTGGCGAGACTTTTAGTAAGGGCTCAAAAAAATACTACCATGGCCAGCCTAGAGTTACAGTGCAAGTGCGCGGGCGCGCGCTTAGGAGCAGAGGCGGAGCAGAGGCACCATATGGCAAACCTCATCATGCTCATTAAGCGCCTGCGATCACTTTCACTTTTGCCCGCGATCACTTTCGCGGCGCCCCTTTGATGTTCTCGTTCAAAGAACATCAAACATCAAAGAACATGTTGTGTTAATGCTTTGCTGCGCCCGTTTGACTTACAATGTGCTTTCTCTTTCCACAAACTGGATGTTTGTGTTCCTTTATTTTGATATGCTTTTAGTATTACTGTCAACCACAACCACACACACAACCACACATACAACCACACACACAACCACACATACAACCACACACAACCACACACACACAACCACACACAACCCCACACACAACCACACACACAACCACACAACCACACCCACAACCACACACACACACACAACCACACACCCAACCACACCCAACCACACACACACACACAACCACACAAACACACAACCACACACAACCACACACACAACTATACACACAACCACACACAACCACACACACAGCCACACACACAGCCACACACACACACAACCACACACATACACAAACACACACAACCACACACACACACACAAACACACACAACCACACACATACACACAACCACACACACACAACCACACCCACAACCACACACACAGAACCACACACCCCCAACCACACACACACACAATCACACACACACACAACCACACACACTACCACAACCACAAACACACCCACATACACACAACCATACACAACCACTCAACCACACAATCACACACACAACCCCACATACACAACCACACACACAACCACACCCAACCACACATCCACACACCCCCACCCGCACCCACAACCGCACCCACACACAACCACACACACAACACACACAACCACAACCATACATAAAACCACATACACACACAACCACACACACAAAATACACAACCACAACCACACAACCACACACACAACCACAACCACATAACCACACACACAACCGTACACACACAACCACAAACACACACAACCACACACACAATCACACACACACACAACCACACACAACTATACACACAACCACACACACAACCACACACACCCACACACACAACCACGCACAACCACATACACACAACCATACACACAACCACCCACACACACAACCACACACACACATAACCACACATACACAACCACACACACACATAACCACACACACACACAACCACACACACACAACCACACATCTACACACCCACAACCGCACCCACAACTGCACCCACACCCACACACACAAAACCACACACACACACACACACACACACAACCACACACAACCACACCAAGCATTGGCATAGCCAATAGGTCTCGCCTTTGGGACCTTATAAGTGTTTAGCCTCGCAACAGTTGATGTGGTTGCACCAAGGATATTGTGCTGCATAACTAAATACTTAGAAGGTCCCAAAAGCGAGACCTATTGGCTATGCCAATGCTTGTTACATTAGTGCTGGCCACTATGCCTGATGCACGGAGGTGATCACTACGGGTAATCTTGCACATGGTGGCTAGTGATGTAATTTATTTGATGTGGTCACACTTACTAAACTAATATTAATATCTCAAGTTGTGTTTCATTGAAAATGAGTAGCTCCTATTACAGAAAAGGTTGGGGACCCTTGGTTTTCGATAATTTTCCCAATCAGTGCAGGAGCAGGCTCCAAAAGATCACAAACTGCTCTATAATGAGGATGAGGAGTGCCTCTTTCTGAATAGTTACCAGGGCAAAGGACGCTTTCCAGCATACCTCGAGGGACTGAGTTTGCACTCACTAACAGCTCAGACTGCGTGACACTCTTGGGTCCTTGCGGTGATAAGGGAAAACGTACCTAATGGGTTGATCTAACTCTAGATGTGTGTTACTCAGCAGCGCTGGTTGTTAGAAGAGAGCTTGCTGCTGCAAGGACACACTTCATTTTCGCACTTGGTCCAAACTTATTTTTTTTCCTGTGGAACAACATGTTAGTGAAGTTAATCGTGTAACAAACTTATTGTTGTAATTATATTATTTGTTTAAGTTAATTATGGGTTATCAGATTTAGGGATAACTGGAATCTTGTTATTGTGAAATTGTAGTCAGGTGTATTTGTGTCAATGGTGATTTCAGGCAAAAATTAGACTGATTTACGGGGGTTTCCGTTTGACCATTATACGGGTGTAAGCTGAGGATACGGTTGGCATAGTTAGTTAGTGATTTTCATTCCCATACAACTGTGTGTGTTTGCATTTACGCTATGCCACATAAGAACTCTAACATGGCTCCCTTGTATTGTTTAATAATAGCTTTTGCAACATTGCGGTTTACAGCTTCCGGTTCACAGTCGTCATCACGATTTTGGCGCGCGCTGGATCATTTTGAACTGGTGTGTATAGATAGACCAGGTGTAATTTGAACAAACTGTTGCCAATTTGTAAAGTGAAAGGGAAACTGTTGGTAGGTGTGGCAATTGAACATGATGAGGAAGATGAATCTCGCATCTATAGGTATTCGTGGATGACTGACCCAGAGTTATTTTGGGGTTGTACCAAGCCCTGGGACTGGGGGGCTGAACACAAGGCTACTAATATAAGAACAAGAACCTTAAAAACCAAGTTAACTTCATGTACATTAGCAATCTTAGTACGTGCAATAAAGTTGCCTTCTGCTGAGGACTTTCACAAGTAAAAGACTGATACTTTTTAGTTCACTAATTTTACCGTTCTGATGTGGGACAGGTGTAACGAAGATGGTGATGATTTCACTGAGAAAATGCACTTCCTGCTTGTTGGTGCCAACCGGAGATATTTTGAGTTCTTTGAAAGCCTATTACACTCAGAACAGTGGTGATGGAACAATTTTCAGAGTGGAGCTGCTGCCATCAAGGTCGTATCACTGAAGTCATACGGATTGTGAAAAAGAAGTATAGCAAATAAGCCATGCCCATTCTGCAGGAGTGGTAAGGGTGTGGTATGTAGCCGATACCATTCCCTTTAAGGCGCGCGTGCGCACCTCTCCTGACATCAGCGCGCACTGCCGTCTGTGGAGCGTGCACACAGCCAGGACGTCGCGAGGGAGAGTGTCGCGCCGCCGCTTTAAAGAAGCGAGCGGCGCGAAAAGCAGGTACTTTTGAATGCGGTGTGCGTGCCGGAGGAGTCTTGATGGAGTGCAAGTAAGGGGGATTGTGGCCTTGGGGGGATTGTGGCCTTGGGGGCTTGGGGGCTTGGGGGCTTGTGGGCATGTGGGCGTGTGGCTGCAGAGCGCGGGCAGATTGTGGCCTTTTGTTTAAGTATTGATGGTAATCACAGCCTGTGATCGGGCTCTGATTACCATCAATACTTAAACAAAAGGCCACAATCGTCCCCGCGCTTTACTAACAAAAGAGTAGAGCCAGTTTCAAAACACAGGGTGTACTTCGGTACATGCTGTGTTTTTAAACTGGTAATATGGCATCAAAAAGAGTAGAGCCAGTTTCAAAATACAGCGTATACTGGCTCTACTCTTTTGTTAGTAAAGCGCGGTGCGGGGACAATTGTGGCCTTTTGTTTAAGTATTGATGGTAATCGGAGCCCCTTCACAGGCTGTGATTACCATCAATACTTAAACAAAAGGCCACAATCGTCCCCGCACCGCGCTTTACTAACAAAAGAGTAGAGCCAGTATACGCTGTATTTTGAAACTGGCTCTACTCTTTTTGATGCCATATTGCATTTTGCCATATTAAAAAAGAGAACTGGCTAAATGACTTGGCATAAAGTAATGACGTTTGCTACTCTTTACCCTACTGCTTGAAGACACAAAGACAACTAGTGCCATCACAGCTCTATTTCTCTTAGACTGCAGAGGAAGCACACTCGCCTGTGGAGGAAATGTCATCATAGGTTGTGGGTTTTCCCACGTACTCTCTTGTAATAATGGGTCTTTATATTTGGAAACCCATTAGTTAAAGTAGAAAATGTGAACAATATTTAGGAGAAAGAGGGACACCGTGTATTGCTGATTAGGATGTGGTAACAAAGGCTAAAAAACAGTACCTCAGTACCATAATATCAATGACTGGGTTATTACCTGATGTCCATACCAGGCCTTTAGCTGAAAGCTGATGGAATGATCACATGCACTTCTATATGTATTTGCATGACATGTTATATCAGTATTTCCCAAACTGAGGGTCTCAAAAGTCCTGGTCTATATGTGTAATATTTACAACGATTAGGCCCGTTTCTGCACTAGGGCAAAGGTGCTGAATAACATCTAACTCCAGTTTTAAAATAAACTCTTGCCAAGTATAGCCAAGGAAAACTCCAGGTAAACTTTCCAGTATATGCAGCAGCTTTAAAAAAAAAAATGTACTTCACAAAGCCATTCCAATAGAGAATGCACTCACTATAAGTCATCATACAAACCATATTGATATATGGATGTGGTCTAACAGCCACAGCTTCTAACTTTGGATAATTGAAACCAGGGGAGTCCGAGCACTGGGTCAACATCCTTTAATGCTAGGCAAATCACTAAATCCCCAGTACGTCTATTAAAATAAATCTGTCCTTGTGTAATGTTATCTGGTGCTCACGTAAAGTGAACCGATTCTATTGGGTTTTGTCACACTATATAAGCAAATTAAGTCATGTGAATTCTAGGTAGCACATAATCCTGTGCTAATGGACTGAAGCTGACAACAGCACATCTGTGTTACATGTCATCTGTACTTACCCACCTGACGGATTGTTTTCAAAAGCCTGTTTTATTAATAACACCACCACCACCACTCCCAATACCACCACCAGATTTTTGGATTTTGAGTAAGTATTCATGTTAATCACAGCCCGTGAAGGGGCTGTGATTAACATGAATACATAGCTGCCACCTCCTCGGCAATCATTTTGGCAGGTGAGAAGAGAAGCTAATGGGTGGACTAGTGTGAGTTCCAATTAAATAGCTCCTAAAAAACCCCCATAATTGTCCTATTGAACAAGAAGGGCAGCCGAGGCAACCCTGTCAATTACTAACAAAAGAGTAGAGAAAGTTTAAAAATACAGCGTGTACTTTCAGAAAGCACATGCCCAGTTTTTAAACTTGCTCTACTCTTTTCTTAGTAAAGTGAGCATAGCTGCCAAGGTTTCAGATTGCTTATGTGTGACATTTTCATAATTTCAATGTACTTAGGATGACTAGCATTCGATGGCTAAGGGTGACATTTTCTTGTGAACAAAATCAAAGCAATGAAGATGTGGGAAATATGCAAAAATCTCTGCAAGTAAAACAAGATTGAAGGTTATTCCTCTTGATGCAGATTTTTAAATTTAAGGCTGAATTTTTGTATTTACTGTTTGGAAACACCCTTACGTTCTTACAATAAAAAGCTATGTTACTCTTCCGCTCGGGTGGGCTGTCGCAGGTTTTCTGCCATTGCAATGAATGGAAATGCCGCACTTTGGTAGTTAATAGCTCACTGTTCAATATTAGGATTTAAACTTATAAACTGCAAGTAACAAAAGGGGCTTTCTGACAGAAGCAGTAATGCACTGACCTATTTACATTGCATGTAATTTGTGATCTGCATGGTTTACCAGCTTTTCATCCGGCTTTTTAACCTCCTCGGCTACTTGATGATGAGTCAACTTCCACTAGACAAAACTTAGATCTCTCTGCAGCAGGTCCATCATTCTTCAGTTATCTTGACATATTTATGGTTGCCTGAAAATTGCTAGAACCTAGTTATCACATTTTTTGCACGCCACTGCAACATCTTCAGGTGGGATCTTTTGATGGATTGTGTGCTGCTCAATCCTGTCAATTTCCTTGTTCACCCACCTCAATCATTTGAGCAGTTTGAATGCTAGGGAAAAGCTGCATCACAGAAGGTGTAACACAAAATACAGATTTATAGACCAGTTTAAGATAATGGATGCTAACAATGAAACACATGGGCACACGCCTGTTTGTCCTAAACTGGAATCCCAGGTAATTATTTGGTAATTTTTCCTATTGGGGTCTCTAGACCAGTCCCATTCATAGTTTGTAATTCTTCAAGCGTTTGCTGACTATCTTGTCTTCAATTGCAGGTTTCCAGTCTGTAAGGCATTTGGATATGAGTGGTCAGGTGCGAGTACCCACAAAGACAAGGTAATTCTGTTTACGTTCCTCGTTGGGTTGGGGGTTGCTGGGTAAATAGATTCACAATCTGCACCCCTTTTCTTTCGCAGGTTCGTGAGACCGTACTACGAATACAATTGCACAGGCAGACGGGAGTACAGGCAGAACAAACAGGTAATTGTTTGGTAGAGTTAAGTAGTGCATCTTCTGTTGCAGGTTTCGCGGCCAGAAACCCACACATTTAAATGGGCGTACATGAGTAAAAGCAGAAGAGGTAATTGTTTGGTAGAGTTAAAGTAGTGCATCTTCTGTTGCAGGTTTCGCAGCCAGAACCCCACACATTTAAACGGGCATACATGAGTACAAGCAGAAGAGGTAATTGTTTGGTAGAGTTGAACTGTGGTGCATCTTGAACATTGTAGTATAATATACTTACCCATGTTTTCTTCTGTTGCAGGTTTCGCAGCCAGAACCCCATACATTTAAACAGGCGTACGTGAGTACAAGCAGAAGAGGTAATTGTTTGGTAGAGTTGAACTGTGGTGCATCTTGAACATTGTAGTATAATATACTTACCCATGTTTTCTTCTGTTACAGGTTTCGCAGCCAGAACCCCATACATTTAAACAGGCTTACGCGAGTTCAAGCAGAAGAGGTAACTGTTTGGTAGAGTTAAAGTAGTGCATCTTCTGTTGCAGGTTTCACAACCATGTTCCCTTATTTTGCAGGCTTTGTGGCACAGCAGGTTCAAACCGGCGGGCACGGAAATGTTCAAGCGCAAAGCTGTAACTTGGGGAGAGTGCACCACCACAAAGGAAGAAATGTTGCCTTGTATTCAAGGAAGAGTGGATGAAAGAAATTGTGGAAGCTGAGACGCAGAAATCACGAAGCAACTCGGGGAACTTTTTCAATACAGTCCAGACGTGGGCTTGATTTGCAAAGCATGTGCCGAAGCCAAGATTGTTGGGGACTTTTCCACAGGGAAGAAATGGAGTGATGGCTGGAGACTGGATTACATGAAACGCCATCTACTTAGCAAAGTATACGAGTCTGCCATGGTGATATTGAGAAACAGAAGTGCTGCTGCCAGGTTTGGTTATGGAGTGCGGGCAATGCTGACAGAAACTGCCACTGACAAAGCAAATAGAATGGAAGTAGTTGAGCACCAAAGATCTATGCCTGAAGAGATAAAGATTCTCATCAACAACGTGTTGCTGGCAGTCAAGATGAATACTTCAATGTTATCTGTACAAGACATCCATGACCACCTAGCTTTGTATGTCAAGATACCAGACAGCTGGAGGAGCAAGAACTATGCCTTTGAGTTCCTTGAGGCCATCAATAGCGTGATACACTGTGAAGCTATGGCAGAACTTCGGCAAGCTTTGTATCACGCATTGATAGTTAATGACAGCACAGATATTTCTGTTACAAAAATGCTCATCCTGTACTTCAAGTTACGACCTGTAACAGAGCACAAAACACAGTTTGGGGGCATAGTGAAGCTGACTAGTTGTAATGCACTGGACCTTATGAAAATGGTCATGCTCACATCCGATGGTGCGTCCGTGATGCTGGATAAGAATAATGGTGTTGCTACTCGCCTTAAACAATCCATACCTCATCTAGTTGAGCAGCATTGTGTCGCTCATCGAGAAGATTTGGGAGTTGATGATGCCTGGAAGAGGGTTCCAATGGTTAAAGAGATGGAGACATTATTGAGGACTGTCTACACTGTGTTCTCCAGATCTCCAAGGAAGTCCAAGCTGGATGAAATTGCATCGGTCACTGAATGTGAAGTGGTCTCTATTCGACCACTGAATGAAGTCCGTTGGCTTTCAAGGCATTTTGCTGTTGGTGCACTAATTTGTAATTACAAGGCTGTTCTTAAGTACTTTGAGCATGAGAAAGTGGAGGAGAATGATCCAGTTGCTAAATATTGTTACAAAAAGCTATCAAACTCCAACTACCATATTTCACTTGTAGTACTTAATGACATTCTGGGTGAATTTGCATCTTTGTGCAAACTATTCCAAAGAAGTTCTTTGACTACTGTTGTAGCAGTACAGTATGCAAGAGCAAAGATTGGCCAAGTAAAGCAACAGTATTTGGGGGACACTGTCTTTTGGAGCAGCAATGTAAGAGATCTGATGGTGTTGTACAAGGAAAGGCAAGAGTTTGACAGTGGGCCTATTTTGTCTTCTGTTTCCCTTCTTTGTGAGCACATGCAAAAAAGGTTCCCTGAAGATGAGCTGAAAGAATGGGCAAGATTTAAAATCCAGGCAATAGCAACACAATCACATTTTGATTTTGGGACTGAGAATATACAAAGACTTGTAGAAAAGTATAAAAATGTCTTGGTCCTGGGTGATTGCGAAACACCAGAAGATGTTGTTCGACAATACAGAGACTATAAATATGTGGTGGCAGAACATGTAAAGGGTGGGTTATTTACCACCTTTCAAGACATGGTGAATTTCACTGTACGCAATGCTGCTCAGTATAGTGTGGTGTCTCAGCTTGTTGATGTCTGCGCAACGTTTCAAGCATCTAGTGCAGATTGTGAACGAGGATTCAGCCTCATGAATACTATCAAGAGTAAATTGAGGAATAGACTAGAGCAGAAGCATTTGGATATGCAGATGAGGACAAAGGCCTACCTCCTGAATGGGAAAGTTGACCTAGATAGAGTTTATCAGCACTGGAAAAATGCCAAAGATCGCCGTGAGCAGCAATCCTGTCACCCCTCTAGTGATGCCACTTGACATGTCTCCCTTATTGTTTATATGTGATATTGTATAGGCTCTCAACATTTCCCCACCCAATGAACAGTGCTCAAGTTAAGAATATTTATTAAAATCTTATGATGATACCTTCGTTGAAGTCTTGTGCTTTTCTAAACTTGAAGTGTACTTGCCTGTGTAACCAATTCATGTCATGGCGTGTTTATCCAATTTGGAAACTGCCCTTAAGACCCTTATTGTGGCACTGTATGTGTGAAAATGCACCATCTTTTCACTTTTTAAAGTAAACGTTTTGAGTGACATTTGGCGCCGCGCACACGCGCGTTCTGGTTCCTGGCGCACATAGCCATGGTTGCAGCGCACAGAGATCCTCCACTGCCGCACACAGAGGGAAGAAATTAGAGGGTACATTGGTAGCCGGTGAGGAATTTCGTAGCACAGTGTCACAACTATATTACTAAAGGATGGGGTGATCGCACACAAACTTTTATAGACAGCACATTTTCCATTGAAATGGCCACACAGTTCATACTTAGATGCAGTTTTACTCATAAAATTATACTGTGCAGAAATCAGGTTTACTAAACAAGTTACTTGCCTTCCGTAACGCTTTTTCTGGTAGAGGCTATCTGCGGATTCCTTACCTTTTGAATATTACCTAGGCATCAGACTGGATCCGGAAACGTTTCAGCATTACATCTGTGCACCGGAAGCTGGCACCTTGGTACTCCGCACTGATGAGTTTCGCTCCAGGAATGACATGCAGGTCCTATATACGTGCAACTCTTGCACACTGACAACAGTTACTTTCGAGACTGTCTTTGTCCCCAGATGCAGATCCCCAAAAGCAAATTGGCAAACAATGCGCAGATTCCTAGACTTGGGCTCGTATAAATGGATATATTCCAACCTCAGAAAGAGGGAGGATGGGAGGGTCAGTGAGTAATCTGAGGCTAGACAGTGTCTCTTCCAGAAATAGTATTACAGTGAGTAACTTGTTCTTCTGACAGAGATTTTAGCTGCAGATTCCACACCTTTTGAATAGGTACCAAAGCAATACCTATTCGGAGGTAGGTCTGTGAAGGGACTCAAACCAGAAAGTTATGCACAACCAAGCAGGCAAAATGCCCCTCTCGGAAAACCTCACTGTCCAGGCAGTAATGCTTTGTGACTATATGGAGGGACGCCCATGTAGCCGTATGGCAAATGTCTAGGTCATGTACAATGCATACCAACACAGTGGTAGCAACTCTGGGCCCGGTAGAATGAGCAGACAGTTTTTTAAGGCGGCTGCTTCTCTGCCAATGCATAGCATGATCCAAAGGGAGATGGCTCCACCCCCACAAAGAGCTGATCGTCTGCCCAGTGATCTTTGGCACGCTGTCTGTGGAAGCTAAGTGTTCTCTTGGGGTCCAAGAGAGAAAGTCTCTAAGCCTCCTTGTAGGGGTATGGCGGAGCACAGGACTCCGGCACAGTGATGTTTTGACTGACTTGAAATGGCGGCTCAACTTTGGCAGGAAGGATGCTGTGTCTGTAGAACCAGTTTGTCAGGGAAGAAGGAGGTGTATGGTAGATTGATACACAGAGCCTGAAGCTCACTCACATGCCGTGCCGGGGTTATAGCAATGAGGAACACAGTCTTGATAGGAGATAGGAAGGAGCCGTAAAGGACAGCTGTGCAGCGGCTCAAATGGAGGGCACATCAGATAAGTTCAGACCAAATTAAGGTCCCATTGGGGCATGACAACAGAAGTGAGAAACATGTTTTGGAGCTCTTTCAAAATTTGCATTGCAACCAGTGACTTTAACAATGAGGGCTGGTCTGGCAATCTTAGGAAGCCTGAAAGACAACCCTTAACTGTGCCCAAACCAAAGCCTTGCCGGGCAAAAGACAGAACAAATATCAGAACGTCAGATAAAATGGACTGGAGGGGGTCAATCTGAAATGTGCAACACCAAGCCACAAATTTGTCCCTACAACAGGCATATACAGTTTTCGTTGCAGATGTGTGGATGCCGAGATGACATCATCCACCTCCGGAGGAAAAGCGAAGGTGTTCAGCTGTCGCTGCTCAATCACCACGCATAAAGATGGAGGTTTATAGGCCCGGTTGCCGAATGCTGCCCTGTTGCTGAGACAGCCGGTCCTCTTGGAGAGGCAGCCTGATCGGAGGACAGATGAACAAGCCCAGGAGTTCTGGATACCATACTCTGCTTTACCAGAGGGGCACTGGTGAGACCAATGGGGAGCATAGCAAATTGAAAATGCTCCTCTCCCACCACGAACCACAGGTAACGGTAATATGAAAACCGGCGTCCTGCATATCCAACGCTACCATCCAGTCTCCAGGGTTGAGGGCAGACAAGACCTGGGCCAGGGTGAACATTTTGAATTTCTCCTTCTAGAGGAAGGCATTAAGAGGGTGCAGGTCTAGAGTAGGCTGAAGAACCTTGCTCTAGTTGGGCACCAGAAATTGGTGGGAATAACAACCATTCCCTACTTCTGGCAAAAGCACCCTCTCAATTGGCTCTCTGGCCAAAAGTGCTTGCACTTCCAGCCGCAAAATGGAGAGATGGTACTCTGTCAGTTGTTGAGTGGATGGTGGAAGGTGAAGTGGTGAAGAGACAAAGGACCTTGCGAAAAATCTGTAGAACCTACCTGTCTGACGTGATTGCCTGCCAGCCCTGTAAGAGTCGGTGGATTCTGCCCCCCACTGGGTGACTGTGTCCCTGCAAGGGCCCACTAAAGAGGTTTGGCAATTGAGACTGCCGTGGTGGGGAGGGGGGGGGGGGACATTGGGCTGGGCGGCACGCTGGATCACCACAGCATCTACTGCAACTGCTTGGTTCCCTGTGGTGGCTAGATGGGATAGAGTAAGGAGTGCCTCAGCCACAGATGCACAAGGAACAGTAGAACTACTGCAGTTGACAAGGTGGCACAGAAAGGCCTAGAGAGTGAGCAGTATCCCTACTCTCCTTAAAGCGGTCGAGAGCGAAATTAGTTTGTCCCCGAACAGGCGAGTCCCATCAAAGGGCATGTCCATCAAGGAAGACTGGACGTCCCAGATAACCTAGACTATCGCAGCCATGCATGGAGGCCTATGGTCTGCAGGATGGAATTGGTGGTTTCCAAGCCACAACAAATCGTGAACTTGGCAATTGGTCTATTGAATGGCGGGCCAGAGCAAGGTTTGGCCCAGGCCTCCAATAAGGTATCTGTCACTAAGCTGTTAAAGGGAAGCACGGGCTCAGAAGATGTTTGTCCTGCTTAGAGAACTGGAACCTCTGCCGCCCTACGGATCACCATGGTGTAGGGGGCAGATTGTTCCACGCCTTGACTAGGTGGAGACAACAAACCTATCTCTGGAAAGGAATCAAGGACACTGCTACCTTTTTAAGTCCTCATACCAATTGTCATCTTGGTAACGCTGAGAGAACTCATCACCCTGGTCATAATGATTATCAGAGTCAGTCCCAAAGAGGGAATGGAGAGAATGTTGTCTTGGTTGTATGTCAAGTGGGGCAAGCAGTACCTCTGGCGGATTCAGGGGCGACGCCGGCAGAGGTCGACTAGGGTCAGATAGGACAATCAGGGCCAAGCCTTCAGGTGGCAAAGTCGGCATCAGTGTCAACGGGCCTGGGGCAGGTTGTGACACTGGTAGTGGAATCAGAATTAGAGCTGAAAGCAAAGTAAAGGCGGCAGGTCAAGCTGGTGCAGGGTATGAGCCCGACAGCGGTATCCCAGATGGAAAACTGCTTGGTTCCTTGGGGCCCAAAGGCATGCCAGAGGGAGTTCTGCAGAGTAGGAGCTAGGGCATGGCTGCACAGAACTCTTCTGCTGTACGCGGCACGGCTGAAGGCCTCAGGAACTCTAGTTGCGTCAAAACCACCTGCAGAACCAGGTCAGAAACTCTCAGCACGATGAAGACCAACCTCTGGAGTGGCTCCGACAGCCCTGGGGGCGGGACCGAGAATGAAGTTTGGATGCAGAGCAGGACTTGGAATGATCCAGTCATGGAGTCTTCTTATGCTTGGCAATGTAGAGTTTTGCCTCACGTTTCCTGACGGCCTTCGGGTTCATCAATGCGCAGTCTCTGCAGACCTTGGAGTCATGGCTTGACACCAGGCACACCTGATGAGCTTCGATCACAGACATTAATTTGTGACAATCCCTCCAGGGCTTAACACCTTCTGTTTTAGGGGGTGATATCCCTTGCACACTGTATAAGTTTAAAGAAAAATCGAGATAAATGCCTCTGACAAACTAGAGGGAGCACCAGATCAGCGCCTAGGGGTGCAGAAAGGATTGGTGGTCAGCATGCGGGAATGGCACTTGTATAGGCCCGCACATCATTCCCGTTGCGGAACGGTGTCAGTGCAGACCCGCAATGTGCTATGCGAATGGTGTGCAGAGGTATTCCTGAAAAGTTTCTGAATCCAGTCTGCCGCCTGGGGAATATTCAAAAGTTGAAGAATCTGCAGCTAGAAGTCTCTATCAGAAAAATTATCACACTTCACAATTACAAAAAAAGTGCATCATTTGTGCCTTAACTGCTGCTATGTTTTGAAATATTTGTACAGTCCATTTACAGGTATTATAATGTATGTTACAAAAAAGTAAACTGACATCCTACAGCCCTGCCTTTCACACACACTGTACTCCAGCAAGTTCGTCAGATGGTTCACTTTATTAAGGGCTCTAACTATGCAGCCAGAGAAAGAACACACCACTCTCCATGGTAAAAGAATAAGCAGCAATTTAACATAAGACATAGCCTGACATATAACCTCCGTCTTTGAACCCCAGGAAATGTGGCATGATAAAAAACAAATGTAAAAACATCTATATTGCTCATTCCCCTTCAGAACTCCAGCATGGTTACTGTGGGGGTGCTACAACACTTCCAGCACCCCTAATTTCAGCGCCTATGACTCAGAATTAGTCTGGTTCAATTTGTTATAGCATTGTTTTCTAGATAACTATATAAATAACTTTCGGGGCGTGGCCTGACAACATGGCCGGCTAGACGCATATCTGCACTGCTCCTGCCCCAACGGCTGAAATCCTGTAAAATCCTGCCGTTATAGTGACCTTCGTAACTCGGACTGACAGCGGGGTCCAGGTGGTGTTATGAGATATCGGCCTGCAACTGGAGAACGTCGCTACGGACCGCTGGAGACCTGACGGAATCCTGTTTCCTGAAATGGCGACCTCCGTGCTGCTTTGAAGGGCAGAGACCACCGCAAACTGCCCCGGGCTTGCTGGCGGGCTGTGGAAGAGCCCGTGGATCTTGGTGAGTCTCGCTACCACTGCTAGATGGTTGAGAGGCCCCAGGAGGGGGTGAAGGAGGAGAAAGACAGCTGTGTACAGCCTGACCGGCGGGACTCCGGAGGCCAAGGGCGAGACTGGTGCGGTGGGGCCTGCTTCCACTCCTGCTGGAGGTGCCCGGACACAGCGCGGGGCTGCCGTGAGACCCACACAATGGATTACACGAATTGTGGCCTGAGACTGAAGCTCACGTCGCTGAGGTGAGGAGACCCCCCTGTGCCGTGTAGAATCCTCTGGTGCTGGCAGGGTCGTGCGGCGCGGGAGTGGACCTGGGGCACTCACTCCACGGATCGACGGAGGGCCGGCCAACCACAGTCCGGGGGAGGTGACATAAAGACTGAATCATGTGGCAGTGCTAACTGAGCGGGCCGGTGGTGCCAAATAACTGCTCCGGCTTGTGCAGTATCAACGACATTGAGGCCCGGGGCCCCGAGTTGGAGGCGAGGTAGTACGCCTGGAGGATCTCCCTCTGGACTAATTACGGCATCATTGATTTCCAAACTAAGGGAACACCAGGAAGCACCCGAAGACAGCTGCGCTGGCCATGGGGAAGGACCGACCCCTTAGAGACACCCAAACAAATAAAATTATGCAATATACGTTTCCGGGCCCGACTTCGGTGGACCGCCTTAGAACAAACCCAGAGCAGGGGACCCACATGGGCTCAGCGGCCCGTGACAAGGCCGATATTTTGAAAGCTATTCGTGACCCCAGAGTGGCGCTGGAAACCAAAATGGACGGAATGGCCATGGACATGAACCATTTGCGCCTGGATCTCAGGAAGGTGGCAGATAGGGTTACCACTACAGAAGGGGACCTGAACGCTTTGCAGGCTGAGGTCCGTCAGCTGCGGGAGACGGTAACAGCCCTCCAGGACCAAACGGCCCGGCTAGAGGACAGAGCGGACGATGCTGACGGGCGGTCAAGGAGGAACAATCTCCGTTTTTTGGGATTTCCAGAAAAGGCGGAAGGGCCGGCGGTGGACCTATTCCTGGAAGATTGGATTGTCACAACATTCCCGAACCTCAGGCTCTCCAAAATGTTTGCGGTGGAGAGAGCTCATAGATCTCTTGGGCCGCCGCCGAAACCAGGATCCCCGCCCAGAGCCATGATCGCCCGATTGTTCAATTTCAGAGACCGGGACGCGATCCTGCAATATATTCGTACCAATGGTCCGCCCAGATTTGAAAACCATGACATCCATATCTACCCAGACTATACGAAAAAGGTGCAGGACCTACGGAATGACTTCCTGAGCGTAAAACGCCGGCTGCCAAACCTCAACATTAAATACAGCTTAATGTTCCCGGCCAGGCTCCGAGTACAATATGGCGACAAGGTAAACTTCTTTGGTAACCCACCGGAGGCAACTGACTGGATGGACTCTTTGGGCTTGGCCGGCCAGGACCAAAACCAGGGCTGGCAGGAACAGAAGAGGCGAGTAGTTGGACAGCGAAACCGGCAAAGTCGTCATGAGAAGCAGCGACCGAAGGTGCGAGATCTGGCGGATGGAGGACATATCATGGTGGGACCGGATGGCACTCTCCTTACAGAACTGGAGGCGATCCCAACACAGAACCAGTTATCGCAACTATATTTGGTACAGAAAACACCATCGGAGCTGGGGGGTGCCACCAGCCCAGTAGTTGGGGGCTCTGGAGACACGTGAGTGGTGGACTTGGCGCTGAGACCGAGGGGTTCTGGGTCGTAGACACTGTGAGTACCTGCTTGGACCCGAGGGGCAATTGACTCTACTGAGAGTCTTGCATGGGAGGGCCTCGGGCCCAGAGAGAGTGAGGGGGGGGAAGGGCTCGAAAAAGTTTTTGTGGAGGTTACACTATTTCGCCCATATACTCTTTTGACTCGCCGGCTGTAGAGTGCTGAGGCAACCTGGCTAGACCACCAGTCGGGCGGGGCCGCGCGGTGCCAGTCAGTCAGTTGACTCTTGAAGTTTAGGGGGGTTTTCTGACTTGGGAGAGTAAGTTCAATTACAATCGTTATTTCAAGTTGGGAGTTATATATATAAGTTATATTCCCTGTCATACGGTGCTTCTTATATTCATTGTTTTTAGACAATTTGTCTATTTACCATATTTAAACGTCCCCCATTAGCATATATCCTTTTTAATAGTGTTTATTATGAACTCTATGAATTTTGTTTACAAATTATTTTAAGCTATGAAATGATTGTGTCAGGTCTGACCAACTGTGAACTTTAAGACTTTTGTTTACAAACTATTTTAAGCTATGCAATGATTGTGTCAGGTCTGACCGACTTCGAATTTAGAGTCTTGTCTTAGGGTAGGTCGTCCCGCACACCTAGGAAGAGCGTGAACGCCTCTACCTTCCTAGGGCATTGCTGAGGATGCTCATCCTTCAATTGAGGGAGGGCTAAATACAGGGTACACGCATAACTACGTGTGCCGCTAACAGTACCTATGTACCATAACCTATAAGAAGGACACATGGGAATATAGGGTGTCGTTCCCGATTCCCATTTCTATACTCTCCCTCACTGGTCCTGATGAAGTGCTCTAGGATCCATTAGGGACCTTAATTCAGCGTGAAATATGTCAACCCTATTTCTACACTGAAACACTCTTGATACTCACTACACGGGTTGAGAGCAGCGGGATCTTATTTGTTTAGTGTCCCCTCTCATTCCAGCATTATTTTTGCGCCTCCATCCCCGTGACTTTTTTATGCTGATTCAAAGGGCTTTCCAATAAACTGTTTCTGTCCTTTGGGTCATTTTATCTTTCACTTATCACCACTTCCCGACCCACACACCCTCATGCACAAATGCGGCAACTCCTAAAAAATCTCCATCAGAGAGCCCCTTAAAAACGGGCCCGTGAGGGACTGCAGCGCCACCCCCACGAGGAGCACCTGCCCAATGATGATGCTATACACTCGCAAGGGTGTGTGAGGGCACCACAAGACCTATATAGGAGTACTCTTTCTTTCCTCTTGGCACACTCAAGTCTACTTGGAGACACCATACATGGATTACAGCCGACCTAGCTGTTACATGCTTTTTTCCCCTCCTTTTCCTTAGGAACTGATACCACTACATTGTTGTTGCACTAACGTTTGGAGCATTGGTTCAGGACCTCCCTCTAACTAGCTCCCTGTCCCCCTTCTCATTTTTGTGCGTTAGGAAATTATGAACCATTGGGGACACATAAATTGTAACCATTGTCCAAATAGGCTTTTATATAAAATTGAATGTCATTTTACTGTAAATATTATAATTTTATGTGTTTTTATGATGATGTGTCGAATAAAGCTTGTTTGGTACATTGGTATAAAGAATATGGAGGTGGTCTTGGTCCCTAAACTCCTCGAAATCACAGCGGAGGCCAACGAAAGTGGAATGCTCCCAGACTCCATGCGAGAAGCATTGATAGTGATGATCCCCAAACCAGGGAAGGATCCCCAGTTCTTACAGACCAATTTCAGTGCTGAACGTGGACCTTAAAATCATCAGTCAGGTGTTAGCAAATAGGCTCCCTCCATATCTCCGGCAGCTGGTACACGACAACCAGTCCGGCTTTATACCAGGCAGGAATACGCTGCAGAATATCCGCAGCCTCCCACACGTTATGCAATCATTGGAGGGACGGGCCCAACAGAGCACCTTAGTGTTCCTAGATATCGAACAAGCGTTCGACTCAATCCGATGGGACTATCTATGACAGGTACTTCTAAAAATGGGACTGGGGGAGGGGTTTGTAAACTGGGCAAAATTGCTCTATGCCCGACCGGTGGCACGGGTCCACACGGGACGATACGTGTCGGACACAATACCCATAGCGAGGGGGACACGGCAGGGATGCCCGCTCTCCCCCTTGCTGTTCGCCCTGGCAATGGAACCATTGGTGTGCCATCTCCACGGGGTGCTCGAGGGACAGGGCATACGGGTTGGGGACTCGGAGCATGTAGTATCGCTGTACGCCGACGACGCGTTGATATACCTGAATCGGCCGACCCAATCATTGCCGATCCTGATCGCTGCACTGACGCAGTTTGCTGCCGCCTCTGGGCTTTCCATCAACAAAACGAAATCACAGCTCTACGCGATTGGATCGGAGAGCGAATGGGATGGAGCCCAGCGCCCAGAGACGGAGCTTCCATGGGTAGAGGACACACTCCAATACCTGTGGATATGGATCGGTAGGAATGAGGCCACTTTTTTATCAGCACAACATTGGGAGGATAATCCGGGGTCTTCAGGGGAGTATTTTCTTTTGGAACATACTTAAACTCTCCCTAATGGGGAAGATTGCCCTGATAAAGATGGTGGTCCTGCCTCGATGTCTCTATACAATGCAAGGTTCCTTCTTTGAACTCCCACACCGGGTATTCAGGGAATTGGATGCACTGCTTGTCCTATTATTATGGAATGGGAAGCGATGCCGGATTAGTGTAGATTAGTGTAGAGGTCATGAAGCGTAGGTGGGGCAAAGGGGGTTTAGAGATTCCAGATTTTATAACTTTATTACTTTGCATCACAACTACAACACGCGATAGCCTGGTTGGACACGGACCCCTCCTGGGAGAGGTCCCTGCTGGCAGGCACATATGGGGACCGACAGTTAGGAGCGCTGCTCTGGCGGGCGGGGGGACAACGGGTACACAGTCCTCCATTGGTGGGACTCGTAGCTGCAATATGGAGCCGAGTAGTACGAAGATTAATTTGGGAATGGCCGTTTGCCCCGGAGGCGGACTTCTGGCTATGGCCACCCTTTGCTCAAATTGACCAGGTTATGTCAACAGATAAATGGAAACATGGGGGCTGCCTGATGCTGTCTGACCTCTACCCGGACAATAAATTCATCACTTATTAGGAGGCGGTGACCACCTTTGAGCTAGGATCGGGGCAGTTTTTGCAATATGCTAAAATAGCAGCAACGGCGCGACAATTATGGCCCTCGTTTCCAGAGGCTCCGGGGCACACCCACACCCTGGTCACTATGATAACCATGGTGGGGGGGTGGAAGTTTGTTACTCACCTCTACAGGGCGCTGCGGGATGATAAAAAGAATGGCCCCCTAAAAATAGAAGAAAAATGGCAGCAGGTGTGTCCGCAGGAGATCACACCATGGGACTGGGAAAAGATATACGAGAGTGTGCGGAAAGTGTCGGTATGCAATCGCTTCAAATAAATCCAGTATAATATAATACATATGACCTACCTCTCACCCAGGCGGCTTCAGGCCATCGATAGCTCCAGGGACCCACACTGCCCTAGATCTTGTAACGCTCAGGCGGATTTTCTACATATGGTGTGGACGTGCCCAACGATCCAGACGTACTGGATGGCGGTCCTAGAGGACCTGACCAAGATAACAGGCTGGACAATTGCCCTGGACTCGCGAGCTTGTCTCCTGGGCTTGATTCCGCGAGATCCTAAACGTAAAACAAGTAGGCGGTTCCTGGTTCTGGGCCTTGTTATAGCCAAGCGGCGTATCGCGATCCATTGGTTAACCCAGCAGGGGCCACTATTGGCGAAATGGAGGACAGATCTGTCTGAGTGGGCTCTGGCAGAGGAAGGGCACATGCGTAACACCAGGAGGGATGACAAACTGCCCGAGGTACTAATGGCGTGGGGAGCGATGATTCAAGAGGTAGCGGGACAGGCCCCACAACCCACACAAGAAAGCTCAGAGGAGATGCCTTCCACAGGGGGGACGGCCCCAGGTTATAGGGGAGAAACTCAAGGAGACCCAATATTAACACTAAGATGCATAGACCTCAAGTTATACGGACCTGGCAGAAGGGGGGACGAGGGAGAATCGGGGGGAGAGTTTGAGGGGGGCTGGAAGGGATGTGGGGGGAGTTTAATTACAGTTGAGTTATGATGAAGAGCAAAAAAACAAAGTGAACAATGAAGACTGAGAAACCTCCAAAGATGCGAGCTTAGGTTTAATCTCTGACATGTATTATTGTTGAAACGTTCCCCACCTCGGCTGAGGTGGACGAGATGTATGATTGTTTCTATACATGGTCCGCTGATTTGGAGGAACAAATTAATAAAGAAATGTATTTTTAAAAAACTATATAAATGACTTTATATACATTAGTCCACTTTAAAATATTGAAAATTAAGGAAACATTGAATGCTGCTATGGAATTTAGTTAATCTTGCTTAGTTGTTATTTCTTCTAATGCATAAGCCTGTACTAAAATGTATGCTTGTCAATTTAAGTCAGGAAAGTTTTTTGATTTAGAGATATTGTATTTGTATTTGTATTTAATTGACTTCTCTATTGTATTTAAAGTGTAGAGGGAGTATGCTTGATAATGTGTTTCTTCTCATGTTACATTATAATTTTTTGAACTTGTGTTGTCCTCATGAGATGAGATAACATATGATGCAATAGGCTGAGACTTGCCCATAAATGCATTGTCCGCTTTTTCTCTCTTTAATTCAAGAATTAAATGGAAAATCCCTTTATTGAGTATGCATTTAACTAAGAATATATGTAATAAAACTCATGTTTGTCATTTACGTTGGGTAATATAAATGTAAGTTCATTACATTAGGAATTATGGTTTTGAGAAATGACAATATATAATTAAGTTATGATATCACTTATAGTGTAGTGATGTAATGTGTTTATATCTTATGTCTTTAAAAAATATATATTTTCTCATCTTTTTGCATGCCTTATTGTTTATGTTATATCCAGCCTTGAAATAGCTGTAAAGATGCAGTGAAACATGTGTTGGCTGAGAATATTAAATTAACTGCATATTTAAAATTAAGGACTTACCAAAGAGAAGCTTTGTTGGACTGTTTAGTTTTATCAACACCACAATTAAACTTTGATGTATGTTTTTCATATTTATTAATGAATGTGAATACTCATGTATGTAGGACTCCAACCAGGGATAAAATCGTGAACTATAAGAACATTTCTCACTCTGAGTCTTTGATCCTCTATTAAACAAGTCTCATTAGTTTCTTGAGTGAGTTCAACAAATTCAAATGATTAGTCACAATGTTCATACAACATCAGTGGTCCTAACAAACAAAACAGCCAACACATGTTTCATGACTTGAGTGCTTCATCACAGCGGAAGAATAAAAACAATACATCTAATTTTATATATGAAGCAAATGTCTACATGACTCATATTACAATTATAATTAGAAAAAAGCTAAGTAAAATCACTTGACATGTATATACCTATACTGATAAATAATAGGACTCCAATACATTCCACTGGCTATGGGTCCCAAAGCATGTCCATGATCATGTAAAATGTTTTGACAAACTAATTATGAAAAAAACACTTAATTTGAAATATTACAAGATGTATCAAAAGTGATTAGAATACACATTATGTTTTGTTTCTAAAATTCAGACAATTTAAAAAATATCATTAGAAGGGATAAGATTGATTTCTAGTATGTCCACAACATAAACATCAATGAATTTGCTCGTAACTTTGAATTCATATTATCTCCTCTTGTGTTTTCTCAAAATATAACTCAGTAAGCTTGCTTGTTGATGAAACTGATAAACATTTGTTATATTCATGAATGTTAAGTAGCTAACATGATATATCTATTCTCACTTCTTTAAATGATTTTGTACCACTTGATTCGGTCATTTATCAATAAACAATGAATTTAAGATTAATGCACCCAGACTGTATGATCAATTTCGATGGTCATGATATAATCCATCAATTGTCTAATGCTCTCGAAACCTGTTATCACTAAATAGAAATAAAACACCTAAAATAAGTATAACAAACTGTCCCTTGCAGAGAATGTGAGCATATATGTAAATTGTTGAATTAAATAAACCATATTCCTGTTGGCTTTATTTTTAAGAATATTCTATATTCTTAAAAATTTGAAAATATATGTAAAATGAGTAGGCATGATAACAACAGGGGAACCTCCAACATAAAGCAGCACATAACCAGGATAAAGAGATCAGATAAGTAAAAATAAAATGAAGTGTCCTATATTCTGCAATACAACTGTGTTTAAGGACATGTATCCACCAGTTTAAAAAACCATACAGTTGTTACGATAGTCAAATGATATCTCGTCTCAAGCAAATAGACAAATGATTCTCACATTATCAAATATCATGGTTAACTTTAATAGAACCAGAAACATACTCTGGAAGAATTGAAACCCTTGGAAACAACATCTATAATAAGAAAAACAAACATAAGCTCACTTTACACTAAGTTTTGCAAAAAGACCATCTCTCAAAGAAGACAATATAATAGTCCAAACCCTATTACGGTATCTAGAGAAATGAGAAAAATAGTTTAGCTAATTAGAATAATTTGTCTACACTCTGTGATATCAATTCTTAAAATATTCCCATGCCACCTCCTCTCTCAGCTATTATCTCTTCATACCTGATCAGGTAGACCAATATAAACAAAGGAGCTGTTAGGACCACAGCATTTAGTAAGAGTCTGCTATTTTGTGCATCTTTATAAAGTCATCAAGTTATCTGCTATGCTAGCCACATGCCGTCAGACCTCGAAAGTTGAAGTAATCACGAGCAGGCTCCTTGGTAACACTTGAACATGTTTTAATCACCCTTCAGGTTGACATTTAGAAAAAAAAACCTAGGACTATTCTAATGAATGGAATAGAAACATAAATTGAACAAGCATAGTCGAGTATTACAAATCGAGAACAATTTGCAACAAAGAATAATTTTTGTCAAAGTTAATTTGAATAAGATTATGATAAAAAATATACTTCCTAAGGAATGAATCTAATTTGTCAACTCCACAAACTACTGATAATAAAGATGTGCCACTGTTTAAATCTCGGACGTACGTGATGGATTTCTCATGGTAAGAGAATCTAGATAAGTAGAGGCCTCAGCAAAGTGTAGCAAATGCACCATACATCTATTCTTCTTTGAAAAATATATGTCAAGATCTTTTTACTAAAAACAAGATATTTAATGAACATGGCAAATAAATCTTTCTCTTTTATATATATAGATAACAGCGTTGTTAATCTGTCTACAGTGGGGGCGTGGCCAAGCAGCATGGCCGACAGCATGTGAGCTCCGCCGGCTCCCGCGACCTAGACCCCTAAATCCTGTAGTGACGATCCTGCCAGGGCTCCTGTGCCGATGAATGGAGCGTGTATCGACCCCCTAAGCCTTGGGAATCGCTCCGGTGCGTAGTGGAGCGGGAATTCGGAGGTGCAGCGGTGGAACGGCGCCCTCAGGGGCCAGCCCGGTGACGAGATCAAGAGAGGCCGGGGCCTGGGGCCTACTCCGGACCCTGAAGACGGCCGGAACGTGGCACACGTCGGAGCGCCGGAGGTGGGGAGGCCACCGCCTTGACAGGCAGACAGAACTCCTTGAGCCGCATCGGGGGCCCGGGACGGGTGCGCTGGGGGCCTCTGGTCGCCAGGCAGACGACCCGGAGAGTGGCGGAGTGGCTGGCGGATCTGCCCCGGACTACCCCCCTTGGTGAGAGAGACCTCCTGGGGCAACGTGTGGCGGGGGGTCTCGAGGTCAGGAGCCCCCGCGAGTGCCCGGCGGGGAGGCCGGAGAACGGACCCTGCGCTGGGTGCGGAAGACGTGAGGCCGAGGTCTGAGGCCTACTGCTGGACGCCGGGGAGAGCGAGACCGCCCCCAAGCGGAGATCCGGTGGAGACAACGCTGCCGCCTTGTGACCGGGAGCCAGTGGGAGTGGCGGGAGACGGAGCGGAGGGGGCCCGACTGGAGAAAAGGTGAGGACGGTTCCGGCCCTGCATCTGATTGGCGGCGGGGGACCGGACCGGTGGTGCCGTGCGGCCCGGAGGTGCGGAGCAACGAGGGAGACTGGGCTTGGCCTCACGAGGGGGTCGCTGGAGGTTCTCCTGAGCCGGGCGCTCTCCGGATCATCCTGCAGACTTCTGCGACGGCCCCGGGCCTGAACGAGCAGGTGGGGACTGACTGGCGGCACCGGGTCCGCCTCGGAGGAGAGAGATTTGGCCGCTGCGGGACGAGGTGCGGCCTTGCTGAGGGCGGCCTGCTCCGGATGCTAGGCTTGCCGCCTGGGTGCCGTTGCTGACACGTGGGCGGCCGCTGGACTGGGGCGGCGACTCTGGGGAGTGGTGGCGGTGGGGGTCGGCGCAGCCCTCGGGCCCCCAGTCATTACTCCTTGCCTGAGCACTTTCCACGGTCGGGCGATAGTGCCGACGTTGGGCCCCTGCGCCTCGGGAGGCCTTGGCGATGACGAGGGGGAAGATGTTGCGATCGACGCAACCGAACACGATCACGCAATATACCACGCAGAGACTGCCCTCCCAGCGGCTTACGCGGCAGACGGGTCTCAGCGGGGGGAAGGACGACCCGGCGGAGCCCTCCCGTGCGGTGTTGTTAAAAGCGATACAGGGGTCCCACTCGGCGCTGGAGCGGCAAATCGAAACGGTCTCCATTGATGTGAATCTACTCAGGACGGACCTCCGCAAGGTGGCGGATAAAGTGGCCGATGCAGAAGGGAACATCGAGCACCTACAGGGAGAGGTGAAGACCCTCACACAGACGGTCGGGCAGCTCAGGGCTACAACAGCTGCCCTGGAACGGAGGGCGGAAGATGCGGAAGGGAGGGCCCGCCGCAGTAACATCAGGGTCGTTGGTGTGCCGGAACGGGCGGAGGAAGGCAATGCGGAACGGTTCCTGGAGCGCTGGATTCGTACGAGTCTGTGCCCGAGGGGGCTGTCGGACGTTTTTGTTATCGAGAGGGCACACAGGGCACTGGTGCCGCCGCCACGACCGGGGGCCCCCCCACGGGCCATCATCGCCAAAATCCTAAATTACCGCAACAGGGACTGTATTCTAAAGGCGGCGCGGGAGGTGGCGAATCTTATGTATGAGAACAGCAGGATCTCCATTTACCCTGACTATACGCAGCAGGTGCAGGAGCAACGAAAGTCATTCCTGGGGGTTAAACAGAAGCTACGGGCGATGAACCTGCAATACATGCTGCTCTATCCCGCCAAGCTGAAGGTACTGTGTCAGGGGAAGGCTCATTTCTTCGAGACTCCGGGAGAGGCTTGGGAATGGTTGGAAGCTCGGGGAGAGGATGTCCCGTCGGGAGCGGGGAGGGGCCCCCGTGAGGCGTGGGGCATGAGGCCACAGCGGAAACGTCCTAACAGGCGCAGGTATTCAGCGGGGCCGGCGGCAGACCGGGATGGGGGTAGAGTGACGGTGGGAGCTGACGGAGCGCTGCAGCTGGGACAGGTGGGAGCAGAGGAGGGGCCGGAGCCTTCCGCAGGACACCCGGCGGGCCCCGAAGACATTTTGGTCCCGGACACGCTGTTGGCCTCAGGGGGAGAGGTAGTGGCCGCAACCCTGGTGATCCCGGAAACTGTGGGGGTTGAGACTTCGGGTCGGGGGGAACCCTCCTGAAGCGATATGTTGCCTCGGATTGGGGAGTTTAGGTGGGGTTGAGACACCACCCTGGGTTGAGGGGCCAGTACTAGGCGGTGTGGGGGCCGAGAAATGGACCCGGGAGGAGGAGGCCGTTCATGTGGAATTTGAGCAATGGAGCGGGAGGGAGTGGGGGGGGACGGGGTGTTGAGGGGAGATTCGGTCGGGTTGCACCTGGTATGCATGGTTGATAACGGGGTCAGAACGGGGGTCGGGTGGGGGGGAGTGGTGGTTTGAGTGCGGGGGTAGAGTTAAGGTGTGTGAATGGGGTGGCTGTGCACGTCTTGGCACCAGCGGGGTAAGGGCATATGGGCATGTTTAGTTGTTGCTGGCATAGTGCTCGTGGGTGGGGGGAGGGGGGTATTGTTGGGGGGGATGTTGATGGGGAAAGTTGATGACATCAGTTGCATTGCAGGTCAGGTTCCAGAGTGGGGCTACGTTGAGAGGGAGTGGCCGAGGCGGGGTGGAGTGAATACAAGATCATGGGATATACGTTTTTGAGCTGGAATGTGAGGGGGCTCGGCACGTGCACAAAGCGCTATAGGGTCCTCTCCTTCCTCCGGCGGCACAAGGTCTCGATAGCATGCCTACAGGAGACCCACTTAGTGGACGAAGGGGCGCAGAATTTGGGGAAAAAATGGCGGGGACAACTGTTTCATTCATCCTTCTCTACGTATGCCAGGGGGGTCCTGATCTGGGTGGCGCCGGGGGTGCCGTTCGCCATCCAATATGTGGAGGCGGACGTCGAAGGCCGATACCTGCTCCTTCGGGCGCGATTAGATGGCAGGGACATGGTCATTTTGAATTCATACGCTCCCAATATAGATGACTCCACATTTTTTGGGGCCTTGCAGGACGTTTTGACTTATGATCTGGGGACCCCGATTCTCTGGTGTGGTGATTTCAATTGTGTCCTGGATCCGGTACTGGACAGGGCGCCCCCTCGGGAGGGGACGAAACCGCGAATGACTGACCAACTCAGAAGGGTGATGGCCAACATAGGGGCGGTGGATGTTTAGCGCCAACAGAACCCCACACAGAGGGTGTTCACCTGCTTTTCTCCCACGCACAACACACATAGTCGGTTGGATCGGGTTTTGGTGACGGAGGAGCGGAGGGGTATGTTGGTGGAGGTCACACACCTGGCTCGCTACTTATCGGATCACTCGCCGGTGGCCTGCATGGTCCAGTGGGGACCTCCGGTGGTCCGTCTTCGGACTTGGAGGCTGCCGGCGGACCTCCTCCGGGACCAGGTGGGGAGGGAGCACGTGGCAGCAGCCATAGGGGACTATGTGGCCCGTAATTGGGGACCAGGAGACCTGGCAGTAGCCACAAAGTGGGAAGCCCTAAAGGCAGTGGTGAGGGGCACATGTATGGGGCTCACCTATGGGGTCTGGAAACAGCTTCTCCGGGACCTACAAAAGGAGGAGGACCTCCTCTTGCAGATCCAGAGGGTGGTGGACCCCGATGCGGCGCAACAGAGGGAGGAGGGGGAGGCTCGGGCACGGGTGCAGGACACCTTAGACAGGTTGGATAGGTTCACTCTGGGCCAATATAGGCAGCGCCTCCACAGAGAGGGGGATAAGTCGGGACGGCTGCTAGCATGGATCCTGCGGAGAGAGCAGGCGCCCGAGCGCATCGTGGCTCTGCGGGACTCCTCCGGACGTGTGGTATGCTCGGAGCAGGAGCTGCTGGGGGTACTCCAGGCTCACTTGAGGCGGGTGTACGAGGCGGCCCCAGATATTTCGGAGGCCCAATATTTGCCATATCTACAAGGGCTGCAGATGTCGACCCTGGCGGACGCGGATCGGGAGGGTTTGGAGGAGGGCTTGTCCTTGGCGGAGGTCCGGGGGGCGCTGGCTCGCTTGCTAAATCGCCGGGCAGTGATGGTTTTCCATCAGAGTTTTATCACGAGTTTGCGGAGGAACTGGCGCCGCTCCTGTTGCAGGTGTTCCAGGTGGCATTGGAGAGGGGGGAACTCCCACGCACCATGGCCCAGGGCGAAATCTGTATGATTCTCAAACCGGGGGGTGATAAATATGACCCGTCGTCCTACCGCCCGATCACCATGTTGAACACGGACGTAAAAATCCTAACGAAATTGTTGGCCACCAGGCTGGCTCCCCATATGGCACATTTGGTGCATCAGGACCAATGTGGGTTCATCCCAGGGAGGAATACGGCGATGAATCTCCGACGCCTGAACCACATACAGCATGAAGTGAGGACCCGGGAAGATCGGACGGTGTTGGTCTCTATTGATCTAGCTAAGGCGTGTGACACCGTGGACTGGGCGTACTTACAGGAGGTCCTTCAGAGGGTGGGCCTTGGTCCCAACTTTCGTCTGTGGATACAGATTTTATACAGCGCCCCTAGGGCACGGGTGCGCCTGGGTGCTGCGCGATCGGAGGAGTGGCAGCTGGGACGGGGCACGAGACAGGGATGCCCCCTCTCGACGCTACTTTTTGCGCTGGCGATTGAGCCGTTTGCTGTCACGGTTAGGGCGGAAATGGAGCAATGGGGAATCCAGGTGGGGGATACGCGGAATGTGATATCGCTCTACGCAGATGACGCCTTGTTTTACCTGAGGGCACCGACGGAGGCACTTCCGGTCTTGCTGCATCACCTGGACCGGTTCGGGGAGGCGTCGGGCCTGAGAATTAACCGCAGTAAATCTCTTATATTCCCGCTTTCGGGTTTTGATACAACGCCCGGCGAGGACCTGCCGGAGCTGGGGTTGCGCTGGAAATGGGCGAGTTTCCGGTATTTGGGTATTCAGGTGGCCGCCACGGAGGGTTTAGCGCTCGCACGGAACATGGATCGGGTACTGGCCTCACTGCGGCAGTCTGTGACGTTTTGGAACACCCTGCCGCTGTCCCTCATGGGACGCCTATCTGTAGCCAAGATGGTAATGTTGCCACGGACCTTGTACGTCCTGCAGAATACGCTATGCCCTCTCCCTCCTAGGGTTTTCCGGACCCTCAATTCGCTACTGACCTCTTTGCTTTGGGCGGGGGGACGCCGTAGAGTGGCCCTTAGGACGGTCGTGCGCGCCTATGAAGAGGGGGGATTGGAGGCCCCACGTTTCGATTTATATTATTATGCAGCGCAGCTCCTCCCGGCAGCCAGATGGTTTGCAGACGCGGATGTCTGGGAGACGCGATTGCTGGCGGGCAGGGCTACGGCGTCGGACCTTCAATTGGCCTTGATGCGGGGGTCAGGGGCGGACGCGGCGCTGCCCTACGTGGTGAGACATACGGCACAGGTATGGCAGCGGTTTGTCGAGCGGGTCTTGGGTGCGGCACCCTTTCATAGGGATTTACCCCTTTGGATCCTGGCCCCCAAGGTGTCATACCGGGACTGGAAAGAGGGGGGTTGTGAAGTGTTGGCAGACCTGTACCCCTCGGAGACCTTCCTGTCATTTGAGCAGGCGGAGGATTTTTATGGCCTTAGGGGGGGACAATACCTACATTATCAAGGGCTGCGTGCGGTGGTGCGTTCGGTTTGGCCGCAGTGCCCGGAGATGCCCCCGATGACGTAGACTCTTAATATAATCCTGACGTGCGGCCGGGGCCGTAGACTAATTGCATTGTTATATGCGGCGATGAAGCGGGATTCGGCTCCCCCGGAGCCCCCGGCGTGGGCGGCCTGGGAAGCGGATTTGGGAGAGCCTTTAGAGCAAGAGCAACGTACGCGAATTGGAGCCTTGACGAGGAAAGTGTCCTGTAATGCGCGGTTTAAGCTCACCCATTTTAATTTCATGCATCGCACTTATCTTACCCCGAAGGCGCTGAGTAGATTTGGTACGGGCAGGGGGGACGACTGCCCTCGGTGCGGCGCAGCAGGGGCGGGGTTTTTACACCTGGCCTGGGACTGCCCGCTGGTGGCGAGGTTTTGGGTAGGAGTGGTGGGCCGCGTTGCGGCCGTTACTGGCCTCCGCCTCCAACGGACAACCCTACACTGCCTGTTAGCCCTGGTTCCCAAACCTAGGAAACGGAGACTGGCTTATAAATTGCTGCAGTTAATGTTGGTTTTGGCGCGGCGTCGGGTCGCGATTACCTGGATGGGTCGGAAGGCCCCGGAGCTCGATACGTGGCTCAGGGATGTGAGGGAATGGTCGCTGGCAGAAGAAACACATATGCAGTGCTCTAGGAGGGACGAGAGGTTGCAGGAGGACCTTCTGGCGTGGCGAGCCCTGTGTATGGAGGGGTTGGCGGAGGAGGGGCAGTCGCCGCAGAGTGAGTCGGAGGGGACGAGTGGGGAGCTGTATTCCCCCCTATCTTCGGAGGGGGAGGGGTTGAATGTGAGGCTGATCCTGTGCGGCACTGAGCAGGGCTGGCCCGGATACTCCCCCATTATAGCCGGGGGCCTGCCTCACTCCCAGGTATTACTTCTGTATATGTTTGATGTTTGGACCTGTATGAACTGCTTATCTCTGATGTCGGGGGGAGGGGGGAGCAATCTGTTTATTTGTCTTAAAATGAAAAATAAAGTTAAAAAAAAAAAAAATCTGTCTACAGTGACACTTACGAAAGCGGAAGAACAATTACTTGCCCTCGGTCTTAATTATTGTCCTGGGGATGATTTTGATTTTGCACGAACACGTATTGATGTATATTGCTACATTCGAAAGCTAAAATTGAAGAAATTCTTTGCCCTTCAATCACACAAAGAGAAAAGTGTCATAATAACGGGACAAGAAGACATAACAGAGGCTAGTCTTGCTGCATCAGACATTCCTAATTTGCTTTTGTTGCATGAACTTAATGATGAAACAACATTACAAGATGAGAATGATATGGCAACAAAGAAAAGACTCAGAAAAATAAATCACTTGCAAAAAGGTGCTGGGATCAGTCCTTTTAAGTCTAAATCATGTTTTATACCACTCATGCCAAAAGATAGCATAGATGTATTTCATGACATGATTATAAATGATCTTAAAAAATTAAATCACACTGTGCACAAAAATAGAAAAGAGAGAAATCGCAACGAAGCCAGCAAGTGTGGTCACAGCGCAGCACCTACCTGGTATTTGGGGCACCTGCCAACAGTTCCTGCACCCCTGTGGACGCTTGGTTCCCCCGCCGCCTCGCGCCACCTGAGGCCGCCGCAGGGTCGAACCACAAGCCCCAGCATTCTCCTTAGCCACGCCCACTTCCGCCGGACTACGCGCCCGGAGGCGCTACATATTCCGAGGCTCCCTCGGTGGAGCGGGGGGTCAACGCAACGAAGCCAGCAAGTGTGGTCACAGCGCAGCACCTACCTGGTATTTGGGGCACCTGCCAACAGTTCCTGCACCCCTGTGGACGCTTGGTTCCCCCGCCGCCTCGCGCCACCTGAGGCCGCCGCAGGGTCGAACCACAAGCCCCAGCATTCTCCTTAGCCACGCCCACTTCCGCCGGACTACGCGCCCGGAGGCGCTACATATTCCGAGGCTCCCTCGGTGGAGCGGGGGGTCAACGCAACGAAGCCAGCAAGTGTGGTCACAGCGCAGCACTTACCTGGTATTTAGGTCACCTGCCAACAGTTCCTGCACTCCTGTGGACGCTTGGTTCCCCCGCCGCCTCGCGCCACCTGAGGCCGCCGCAGGGTCGAACCACAAGCCCCAGCATTCTCCTTAGCCACGCCCACTTCCGCCGGACTACGCGCCCGGAGGCACTACATATTCCGAGGCTCCCTCGGTGGAGCGGGGGGTCAACGCAACAAAGCCAGCAAGTGTGGTCACAGCGCAGCACCTACCTGGTATTTGGGGCACCTGCCAACAGTTCCTGCACCCCTGTGGACGCTTGGTTCCCCCGCCGCCTCGCGCCACCTGAGGCCGCCGCAGGGTCGAACCACAAGCCCCAGCATTCTCCTTAGCCACGCCCACTTCCGCCGGACTACGCGCCCGGAGGCGCTACATATTCCGAGGCTCCCTCCGCGTCGCGGGATCGCGCGCGGGCGGCGCCGGGAGAAGCCCGGGACAAGGGCGGGACCGCCTGTGGCCGTCCGGGGCCGGAAGAGGCCGGGCTGGGCTCACCCCCTAAATTGTTGGTATCTCCATAACCGGCCCCATTCAGGTACTGCTGTTGATCCTTGTGAATTCCTGCATATTACAGAGGGTGTGGACTGGGATTGTCAGTAGCGGACCATTCTCCAAGGCAACTTTCTCTGAATGTAAGCACGATAGAGTGTGGGTTATTCTGTGCTATTCTTCGGACTCTTGAATTTGTCTCAGGGCTTTCTTGTGATTCTAGGTATAGCCCTGTCCAGTAATAGTTATGCCAACTCGCTCTGGGAAAAGTCTGAGGGGGAACGAGGGGGGCATGGTGGGCACCATGGATCAATTCATTACGCGTGTGGCCAATGTCATTGACAAGGAAATCAGTATGGCTGAACGCCGGCTATCCCAAAGTCTGTTTACTGACAGACGCTCATCGATTGGCCAGCTAGCCCAAATATCCTCCCCGGACCGAACTTCGTTGCCCAACGCCCCCCACTCCTTAGACCACCCTCGAGTTGCGGCCTTGATGGCCAACATCGAAGGCCTCGAAAGTCTGACGGCCACGAGACTCAACACCCAAAATAAAGTGGCTCCTATCCCAGTAGCAACTAAGTTAGGCACTCTTTCCTCCTCCCCACATTTGGTTGATTCCATCACTTCCCTAACTTTGCCTTCTATGGCGGACACTGGGGTTCAGGCTGAAATCCATCCGGCCACTACTAAGAGTGCAAGATCCGCTACCCCCCGGATAACCAGACTGTTAAAGAACCGTAAGAACAAGAGGCGGGTAGGCGTTAGCAGGGGTGATCTCAACAAAGTAGTGGAAGGAGCACTTAGATCGCTTCAGGAAGAAAATAATCTTGAGGGGCCTGTTGCTATTGTGTCCAAAAATCCTGCTGCGGATAGTGCAGCGACTTTCCCCCTAGATTCCCTCCCCACTAAAAAAATAGAGGATATAATAAAATCCTTACTCCTCCCAGTACTTGACAGAATTAAAGGGCTAACTGAGCGTGTGGATAAGTTGGAACAGACAACTTTAGACAATTTTTTTTCCCTAAAATCTTTTATAAAAATGCAGTTAAAGACGAGGGAAGAAGGACTTGGGGGGGGGGGGGGGGGGGCATGATGGCAACTCGCTGTCAACAGCTCTATCTAGTTTAGTAACTTCCACTGACAAGACAACAGCTGGGTTGGAAACACCTAACTGTAACCTGCACCCTACTGTGTTAGTGGAGGATACTGCTAGTCATCCAGCTCATACCTCCCACAAGCATGTGGCTAAATCTAAGACGCCCAAGGTTCCAAGCCATACCTCAGGCAACAAGATGACACGCCCCTTAGTCCCGGTTGGCTCAGGCGACAACTTATTTAGTATGCCTACCCCGCCAGCAGCTCGTAGTATAAATGAGACCCCAACCATTACTTCAACTGGAATTGCAAAGGCAAACACAGTGGAGCCTGATGAGGCCCCTTCATTAATGCGGGTCCCCAATATAAATCTGCCTCCTGATTGCCAGCCCTATGTGGTTGTGCTAACTGGTGTACCGGTCCTCAGCCCGGGCAAGAGTGAGCCCTATACTGACTTGCTTAACAAGACCCTATTCTGGCTCAAAGAGAATAGACCCTTGCCCGAGTCTTGGGAGGGCCGGATAATCCATGTACGCAGAGTGGGTTGGATTGGAAGTAGGAAAAAATCCACCAAAGGGGATTGCATTATAGTGAACTTCGAAGATCCAAAGGTTGTCAGCTACATATCTAGGGGCTCTAGGAAGGGAAATAGCTTAGTAAGCAGTGTGGGCTCAATCGATACCCGTGATCTTAGTTATTTTAATCCTCCTAACCCGCTCGTGAGACAAAGTGGACTCCACATGAGGGAGAGCTGGGACAGCCACCCCTTCCGTGGTAACACTTCTAAATTCAGCTTATTCAACACAAATCTCAGCCAGCCACAGGGTTGCCCTTGGCAAGGCTATTGACACACAATTTGCCCTAGTCATGAGTGCCACATTAAAGCACCTGGTGAATTAGCCATCGGTAATTCTCCCATAGGAGACCAATCGGGGAGTCCCTCCACTTGTACTTTCCCGTCTCTACCGATCCCGTGCGGACACTCTCAGGCTACACATGATTTTAGTAGGGATTCGCCCACTAAGAGCCTCTTGACTACTTATGACGTGGCTCCACTTGTTGGTGATGTAAACAATATTACTAACTCTATTCTCACTACAGGTGCATTAGCCCCAAGTCAGGGAAAGGACCCAATTGTGCCTCTGAAGGTAGCCAGTTGGAATATTGCCGGTTTAGCGAGAAACTTAGCCATCCCTGAGTGGAATGCATTTATTGAAACCTTTGGGATTTGCCTGTTCCAGGAAACGTGGTGCCTGGAACCACAGCACAAGCTGGGCTTTACTACCTATTTTGTTCCAGCTGTTCGACCCAAGGAAGGCAAGGGGCGCCCTTCCGGTGGGCTCTTAATCTGGGTAAGCATTTCCCTGCGGTGTTCTATTAAATGCATTGCCACCGTTTCCCCGGATTTACAGAGACTCTCACTTCGAGGCCGGTGTGGAGGGCCGGAACTAGAAATACTTAATATTTATGTTAGAGGCTCTAGGGGTGGAGGTTCTATTCTCTCTCCAACCGGCATTGATGAGGAACTTAAAAACTGTGGCTCAAACTCCCTTGTCCTATTAGCGGGGGATTTTAACTGCACTTTAGAACCTCTTGCAGCGGAGGATGTGCTGGGTTATAGAGATGATGATGCAAGAAGAGGCATTCCGCCCCTGTCAATCGCTCCAATTAAAAGATGGTCTCAAAATGCTATAGACCTCAACGCGCTCTGTCTGGAATACGGACTGAGAGCTACCAATGGCAGATCTAAGTCTGACCAAAAGGGAGCACATACATTTAACAGAATAGGCCATTCCTCCAGGATCGACTACATCATGTTGAACTTTTGCTTGTGGTCTTTCTTGGTGGATATGGAGGTCCGCCCGTCTATAGACAGTGATCACAACCCCTTGCTCTTGTCCTTGTCTCCCTTGTGGAAGGGCAGTCCTCCTACCCCAATTCCTCATGTGTGGAAATTATCACATGAAGTATGTCCTTCTAACTGCGGCAGGCGCCTGCAATGGAAGACCTTTATTGGCAATGAGGCCAAGATGTGGGAGGCACAATCTATAATGGCTAATATATCATTGCACCTAGACTCCCCCTCCATTAGTGCACCAGAGGTATCTGCAGTTTTTTTACAAACCACAAAGGCCATAGGTGACTTATTTACAGCCAAGAATGCGGACAAGGGGGTTAAGAGAGATTCAAGGAAGGGCCCACCCGGGTGGTTCTCAGATTCTTGTCGAGCGGCCAAAAGGGAACTATTAAAAGCAGTAAAAGCTAAGAATAGAACCCTAGTATGTGCAGCTAGGGGCAACTACAAGAGGGCACTAATAAAAGCAAAGGCGAATTGGGAAGACCAGTTTTGGTGCGACCTCAAAGCCGCAAGCACAAGGAAGGATGCAAAGGGTTTTTGGGACCTTTTGAGATCCAGGGAGAAACCTGCGGACACAATGATTACGTGCAATGTACCAGAGAGTGCATGGGTTGACCACTTCACCAAACTTTATTCAAAGGTTCAGGAAGCGGGGGTTAGTTTGAGTGCTCGATACCCTTACGACTCTGCCCAATTTAAGGATGAGCTTCAGTTTACACCCAAGGAAGTGGAGGGGGCAATAAATAATCTGGTCCCCAACATAGCAGCATGTCTGGACGGCATTCCCGGAGATCTGTTACGCGCCAATCCTGAACATTGGGGAAAACTCATTTCTGCCCTACTAAACTCTAATTTTGAAGGGGCAACTTTTCCGACTTCATGGAAGGGCGCTGAGGTCGTCCCTATTTTTAAGAAAGGCTGTCGGAACGACCCAGCCAATTACCGTCCAATAAGTCTTTTAGATACCTCGCAAAAGGTGGCTGGAAAGGTGGTTTTAACCAGGATATTGCAGTGGGTGGAGGATAAGGGCATTCTCTCCGATTTTCAGGCTGGGTTCAGATCAGGCACGGGGACAATAGAGCAATCCTTTCGACTAATGATGCTCTATTGGAAGGTTGTTCTTTTGGCCAAGGGCAGTCTATACCTTGCCTTCATAGACTTGCGGACTGCCTTTGACCTAGTTCCCCGTAGCCAACTCTGGAGAGTGCTAAACGAACTGGGCATCCCACCCTATCTGTTAAACCTGTTAATAAATCTTCACGCGGACAACTTTGCACAGATCAGGTGGGGTAGCCAGGGGCAAAAAACAGCATGCATCCCTGTAAATAGAGGGGTACGCCAGGGATGCGTTCTTGCTCCTACCTTGTTCTCCTTATATGTTAATGGAGTGGTGGAGCACCTGCTCCAACACCCAGCAGATGCACCATCCCTGGCTGGTAGAAGAATACCTACCCTTCTATTTGCAGATGACACCCTTCTGATCTCAAAATCCCCGGCAGGTTTGCAGAGTTTGTTAACTAACTTTAAGTCCTTTTGTGATGCAAGAGGGTTAGTTATTAACACTGCAAAGACCAAGTACTTGGTCCTCAATCCCCCTAAAAAACTGGCTAAACCACCGACCTTAGATTCTGTTGCGCTGGAGAGAGTCTCAGAGTTCGATTACCTGGGTGTCCGACTCTGTGACTCTATGAGCTGGAATTGCCACCTTCAAAAGATGTTGCTGACACATAAGAGGGTGGTGGGCGCCTTGCTCAAGGAATACCGCGCTTCATCCCTAAAACCCATCGCTGCTGTTCTGGACATTTACAGGGCAAGGGCTGTTAGCGCTGCTCTATATGGGGCCGAACTTTGGGGGGTTCAAAAGGTAGATCTTCTTTCCCGTTCGGAAAATAAATTCCTTAAAGATCTAATGGGGCTTCCCTATAGCACCCCAACCCTCCCCTTGTTTTTAGATACGGGAATTCGCCCTTTGAGCGATCAAGCAAAGCTTCGCCCTCTCCTCCTATGGGCAAGAATATGGAGAACACCGGAACTATCCAGCTACGCAGACGGCCTAACCGATGTGCTGGGTTCATCAGCCTGGGCCAAGATTCCTTGGCTGAGGGAAGTCAAGCATCTTCTCTTCAACCTTGGCCTCGGCGAAAATTGGACCAATAGAACTGCTCCTCCTAAGTTAGAGTTGAAAAAGATCTATTGGGCCTGGGTAGCTGGTACTAGAAATAGTGATGCCAACTTGTGTAGGACATCTATGGACTTTCTCCTGATCAAGGAAGTGTATTTCTGTGAACCCTACCTGGACATTATTTCAAACCGCAAAGATAGGGCTCTGTACTTCCAATTTAGAGTAGGTTTACTCCCCGTTGGTGATCTGACATCTAGGTGGAAGGTTCCAACGCAGACAACTTCCTTCTGCCCCTTCTGTGAAAATAGGCTTGAGTCTGTACCCCACCTATTGTTTGAATGCCCGGCTTATGCAGCCCCCCGAAGCAGATGGCTCAAGCCCCTTTGCAGAGAACTTGGAACCAGGCTCCACACAGAAGCCATGCGAATATTAAAAAACGACCCACGGCCCCTTTTTGCCTGTGGGTTAGCCAAGTTCCTAGGTTGGGCTTGGCGCATTAGATCAACTAGGCTTTCCTATCTTGTTTAATTTGTTTTTTATCTAAATATTTTGGCTTTTACTTAAATTATTGACACCAGTAGCACTTCTGAAATGTTTGGCTATCTTTTAATGCACTGATGTCTTTTAATATTTTAATGTGTACCTTGTGTATGTATGCTTTTAAGATATATTTATATCGAAATAAAGCCTTCTTGACTGACCGAAAAGAGAGAAATCTATTTTTTTTAAAACGGGCGTATAATGAGTTGGTGAAAAAGCTTGACAAAAATCATGAGGTTATTATAAAAAAATCTGATAAGGGAGGTAATTTGGTTTTGTGGCCTAAAAAAGATTATGTTTTAGAAGCATTAAGACAACTTAATGAAGTAAGCTGTTACACAAAATCTAATACCAAAGAATATGAAAAAGCCAAGATTACATTGCTGAAATACCTTGCACTATGGAAAAGACAAGGCCTTATTTCCAATGAAGAATATAAGTTCATGTACAATGAATTTCCGGTACTACCTGTTTTATATTTGATTCCCAAACTGCATAAAAATATTTTTCCTGTCCCCGTTAGGCCCATTATCTCGGCAATTAACAGCTTGGGGGAAAATGTTGGCCAGTACATAGATTTCTTTCTGCAAAATTTGGTAAAGGAGTTGCCAAGTTATGTGAGAGATACTGGTGACTTTCTCAAAAAGATTGAAAATGTGCATTGGACAGATGATTTATGCTTGATTACCCTCAATATAGAATCTCTATATACGAGTATAGATCACACACATGGTATGAGAGTAGTCAAACACTTTTTAGATAACAGAGCCAGTACATTTTATGAACATAACAAAATGATTCTTGAGCTCATAAGTTGGTGCCTAAATAATAACTTTTTTCTTTTTGATAAAGACATTTTCAAACAAGTGAGAGGTGTGGCGATGGGGGCTTGCTTCTCCCCCAGCTATGCATGCTTGCATGTTGGCTGGTGGGAGGAGTGGGTCCTCAAAACCACTCACCAGGCGCTATATCAATCTCATATTGTTATATATTTCAGATACATTGATGATGTTTTCATTTTATGGAGGGGAGGTGAAAAAGAGGCCCATAGATTTGTAGATGAGATTAATAAAAACTCTCTAAATCTTAAATTCACTTCCCATATACATAAAAGTCAGATGGAATTTTTGGACGTAAGGTTGTATGTCAGCAATGGTACAATTGAAAGCACTTTATATAGGAAACCAACATCTGGCAACATTACTTTGCATGCCACTAGTTCTCATCCCAAACACCTCATTGCTAGCATTCCGTACGGTGAAATTTTAAGATTAAAACGTATTTGCAGCAATGAGGAGGACTTTAATTTATGCCAGTTTGACTTGGTGGGCAGACTAAAAGCCAGAGGATATTCAGACAAAATAATTGCTGATGCAATAGGGAAGGCCAATAAACGAACAAGCCTTTTAGACCCACAAAATAATGAGAAAAGAGAACCTGTATCTCATTCTTCATATAAAATAATGAATACCCCCAGGCTGATTACAACGTATAACAGAGAAGAACGTAAAATAAGATCTATCGTCAACAAACATTGGCCAATAGTATTTACTGACTATATTCTCCGCAATGGAATGGCATATGTCCCTATCATTAAATTTAGACATGGAAGTACTATGGGCTCTACCCTAGACAAGGTGTGACCTGAAACAAGAAAGGCTGTTTCCTGGCTACAACCGACTAATGGGTTCAGAAAATGTGCAACTTGTAGAGCATGTAAATTTGGCTGTAATATGACTGAATATTCAACTCCCTTTAGTAGAATTCCTTTTTCCATTCAAGGTTCATACAATTGTAAAACTGAATATGCCGTATATGTTCTGACGTGCACCTGTGGGCTTAACTACATTGGTAGTACAAAGCTGCAGGTGCACGTCAGAATATTGCAGCTTATAAGAGCCATTCTCCACAGCGATCCTGCATATCCTGTGGCGCAACATTTTAAACGAACTCATGACAATGATATTAATTGCCTTTCATATTATGTCATTAATGCGGTGGCGAAATCCAGAAGAGCAGGTAATGGGGAACGCCAGCTTAGGCAATTAGAGACAAAATTCATTTTAGAGTTCTATTGTAAATGGCCTAACGGTTTAAACACTACAGATGATATGCATAATTTTATATAGTTGAGATGGACATATTTAAAAACTGGTTTTAACTGTTATTTCCAATATGTCTAGATATAGTAAAGCAATCTGTAAATATTGAAGAAGCATTGATGAATTAAAAATTTCCTCATGATCTGATCTTAATGGAAAAAGATTCTTTTAAATGCATTTTTGTCATTTTTGGGAGGTTTTTAAGAGTATTTTGTCCCTGGTGGACATTTTACTGTTATTGATTTACAGATTTTTACATATATTTTTTGCATTTATGTTAGATTTAATCGGATCAACTATGTATATAATTAAATGTTGCCTATTTGAGCACTTTATCTTTGCACTCTTTTGCACACTTTATTACAGGGTTTAGCACAAGGAGAATAGTAGAAAAGAAAAAAAGTAGAAAGAATATAATGGTGTATATATAAAGTTTAACACATGACCATACAAGGATTTATCCGGTGATATGAGATTTGATAAGACTGCATTCTGATAGCATTTGATGGATTTATCCAGTTATACATATATTTTTCACTAAATTAATGTTAGTGAAGAAAGGCAAAAGAAAATAAGCTATTTGTACATATTTATATGGAATTTTAATGGATGTATATGTTTAAAAATGAAATCTATATGTGATATAAAGATATGCATGTGGATTTAGTCGTAACTGTACAAATCAACGAAAATGTAGTCTTTCCTCTGTATCTATGATCAGGTGACCTGTAATGTTAGTCAAGGGGTGTGTTCACTCTAGAAAATAAAAACTAAGATGGCATGTTTGCATTTTGCACGTGAACAAGAGCTCTTCAGCCCGAAACGCGTTGTGCTGGGTCTAAATAAACTAGACTTTGCCTGAAGTTCTGTGGGGTCTGCGGCGCCTTCTTCGCCGTACCGCCGCTGTGTGGGAATCGGAAGTGGCAGGAGCACTTAAGCTTGGACATATATATATATATATATATATATATATATATATATATATATATATATATATATATATATATATATATATATATATATATATATATATATATATATATATCTCAATCAACAAACTCGGGTCCTTCCGGGATCAATCCCTAGTCAGGTGGTGCGTTTACCGGCGAACCCAAAGCCGGTTGCGTTAATGTCCAATCACCAAAGATAACGCACTCTCAGAGGTCAACTCTTTATTTCTTTAAACAATCGCTACGCGTTTCGACACCAAATGTGCCTTGCTCACACGATGTTTGAAACTTTACTAAACGTGCATTTATACAAAAATGTAAAAATAGAAGAAGCACTTCACTATTTCCTTGCAAACAGTACCAACATGGCAGCCATTTTAGAACAGGTACCGGATTCGTATTGTCAATCACCATGTCTCTTTTAAATTAACGTTTTGTAATTAACATTCGAGTATATATTAATACTGTCAGTGCATGAAACCCAGTTCATAAGTTAAACTTGATATAAGATACAGTTATTACACTGAATCTGACACCGGGTATATTCTACATGCAGTAACCTCGAATTGAAGTTACTAAAACTTTACCAGTTGTCAGTCACAGTGCACCACATTTGCATATGTGAACTTAACATCCAAATTTCAAACGGACTAGTGCCATTTGCAAGTAAGTACACATTGATGTATACATAGTATCAATAGTATATAGGTATCTCACGTGTACACATAGATATACATAATACATATGTTCAAAATTGCATTCACATAATTAACTCACAATTTGCTAATCATAGAACCGTTAACCCTGAATAAAAGGCTGATAAAAAGGATTGAATATATCACTGGACTAGTGTCCATACATCACCCTTGCCATGTATCTGTGAAGAAAACTACCTATAAATGCCAAATGGTAAAATTGATTGCAGATTATACTTCTCTGATAAACGTGACACAACAACAAGATTTTACTACAAAGGATTCTAAGTTTAGTGAATCCCTGTTACAAAATATTAAAAAAAATATATATATATTTTTTTTTTGAAAGACAAGTTTTATGAAAAAAGTTTTTGTGAAGAAATATATATATAATCAAGGAGTGTAGTTCTTATCTTATTGGACGTGCAGTGGCAATCCTGGTGAAGAAAAGGGTAGGGAACCCGTGCAGTGTCTTGAAAAGTGATGGGTCCCTTCCTTTCCTCCTAGACAATAAGAAAAAGAACAGTTAAAATCGAAGACAGCTCAAATAGTAATCAACATTACAGTAATGTCAAAGTGTCTGGGTTAACATAAAAACAACATCTTGGAGAAATAACTGATAAGGGACACAGCTTCAGTCATCATGTAGATGAGTTGCCAATTCCTCGTCAAGGTTGTGTCCCCCTGGAAATCTAGTTTCAAATTCCATTATCCATTTGGATTCTCTCTTCCTAAGGGATAGTTCTCTGTTACCTCCTCTTTAGCCTACATTTACCTGTTCTATGGCAAAGTATTTAAGGAGGGAGTTATTGGAATGATGTTTTTCCTGAAAGTGTCGTGCAATGGGATAGTTATGGTCTGTATTCGTAATAGCTCTCAGATGTTCCTGAATACGTTTCTTAACCATGCAGGTTGTACTCCCTACATACCTGAGTTTGCATGGACATTCAAGTACATAGATAACAAAGCTGGTGTTACAAGTTAAAAACTGTGTTATGATCTTATTTTGTCTTGACCCCACAACTTCAAATTCTTTGACCATGTGGCTGGATTTACATGCTCTGCAATGTCCGCATGGATAGAAGCCTTTAAGATTAAATAGGTTTCTACTTGGGGTTTCCGTAATGTCCCCCTTAACCAGCATGTCTCTCAAATTTTTCCCTTTCCTGTATGTAACTAAAGGTCTGTCACTAATACTGCCACCTATGATGGAATCTGATTTTAAGATTTTCCAATTGTCAGCCAAGATCTTCTGAACCTGTTTGGATTTATGGTTGAATGTCGTTATTACTCTCGTTTGTACTTCATCATTGTTGTCCTTTTCTGTGTACTCTAGAGCCTTGGATCTACTGATCTCCTTGATCTTATCAGTAGCCTTTTTTAAAACCCATTCTGGGTAACCATGCTCCTTGAATCAAACTAGCATGGTACTTTGTTCATGTAGAAAAGACTCATCCGTACTGCAGTGTCTCTGTGCCCTAAGTAGCTCTACGAATGGAATACTCCATTTCAATGACTCAGGATGAGCACTGAGGGCATGTAATAAGCTATTGCCGGCAGTTTCCTTCCGGTGTAAGCTAGATACCATGATACCGTTCTGTACCATGATGAGGGTGTCGAGGAATTCTATTCTGTTTCTGCTCATACTCGATGTTAGCTGTATATTGTGTGTATTGTTGTTCAGTTTCTTGATGAACTCTCTAGCTTCTTTTTCATTGCCTTTCCATATAATGAAAAGGTCATTGATATACCTCATCCATACTTTGACTTTGTTAAAGTCAAAGTCAAGATCTTTATCTTTCCGAAGTTCCTCCTCCCACTTCCCTAGGAAAAGGTTCGCAAAACTCGGGGCGAAGCATGTCCCCATTGCGGTGCCCCGCACCTGTTTGTAAAGCTCACCGTTGAACAGAAAGATGTTATTAGTGAGGCATACCTTCATCATGTCAGCCAACATTGTTGTATGTTCAAGATAGCAGATGTTCCTTGCCTTTAAACAGTGTACACAGGCTTCTATACCCTGGCTGTGATCAATGATAGTATACAATGAATTCACATCCAGGGTAATCAGTATGAATTCATCATCCCATGTGATATCTGCAATTTTATTAAGGAAATCCTTAGTATCCCTAATATGTGATGGTAATTGGACAACATATTCTCTTAAGAAGAAATCTACATATTTCGACATGTTCTCATTGACATTACCCAATGATGAAACTATGGGTCTCCCTGGTGGTATCTCAGAATTTTTATGTATTTTTGGAAGTAAATACAAAATGGGTAGTTTCGGAAAATCTTTTTTGAGAAAGCAGTATTCCTGCCAAGTAATGAGCCCTTCTACCTGCCAATTAGATAGTTTTTCCCATGTAGTGGTTATACTACAGTTATAAACATTAATGGTACATTTGCAATAAAAGTTAGCATCATTCAATTGTTTTTGAGCTTCTTCTATGTACATTTGTTTGTCCCACAGAACAATATTGCCCCCTTTATCCGAAGGCCTTATCACAATATTGTTGTCTTGTGCCAATGAAAGGATAAAGGCTCTTTGTTGTTTGGACAAATTCAAGTTTACATTGTTTTGTGTACCTATCTTATGTTTGTATTTAATTAATTCCTTTGTAACCACTTCATGAAAAGTATCTATAGAGTCATGAGGGAGAGTAGGAAAAAAGATGGACTTAGGTTTGAAGGCTGTGCAAGCAGTTCTATTGGTGGTAACACAATTCTGATCTTCCAATGGTATATTACTCCCAGTATCTAGAGTGGAGTCCCCTAATGCACACATTGTTTCAAGTATATTAGCATCATCTACAATCAGATTAGGTTGGGACAAATTGTCCACATGCCAAGTGGAATTATCTGGGGGTCTATCGTTCATCAGAGTATGCCACTTCTTTAGTTTAAGTTTTCTTATGAACTTAAAAATATCCACTCTAGTATTGGCATACAACTATGCACAATGTAGAGGAGAAACAAATCCACAATATGAGCCAAACGTACATGTGCGTCTGACTTGAATATGCAGTTGGCTAACAAATATGAATTGCTCAGTCTTCGAACTGGAGAAAAGTTCTTTAAACTAGACAATATATGCCGTTCATAATCTGATAATCTTAGCATGACCCAGGATCGAACTTAATATCTCTAAATGAGGTGGTCTGTAATCTTCACAAAAGCCACTAACACTGACTCATTCTCTCAGTAGGAATTTGAATGACCTCGAATGCCCACTCCTGTTGCCTTGCTTTGGAGCTTTACATCACCACAAACCACGTCATGATCTCCTACGAAAGGATGATCATTCCCACGTTTTCCTCCCAGTAGAGAGGTGAATCAGGGCCCTCAGTGTTTCCAATGTGGGGAGTAGGGCCATATAGCCGGGAATTACCCCCAGAGAACAACCATGACTGAACCAATGGAAGTTGGGTATACCAGGGATCGATTGTTATGGGCTAGTGCCAGTTTTGGTAAATATCACTTGTGGATGTATATTAATCAGGTTCCTAAAAAAGTCTTGATAGACTCTGGGTGTTGACACTCAGTTATAAGTGTGGACGGGGTGGGACCAAGTCAGTGGTTGGATGGGAAGATGGTTGTTATTAAGTGTGTTCATGGAGACAGTAAACCTTATCCAGTAGCCATGGTGAAGATGGAATAGATTGGATATAAGGAGAAGATACGGGGGGCGCTAGGGGGCGCGCAGACAAGATGGCTGCTCACACGTAAGGCTCCCGCAGCCCAGTGCCAATATCCTCCAGTTATCCTGCCCGCGTTGTGAGACGGGACTGCAGCCGCCGCCTGCTGCCGAGTAACAAGCTCCGGCGGCTTTGGGGAAAGTTACGGAGCTCAGGGAGGCTCATTGCCGGAGATATCAGCCCATACAGCTGGCCCGGAGCGAAGGGTGAAACGCGCTGGAGGAAGAGGCCGGCTGGGCGAGGTACCCCAGGCCGCGGCTCGCCACGCGGCGACAAGGCCGCGCAGGACACGCATTGCACGGCAGGGGGACCGCATACTGCCGGTGACCTGGGAGAACGCTGAACCTCCTGCAGGACCAGCGATGCGGGAACTGCGGCGCTACTGAAGGTCTACTGCACGACGACTCCACGCGAAGGGAAGTGCGGAGGCGCGGGGCCCGCCAGTGTGGTCACCATCTGAGACGGGAGATGTGAGCTGCGGCCCGCGGCGCTACGGAGAGACGGGAGGTCTGTGACGGCCGCGGCGAGGAGCGGCGGGACGCTCTGACGGGGCTTAGATCCGCCCGGGGAGGCCTCGTCGACGGCCGGACAGCAGAGCCCAGGTGAGACGTGTGGGGCCAGCACCCAGTGCACGGATACATTGCAGGGCCACGGAGGGGAGGCCTGGAACACGGAGCGAGCCTTCTGTGCGCTGCGCCGAGGGGACGAACCTGGTGGAGCCCCGCAGAGTGAACTTGGAAGGCGGTGGATTGCCCTGGCCCCTGCGGAGGTTACACCTGACTCCTAGGCTCTATGTGTGTGACGATTTGGGGCCAAGCAGTAAGACGCTGTCCCTGAACTGGGCGGTCGTGGGGAGGCGGGGGGCCCCAGGCGCCTCAGGGTGGAGAAGAAGCCCGGACTCACTGACGGAGGGATCCCCCCTCTTCCAAAGCTCTGATCACCTGTGAAGGAGCCCTGACCTTCTTCCGCCTGGCACCCGCAGGAAGCAACTGATGGCCCACGGCAGGGGCTGGTAGCGACTGCGCGAAGGGAGCTCTGTGCTGGGAAGCGACCCTATCTGAGGGTAAAGGACCAGCAGACCGCGACACGACTGCGACCAGAGGGCTACTGGACACACCTCGACGGTGCTGCTGAATGGGTGAGGCTGCGCGGATTGGCGTCTCCTGAGTGATCTGTGCTGGCGGCTGCGGCGGTGCATCGTCGGACCCAGCTGATAGACGGTGAGCGCAGGGAGGCTGGGGAGAGGCACCTAGAGGGCGACATTGCTACGTGGTGAGTCCGGCACGGGGAGATCTCGGAGGCCTAGAGCATCAGGGGGCATTAGCCAGAGGAAGTCAGACTCGTACGGACAACAAATACGGCTGGGGGCGCCCTGCGGCCCCCTCTACGGCGCTGGTTGAGATAGGGGAAGTTTGGCTTCCTGTGTCCTTGGCGTGAGGGTGCCCAAGTCTGAATCTGCCTGACGCACGCCCGGGGAGAACGCGAATGCCGTCAGCGCAACAGTTGGCCATGGGGCGCTTACGGAACAAGCAACACGAGGACCGTCCGAGGATCGGGGGCTCTGGACCGCCGCTGGGACATTCGGATGGAGGTGCAGAGCAGCCAGCGTCGACTTTGGAAACCAAGATGGACGCCATGCTGGCGGCAGTGGACCGGCTAAGTACCACCCTGGAGCAGACCAGAACCTCCCTGGAATCCCGCATCGACAAAGTAGCGCTGGACTTCACTCTACTCCATGCTGACCACCGCAAATTGGTGGACACTGTTGCTCATCAGTGCCAAACGCTGCAGGAAGTTCAACCAGTGGTGCGCAGCCACACCACTACGCTGCAAGACCTGATCGACCGAGCTAACACACTGGAGGACCGCGCTGAGGATGCGGAAGGCCGCTCTCAGCGCCAGAACATCCGCGTGGTGGGACTGCCGGAAGACGTGGAAGGACGGCATCCCGAACAGTTCGTTGAAGGGTGGCTACAGGACATTCTCCATGCAGGGGTGCTCTCTCCCCAGTTTGTTGTGGAACGGGCGCACAGAGTTCCGGCGCGGCGACCTATCCCCGGGGCCCGGCCGCGTCCCTTTCTATTCTGACTCCTCAACTACCGCGACAGGGATGTGATACTCCGTGAAACAAGGAAGCTGGGCACCCTTACGGTAGGGGGCGGCCAGGTGATGCTGTTCCCGGACTATACGGCGACGGTCCAGAAACGGTGGAGCAACTATCTAGCGGTGAAGCGACGGCTACGCGAATTACAGTTCCCGTAATCCCTACTGTTCCCGTCGCGCCTCCGAGTAGTCACGAAGGAGGGGACACGGTTCTTTGACGCCCCGTCTGATGTCTGGGACTGGCTGGAGGAAGTGGGGTTGCACAGCGGTCAGAGGCCCCCTGCTTCGAGCATGGGCAGACAACAAGAGGGACGTTCACGGCGGCGACGACGGGGGGAGGCCCGTAGGGAAAGGAGGCCGGGCCCTGTCGTGGCACCCAGCTTGGAGAAGATGCGCCTGGAGCGCCAGGAAGCCCTTGAGGCGGTGGCAACTTTGGGATCTGTGAGCAGTCAAGGAGACACGGCGGCTTGCGACTTTAGCGACCCAGAGACTAGCAGATCTTCCTCTCCAGTTGCTGTGCTTTCCGATGACCAAATGCTACCAGTGGTGATGCCTCAAACTGCTGACATTATTGTGTGATCACTGACATGCTGGGGCAATGCAGTATACAGGTGACAGGGGTGGAGAGAATGAAGCCGGGTGCGGGGGGGGGGGTGGCGAATCCTGCTATCACCGGGTGGATGTGAAGTGGCTCACTGTGCAGATCTGTGCGGACATGTTGGGGTGCCTTTGCCGGGTGGGGCTGGAATTGACGGGGATTTCCCCTCCCGGGGAGGGGAAGGAAAGGAGCATGTATGCTATGTCCAATAGGTGGCGGGCGGCGGAGGCAGGCAAAATAGATCTGTGCGCGACTGCTTAACACTATTAGCAGCGCAGACGGCACGGGAGGTGAAGGCGGGGGTAATGCAGGGTCCTAGTAACTCGCGCCCAGCACACTTACCTTTAGCGCCCACTAGCTACCGCCTGGCGTAGTTTCCCATAGTCACTTGGGTTGTAAGTTTGGACGATTGCCCGTTTTGGGGTTTGCCCTGACAGTTCTCCAGGTTTTGACTTTAGTTGGGTGTGCCCAGCAGCACACCACAGTTTTCTTATTCCTTATGTTACTGCAGCAGGCCGACATGACATCCGTAACTGAAGTCCTTCCCCTCGGCCAACCCGACCCTGGCCTCGAGTCCTCCACGGTCTCTGTCTGTCTTTGATGGCTGACACTGCGGTGGTTACATGGAACATACGGGGTATGCACTCGCCGGCCCGTCGTTACTCTGTTTTAGCATACTTACAGCGACATAAGGCAGCCGTTGCCCTTCTTCAAGAGACCCATATGACGCGGCCAGAATTAGATAAGCTGCGAACCCGCTAGAGGGGGCAACTCTTTGGGACCACATACTCTGTGCACGCCCGTGGCACATTGATCTGGGTAAGGGCGGGCACGCCATTTACATGTATAGACACCGTGGTTGATCCTGCTGGGCGGTACACCTTGGTCCGTGGGAAACTTAACGGACAACATATGTTAGTGGGCTCCATTTATGCTCCAAATGTTGATCAACCGTCGTTTTTGGACCAGCTGTCTGTGGTATTAGCACCATATGCGAGCCTCCCCTGGCTGCTAGGTGGGGATTTTAATGCAGTTCTCGACACGCAACTAGATAGGCCCTACCCGTCCCTCTGTAGCACGCCGGCCATTTCGAATGCGAAAAGCCTCACGGATTGGTTGTCGCGTTGGGCCTTACGTGACGTATGGCGCAACTTGTATCCCAGCGACCGCATTTATTCGTACTACTCTGCAGTACATGACCTTCACGTCCGCCTCGACCGGGTGGTGGGCTCTCACTCCTTGATTCCCCTGATAGGTCAGGCAGAATACTTGGGCCGAACCCACTCGGACCATAACCCTCTGAGGCTAAGCTTGTGTTGGGGCCCCGGAAGACCTCCCGTTCCAACCTGGCGGCTGCAACCGGCAGCTCTGGAGGATGCTGAATTCCGCGCCTCACTGGGCACGGCAGTAGAGCAGTACTTTGACCTGAACGAGGGTACGACGGGCAGTGAGCTGACGGAATGGGAAGCGCACATACGGGGACACTGTCTAGGGATGACGTGGAACATCCGCCGGCAATTGCCATTGTCACTCACTGCATTGGAGTCCCGACACCTGTCGTGCGAATGCCTCAGTGAAGGAGGAGGACGGGACTCGATTCGGCTGGTGCGTCTTCGGATGCGACATGCGGCGTTACTTGAACGATTGAAGTGCCACAACTACGCGGCTCACTTGGCTCGGGTCCACGCTCAATCCGATAGGACAGGGCGGTTACTGGCCTGGTTGCTCAGGCAGGAGACGGTACATGCCCCGATAGAATCAATTTGTGGGACGGACGGGACGCTGGTACACACGCAGTGGGAGATCCACCAAATCCTGACCGCACATTATGCAGCTCTATACACTTCATCGGGGCGTCGACAAACGCAGGATGTGGATCAGTTTCTGGAGGCTGCCCAATTGCCCTCAGCTCCGGCTGGGCACCAGGAGTCACTAGAGGCTCCCCTCACAGTTGAGGAGATAGGAGATGCGGTGGCCTCGTTGGCCTCTGGAAAGGCGCCCGGGCCGGACGAACTCCCGGCGGAATATTACAAGGCTTATCGGGAATCACTGGTGCCCAAACTACATGCGCTGTACCTTGCGGCCCTCGAGGAGGCTACTTTGCCAACATCCATGAGGGAGGCCTATTTGATCTCCCTACCCAAGCCCGGGCGCGATCCTACCAACCTGGGGTCTTATCGCCCCCTTGCCCTCCTAAACGCGGACTACAAAATTTTGGCTAAGGTGTTAGCGGAGCGCCTGGCCCCAACGGTCCCGGCGTTGGTTCATTGGGATCAAAACGGCTTTGTGCCAAAGCGCAGCACCTCCCTTAACTTGCGACGGTTCTTTCGGGTGGCCGCTGATGGAGCGCAACAATGGCCCAGGGCGGGTTGCTTGGTCTTAGATCTTGAGAAGGCCTTTGACTGCCTTGAGTGGGGGTACCTGGTGGCAACGCTGTCACATTCCGGCTTGGGCTTGGGTTTCCTCAAGATGGCGGCGCTCCTCTATAAGAACCCTGTGGTTAGGGTGAGAACTGGTCCCTACATCTCTGACGCCATTCCGATCGGTCGTGGCACAAGGCAGGGATGCCCTCTTTCGCCCCTCCTTTTCGCGCTTGCAATAGAGCCTCTTGCTGCTACGCTGCGCAGAGTATTGACAGACGGCATCCCCCTGGGTGATGCGACCCACCAGGTCTCATTATATGCGGATGACCTCCTGGTGTTCATCAGGGATGTGGCGCACGTTCCAGGGGAGCTGGAGCGCGTCCTGTCCGATTTTGCCGCACTATCCGGGCTACGGGTGAACGCCGCTAAGTCGTGTCTCTATGCGTTCCGAATTGAGACTAGGGACCCGCAATACCATCTTGGGGGTGTGCGAGTCAAATGGCAGCCGGACACCTTCCGTTACATGGGTATCCAAATATATCGGCAACCGGCTGATTTGATGGAGGGCAACCTGGGTAAAGCGGTGGCAGCAATCAGAGCCCAGATGCGGTTTTGGGGCACCCTCCCTCTTACGATCATGGGGCGGATTGCCTTAACCAAAATGGTGATTCTACCCAGGCTCCTATACTATTTTGCCAATCTGCCCATCTACATCCCGGCATCGTTCTTTGCAAACTTGGGAGCGATCGCTCCGTGACTTTGTGTGGGGTAACGCACGCCATAGAGTCGCGTTACCCAAGCTCTATCTCCCCTCGGGACAGGGGGGACTTGCGATGCCGTGCTTTGCACATTATTATCTAGCGGCGCAGCTGCAGTGGGTGGCCAGATGGCTGGCGGACAGAGAGCGAGATGATACGGCAACTGTGGGACCCCCCCATTTCCTTGGCTGATGTCACCGCGCTGTTCCACCCGATCGCAAAGGTGTCCAAACCGGTGCCCCTTCTCGTCAAGGTGGCCTACAAATGTCATCGCCGCGCTCTTTATCTGACTCGGAATTGTATTCCATACGCTCCGGCCATACCGATGGAGGGCTCGCCTATTGGGCGGAGAGTGCTGCGTTCAGCTGGGCTTGTGGACTGGCACACGGCGGATGTCTACACGCTGGGGGACCTTTATCGAGATGGTGTTCTTCTCTCATTCGCCGCATTGGCGGAGGAGACGGGGTTGCCGCCCGGCCAATTTCTTTGTCACCGCTTGCTGATAGCGACATTGACGAGTCGGTGGGGCGATGTTAGAGAGGAGCCGGAGCAACACCTCACTATGCAATACCTCCATGTTATGGGGCGAGGGCGGCATATGATCAGATGGTTCGCGGCATCTCTGCGTACGCACGCGGCGACCGATCTGACCCTGTTGCGCTGTAAATGGGAGGCGGACTTGTCTCGACCCTGGCCGACAAGGAATGGGGCAGGGCGCTGCAGGGTCCAACGAGGATCCCAAGGAACATGCGATTCCGCCAAATCCAATACTTTATTCTGCATAGGGCATATCTCACACCCGACTGTATCAACCGGTATTTCCGTCGCAAGGACGCGGGCTGTCCTCGTTACGGGGAACTGGATGCCGGGCTGGTCCATATGTTGTGGAGCTGCCCTGCACTGAATTCATACTGGAGGGCAGTTCACAGAGCGTTGGGTACATGTACGAGTCGGCAGGTCCCATTCGAGTGGTCAGTCTGCTTGTTACATCTTTTTCACAGAACCCCATCTATGAAGGTCACATTGAGGTTTCTCGACTTGGGACTGGTGGTGGCGAAGCGGTTACTGACTAAGCGCTGGAAGGTGGCAGACCCCCCCGTGGCGGAGTTCGCTGCTGGTGTGGGCAAGGGCAGAGAGCGCGGCCCTCTTGAGGGAGGAAACGCTAGGCCTCAGACGTACGCCAATAGCGGCCCAATGGGACTCACTCTTACAGGGCCTGACGCGATTGGACGAGGACACCCTGGGGCGTGGCGGGGAACGAGATGGGGGTGCCCTTACAGAGGGGGAGGGGAGGTAGCTGGCCCGCGGAATGGGCTCGAAGTACGGTGCTCAGGGCTTAATTGGCTGGGCGAGGTTTAGGGTATTGGAGATGACATTGAACGGGCGGCCTGAACGGAGGGGTGCGGGGAGGGCAAGGGGGAGGGAGGGGGGGGAGGAACAGAGGACAGTATGCGGGAATGCTAACGTAACGCCGGAATTTGCTGCAGTTGTTTTTGTTTTGCTGGGGCACTTGTTGTTCTGCCTTGTTCCCTTATGGTTAATGAACTCAAGGTGGGCCCAGGATGGGGATGATCGGGTGGAATAATAGCGGTTCACTTGGGTGAAACCACCAAAGACGTGTTCGTGAAGGGGGTGTTATGATAATGGTCTCGGCCCAGAGGCCCGTAGCCTTATTCCCTTCTGGTCAGTGGCCGTGGAACCCGATCCCAATCATTATTGCGCCCATGACAAGAGATGTATCATTGGAGTTACTGCAACTGTTAGTTAATCAGATCCTAATTTGTACCATGTCAATTGTTTACAACTAAAATGCCAATAAACAGATTTCATAATAATAAGGAGAAGATATGGGTGGGCTGTTTCCCAGAATTGGTGATATTGGGAACTGATAGAGGATGTACCCTCTTATTGAACAACTAACGGAAGAAAGGAAAGTGGTACAGTGGTTACAGGAAGCTTCATGTGTAACTGAGGAGTTGATGCCTGGTAAGTATAAGCAGAGTCTATCCCGTAGAGAGAAATGTTTGCATAACAGATTGTTTGTTTTGAACGGATTAGCTAATGTTCCGTATACTTCCTCTTCCACACCTGGAAAGGAGCCTGAGTCACGCAGCTTTAGGGTAGCCCAAAAAGATGACCCCAATTTAGAGCAAGTCTGGATTCATGCTACTTAAGATGAGGAAGGGCAGGTAGGACCCTATTTCTCTGTCTCAAAAGGGTTGTTATATCGAAGAATCCAGAAGCCCCACGAATCACAGTTGTTAATCCCCTTACCATACAGGGAGAAGGTACTATATTTGGCTCATGAACAGGCAGGTGGAGGGCATTGTGGAAGGGAGAAAACTGAAGAACGCTTGTTGCAGAGATTTTATTGGCCTGGGTTTTTTTCTGATATTAGAAAGTTTTGTGCGGCATGTGAGAGATGTCAACTTGTGAATCCATTCCATGTACCTAGGGTTCCTTTACAACCCTTACTCATTGTTGAGATCCCTTTTTCCAGGGTTGGTATGGACTTGATAGGGCCTTTGGTGAGATCTGCGCAGGGTTATCAGTACATATTGTATTGGTTGATTATGCGACACGTTACCCTGAGGCCATACCATTGACTAGCATGACCGGTGTAGTGGCTCAAGTAATGATTGGATTTTTTTTGTGGGTTTGGTTTTCCCAAAGAACTTTTGACTGATCAGGGGGCCCCTTTTATGTCACGGTTGATGTCCCAGATTTGTACCATTTTAGGGATAAAACAAATATGGACCTCTGTCTATCACCCCCACACTGACGGATTGGTGGAACGATCTAATCATACTATCAAAACCCTGCTGAAGAAAGTGATATCGGAGACAGGCAGGGACTGGGATAGACAACTCCTGTTGGTTTTGTTTACTGTTCGTAATCAAGTATAGTCCTCTACCGGTTTTAGACCTTTTGAGTTGGTGTTTGGTAGAAGACCCAGAACCCTGTTGGATACGGCAACAGTACAGTGGGAAGAGTAAAAGAATGAAGGTCTAGAACTATTAGAATATGCTGCCACTTTGAGAGAGAAGGTAGATCGCCGAGGGAAAACAGAAGAATGCTTATGATCGAGGTACCAAACTCGGAGGACTGGAGATAGGGGAAAAGGTGTTGTTACTTCTCCCATCTTCTGACAAGAAAACTGTTGGCTAAATGGCAGGGTCTTTATACTTTATTAGCTAAAGTTACACCTGTTACCTATAGAGTGGCAGTCCCTCATAAGGAACGGTTGGGACAGATATATCATATCAATCTATTCAAAAAGTAGGTAGAAAACCCCAAAACTGAAGGCATTGGTAGTGAGGTTTGTTTGGTGACTGATTCCCAACGCCTTGAAATCACTTTGTTTGGTGAGGCTACAGTGGAGGGTGAAGGGATAGTTCCCCCTGGGTTCAAATATTTCTCCCTTACAGAGGGAGAATCTTCAGGCATTGGTAGGGAAATATGGTGATGTTTTTTCCTCACGTCCCGGGCGAACGCAGTGGATACAACATTAGTTTGCAACCAAAGATGCAAAACCTGTTCACCTTCGTCCTTATAGGATACCTAAGGCTAGAAGACAGGCAGTTGAGAAGGAAGTGGTTAAGATGTTACAAGAAGGGATAATTGAACCTTCTTGCAGTGCATGGTGTTCTCCGGTGGTTCTGGTACTCAAACCCAATGGGTCTATTAGTTTCTGTATTGATTTCAGACACCTAAGTGAGAAGTCTTTGTTTGACACTTACCCAATGCCCAGAGTGGACGAAATGATTGAGAACATAGGTGCTGCACGATATATGACCACTTTAGACCTTACAAAAGGATATTGGCAGATCCCATTAGCCCCTGCGGCACGTGAGAAAACGGCCTTCACCACTCCCTCTAGTTTATACCAGTTTAGGGGTTTGCCTTTTGGTCTCCATGGGGCTCTCTCAACATTTCAACTGTTGATGGATTTGGTTCTCAGAAATAATCACGGGTATGCGGCTGTATATCTTGATGACATAGTGGTATTTAGCCAAACATGGAAACAGCATGTTCAACATCTGATGGCCGTTTTAGACAGCCTGTGGTCTGCTTGTTTTACTGCTAATCCTTGTAAATGTATCCTGGGCATGAGTTCCATACGTTATCTGGGGTATCATATTCAGGAGGGTGGGATTCGCCCACAAGTTGATAAAATACAAGCTATTAAGGAACTGTCACGAACCACTACCAAGAAGGGAATTGGAGCATTCCTGGGTTTGGTTGGATATTACCGGCGCTTTGTTCCCCATTTTGTTGAAATTGCAACTCCCTTGACAGACTTGTTGACCAAAAACTCGCCGGCTCGGATAAAGGAGTAGGTAAATCAAAATTTGTATACCTTCTCTATTTTGCATGAAAATACTAATTACGTAATCATTCTAATTACTAACCTGTATTAATTGTTTGGAGTGTTATTACTAATCAATTTTACACCTTGATAAACACAAGATACATGTGGGATTAAATGCTGATTGCACGGCTAATAACTCTATTTATTAACGGTGGTACGCATATTAACCGTAGGATGTGTTGAAATAGAATTGCATGATTTATGTTGCTTTTGTAATGGTTTGTGCTCCTGGTATTGCGGAATGGTGAGTATTATCGCTTTAAATATTGCTATAAGCTAGGAAAATACTAATATATATATTGGGATTAGTGTGGGTTTAAACATTAGAATATTCATTTCTGTGTATTAATTACTTTTTATGTTTGTTTCGCTTAAGTTGGCATTCAGGCCTACTAGGCCGCAATATTCAAAATGGAGTTCGGAAATGGCCACCGTCGTGTGAGCGCAATGTCTACTGCGCAGACTCGGATGGCTCTGAAGATATCCAGGCGACCTCCAAGCCGGACTACTTGTTCCTCGTCAAGGATAGGAACGTGGAGGATTGCCAGAACTCAGCTAGTGTGAATGACAGAAAAGACAATGGGGACCTGTATCCAGAGGTCTACATGTTGATACTTTGGAACTTTTCACATGAGAACTGTACAAACTAAAAGATGACATATTCAATTCCCTGAGAACCAAGAAAACCTGGGAACCGAGTTCAATATTTCAAAATTTAAGGATTTAGCCAATCAGGTTACTGCTGCTTTTAACTTGTTACATATTGAGTCTAGACGTAGGGGGAAAGGGGTATAAAAGGAGATGTTTAGTAGAAGTGTAGAAGTGTGTTCCGAATTTCCGTGGTGACTGCCACAGAGGAGGATCGATTTACTAGCACGATTACCTGGTCTTTTGGATATCGTTGGGACTGTATCGTGCTGAGCGAAATAACTTTTCCTGAACTTTGGGTCTTAACCTGCATTTGACTGAACGATTTTACCAGAAGGGATTATTGATTCGTGTAGGGCTGATGGGTTTTCGGGAAATGGTCACCGGTTTCGAGATTTAGGTAAATATAATTTTTATACAGATTTGTGCCAAATTATTCATTGAAACTGATCAGATTAAATACTGACTATGCCAATGCAAGAGAATTAATTAGATAAACTAACATTGATTAACAAGAATGAGTTTGTGATTCTTTTAATGAGGTAATGATTAATCAAAGGTTCTGAAGCTTTAATGTGTTTTAGCTGGTTCTAGATCACCATCAACCAGTCCAACTAATTGGTCCATCGATCAAGTGGTGGAGTGCCTTGATGATTAAAGTTAGGATTCTATAGGTGCGGATGTATAGAATTTATATAATATAAATATTTCCTTCCCATAGGTAATAAGGTACCCCCCCCCACATGTCCAGCGCCTCTTTCCCTCCTGTGCACAGATTCGAGTGAGACGTATGAGTGTTGGTGTTATGGACCCCACCAATGAATGCGTGTATGAATGAGTTGGCGTGATGACGGGTCTGTGACACAGGGAGGATATGTAAATTTGCCCTTTTCCGCTGGAGCAGTTTTATGGTAGCAGATTGATGGTTTTATTGTATTGGTTTGATGATTATTGATTATTGATTGGATTGATTGTTGATTTATGTTCTAACATTCTATGTTGAGTCGCGTTGCGTTTTATGTTGTTTTTGAAGACTTCCGGGATGTAGGAAGTTGGATGCCCAGTAGGTACACGGGGAGAATGTGTGGCAAGTGAAGTCGCACGGTGTATTGTCTTGTTGTCCTGTAGGTACACGGGGAGAATGTGTGGCAAGTGAAGTCGCACAACGCATTGTCTGGTTTCGACTTGGTAACATCGTCATGTGTTATCGTTAGGGACATTTCTGTGTGAGTGTGCGTGAGTGCAATAGCAACAGGTTCTCTCGTGAAACTCTGGCCTTAATTCTCAGGAGCAGTATAGTCTCCACATGTGTTTTATCCCCAGAGAAACGGTTAGCCTTTTTTGCTTGTTAGAAGGGTAAGGTAGAGGGAAGTGCTACTTTATCGGCTAAACTGGATAATTCTGTGGTTAGGTAGAGGTAAGCGCTGCCTACGGGAAATACAGAATTCTTGTGTAAATGAGCAAAACTATCTCTTTGGTTTAGCGAAACAGGCAATGGTGGTGTTTTTATGTCGTTACTAACAGTTGTTTGATTGAAGAGAACGTAAGGGAAGTTTGCCGATAGATTTTGTAAAGGAGCGGTCATCAGAAGCAGGAGTAGCGAGACAAGCTGACGTCAGAAAGACCGCGCTGGAATTGGCCAGCCAAGAAGAGACTAAGCTTTCATAGATTGGTGCGTTGGTGTGAGCCGCGCTAGGATTGGGGAATTGCCAGTGTGACGTCGACGCTCAGGATTGGTGCGTTTGTGTGAGTCGCGCTGGGATTGAAGAATTTCAGAGTGACGTAGACGCTCCGGATTGGTGCGTTAGTGTGAGTCGCGCTGGGATTGGACAACAAAACGAGCAGTTATAGAAGAGCGATTCAGGAAATCTAGCGATTCAGGACTAAAGCATATGAAAAATGATGTATTACGATCCACCAGAGAAGGAGAAAGGGTCATGGTTTGGGAAAATCAAGAACTTATTTAAAAAGGATAAGCCAATTGTGACTAGGGAAGGACAGCTACTTCCTCCAACGAAATCGCCCGCATCCTTTATGGTAGCGAAATATGGGTACCATACATGTATTTGGCTAGATAATTGGGCAAAGTATACAAAAGAAGATGGAGTTTTAGCATTTCCAGAAAGCGGTTTGTTCAGTTTAGCTGTATTAAGAAACTTAAGAGAAAGGATGATGAGGTTAGAAACGAGACCTAGACCTACTCAATTTGAAGCCTTAACGGAATGGTAAGACGAGATGTATGAACGAGAACGGCAGCGGAGTGGCGGAAGGTATAATTACATGTTTGGTAGACCGTGTGGACAGGAAAGTCATGATGACTGAATGAGGAGATGGTGGAGTGCAAACATGACTCTTTACTCACATGCACCTAAGCAGCAGTAGGCTAGAATTACATGCACATCCACAACTTAACAATTTCTTTGAAAAGGGACCCTATAGTGCTCTCAAATCCGATACCCCCTCTGCTTTTAGGAGGAACAATTGACCCGTCGAGAAACCCAAAGGTATTCAACTAAGGTCACACCATTAACCACAAAACGGTCGAGGCATATATAGGTATCCGTTACACATGCAATTACAGAGTCAGAGTAAATATAAATTCAAAAAGTCCACAAATAGATCCAGGATGTAATTCGGTTTTCATTATTTATTTTTCTTTCTTGTAATTTCCAAATGACATTACATAGACATAACAGCCGACACGTGTTTCGTCCATCCGGACTTTTTCAAGGCTGTGAACAAATAGATACAAACATACCAATTACAAAACACATACATATATATTATTTTAATGATTAAAACTGAAAAAACAGCATTAAAATCTCATTTTAAAAAGACTGATCAACATGGACTTATATTATATCAATTCATCCAGTCTTGACACTCGATTATCATAAGGGGCTAGTGTCATCCTATTCGTCTAAAAAGGTTAGAAAACTGATGCCGGGATTTGGCATGAAAAGTGTAGAGCCACCACCAAATGAAACATCTTGGTCTTATTGGGGTTCAAGTCTAGCGCATATTTACATAGGGCCACCAAGTGTTCACATGGTCAACACCCACAACTGACCTTCTTGAAACAAATGTTTCCTCATGTATAAGGTTGATATGAAGTATCGTCCCTCCTGTTTTTACTGGTGGATTCGTATTATTAGATACATCCGAAAACCATCTAAAATGGATATTGTTCCTATGACCTGTACAATTCTTCCATTCGTTGTTGATTGTTTAACGGCCAGAAAATCACCGTTTGCAGCAGGTAATGATACACCTGTGTATTCAAAGATCCATAGTAAAAGACAAAAATATATATACATTTCCTCCCTCTCTAATTGATGGCCATATTCAAGGTTAAAAACAACATTAATGGTGCAGTCATTAAATAGTTACAATCGTGAGGTCACTAGAAGGACCAACCGCCCATTTTTCATTTAATCCTTATGTTGGTATTTCAGTGGTTGTAGGCAACGAGTTAATGTCAATGCAAAATGTCTAGTCATACAGAATCACGTCTTGGTACCCACCATAGCAAAAGATTACTGTTAGCCCCGAGACTATTTTGACATAAGTCTTGTGGATCCTTACATGAGTCCACAAGGACCCCTAAAACGAACAAACATTATATTGACATTTTTGTTTCTAGGGCATGCCTCAAATTTCACGATTATCCTAAATATTAATTTGTCTCTCCCTTAAGAATGCTGATTCCTAAGGTGACAGGGTTGTTGGCCTGGTCCTTCTATCTTGCAACAATTTATATACAAGTTTGTAGTGTGGCATCTCCCAAGTTCTGATAAACCTTTGGTGTTTACATACTTTAAACCGCCCATACAGAAGGAATCAAAATATTTGGTTACACGCTGTTTTGTCTCCCTAAACATTGCGATATTTTTACCAGATGAAAAACGTGTAACATTGACCTACAATTGTCGGTCCTCATTTTCAAACCCCTCTTACATAAAATCCCAGTTTTCCCAAGTAATCTGTTTCTTCAATATGCTGGATAAGAACAACAACCAATCCCCAGCCTCGGATAATAGTCCAAAATAGACCGGCCCCTATTCGCGTCACCCTCATAAGCTAATCTTCGCCCTACTTCGTAATATATATTAGCCTCCGTTACTACAGATACAGCAGTATCATCATACCTGACAGCTGAGTCGATAACCGCATCCGCACTTTCTCACGTTCGTACCGATACCTGGCCTGGAGTCTGTTACACTGTTTTTATCGGGACAGGAACCGGCGTGGTAACGTGATACAACATGGAAAGCGAAAGCGGACGGAAATGTATACACCTAATGTTAAACATCGCGCCATCTTAGAAAGGTTACACACTATATGAATATACAAAGTGTGACCTAAATATTCTTTTTTCTTACGACTCATTTGAGATTTAGTTTGTACTATTCCGTCATTTGCCACGTGTATTTATTTGGTGTGTAATACACAATGCGCACTCAACAGGGACAACACCAGTCTAATTTTAACCGATAATTAAAGAACAGCAAAATAATAATATTCTCCCATCCCAAGGAAGAAATAACCATAGGGCTTTTAATGGAAATCTACTCGTTCCATAACTTGTGTTTGAACAATATACACGAGCAAGAGTGATGTTTTGCGGACATGTTGAAAAATAAATTTCTAAAAGAAAGTGTGCCTATGCTACTAAAAATGGTTAGAATTATTATTAAAATGACCATAAATACCTAATATTCATTGCGTGAAGGAGGAGGATCGGTTAGCAATGGGGAACATACAGTCATTAACACTTGTCCAAATGTTAATACCATATATCAAGCGGAAAAAGCCTTGCCCTTTTAAATGTTGGTTCGCTTGGCTATAGAAAGGTATATAATTCCTTATCGATGTTTAATCCCAACTCAGTGGCTCTGAGTCTGATTAGCCATTTGCTTTCCAGCTGTCTCAATAGCAGTGTATGGTTACCACCTCGTTTTGACATTTTTAGACTTTCGACGCCATGAAACTGAATATTAATTTTACCCTCCAGTGTGTGCATCTGATTGTAATGTACCGCCAGCGGATAGTCCCAGTTTTTATTTCTGATTGCTCGGACATGTTCCTGAATGCGTTCCTTCAAGGGGCGTATGGTGCTGCCTATATATATTTTACCGCAGCAGCATTCAATACAATACACAACATACTTAGAGTTACAAGTCATGAAATCCCGAATTCTGTATGTTTTTAAGGTGTTGTATTCAAAGGATACCAATTTATTTTTGGCTAAGTGGCAAATGCTACATTGTCCACATCTATGGAAACCGTTGGGCGGTGCTGGCAACCAAGTGGTGGTAGTTATTGGTTTAAGGTAGCTGTGGCAAAGAGTTTGTTTTAATGTCTTTCCCCTGCTGTGGATGATGGTAGCTTTTTTGGAGATAGTCTCTTTAATAGTACTGTCCATCTTAAGGATGTGCCAGTGCTTGTTGAGGATGCGATAAAAATCTGGTGTAACCGCACTATAGGGGACTACCAATGATGGTCCTCTGCCCCTTTTTTCCTTTTTCTTTTTTTGTTGTCCTTGTTGGGTGTTAACTAGTAGGTTAGATCTTTTAACCTTCGCTAGTTTATCCTTGGCTGCGGTCAGGACCTGGTTAGAATAACCCCGGTCTTTAAACCTCCTTTCCAATTTGTCAAGTTCCTCCAAGAAAATATTGTCCATGCTACAATTTCTTCTTGTTCTGATCATCTCCCCATAGGGGATTGATTTTATCTGTGCTGGTGGGTGTGCGCTGGTCGCGTGCAGCACAGAATTGCAAGCTGTCTCTTTTCGGAAAATCTTAGATCTGATTTTTTGTCCTGTTACATATAGTGTAGTATCCAAAAAGTTAATACTATTAGTATCATAATGATGTGTAAACCGTATATTAAAAGAATTGTCATTTAAATATGTAATGAAATCTAGTAAACATGTTTCAGTTCCAGACCAGAATAATAGAACATCGTCTATATATCTGGTCCAAAGGATGATGTTGTCACTATACTTATTAGGGCATTCCCTCCAAACATGTATGAGTTCATAATGACCAATATATAGATTTGCAAAAGAGGGTGAAAATTTTGCACCCATTGCCACGCCCATTTTTTGTCTGTACCACTTAGTCTCATGTAGAAAAAAATTGTTATCTAGAACCAAGGATATTAGCTCCATAAGCATGTTGTTATGTTCATATAGAGTGGCAGCTCTTGTATCTAAAAAATACTGAATTGCTTCTAGGCCCTTACCTCTAGGTATACATGTATACAAAGAGCTGACATCCAAGGTGACCAAAAAATGACCATTTGTCCAATCAAAGTCCTCCATTTTACATAGCAAGTCCTTCGTGTCCTTGAGGAAAGCCGGTAGGTTTTGTACCAGAGGCTGCAGAAAAATGTCGATAAATTCCGACAGCTTTTCCGTAGGAGACCCAATACCAGCTATGATTGGTCTTCCTGGGGGAAAATTTCCCCCTTTGTGTACCTTAGGTAGTATGTATAGACAGGCTGCAGTGGGTGTGGGATTAAACAAGTATTTTTGTTCTATGTCCGACAGTTGTCCCTCACTGTTCCAAAAGTGTAGTTTACTTTCAATCAAGTTGGTTACCATGCTCATTGGATTAGAGACGACCTCCTCATAAGATATGTGATCCAGCAGTTGTCTATCAATCTCTGCAATGTAATCACATCTGTTCATAAGGACTATATTTCCGCCCTTATCAGCTTCCTTAATCACTAAATTGGGGTTTTGTGCGATTCCATTTAGAGTCTCCCTCTCTTCTTTACTTATATTATGTTTTACATTTTATTAATTTTTTCTGATAGTCATCTTCTAGTTTGTATAGTTCATGTGTGACTTTTTCAGAAAAGATATCGATTACATTGTCTGGTGATAGGTGTGGTGTGAAACGTGATCTTTGTTTAAGTCCACTATTAACCTCAGAATGACGACAAGATCTGCGTCCAGAACAGTACAGAAATAAATGTTATACAGGATGATGGCAGCAACAATGTTAATGTGATTAATCTTTCTGATCATGTGTTAAATGACAATGAAATAAAAATCTTGAGCAGAGGTTTGGGTTTTTGTCCTGCTTCCTTACCTGATTTTACTAAATATCATATTGGCTTATACAGATTTGTTAGGAATTTGAAACTTAAAAAGTTTTTCGCAAACAAAAATGAGAATGTGGTAGAACAACATCACGTTAACACACCATGTGAAATAACGGTGGGGGATGCAAAAACCATACAACTACTCCTTTCTTTAGAACAAATGGAGACACCTGACTCTACTATTAGGGAAATATTAGTAGATCTGGAGTTGAACACACAACCTGAGGTTAATAGTGGACTTAAACAAAGATCACGTTTCACACCACACCTATCACCAGACAATGTAATCGATATCTTTTCTGAAAAAGTCACACATGAACTATACAAACTAGAAGATGACTATCAGATAAAATTAAAAAATTTAAAACATAATATAAGTAAGAAGAGAGGGAGGCTCTAAATGGAATCGCACAAAACCCCAATTTAGTGATTAAGGAAGCTGATAAGGGCGGAAATATAGTCCTTATGAACAGATGTGATTACATTGCAGAGATTGATAGACAACTGCTGGATCACATATCTTATGAGGAGGTTGTCTCTAATCCAATGAGAATGGTAACCAACTTGATTGAAAGTAAACTACACTTTTGGAACAGTGAGGGACAACTGTCGGACATAGAACAAAAATACTTGTTTAATCCCACACCCACTGCGGCCTGTCTATACATACTACCTAAGGTACACAAAGGGGGACATTTTCCCCCAGGAAGACCAATCATAGCTGGTATTGGGTCTCCTACGGAAAAGCTGTCGGAATTTATCGACATTTTTCTGCAGCCTCTGGTACAAAACCTACCGGCTTTCCTCAAGGACACGAAGGACTTGCTATGTAAAATGGAGGACTTTGATTGGACAAATGGTCATTTTTTGGTCACCTTGGATGTCAGCTCTGTGTATACATGTATACCTAGAGGTAAGGGCCTAGAAGCAATTCAGTATTTATTAGATACAAGAGCTGCCACTCTATATGAACATAACAACATGCTTATGGAGCTAATATCCTTGGTTCTAGATAACAATTTTTTTCTACATGAGACTAAGTGGTACAGACAAAAAATGGGCGTGGCAATGGGTGCAAAATTTTCACCCTCTTTTGCAAATCTATATATGGGTCATTATGAACTCATACATGTTTGGAGGGAATGCCCTAATAAGTATAGTGACAACATCATCCTTTGGACCAGATATATAGATGATGTTCTATTATTCTGGTCTGGAACTGAAACATGTTTACTAGATTTCATTACATATTTAAATGACAATTCTTTTAATATACGGTTTACACATCATTATGATACTAATAGTATTAACTTTTTGGATACTACACTATATGTAACAGGACAAAAAATCAGATCTAAGATTTTCCGAAAAGAGACAGCTTGCAATTCTGTGCTGCACGCGACCAGCGCACACCCACCAGCACAGATAAAATCAATCCCCTATGGGGAGATGATCAGAACAAGAAGAAATTGTAGCATGGACAATATTTTCTTGGAGGAACTTGACAAATTGGAAAGGAGGTTTAAAGACCGGGGTTATTCTAACCAGGTCCTGACCGCAGCCAAGGATAAACTAGCGAAGGTTAAAAGATCTAACCTACTAGTTAACACCCAACAAGGACAACAAAAAACGAAAAAGGAAAAAAGGGGCAGAGGACCATCATTGGTAGTCTCCTATAGTGCGGTTACACCAGATTTTTATCGCATCCTCAACAAGCACTGGCACATCCTTAAGATGGACAGTACTATTAAAGAGACTATCTCCAAAAAAGCTACCATCATCCACAGCAGGGGAAAGACATTAAAACAAACTCTTTGCCACAGCTACCTTAAACCAATAACTACCACCACTTGGTTGCCAGCACCGCCCAACGGTTTCCATAGATGTGGACAATGTAGCATTTGCCACTTAGCCAAAAATAAATTGGTATCCTTTGAATACAACACCTTAAAAACATACAGAATTCGGGATTTCATGACTTGTAACTCTAAGTATGTTGTGTATTGTATTGAATGCTGCTGCGGTAAAATATATATAGGCAGCACCATACGCCCCTTGAAGGAACGCATTCAGGAACATGTCCGAGCAATCAGAAATAAAAACTGGGACTATCCGCTGGCGGTACATTACAATCAGATGCACACACTGGAGGGTAAAATTAATATTCAGTTTCATGGCGTCGAAAGTCTAAAAATGTCAAAACGAGGTGGTAACCATACACTGCTATTGAGACAGCTGGAAAGCAAATGGCTAATCAGACTCAGAGCCACTGAGTTGGGATTAAACATCGATAAGGAATTATATACCTTTCTATAGCCAAGCGAACCAACATTTAAAAGGGCAGGGCTTTTTCCGCTTGATATATGGTATTAACATTTGGACAAGTGTTAATGACTGTATGTTCCCCATTGCTAACCGATCCTCCTCCTTCACGCAATGAATATTAGGTATTTATGGTCATTTTAATAATAATTCTAACCATTTTTAGTAGCATAGGCACACTTTCTTTTAGAAATTTATTTTTCAACATGTCCGCAAAACATCACTCTTGCTCGTGTATATTGTTCAAACACAAGTTATGGAACGAGTAGATTTCCATTAAAAGCCCTATGGTTATTTCTTCCTTGGGATGGGAGAATAGTATTATTTTGCTGTTCTTTAATTATCGGTTAAAATTAGACTGGTGTTGTCCCTGTTGAGTGCGCATTGTGTATTACACACCAAATAAATACACGTGGCAAATGACGGAATAGTACAAACTAAATCTCAAATGAGTCGTAAGAAAAAAGAATATTTAGGTCACACTTTGTATATTCATATAGTGTGTAACCTTTCTAAGATGGCGCGATGTTTAACATTAGGTGTATACATTTCCGTCCGCTTTCGCTTTCCATGTTGTAACACGTTACCACGCCGGTTCCTGTCCCGATAAAAACAGTGTAACAGACTCCAGGCCAGGTATCGGTACGAACGTGAGAAAGTGCGGATGCGGTTATCGACTCAGCTGTCAGGTATGATGATACTGCTGTATCTGTAGTAACGGAGGCTAATATATATTACGAAGTAGGGCGAAGATTAGCTTATGAGGGTGACGCGAATAGGGGCCGGTCTATTTTGGACTATTATCCGAGGCTGGGGATTGGTTGTTGTTCTTATCCAGCATATTGAAGAAACAGATTACTTGGGAAAACTGGGATTTTATGTAAGAGGGGTTTGAAAATGAGGACCGACAATTGTAGGTCAATGTTACACGTTTTTCATCTGGTAAAAATATCGCAATGTTTAGGGAGACAAAACAGCGTGTAACCAAATATTTTGATTCCTTCTGTATGGGCGGTTTAAAGTATGTAAACACCAAAGGTTTATCAGAACTTGGGAGATGCCACACTACAAACTTGTATATAAATTGTTGCAAGATAGAAGGACCAGGCCAACAACCCTGTCACCTTAGGAATCAGCATTCTTAAGGGAGAGACAAATTAATATTTAGGATAATCGTGAAATTTGAGGCATGCCCTAGAAACAAAAATGTCAATATAATGTTTGTTCGTTTTAGGGGTCCTTGTGGACTCATGTAAGGATCCACAAGACTTATGTCAAAATAGTCTCAGGGCTAACAGTAATCTTTTGCTATGGTGGGTACCAAGACGTGATTCTGTATGACTAGACATTTTGCATTGACATTAACTCGTTGCCTACAACCACTGAAATACCAACATAAGGATTAAATGAAAAATGGGCGGTTGGTCCTTCTAGTGACCTCACGATTGTAACTATTTAATGACTGCACCATTAATGTTGTTTTTAACCTTGAATATGGCCATCAATTAGAGAGGGAGGAAATGTATATATATTTTTGTCTTTTACTATGGATCTTTGAATACACAGGTGTATCATTACCTGCTACAAACTGTGATTTTCTGGCCGTTAAACAATCAACAACGAATGGAAGAATTGTACAGGTCATAGGAACAATATCCATTTTAGATGGTTTTCGGATGTATCTAATAATACGAATCCACCAGTAAAAACAGGAGGGACGATACTTCATATCAACCTTATACATGAGGAAACATTTGTTTCAAGAAGGTCAGTTGTGGGTGTTGACCATGTGAACACTTGGTGGCCCTATGTAAATATGCGCTAGACTTGAACCCCAATAAGACCAAGATGTTTCATTTGGTGGTGGCTCTACACTTTTCATGCCAAATCCCGGCATCAGTTTTCTAACCTTTTTAGACGAATAGGATGACACTAGCCCCTTATGATAATCGAGTGTCAAGACTGGATGAATTGATATAATATAAGTCCATGTTGATCAGTCTTTTTAAAATGAGATTTTAATGCTGTTTTTTCAGTTTTAATCATTAAAATAATATATATGTATGTGTTTTGTAATTGGTATGTTTGTATCTATTTGTTCACAGCCTTGAAAAAGTCCGGATGGACGAAACACGTGTCGGCTGTTATGTCTATGTAATGTCATTTGGAAATTACAAGAAAGAAAAATAAATAATGAAAACCGAATTACATCCTGGATCTATTTGTGGACTTTTTGAATTTATATTTACTCTGACTCTGTAATTGCATGTGTAACGGATACCTATATATGCCTCGACCGTTTTGTGGTTAAGAGTGCAAACATGACTGATGGGATGTTTCCCCTAAGGAACGTTGAGGAGACTAGTAGCAGGAAGTGTACAGAGAAGAGAAACAATAGAGGGGTAGAAGGTTACAAGTATGGTGTGAATGAGTCGGAGGATGATGTGCTAGAGGACATGTTTTATAAAAATCGTCCCCCGTATCAACCAAACTCCACGTTGCTGACGCCGAGTGTGCCAGTCAAAGAAATATCACGAAACAAAACTTTTGAGCAGACGCCACCTGATTTAGGAAAAATAATCCATTTAGAGATTCTGAAATAACACAACCTGTCAGGATGGTAAATGAAAATTCAGCTGAACTGGCTAGAACTACCCTGGAATTAACTGAAAAAATTAGGGAATTAACCAAAAATATGGAAGCCGGAACTGTTCCTGTAACTATAGGACCAGTGATGCCTGTCTTTGATAAACAGAAAGATAGTGAGCATTGTTTAACAGTTCCCTACAATAATAATAAACAAATCGAGACGGAAAAAGGAGATTCAGGAGAAAATCCATGGGGAAAATTAGTAGGTACCTCAGGGTTAAGCACTTCTAAAAATCTTACAATGAATCAAAGTCCAGCAAGTAAGACGCTGATGACAATAGAATCAGCATCAGAGACCCCAGAAAGAAGTATGGAGCGAATAAGAAGTGAAACAATTCCTGTAGGTCCCACTTCTGATGAATTAAGCGATTGGTTAAGATACAGAACCTCAACCTTTAGATGTGGCAAAATTAAAGATAACATTGGAGGATTTAATAGTAGGGACTATTCCAACTGAAAAATTAAAGGCATATCAGGATGAGGAATTAATGTTTCTTTGCAAAAGTATAACTTGGAGAGCGAGGAGTTTGCATGAGAAACTTGAAGAAACGGCAAGTGAAATGGGCATTGATTTTGAGAAAATAAAATTGTTACAGAAGCCATATAGAGTAGATTTCTCTGAAAAGGATATTGAAAATTTGAATACTGCAGGAAGGTTGACTCAAATTAAAGAACGAATTGCCTTGCTAAGAAAATGGTGTGATGTGGATAGATGGATAAGCAGGTGGTTTCGAAAAAGAGATGATGCCAAAGATAAGACCTTTTCAGCGTTCCCGGTAAGAGAAAAGGAGACGGTGGTAACAGAATGTCCCATGAGGGAGATCCCAGGAGGGGGTTATGTGCATGTTCCCTGGACTAGACAGGACATTTTATCATTTACAAATGATTTTCCCAGGCTTAGGGAGAAGCCTGTGGAATGGTATAGACAAGTGGAAAGGTTGTTAAATTATCCAAAGTATTGTGGATGGATTTGAATGCTCTGTTCGATATCATTGTGCCAGCAGATCTATGAGCGGAATATAAAATTACGGTAGGTTGGCCCACTCAGGAGTATCCTAGGGATCCTAAAACAGGTGCCCCTGATCCAGAAGTAATGAGGAAGTATGAACATGTAACTACTTTTTTGAAAAATAAAGTGCCTCCAAAAGAAACTGATTGGGTAAAAATGGATAGAACTCACCAGGAAGTTAAAAAATCTGTCCATGCCTATTATGATAGATTGCTGTTAGCCTTTAAGCAATATAGTGGCAATGAGAAATTGAGTGAAAAGGATTTGAGTCATTTTGTATATCGATTTGTTTATGGATTGAGACCTGAAGTAAGTGAAATGATTAAACAGCATACGGTGGATTGGCAAAATAAAAAAAAGATGAGGTACTGAGACATGCGAAATATTTTAGCGACAAAATTGAAGCAAAGCAGCGTAAGCTGAAAGAGAAGGCCATGTGGGCACAGGTTAAGGTAGCAGAAAGGCAAGAAGCCCAGTTGATTGAACAGGCAAATGGCATGGTACATGTGAGACCAAAACCTAATATCAGAAAAGGAAAGGGACAGATTAGTTTAGACGAAGCAAAAAAGAAGTGGTCATATCATAATTGCGGAAACATAGGGCATTGGAAATACGAGTGTAAATTGCCCCCGAGTGCTAATGACGATAATGCATCATTGAATCCACAGGTGCAGAATGAGGTGAGTTGTCAACCGCCGCGACAGCAGCAGGTTGTTCCCCAACAGTGTCAGATGCCAAAGCCACCTTTTCCACAGAGCGTAAACCCTCAGAGATACAGTAATGAGACAGGATTCTACACCGAGGAACAGGTAACAAAGCTACCGCGCACTAGTGCTGTTTCGCAGTATTGGCTGCAGCGCGAGGAGAGTGAGTCAGAAGAGAGTTATTGACGGTGCCGAGGGGAGGAAGTGGAGTGCGTACTTGGCGCAACTCTAGAGGTAGACCAGACAGGACCTTTTGTGGATGGAAAGGTAAATGATGAAAATATTACTTTCCTGGTAGATACTGGTGCTACTTGTTCAACTGTTGGATCAGCTGACGTCAAAAATCTTCCTCTCTCGGATGACACAATCCAAGTAGTTGGAGTCTCAAATAGACAGATAAAAACGTACCTTACTGAGCCCGTTAAATTTAAAATAGGGAAATTCACCGATATGCATCGCTTTGTTGTTTGCGATACCAGCCCTGTAAATTTGTTAGGGAGGGATTTGTTGTGTAATATGAACTGCACGATATTCTGTACTCCGGATGGCATAGCTTTTGAAACTCCTGATGAGGATGTACTGTATAGAATGACCATGGCTAATCTGGAACCCGAAATTACTGAGGCATTTGTTGTATTTGGCCCAGAAGAATTGCCTAAGAAACTGAAGAAAACAATGAAACCTGAGGTATGGGATTTCACGGGAGAACATATGGGATTGATGAAAAAAGTAGACCCTGTAAAAATTACCATAAAAGAAGGAATAAGTTACCCAAATATTCCCCAATATAAATTGACACCAGAAATAATTGCAGGAGTGACTCCTATAATAGACAAAATGATTGAACAGGGTATTTTGGGAGAGATAATGAGTAGGCCATGTAATTCACCGATCATGGGTTTGAAAAACCCTAACGGGTCTTTTAGGATAGTGCAAGATTTGAGAAAGGTGAATAAAATTGTTGTACCGTGTTGTCCCATTGTGCCAAACCCTTCAGTGATCCTATAACATATTCCCCATGATGCAGAATGGTACACGGTCATTGACCTGTGTCCCGTTTTCTTTTCTATCCCATTGCACCCTGACAGCCAACAGATTTTTGCGTTCCGGTTCGGCAAACATACTTTGGCATGGTGCCGAATCCCACAGGGGTATACAGAAAGTCCCTCGATATTTAATCAGATTCTAAAGAAATACCTGGAAGATTTAAAAATGCCTGAAAGCTCAGTACTGGTGCAATACATCAATGACCTACTGGTGGCATCAAGAACACGAGAAGCCTGTGTGGTAGATACAGTTGCATTGTTGAATAATTTGGCGGATGGAGGACTTAAGGTATCCCCATCGAAATTACAATTTTGTAAGAAAGAAGTACAATACTTAGGTCATAAGATCGAGAAAAGCCTGAGGAAGGTGACTGCAGATAGAATAAGAATAATAAAGGGAATGAGAGCACCAATGACTCAAAGAGAGGTGAGAATGTTTCTTGGAATGGTTGGATACTGTCGTCAGTGGATCAGCAACTTTTCACTGATTGCAAAGCCTCTGGTACGCTTGACGAAGAGTGATGTGAAAGACCCCCTTGAATTGAACAAAGAAGAATTGGAGGCTTTTAAACAATTGAGAGACAGCTTGTTTGAAGCCCCAGCTCTTGGAATGCCTGACTATGAAAAAGAGTTTGAGCTCTATTGCAGTGAGAGAGATGGGTGTGCACTTTCTGTGTTAGTACAGAAGCATGGGAAATTAAGACGACCAATTGCATATTTCTCAGCTGTATTAAAACCTGTAGCTGGAGCGTTGCCTGGTTGTTTGAAAGCAGTGGCTGCTACCTGTAAGAGTTTGGAACAGAGTGAAGGAATTGTGATCGGATATCCTGTGAGAGTGTTTGTACCCCATGATGTTGTGATCCTTTTAACAAGGAGCTGCACTCAGTTTATGACGCATAGTCGTCTAACTAAATATGAGAAAGTCATTTTGGGTGCTACAAATGTTAGCCTTGTGAGGTGTCTCAATGTGAACCCCTCGACATTGCTGCCTGATGCTGTAAACGTGGAAGTGAAGGATGACGTGGATCATGATTGCCTGGAAGTGCTTGACTTTTGCACCAAGCCGCGTCCGGATATAAAAGATGTACCTTTGAAAGAAAGTGACTTGTGGATTGGTCATGCCTTAGAACTGAAGAAGGAATTTTGAGTGCAGCGTATGCATATGTACTGTAGCGGCTGTATTGGAAGCGTCTTGTTTGAAAGGAGTGAGATCCACTCAGGTTGCTGAATTGTGTGCATTGACAAGAGCATGTAAATTGGGAAAGAATCTGAGAGTCACTGTGATTACTGATAGTCAGTATGGATTTGGAGTTGTGCATGATTTTGGGCAAATCTGGTCCCAAAGAGGGTTCTTGATGTCGAGTGGAACTCCTATAAGGAATGCTGAAGTGGTTGGAAAGTTGCTTGAGGCGCTATAGCTGCCTAAGCAATTGGCGGTGGTAAAATGCGCAGCCCACTCAGAGGGTGCTGACTACGTATCGGCAGGTAACGGATTCGCAAATAATATGGCGCAGTATTCTGCGCGAAACCAAAATTCAGTCATTCGGAACCGGGAAAAGGAAATGAACTCATGTCCCTTACTCTTTTACTAACACTGTGAGTACTTGGAAAGAGATGAGGCAGTTACAGGAAGAGGCAGGAGGAGAAGAAAAGAAACAATGGATAAAATCAGGATGTGCACCACGAGAAGCAGACCGAGTTTGGGTTTATCGGGATGGATGACCAGTAATGCCTGACAGCATGATCTCTACCATGGCACCGATGTACCATGGACAAGCACATGTGGGTAGGGATGCTATGATTAGACTTTTCAAGCAGACATGGTATAATGCCACGTTTCGCCTAGTAGCTGAGAGCCTTTGTCAAAGATGTCTAATATGTCAGCAATACAATCCAGGAAGTAAAACAGTGGTGAGTTTGGGAATGATAGGACGGGAGGGAGGTCCTTTCACCAGAATGCAGATTGATTTCATTGAAATGCCCCCATGTAATCGGCTAAGGTATGTTCTGGTAGTTGTTTGCTTGTTTTCACGCTGGGTGGAAGCGTACCAGACCAGAAGGAGTGACGGGGTTACAGTAGGTAAACTCCTATTGAGAGAATTAATTCCTTGGTTTGGTTTCCCAGTTACGATTGAGTCAGATAGAGGAAAGCATTTTGAGAATGAAATCATAAAATTGATTTGTGAAGCATTGAATGTACAACAGAAACTGCATTGTGCCTACCGTCCAGAGGCTTCTGGAGTAGTCGAACAGATGAATGGCACCATTAAAAACAGATTGGGAAAGATGTGTTTGGCCACAGGTTTAAAATGGCCTGATGTCTTGCCTCTAGTGCTCATGACTATTAGATCGATTCCTGATAGGAATACTGGACTGAGTCCCCATGAGATTGTTATGGGTAGAGCGATGAGACATGTTTTCATTCCTGTCAACAAACCACTGCCTATATTTGATGACTTTGTGTTGGATTATTGCAAGGGGTTGGCTGATTCCGTTCATTCTGTGTTTCATCAGGTTGGTTCAGGTGCAACCACCCTTGAAAAGAAGCCAGCTCATGATTTAAGTCCTGGAGACTCCTTAAGGATTAAAGTGCATAGAAGAAGAAATTGCCTGTCAATTGATTCTGACCACGACGACTGCTGTGAAATGTGCCAGAGTAAAGAATTGGATTCATGCTAGCCATACTCTTCGAATACCTAGTCCTGTGAAGAATATTTGGGAGAGTCGGATACCAGTTCTGAGTGAGAATCAGAAGAAACCAGAACAAGACAAGCTCAGAGAAGGGGAGAGTTGGAACCAAGTCAAGTTCCAGAACCAGAGAATTTACCATTAAAGAGACGACTGGAAATCTCTGAGAATAGTTCCGAATCAGATACTGAACAGGTGAAGATACAAGAAAAGGTAAACGAAAATATTGGAGAAACTAATAAGGAAATCCTTGATAAAGAAGCCCCACCTGCAAGTACTGTAGTGGAGACGGAGGTCCAGGTACACACATTGCTATGTTAGCATAAGCCTCTTAGATGTTAAAACGCCATCTTGCCGCTTTTGCACACGACACTGCAGATAGATGTTATTATATGAAAACTGCTTGGTTGCCTTTTCTTCACATGAGAACGGTCTGTTGTTCACATCTCTAGATGTGCACCGCGACCTTGGTCTGAACATTGTGTGCAGACACAGTCAGGGCCAACAAACAATGTATGCTTTTGAATTCAGGTTGATCGGCCCACGCTCTAGCCATAACACGCACACAGCTGCAAATATCTGAAATTCGAGCGCCTTTAACATTGCAGTTTGCATGCATGAGAAACGCACTTTGGAGAAGACTTTTTCCAGACACAGAGCAAAGCTGATCCTGTGATGTGATTCACCTAAGCTGATATTTACAGTATGGGGTTCCCCATTCAAACCTTGAGACCTTCTATTAGTTTAATAATACTAGCTTACTATTGAAGGGAGGGTGGTTGTATTCCACTATCATTTGTAACATGATTTCTCCCTTCATTTTCTATGGTATTGTAACAATGCTGATGTTTTTATTCTTAATCATTTGTCTACTTATGTTAGCCAAAGTACTGCATCTTAGGACACATAGTTTATAAAATAAACATTTTAAACTTTACTGTGTCTCTGATTACTCTTGTTGTGGACTGATATGAGAATAAGAACAAACAGGTATTTCTGATTCCCACCATTCCTGAGAGTACTCTAAGTCACGTGTTCTGGGTTGTCTAATCATTGGTAGCTTCGAGATGATACGGAGAGCGAATGAGACACTGATGCTAGTCGGATAGGGGTTCTGGGTACTGAGGTGAGTTTTTGGTACACCGCAATTCACTGAGGTCCTGGTTTCCTGCGCATAGTTCTGTGCATGAGCAGAATCCCTGCAACATGGCGCACCTAACGTTTGGTCTTATAATTTGAGACGCCTTAGTAGTGCTTATATTAGTCCAAGACTCCCTCACTCTTGTTTCCGGATACCGAGAGTGACGGTTTTGACCTACCTAATAGTTACTCTATAGGTTCAATCAAGCTTGACAATTAAAACGTTTTTTTTATTTTGAACCCTTGTGCTACTGTTATAATAGATTGTCTTTCTATGCTGTGTCCTTATGGCTGCGGTGCCGATTGCGGCGCATAGCCGCGCACATCTCCGGCGTCATTTGATGCAGTTCGAGGTGCTGGACGACGGGATGGCTGTTATTTTTGTGGTGAGTGCCGATGCGTCATATCCTTACGAGTTGTTTTACTCTTGGGTAACTATGCCGGCGGTGAATGCGGACGATAGTACGTTTCACTCCTATACTCCCACGCAGGTCCCAGCAAATTATACTCCATATAGGACACAGGAGATTCCTATTTCGGCTTGGCAGCATCGTATTTGGGTTAATAGTGCCCTCCCCCACACGGTTACTCCGGTTCGTTTGGGCCCTTTGTCCATTCCAGGGGCCACGTGGCAGGTACTGGCCGGATTTACACCTCATCCTCGTTATTTAAATGCTACGGTGGATGAGTTACGTGTACTCCATACAGCCTGATTACAGTACATCGGTCTTTAGTGCAATACGTTTCACGCAATGTGCAGCTTGGGGCTCCTGTTGTTACGGGACAACCAGCTGGTCCGGCCGGGATTGTTATGAGTCCCATCATGGTTAATTCGGTAATGGGCAAGCGCCCCCAAAATTAGGACGATTTACCTTATTGGCTTGCTGAGAAATTTGACCATCTGGAAGCTGTATGTCCGCACTCTACTCCTGTGGAGAAACACAGGATACTAACCATTAGTTTGCAGAAAGACTTAGTCCCAGAAGTGGCCGATTGTGAGAACTGGGGTAAGGTTTTTGCAGCGGTCTACTCGAAGTGCTTCGGCACCCCATCTATGGCCGTACTTCCTTCCGTGATCAAACGTGTTCAAGATCAACACGGTCCGGAGGCAGCGGTCGAGTTGGGGATGAGATTTGTCAGTGTGTTCGACGTGGTTACCACTCTCATCCTTGGTAACCTCAAGGGAGATGCGGTTCACTTTCAAGTGGCGAATGGGTTAGCCCTTGTAGACGACATCGATAAACCCAGAGAGTTGCCTAAAATTATTGCGGAGGCTTACAGAACTATCGGCCGCAGTAGTTTGGGGATTAAGCCTAATATTATCATTGCAGATGTGCAACAGCAAACTTAGGCAGGTTCGTCTGTCAAAGACGAACGTCCAGCTTTTCCTAAACAGAATTGGAGAAGTATGAATCAAGGAAAACAGCAACAGAAACAGGGGTCTCGTCCTGCGACACCGGTACAGGTGACTAGTGAACACACATATGATTTGCGCGATCGCACTAGAATTAGGTCACCTGATAGATTTCAGGTTACTGAACAACGTTCTCCTCATTCTTCACAGGAAACATCGGCCTCACAGTCCGGTGGTGGAGAACGTGGCAAAGGTCGGGGTGACCAACAAGGACGTGAGCAACCCCGTCAGCCTGACGGTAAGGGCAAGCAGGAGGTGTTTGCACGTCAACGTCCCCCGTTTCAGAAAAAGAAGGTTGCTGCCCTAACAGCGAGGTATGCCACAGATAGTGAGAACGCAGCTTCGGAACCTGACATGGGCACTAACGCTGCTCGACAGCGCAGTGGAGGTTACAGTAGTGCGGCAAGCACTGCGTCCATATCTGGAGGCGACAGCAACTGACACGTTCGTTACTGTAGAAACTACGGATACTAGAATGGCTCCCCCTGACAGACTATATGATATAGTCCTTTTAATTGAAGGTGACATACAACGTACCATACAAAGGATTTTTGGGGATAATCTGACCTCTACATATGACATTCTATTAACAGAGGCGGACTGGCCCCCAGCTTTTGTTTTGGCTGCTCCTAGAGGGGAGGAGGTAATCCTCCCGTCCTTCGCGCAAAGTGCCAAAGGCTCACGCTCAAAGATTTGCAGAAGAGTGGGCCCAGGTGCTTGCTCCGGCTTTGTACCGTACTCAGGTTGGGTGGGATAAATTGTCGCCAAGCCATGAGATTCCTTTACGGTCTATGCCCCAGCCACAACCCCAATATCCCATGCGCCGCAAAGCTAGATCTCACGTCGCAGAAATCCTTGAACAATTGGAATATCAAGGTGTTATTGAAACTTGTGTGTCCCCAATGAATAATCCTCTATTCACTGTAACTAAACCTGATGGGTCGTACCTCCTAGTGTTGGATTACCGGCATTTGAAGTCTTATTGTCGGACCTGTGCTGTACAAAATACCCACAGTTCTGCCCTCGTTGATAGTATCACGCGAAAAAGGTTTAAGACCACACTTGACATATCTAATGGCTTTTTAAGCCATAATCTGTCCTCTATTAGTAGTCAATGGACAGCCTTTACTTCTGGCGGCAAACAAAAACAGTTTAAGAGATTAGCCATGGGCTATAAAAACAGCCCTGGCGTCTTTGCCGCCCGTGTAGTCTCTCTGTTAGAGAGCATTGACCCTGATGCGTACTCGTATGTTGATGATATCTATCTCACAGACGACTAATTATGGCCGCATCTGTGTCACGTTGACCGCATCATTGTAATGTTTGCGGACTTCGGTTACAAATTCAACTTTGCAAAGTCACACATTGCAGAGTATACAGTGTTGTTTTTAGGCTACGAGCTCAACAATGAAGGTCGAGGATTAGCCCCTCACTTCCCGGAGAAGTGCGCATGTTTGCGTGCTCCGACAACACTGAAAAAACTACAATCTTTGCTGGGTTTTCTAAATTACGGGCGTACTTACATTCCCGATTATGCCCAGCGTATCAAGCCTCTATATGCCTTGATACAACCTAATTTTTCCAAATCGAGCTGGCTGCCAGAACATACAGTTATCTTGCAATGTTTGCAGGCTGACTTTCTTGCTTCGAAATACTTACTGACACGTGATAACCACACTAACCTGGTAATAAGAATTGTGCCTGGCGCAGTGGGTTACACGTACTTAACGTTCAAATAGGGCAATACAGTCCCCATTGCTTACAAATCACACCTGTACACTTTGGCTGAGATGCCTTTTTTCCACGGTCGAAAAAGTTTTGACTGCAGTGCAGATGGCAATTCTTAAAGAGAGAGCACTGTCGCAAGGGAAACGCATGTTGGTTGTCACACCGTATCCTGCTTTAGGGGCAGTGACGAAGGCCAGTGTACCTTATTCTTAAGCTTTACATCCACGTTGGATACAATGGGCAACGTCCTTGACATCACCAGATGTCACATACATCTCTGATGCCTCATTGCAGACTCAGGAGTACTTGCAGTATTAATTCATTCATCCAGCTCCTCTGTCATTGCGCCCACTTGAGGATTACCATTGTGTCATATACACAGACGGTTCTGTGCAACCGGCAATGGGATCAAAGCATGCTTATTCAGCGGCCTGCGCAATTGTGGCGGGTACTTTCGTGAATGGTGAATTCAAGTCTGATCTCGTGCATACGCAGTCATTGGGTGATTGTACCGCACAGTTGGCAGAGCTACATGCTCTTGTGCTTGCGCTGGAGTTTGCTGATCCGCGGGTTACAACTCTTATAGTGAGTGACTCGTTTTACTGTGTTCAGTCTTTTAATGATAATTTATTCTTTTGGTCTCAAAATGAATATCATGATTCCAAGGGTAGCACAACTAAGCATAAAATGCTTTGGGTTTGAGTGGCGGAACTTAAACAGACACTGCCTCTCGTGAATGTGATTCACACTCTTGGGCACCAGCGAATTGGTATCCAGGCTGTCGGGAACAGCTTAGCTGATGAAGCAGCGAAAACTGCAGTGGCAACATATCTAGTAGCAGCAGTTACAAGATCCAAAAGTAAGATTGATGATGACATCTTGGCAGCTATTGCTGCAACAGAGAAGGGTGGTTATTACCCTAGAGGTTTCCCTTCTCGGTACTCTTATCATTTAGGTCCTGATAAAGTTCCCTATGTGAGAATTAACGACGTTGGTGACAGGTTGATTCCCAACGCGGACTGCAGACTTTCCTTGATAACAGCGGCTCACAAAGGTATGGCCTCTGCCCATGCCGGTGTTTCAGCGACTGTTACTCTATTTCAACAACGTTACTGGTGGCGCGGATTGTATAAACAAACTTGTGCTTATGTTCTTAATTGTGATATTTACCAGCAGATTAAACCTCCGACTGCTACGCGCCCACCACAGACGCAGTTGTATATATCTAATAAACCACTTGGGTGTGTTTATTTAGATTACTGCGGTCCTTTCTCCTCTGATACTGCGTATAAGTACATCTTAGTTGCAGTAGATTCGTGCACACGTTTTCTTTGGTTATGGCCACAAAGGAGTGCTGATGCTCGAACTGTCATCAGGGATTTGCATGTCTTTGTGGTAATCTTTGCATGTGGAACCCTTCATTCTGAACAAGGTCCTGCGTTCGCCTCTAAGGCGTACAAAGAAGCTATGAGATCTTTCGGGGTCCAAGTAAACTTTTCGTCTCCATACCGGCCTGAGGGCAATAGTGTTGTGGAACGGATGAACCGTAACCTAAAGCAATCGCTAACAGCTAGGGTTTTAGGCACTGGCAGGAACTGGTTAGCCCATCTGTATAACATACAACGTGCACTTAATAATCTCCCTAGAAGGTCTCTGGGTGGGCGGACCCCATACGAAATGCTCTTTGGCATAAAGATGTTTGTCCCGGACCTTGATGGTCTAGACATGGCAGCGTCGGCCGCACCCTTTGACGTAGATGATCACTGTGATGTATTACAGAATCTACAAGAGACCAGAGACAGTCTTGCCAAGGAACAATTGCCCTCCACAACTGATGCAGTGCTTCAGATTCCGGTAGTCGGCTGACTACCTTGAATTGGTGACCTGGTCCGTGAGAAGGTGGAGAACAAGAAGGAGTTCGGCCCCTCTTCTTGTGCACCAGTACCAGTGCTTGGCGTGCAGGGTACAAGAACAGTCATTTTACCTCCACTTCCTGGTCGCAAGGATAACAGGTACATCTCCATTGACAATGTCAAACTACAGCGAGTGGCCGAATTTTCTTAGTATGACTCCAGCGGTCTCTTCTCCAGCGATGCTGAGAAATTCTGTTTTGGCTCCGGCAAATACCAACAGGCCTGACATTGCCATCGAGATGCATACAGTTACTAATACTTTTTTGCCTCCACCGGCTGGTGGTCTATCTGAGGATACTGAGTATGCTTATCCCACAGATGTATCGCTGCCTGGTTTACAATCAACTGCAGTTGACTAGTCACGATTTTCATTTGATACTAACTCTATGACTTCCAATCCCCCATCGAAAGTTACTATTTTTGCTAAGTGGTTTAAGAGATATTTTTAATCCCCCCCTGGACTTACATTTGGCTGTTGCTCATAAGTATGGGATGGATGGGAGATTGATATGTATACGAGAAAGCTTTACTAATAACTATAATCAATTATTTTACAAGCTGGGAAAGCAAACATAGATATACAATTTATATTTTATGCTTGTGCTGGCTACATAATTTCATATAAAAGTAAATCCCAAAGAGGAATGAGCAAAAATATTGCACAAGCTGCAAAGGAAGTATATTATAATAGAAATATTAAGGAACAACTTAAACATATAGGCAACAAATTCCTAAATTGTACAGAAATAAGTGCACAGGAAGCTGCTTACCTAATACTACAAATGCCATTACGCAGAAGTTCTCGATCTTTCGTATTCATAAATACAAATGGTCCAGAGAATAAACGTATTTAATGAAAAACATAGAAACTATAAATTCCTTACCAACTAACATACAATATGACAATGAAATAGTAAAATATAGCAACAGAACAACAAATTTAGAACAATGTACATTAGCAGATTATGCATTCATATATAATCATAATCCCCCCAAAAAACAAACCCACATTTAAAATGACAATGACAATTTGCCAGCTGAAACAAATTTTTATAGTTCAGATGAGGAAGAAATAGAAATACATGACTTAAATATAGAGGAAGCCAATATACATACAGCTAAAAACAATTCTTTAAAACAATGCAAAAAAACAAAAAATGATTAGGTAAACTAGATTTAACAAAGAAAATGATTCAGAAAATTATTATAGGGAATTATTAATGCTATATTATCCATGGAGAGAGGAAAATAAAATATTGTTAAATTGCAAAACATACTATGAAAGATATCTGGAAGTAAAAGACACTATAAATGAACATCACAATAAATATAAAAAAAGTAAGGCTATTGTAACACAAATAGATAATGAGGAAGCAAACAACTCAATACAAGATGTATCCTCTACAATACCATTTAATACAACATCAAATGCTACCCAATGTAACCAACAGGAACAACAATTAATATATGACTTATCATTAGATTTAGGTATTAGAGGCAATAATTAAGAAGAAAGCTTAACTAATTGTATGTTAACAGATGAAAATTACTATAACATAATGCATAATTTAACCAAGGAACAATTAAATTGTATTTACCATCATTTAAATGGTATTAAAACTAAACTGGAACCTTGCTATACATTTTGCACTGGTGGTGCTGGAGTCGGAAAAAGCTTTTTAATAACTGCATTATATCAAACATTAATACGTTATTATAATACAAAAGCAGGTGAAAATCCAGATAATATTTATATATTACTTACAGCTCCAACAGGAAAAGCAGCACATAATATCAATGGTAGAACACTACATAGCACATTTAAAATACCAGTATCACAAACATTTACTTACAAACATTTAACTCATGAAAAAAATACTCCAAAATCAACTAATGCATATAAAAGTATTAATAATTGATGAGATTTCTATGGTTGGGAATAATATGTTCAATTTTATCCATAATAGGCTACAAGAAATAAAAGCATCTAAACAGCCATTTGGAGGCATATCGCATATATTAGCAATAGGAGACTTTTTCCAGTTAAAACCAGTTTTTGATACATACATATTTGATAATTCCGAAACACTCATATGGACCATTAAGTACAAATTTATGGACAACACATTTCAAGTTTTATGAAATAACAAAAATAATGAGGTAATTAGATGACTTACCATTCGCAGAATTAATAAACAGACTAAGAGAAGGCAATCACACAGAAACAGATATCTCAAATATTAAACAATAGGAATTAGAACCAGATCAAAGTATCATAAAAACCATACCATATATTATGTCAACAAACAAAGAAGTGAATAACATAAATAATGAAGTGTTAATACAACATATGCAACAATACCCTGTTTATATAGCTGCAGCAAAAGAAACAGTTTGTTCAGATATTACAGATCAGGTAAAAGAAGCCATATTAAAACAGTTACCAACAGATCTAACTAAAACTATGGGTCTACCACATACTTTACATATAGCATTAAAACTACGCTATGACCTGACTAATAATATATATGTTAATGATGGATTAACTAATGGAGCTACTGGAATAGTCGAATTAGTTGAAAGTATCAACAACATACCATTTATAATTTGGATAGCTTTTGATAATGAAAAAATAGGTAAAATCACAAGAGCAGAAAACAAACATTTGTATAAACAACACATTTTAAAACAATGGACACCAATACGTCAACAATCAAGACAATTCCAATTCACAAAAAAATGTATAACTATTGTTTGCAAACAATTCCCATTATGACAAGCATCAGCACATACAATACATAGAACACAAGGTGAAACTATAGAACCACTTTATATATATTTTAACAATAGCAAAATACATCATTTACATTATGTCGCATTGAGCAGAGAAAAATCAATAGCAAACATATACATTAAAAACTTTAATGAAACAAAATAATTGTACATGAGAAAGTAAAAGAAGAAATGAAACGCTTAAAAACACAAATGCCATTATAAATATCAGTACCACAATTAAGTGATTACCAACAAAAATGTTAATATCATTGTACAAAATATACACTAAATTCAGAAGCATTTCACATCAATCACTAGTGATACAAACTTAATGAATGCAGATATTATTTGTTTAACAGAAATAAACACAACTCACAAAGATACTAACAATGCATTCTTAATACCTGAATATAATCATAGAATATGTGAGTACCACAATGAACAAGCAAAACATGGCATTGCAATATTTACAAAAACAACATGCAAATACAACCTATTTATAAAATACTACAACAAATAGATATATTGTATTTCACACTACATACACACAACAAAGATTATTTAATTGTAACATTATGCAAACCACCATATGTAACTATTGAGGTATTATTGCAAACATTAACACAAACACTTACACTGTACCTTAATTATACATATATAATTATGGGAGATTTTAACGTAGATATCAACAAACAACAACAAACTATATTACTACTAGAATACTTACTAACACACTTCCAATGCAAACAATTAATACAAACATATACAACAAATTACCAAACAATATTATATCATATATACACAAAAGAACATATTGATTCTTATGGAACAATAGATTCTTATTACAGTGATCACAATGCTTTATGGGTAGCAATTTAACAATGAATAAAACTTACACTAACCAATTTCTTTTCTCATTTCAGATGATTTCCATTCCAGAAATAAAAGGAAAATCAACAGACGACAAAAAACCATATAAAAAATTTATCAAAGCAAATATCATGACTTTCACAAGCAAAAATTATTATAAAACAGCAAACAATGAAGAAAAAGTACTTTATCACATGGCATTAGCAGATCCAACTGGCAGCATAAAATAATTTTTTAGTGAAGAATTATTCAATCCTGATCACAAAACAAACCAAAATTACTAAAATTCCAAGATTAACAATACCGAATGCAATAGAACAAGAGGCTAAATATATCTTACAACCACCAGCTCCACCATCTTCACCAATAAAAGCTGTCAAGGAAGCTAAACTAAAAACAATGATGACAGTCTGTGGAACTATAATAGAAGTAAGTTAAACACAACTTATACATCACTAATAAAACAATTGTAATAACTTAGCATTACCAAAATGAAAAATGTATATTATTATAAAATATCTCTTTTTAAAACATCAACCAAATTTTTCTTTTACAGGAAGAAGAAGTAAAAATTATATTTACCGCAGGACAGGAAACAAAACTAAAACCAATCACTATAAAGGACAGTACTGGCATCGTGAAAATTACTTTATGGAGAGAGGCGACTGATTTCAAGATTACAATCTGCAAATATATCAAAATAACACATGTCACTGTACATGAATTTAATAATGAGAAGATTTTAAATACCACCAGGCACAGTATATTACAAGTAAGTACATATTTTAATCCACTAAAATATAGAAACATAGTTCAAAGACAGTATTTATGTACAATCTACTATACTACAATTATACTAATGTTTTGCTATTTTTATTCCACAGCCTACAGAAGCACCACCAGAAACCATAACTATAAAAATGTATGGGATAGAAACAATAACCCAGGAAATAACATTAGCTGCACAAGTAATAGATACAGAGGATTTACAATCAATAAATATCAACAATGACATCTTAATGGATTGGTTCCTCATTACTCCAATTACAGAAGAATTATCAGATAAAATGATGGAACATTTACCAGCAACGTGTGACGTTATATACAGTAATAGTTTTATTCAAAAAATACTAAAAGAACTACCAAATGAATAAAGTACATTCAACTACTATTGTAAATGTGCCAAACACAACTTACAACTTAAGTATTATTGCAAAAAAAAAGTTATTTTAACATATACAAACAATAAATTAAATACTGTAAATAGCAGATGCAAAAATATACATTTACCATTGGACAAGCAATTCTAGTTTTTACAATGTATAACTCAAAATATATTAGTTTTTTTGTAAAACATTACTACCAAAATGCAATGCTCCTTGTTACAATACAAGTTTTCTGCCCTAAATACTGTTTCCAAATATTAAAAGAGCATTTGTTTGTCCAAGTATGTTTACATATTTTTAAACTTTACCTATTTAGCAAATATTGCCTGTAAAACAAAATGTATGCTGCATAATATATTACAATTTTTTGTAAAACATTACGCCCAAAATGCTATGCTCCTTGTTGCAATACAAGTTTTCTACCCTAAATACTGTTTCCAAATATTAAAAGAGCAATTGTTTATTCAAGTATGTTTACATATTTTTTAACCATACCTATTTAGCAAATATTGCCTGTAAAAAAAAACTATGATACGTAATATATTAAGTTTTATTGTACATAATAATACCAATAATCATTGTTACAATACAACTTTTCTTCCCTAAATACTGTTTCCAAATATTACAACAGCATTTGTTTATTCAAGTATGTTTACATATTTTTTAACCTTAGCTATTTAGAAGATATTGCCTGTAAAAAAAAAATGCTACATAACTGTTTGAATACTTTGCAAAGTCTTAAAGAAACGTCGATTGCAGTTAAAATAAAATTTTACTTCAAATTACTAAAGCACTATCAGTCATTTATTCAAGAAAATATATCAAACATTCTGTATTATTACTATCATATTTTCATAAAACACTAATATGGCGAGACCGATTAGCATGGCCAATGCTTGTTGAATATTGGGTGGAATATATTCCCTTTCCAAGAATTTGTGATCCTGTTCTAGCTGTAGATATGATCGAAGAGAGGCGCAAAATACTCAGCCCAATAGCCTGGCACTTGATTAAATAATGCGTTTGGGAGACCATTCGGCCCGGCTGCTCCTTCCGCCTTTAGTTTTTAAAATTATTTGTTTTATTATTTTTGCGTCAGTTAGCGCTTTGGATCCGTGTGTGATTAAGTCAAATGATTCCTCTTCAGATTTCACACTTTCCTGTAGTTGGAATCTGGATGTTACTACTCTGTTCCTTCCCTCTAATATGTCTACATCTGAGTTTTTCGGTGATCGTAGTATCTGCACCTTTGTCTCCTCGACGGTCTTGTTGTTTTGGGGATTAGTATACATTTTATGAACATGTGGTTTCTAGGTTTCTTTGCTTATTCCTGCATCTTGATGCTGTGTCGGTCCTTTTGTTACACTGTTTATCATACCCCAACTTTCCCTACTGTTTGCCCAGAGTAGTTTTCCCCAAAGGTCTTCCTTATGCACCTTTTTTTGCCTCCCTACATTCTTTCCTATATTTCTTCCTCATTGCCGTGATTTTACTTTTATCAGTTTTTCTACCTTTTCTTGCTGCCGCAGCCTGAGTTCTCACCTCTCGCTATTTTCCTTTTATCGTCTCACAGGTTTTTGTTGTACCCCGATTCCTTTCATGCTTGTTGTCCACCAGAGTTCCCCTGACTTGCTGGTTTTACTGGGAACTTTTTTAATAGAATATTTCCTAAATTTACCCCTGTATTAACAATATGTTTCTCGCTCAGGGTCCCTGTGTTGTTTGCATGTTTGTATACAGCGTTAATGATTTGGTTTGTGATAGTTCTGCGCCACTTTAGCTTCCTTAAATTATAACTTACTGGTATTTCTGTTAAGTTCTTTGCATTGCTTGTCTGATGCAGTTGGAGGTTAATGTTCAACACCTGCGGGAAATGGTCGCTCTCAGGATGAGGGGAGATTTGAAAGGAGTTGACCATGTGGAGAAGCTCTTCGCTAACGAAGGTATAGTCTATGGTTGATTGCCTCTTATCACTCAGAAACATAATTGCTGCTGGTCTGTCACCCTTTGAATGTCCATTAAAAATTATCAGGCTTAGTGATTCCAGCTCTTGTTGTAGTTTCGATGCATCTAGCTCGCTTTGATTCTTCTCCCTGTTTGGGTTACTCCTTACAAAATTGATGTTAAAATCCCCTGAAGTGATCAATTTGCTGTGTTGCTGTGCAGTTTGCAGCACCTTTATCAGACATATCGTTCTTTCTTTTTTCCATTTTTATTTTCCGGGTGAATGTATACGTTTAAGATAATTAACTATCCGATCTTTGATTGAGAGCTGCATTTACATTCAAGACTTGCAGCCAGTCCCCCCACCCCACATCTAGTTCTTCTGAGATCCAATTATATTTTGCACTGGTGTATATAGACAAACCCCCCCCAGGCGGCCGAAGTTGGAAAATGTTTCTGCCAGTATGTGGTGTTCTTCATAGCCTGCAACGGGCCTTGGTGTTGGGTTCCATGTTTCTTGTAGTAATTTTAAATCAAAACTTTGTAAGAAAGTCAGAATCTCATTATCTTGGCACATTTCTCAGAATCCATGAACATTCCATGAACGGATCATAATGAAGTACTCTGTGATTGCACTACATTGGGCCCCTAATGATTCGCCGGTTTTATGCTCCAGACTTGCATCACGTCAACTGCAGAGTTAGGGCCCTGGGCACCCACGTCCAGTCCTGGTTATCTTATGTCACTTGTTTAGATTGTATCAGACTTTGCCTGGATTCCTTTTGGTTTTTGGTACGGATTTTTCCATGCTTTGGGTGAGGAATTTACTGCTCCCCACGGAAATGACTTTGGACCCTCTTCTGTGTACTGATGCGTTTTTGGTGACTATTTTTTGTAGCAGGGGATACAGGTATTTAGGGCACTTATGGTGCATTACAGTTATTCCCCTAGCTTCAAAAGCATTTCTTGTTGCATAGATCAGATCAACTATTTTGTTGGAGATCCAAGTAGTTGATGTTGCTTCTAGCTGGTAGGCCTAGGCGGTAAATTCCGTTCCGCTTGCGGAATTTGGGTAATTTCGCATTCCGCGGAATTGCCCAAAATTCTGCATTCCGCGGCTTCGCGGAATTTTTTGCTTGCTCACATTCTCAAAATGCTTGTTCGCAAGATATTGCCCCCCAAGCACACAAACAGCTTTCGCGAATAGGAAAAAAGCATCGCGAACAAGCAATTCCACGTGTTTGCGGAATTTCTGCGTGCTCGCGGAGAGCTTATACCTTTTGCGGAGCTTTGCGTAGTGCGACTACGCAAATTTCACCCTCCCCTACTAGTAGCTGGTACCTGTTTTCTGAAATTCCACTGCTAGGAGATCAGCTGATGTTAATTCACTAAGTTCCGGGATCTCTTTAAACAATCTTAGCAGGTTGCCTCTATTTAATATATCCTGTCTCCCTTTCGTTGAATATTCCGGCATGAATATCAATTTTGGTCTGTTCTCCACTGCGATTTTTGAATAATTTTCCTGGTTGGTGCACTTTAACTTCTCAGTATTTTCTTTGGTGACTTGTCTTGTTAGGCCTGTATTATCTTGAGAAACCTGATCTTGGGTTGGGATGTTACAGTTTCCGTTTGATGTTTCATAAACTAGGCTACCTGCATTCTGTCTTGTTCTTGCCAATGGATGCTCTGCCCTTGGGGTTTCTTCGGTGTTTAATTTACAGATGCGGCCCTGCCCATTTGTGAATACTTGTATTGAGTTCCATTTTGCCAAGATCTTTTATGTTTGATTTCCTAATGTTTTTATTTTTGATGTTACTGCCTTTTTATCTTGTTTTTTTATTGCATTTCCTAACGTCTTTATTTGGGTAGTTTCACAGTATGCTGTTAAGGCAGAAACCTGATATTGGCCTTGATTTCTTGGGTCTTCCTCTTGATATGTATTTTTGTTCTGGCCTTAATGCTGGGTGTTCCGTCTTTGGCTCCCTTTTTTGTGTAGTGGATTTTTTTGTATAGGTGGCTCCTTTTTGTTTTAACTGTGCTTTACTGTTTAATTGATCGGGGTGTGTGCTTTGTTTTGTATTGATTTGTTTAAAGTGACCGAAAGATCTGGCACATTTGACCCTGGACTGGTCATGTCATCTGCTGATTCAATGGCACATTGTTTACGTTTGACTTTAACTGTTGAGTGAACATTGGGTAAATTTGTCTTGCTCCCAAAGCTGTTTGCTTACGAAACTTGAGCCTAGCCTTCCTTGCTCGCTTTAGTTGCCTTTTTGTTGGTCTTCACCTCGATGGACTGGAAGTGAGCAATGATGGAGCGGCATCCGGATTTTTGCCTTCGAGTCTGTTTTCCTCAGTTTCCTCCCTTTTTTTTCCATTTTCGCCTTCCATAATATTTGTTGTCTTCATGGCTCCCGCTGATTCTTGGTTCTCATTACTCTGTTGTGTTAATAGTTGTTGGCACCCTGTTTTCAGTGAGTTGTACCGTGTGTAATATTTCAGTGCGAATTTCTGGGAGGGAAGCCAGTTTGTAAAAAATTTGTAAACATAAGCAGGTCTTGGAATTTACCAAGTGGCCACTGCATTGTGCGTTTATGTTTTGTACTTTTGTTATTTGAGCTGTTAATGTTTTCAGCTTTAAATTAGTTCCCACTATGTGTTCCGCTATCAGATTCAATAACTCAATCTGCATCTCTAGTTTATCGGATTGAAAATGTAATACCTTTATGACTTGGTGTAGTGTGGTTAACAGAGTTTCACTCCATTGGACTGAGAGAATCATTTGCGGTAGTGTCACCGATGTTGGTTCGATTCCACTTATGGATGATATTGAGATTGGAGAGGACTGCTGGTTCCATCTTACTAGAGATCGAACGTTTTCTTCTCTTTTGTTTCCCTCCTGATGGTTTGGAGTCAGGATACGTTTTAGGGGTGTGGAGGCTGCCCACCTTCCTCCCCGACTGGCATGCTGGTAGTCGGAGCTGCTTTGGGGCATTGCGCTAGGTTAGCTGGTTGATTTGCTTCTTGGCTGAGTGTGTTATATTCCAAGGCTTGGAGGAGATCAGCGTTGTTTGATAATGAGAAAGAGCAAGACCAAGCTCCTTCCTGTTGCATTTCTTGTATGCTATTTTCTGTCGTGAGTGACATTTTCCGGGGTCATTTTGTAACCTAGGTTTGTTCTGTTTGCCGCATACTTGGTTGTGTTCAGTGGTGTTCCACTCGTGTGCACCTGTGCAGTTATTGTTATCGATCTGCTTGGGATGGCTTGCCCCTGTTGGGCAGACTTCTCTGTGCACGCCTCTGTACTATGTTTCAAGTGGTGTGGGGTGCTTTTGTTGGGTTGAATTGGTTGAGCCTGTTCTTTTGGTGATGTTAGTGTCTGAGGACTATCCTTGCAAGATTTGTTAGGGATTATGGGACTCGGTAAGCCAGGGGCCTCATCTGACGAGGCATATATACGATCCATTGGGTCCTTTAAAAAGAAACATTTCTGCTTTCCGTTTTTCCCTCCAAAATTGAAGAGTGCTGGTTCTGGTGTTGGTGCAGACACCAGCCTCTCTTTTTGGTTTTTTTTAATACTTGGGATGAGGTCTTTTGACTGGGCGAGTTTGCTTGGTTTCCGTGTGATTACCTAACGGACCTTCCCCCATCTAATTTTTTCTCTCTTTTGTTTTGGTATTTGGCGGTCTGCAGATCGTGAGTAATGTCCTTGATTTTTGGCTTCACTGCCGGCTGTGGTTAAGTAATGGATATCTGCGATTTTAAATATTGAGCCTTTGTAGATAAAGTTGGCGCGTGGAGGCAATAACTAATAGTAGTGGTTTTTGGATGTTTAGGCAAGGAATTTTAGTTTAAGTGTTGGGGAATTCGGGGGGTCGGTGCTGTGATGAGCAGGAGCTCCTGCGTCCCTGCAAGTCGCACTCAGACCTAGCTGGGCTGCTTCCGCTGGGGCCCAGGCTCACTCTCTGTGGCACACCTTTAAGGCTGCTGTGCTCATGTGCATGCTTCTCCCCACCCTACACTCGCACTCCACTCACCCTTCCCTGCTGCAGGCCTCTTTCCTCAGCACTGCTTCACTCCCCTACGGTGTGCGTCAGGTGTGGGACTCCTGGAAGTGTGACAGTCAGGCTTTCTTCCACCAAGGTCCACCTGTAGCCTGTGCCTGAGCCCCTGGAGTCCGAACGCCCGATGCTCTGATGCCAAGGCTCCTCCTGCATTCGGGTGTACTTGTAATCTTTTTTTATGCAGTTTGGTGGACTTAGGCCTCTATTGCCACTGTGGATTCCACAGTGGCGTCTGCTGACATCCCTCGGTGCTTGGCCTCGGGTCCCCTGCAGAACCTGGTCGGGCCGCCTAGGCAGTTCTGCCCGACTGTCGCTCCTCAGTCGCACTCGCCTGCCTTCCTTGCCTCACTGCAAGGCTATTCCTTCTCTGAGTGGCTTGGCGGGAGCCGGGACCGATGGAAAAGGCCATAGCGGCCTTAGGACAAGATCTATGGGAAATCTCTGAGCTAGAGGTCAGGTGATGAGAAGCTGCGTGGCCGCTCTCGCGTGGCCGCTCTCACTTGGCCCCCCTTGCCGCAACCTGATAACTGTCTCTTCTAAAAGCGGCTTCAGCGGGAGAGGGGGCTAGTGGAAGAAGGGCCCGGGGCCCTAGGGTGACGTCCACTAGCAGGTAGGCATGTAAGCAGGCTGGTGAGTGGGCGGTGTGGAGCGGCAGCTTTCCGCATTCACTCCCTCACCGTCTTCGATGCCACACCCCTGGCCCTCGACATTCAACGTTTCAGCGCAGTCTAACGCAACAATCCACAACAGGGTTCAAGAATACATCCCACAACTCCTGCCAGTCTCTAAGATCCTCTTCCAGCTTATCTCGATGGCTTAACTTCATATGGGCTTCTTCCGCCAGAGTCCATTCACGCACGTCCCTATACCATGTGTCCAATCCAGGGCACGCTGTCCCATCCATGATATAACAACCCTACGCTTCACCAGCACTAACTGCGACAACTTGTAAGCTATCTAGCGTTTTTTAGGTTTCCTGATGTATCCCAATAAACAGGGTAGTGGCCACCCCTCAACATGAAAACCTGTGCCCCGCTACACAATGCCCACCACATGGGTCCAGAACTGGCTCACCCTGGGACACCTCCATGCTAAATGTAGGAAATCAGTCCCTGCCTCTCCAAACAGTGCTCAAACATTGGGCTGTCCACGTCTTGTCACCCAGGGGCTCAACTAAGTCAGCATCCCATGCCACCCTTGCCCTGGGGGGCATTGAGTCTGTCCTCATTGCGTTGTATAGGAGGGAGATCAGTCTGCGCCCAGTCACAGGTGAGTAATATATCTAGGGTGTGAGTTGATTCCAGGATAGCGGGGTATGCGGGCTAGGTCACTTTGACTATTTCCATCAGACCAGTGTAGGTAGATATAGGCCTTGACCCAGCTCAAAGTCCCCATATGCCTGCCCATATGTAATGAACGGTTCACCTAGGTAAAGGTAGGCTAACAATTCGCAGCCCCCCTCCCATCATTTCATGCACCGGAGCAATTATCCATGTAGGACCTTTCCAATGAAACAGGGCACCACACAGGATCGTTCCCACGAACAGCTGCCAGATGTTTGCAGTTTGACGATCTATGTAGGGCATATTGTCCAAGACCCGAGTACTCACCATCAATGCCACCAGAAATGTATCCGAGTGGACACGTCCCGTCAGCAGTCTTTTCTCCCAGTTGTCCCCATCGTCAAACAAACGGGTTGCGCGCTGTAAGTGTGCTGCATAGTAATATAAAGCCAGTCTTGGTGCCTACACCCCCCTCCTCATACCGACAGGTCAGGGTACTCAAAGCCACTCTGCTGCTTTGTCCCGCCCACAACAATGATACAAGCACAGAGTTCAGTTGCCTAAAACACTTTTGGGAACAGTGCATAACAAGTTTTTTTGCATATACAGGCAACGCAGCAGTACCATCTTCTTGGACACTGCCAGCCTGCCCATCAATGAGAGTGGCAACGAATTCCAGAAAGTCACCACACTCCACAATGCGACCATGACCCTGTCCATATTAGGGTGCAAAAACTGGACATCCTCAAGCGCCACCTGTACACCAGATACTAAAAGTGTGCCCGTTCCTAGCGTAAACCAAGATTAGGGAGGTGCTCTATGGGCAGGGTGGATATACAAGCCAAAGGGAAGATTTGTGCCAATTGAGACGCAGACCAGAGTTGTCCCCAAAATCCTCCAGTAGCTGCAGTAGCCTAGGCAACGCCACGCGAGGTGAGGCTATATAGAAAAGGGTATTGTCCACATACAGATATCACATGCAGTATCTTGCCTATCCAGATGCCCCATTGCGCAAGGTCTCTCTGCACCCAGACCACCAGCGGATTAATTTAATAGCAAGAGCAAAGAGCAGCTGCGAAAGTGGGCACCCCAAAGTGTTTCCCGCTCCAACGATTACACTTGCAATGGACTCAGTGCCACCCAGACCTGCGTGCATGGATCTTGTGATTAGCAGTTTAACCCAGCAACAAAACTGTAGACCGAATCCAGTCTTCAGAACTTCCAGTAGGTATCCCCAATCTTCGGTGTTGAAGGCTTTTTCGAGGTCTATCGACACCAAGGCCAATTCCTTGTCTCCATGCTTCGCCTTGTGCATAATATGTGTTAACAATCTTAAGCTCATGCCAGTATTCTGTCCGGGTATAAACCCACACTGGTCCTCATGAATCAGGTACGGCATGTGCGGGGCCAGTCGTACCGCTAACAGTTTACATAGTATTTTAACCTCCGAGTTGATCATAGTGAGCAGGTGATATGCAGTCTGGTTCAGCCCGTCTTCCCCAGGTTTTAAGAGCATGCATCTCTCTCCTTCACTCATAGTGGGGGGGGATAAGATTCTCCACTCAGACGCCTCTCTGTACTCCTGTAGCAGGGCCTGCACCACTGTGGGTGAGTACGCTTAGTAAAATTCAGACGAGAATCCGCCTCCCCTAGGGGCCTTGGTCCCGGGAGTGTCCGCAGCGCCAAACAGATTTCCTCCAGTAATAATTGAGCATCCAGTTCCTTCAATCCCAGCGGGGAGGCATGTCATGGACAAACTCTGCAGAAATGGTATGAGCGGTCCACCTGGACCGCTGGGTCTGCTGTATACACTCTCTGTATGTGCTGCTGGAACACCCCTAATACTGCAGCCCTGTAATGTACCACCTCACCCACGGACGTGAGAAAGAAGGTAGTCAAGGGCCGGATCCGTTCCCTCTGAAGAATTCAGGCCAAGAGGCACTCGGATTTGTCATCTCTGTGTAGTCGTTGTGGATACTGGTGGAGTGTACTTATCTAGCCTGTCCCATATGTCACTGATATGTTTGTGCACCGCCCGCTCCCCGTTGACAGCGCACAGGTGTGCCTGATCCTCCGTCTGGACCTCCGCTAAGGCTTCCTCCTCCACCCTGAGGTCCCACTGTAGTTGCTGGCAGACCCTGCACTTCAGTCCCATATGAATACCCTGCAGTACTGCCTTCATCACCTCCCATTCCGTAGCTCTACTGGTCGTCTCCAATTAATTGTCATACAATCTGCCAGTGCCTGGGACAGGGTCTCTCACCATACTGGGTCCTCTAGGATGTCCACAGACATTCTCCACATTCTGGACTCCCGTGCGCCGGGCATTCCATTGCACCACGCATCTAACCGGGGCGTGGTCAGACAAGAAGCGGGCCAGATATGTCACTTCAACACCCAGGAAGGCGTCCATCCCCGCCACTAGTATCCTGTCCAGTCTGCTATGCGTGTTGTTCATCGGTGAATAATGTGTACAGTTTCAGCGTTGGGTACCTATCCCACCATGTGTCCCATATACCCTTGTCCCGCATCACCTCCCGGAGCCTTTAGTCATCTGTGGCTTAGTTCCCTGCCTTGGCGGATGCCTGTCCAAGTTTGGGTCCAATACACAATTTAAAATCCCCCATCCACAGGAGGGGCATGTCAAGTTATTGGGCTAGCAGATCCTGCATGGACCGATAAAACGCAGGATCATCCATATTTGGGGTGTACGTGTTTAGCATAGTAACACCACAACCGTCTAAGGTCCCTCTTAGCAGCATATAGCGGCCGTTCACATCCACCTCCATATATGTCAGGGTGAACTGCATCCCAGGGGCCACCCATACCAACCCACCCCTAGCGCAAGTGGAATAGGAGGAGTGGAATATCTGACCTCGCCACTTCTTCTTCAATCTAGCGGCACAAATGTCACCTAGGTGAGTTTCTTGTAGGCAGGCTACAGATATACAATGCAGTTTAAGGAATTAGTCGTTTTTTTTTTTTTTTTAAATAACTGCCATCGGATATTTTGAATCATGTTTTTTTTCAGAGAACTAATGTGCTCTCCATCATTCTTTTAGCTTCCTTGTTGTGGACCCTATATACTGTTCGTCACAAGCACATACCATACTTCAGATGAAATATGTAGCATTGCAGTTCATGTAGATGTATCACGTTTCTTATTGCCAACCACATACTTCGCAACAAATATAACTCCCACATTTGTAGCTCCCTTCTGGTGGCTCTGGTAACCTATAATCAATCAAACATTTGTATAGCGCACTACTCACCCGAGAGGGTCTCAAGGCGCTGGGGGGTGCTGCTACTGCTCGAACAGCCAGGTTTTGAGAAGTCTCCTGAAGGTCAGCAGGTCCTGGGTTTGCCGCAGGTGGATGGGGAGGGTGTTCCAAGGCTTGTCGGCGAGGTGGGAGAACGATCTGCTGCCGGTGGTCGCTCTTCGGATGCGGAGGATGGTGGCGAGGGTGAGGTCAGCGGAGCGGAGCTGGCGGTTCCGAGTGTAGAAGGTGAGTCGTCTGTTGAGGTATGCTGGTCCGGTGTTGTGGAGTGCCTTGTGAGCATGGGTGGAGTTTGAAGGTGATCCTCTTGTTGACGGGGAGCCAGTGTAGGTCTCTCAGGTGGGGTGTGATGTGGCTGTGGTGGGGGATGTCGAGGATGAGGCGTGCAGAGGCGTTCTGTATGCACTGTAATCGTTTTAGGAGTTTGGTTCATGCTCCTGCGTAGAGGGCGTTTCTGTAGCCCAGCCTGCTGCTGACGATGGCCTGGGTGACCGTCCTTCTGGTTTCGGTGGGGATTTTGCGGAGCATGTAGCGGGTGTTGAAGCAGGAGGATGAGATGGCGTTGACTTGCTTGGTCATGGATAGCGAAAATTAACCCCAGATTGCGTGCGTGGTCGGTGGGCGTCGGTGCAGCTCCCAGTGTGGCTGGCCACCAGGAGTCATCCCAGGCAGAGGGGGTGGAGCAGAGGATGAGGACCTCCGTCTTGTCGGAGTTCAGTTTCAGTCGGCTGTTCTTCATCCATTCGGCGGCGGCCTTCATTCCTTCGTGGAGGTTGGTTTTGGCATTGGAGGGGTCCTTGGTGAGGGAGAGGATTAGCTGGGTGTCCTCGGCATAGGAGATGATGTTGAGGTCGTGTGATCGGGCTATGTGGGCGCGCAGTGCCATGTAGACGTTGAACAGTGTCGGGCTGAGGGATAATCCTTGGGGTATGCCGCAGATGATCTTGGAGGCTTTGGATCGGAAAGGCGGGAGGCAGACACTCTGGGTTCTGCTGGAGAGGAAGGAGGTGGTTCATTCCAGGGCCTTGTCGCATGTGCATAGGGTGTGGTGGCAGACGGTATCGAACGCGGCGGAGAGGTCCAAGAGGATGAGGGCCGCGGGTTCTCAGTTGTCCAGCAGGGACCTGTCGTCGTCGGTGGCGGCAATGAGGGCAGTTTTGGTGCTGTGGTTGCTGCAGAACCCGGACTGGGACGGGTCCAGGATGTTGTTCTCCTCGAGGTAGCGGGTTAGTTGTCCGTTAACGATCTTCTCGATGACCTTCAACAGGAACGGGAGTGGGGAGATGGGCTGGAAGTTCTTGAGGTCTCTCGGGTCCGCCTTGGGTTTCTTGAGTAAGGCGTTGACCTCGGCGTGCTTCCAGCTCTCCGGTAAGGTGGCGGACTCGAAGGAGATGTTGATCTAGCGGAGATGGGGTGCGATGGTGGAGCTTGCTTTGTTGAAGATGTGGTGCGGGCAGGGGCCTGACGGAGATCCCGATTGGATGGTGTTCATGATTTTGGTGGTGTCGTCGTCGTTCATGTGGGTCCAGGTGAGCAGGGGGTTGGTGTGGGTGGTGGACGGTGAGTCTGAGGTGTCAGTGGCTTTCGGGGGGTCTGGTTGTTGAAGCTGTCATGGATGTCTGCGATCTTTCAATCGAAGAAGGTGGCTAAGTAGTCGCACAGGTCTTGCGATGGCGGAGTGTCGTCGGTGTTGGAGCTGGGGTTGGAGAGTTCATTCACGATGTTGAAGAGCTCTTTGCTGTTGTGTGCGTTGTTATTGAGGTGGTCCTTGAAGGAGGTCCTTTTGGCGGTTCAGGTGAGGTGATGGTGTCTGCGGATGGCGCTCTTGTGGGCTGCATAGCTGTCCGGTGTCTGGTCGCGGTGCCACTTCTCGAGCTTTCGGCAGGTCTGCTTGGATGCCTGGAGGTCAGCGGTAAACCAGATGGTCTTTCTGCCGGTGCATCTTTTGAAGGGTTTCTTGATCCGGCGTGCGTGTTGGCACAGTCGTCGATCCATTTTCTGAGGTTGCGAGTGGCAGTGGCAGTGTCGGTGGGGTCGGTTGGTGGGCTTCGTGCGAGGGTGGTGATTAGCTGTAGTTCGGTGACTTTGCTCCAGCTGCGGCGGGGGGTCCGTTGAGTGTGGTGGTGCGTGGTGGGTTTCTGGAAGGTGAAGTGGATGCAGTGATGGTCGGTCCAGTGGAGTTTGGTGGTGTGGCTGAAGGTGACGTGGTTGCTTGCGGAGAAGATGGGGTCGAGCGTGTGCCCGGCAGAGTGGGTGGCCGTTGTGACGAGCTGTCTGAGTCCGAGGTTGGTGAGGTCTCCGAGGAGGATGTAGTCTGTGGAGGCGAGGGCGTGCGCGCTGACGAAGTCTGCGATGGAGTCGCTGAACTGAGGCCAGGGTCCGGGGGGTCTGTAGACGAGAGTTCCTCTGAGGGTGGGGTTGGGGTCGATGTGGATCTGGAAGTGTAGGTGTTCGGCGTTGCTGAGGGTCCAGTCGGTGCTGGTCGAGATCCTAAGGGCGTTCCTGTGGATGATGGCGATTCCTCCTCCTGCTCCGTTGGTGCGGCCTCTCCAGGAGATCTTGTAACCGTCTGGGATGGCTATGGCAATGTCGGGTGCCGAGGAGGCGTTCAACCAGGTCTTCGTCAGGAAGGCGACGTCCGGGGAGGAGGTGTCGAGTCGGTCCCAGAGTTCGATGGTGTGTTTGTGGGCGGAGCGGGTGTTGAGTAGTATGCATCTGAGGTGATTGCGTCCTACCCTGGTGGGCAAGGTGGCGGCTCGGAGGCTGGTGAAGCTGCAGTACCGGCAGGAGAAGGGACCTTGGGTGCGCTTCGGGGTGGCCAGGAAGCAGGAGTGCGATCAGCCGGCGTTGAGTGCGTGGAGGGTGCTGGTGTCGTAGTGGCGGTGGTCGTTGTGGTGTTCATGGGGGCAAGGGGGTCTGGCACTGGGCACGGTCCAGGCGCGGATGCGCGCTGACGGGCTTGCCTTTGCCGCGGCCGCACTGCGGCTGCCCTATGAAGGGGAGGTGGGAGGGAGGAGCAGCTGTGAGGTAGGAGCAGGACGAATGGCCGAGCGGGGGGGACGCAGCCCCAGGAAACGGGAGAGCAGAACTGGGGCGGAATTTACTAAAGGCAGAAGGGCACAATAAAATAGTACAAAGGGAATAAAAATTGAATAAGACTGCAGTAAAAACAGAATGCAGTAAATCACAACAGAAGGCAGACAAGAGAAAGGGGCAGAGCGAGCACACAGATACCTACGGCTCACTACTGGGCCACCAGTGATGAGGCGCAGGTGGTAGCCTGCAGGTGGAGGGCCTCGAACCCACGGTAGCAGCAGCAGCAGCGAGCCCAGGGACACGGGCAAAACAGGTGGAGAGCGACCTGCCTGGAACAGGGTCATTATTACAAGGGATTATATCAGACTAGTTATCTTATGGTGTCGCTAAGAATGGTTCTTACTGTGGGTGGTCTTTCGTATGTGATGATCGGTTTTTATAAAGAATTTTTACTTTTAGGACCAAAAGAGAGAATCTAACAATGTTTGATGACTGTCAAAAATAATGTCATTCCGGTTACTGTAAGTAGTGATACATCTTAATTTCTCTTTCTTGTCAGCTGCATTTTTAATCCTTTAAAATAAGTAATCTCTACTGATTTTGCTCAAACTTTCTTTGACGCCATTAAGGATCTATCAGTCATAACCTCTCTGGGTAAACCTCTTCATAATTATGGCAGCTTCATTTTCATATTTGCTATTCAAACTACAGTTATCTGGCTCTCCAGAATTCTCTGAAGAAGATATTGTTCTATTTTTGGAGGTGTCCAGATTTTTTGCGTTTAGTATGGCATTCACTGACGTTGGTTTTCTTTACAATCTTGAGATTAACATCCCTTTCTTATGCAACGTTCTTGGTCTGGGAAACTGTCTCTTCACTGTATTTGAGGCTCAAAGTTATATTTTACAAATTGTCACTCAAATAAAGATGGTATGCTTTAGGTTCATCTGTAGTTACTTTCCAAATTATTAGACTGTATTCCATAAACCACTGTCAGTACACCAGTTTTTTCATTATATCAAGGACCGGTCCAGGCATGTTCCATCTCACATAGACTCATAAATAAGCATGTTCCAAGCACATAGTCAGTCTCAAGGATCCAAAGTCACCATAACCTGTGTCAGCATCAGTATTTTGAACCGGTCCTTCATGAGGAAGATTTTCAGAAGCCTGTGACCTAACAACAGCTATAGCTACCCGCCCTTCTTGAACAATGTCTGAACTTCTCTGTCTACAATGGTAGCATGCTCCTCTGGTATCTGGCCTACCCTATGCAGCCTATATTAGCAGTGCAAAAACTGAAATAAAAAATAAAATGTTTGGAGAGGTCAAAACTTCCCATTTAGACATTAATAAACCCCTATGTAGGCCTTGCAGCCAACAAGGCAGGGTAAATGGGGTATTTTAAGTAGGACATGTAGAAATTTAACATTAACATGTTGTAACAGTAACTAATACCCAAAAAGTATTTTTCACTCTGGCAGACCTATGTAAAAACAAATCACAGAGTAACCCCGTCGGCGTAATTCCCCCACGTCACATGAGGGTGGTGCGCGACGCCGGTGTCGAGCCCAGCTCATCGTGAGGCACAGTGGAGCTGGGCTCGTTACGACTCCGCCTACTGATTGATTCTCCCGCAAAGGTGGGGAATCAATCGCGTGTGGCCTGAGTGCGGCCGTTATGAGCATGCAAGGGGTTAAAACCCTAATACTGTATCTCGGGAAAGGGGCCTAGCTAGTAAATTAAACTATTTTGAATAGTTATTAAAAATCCAATTCAATGGTAAAGTTGGATTATTGATACATATTAAGGAAAAGGTAATTTTAGAAAGTTACCCTTTACCCACCTGAAATGTTAGGTGAATTGACTTAATCCTCTGCCAGATCTCAGCCATTCACTAGCATTGAAGGGGTGTGAACAGCTGTTAAATGCATCCCAGGAGCAACCGAAAGGCTGACCTGATAGGCAGAGGTGACTCGTCTGAACATCACAGAATATGAAGGCTGGGGTCTGTGTTAGACAGCACAGTGTCAATTCCTGCTTGAAAGGACTGCTGAGCCACATGTGCCAATTGAAAGGAAGAGAACATGATGCCAAGACAATTCTTGTGTGTCCACTGTTGGGTTACAGTGGCTGCCTAAAAGTGGATTTTAGTATTAGATGTAGGAGGACACCACCAGGATTACTGCAGTACATTCACTATACACACACACACAAAGCAATAATTTAGACTTTTACCATGTTGAAAATGGCCCAAGTAAGAAGAGAACTTTTATCCTACTGGTTAGGGAGTGCTGAGGGGTCCTTCTCACCCTCTAGGCCGTGCAAAGCATAAATGGGGCACCTCCAGGCACATACTTCAGAACACCGCTGGGCCAGAGGAAGAACAGAAAAAGACTGAGTCTGCTGTCTTATACCCAGTAGAAAGAAGTGGACTCCAAGGCTCATAAGGCTGACCTTTGTTCAAGATACACAGATACAACAATCTAGGAGAGGCTAGGAGAGGCCTTTTCCTAGAAGTACCCAGCTGACCAGTGGTACCTAGAATGGACCCTGCTGTTGGCCTGTGTATTCACCCTTCAAGTCTCCAAGTCCCTCCCCTGTGGTCCTATAGTTTTTCTATTTAGGTTTTCAATTTTTATTGTTTTGCATTTTGACTTTATTACTGGTTTTGGTACTGTTTATATATTATTAATACATAGCCCTAAAGTTAAGCCTGACAAGTCTGTACCATAGCTACATCAAGGACTGTGTTCTGGTTGATTTATTGACTTGCCTCTTTTTTTAGCCAAAGAAAACACCAGAGATTCAGGGGGCAGCCTATCTCACATAACGAATTGAAGAGATTCTAGGGGCCTGTACTTCTTTCGACCATGTACCACTAGCATCAGAGACAGGGGTCACGAACATATACAATTTAGACTCCAACAACCCCGGATCTAGAGCTACAAGAGGCCTTGTTTGTGATTTCAGTACTGCCTAAAACAGAATGGATGTTTTATATAATGGAAACAATGCTTCAATATTAAGCATCCTAGATGCTCTGTTGGTCACCTCAGGAATGAACCAGCAACCAGGGTCCTTGCAAATTGAGTGCTCATGTAAAACAATAAAGAATTGTCCCTTCTCTGAAGGGTTTTTACGAGGAGTGTGGGCCTTATCATTACCTACTTTTAGGAGTGTTTCCGACCCCTATTCACTTAAACTGCAAGAGAGATGCACTTTTTAATGTCTTCGCTATAGAAACTATTGGTCAGCCCTGCTCATGACTGGATGGCTTTGTTCTTCATCTCAGTAATCTGATACAGATTCAATAATTCTCCTCCCTATTATTGTGTTTGTTCCGACAGTGCTTCAAATATGTAAGATGTATTGTTTAGCTGCATACTTGACGGGACTCCGCACTCTAAGTAGAGCATGTGACTCACTGCTCTTATTTATCGTGGGTGTCTCTTTTCTTTCCCAGACTCCAAAACTTTCTGGTAACTCATGTCCCTCTCCACATCCCAAACCTCATCCTGCTCACCATTTTATTTTTGAGAGCCTGCCAGATGTAAATGCTGAAGAGCTCCTTACTTTAATTTACCATTCTAAGATGGTGGTCCACAATGGTAAACGGAAAATAGCCACATGCATCACGATGAAGGCATAAACATGCATGCATTCTAATGCATGAATCAGAACGTGCAAGTCTTGTCACATGCGTGCACATTGGGTGGCCATTAGTGGAAAACCCACTGCAAGATTACCAGCCATATGTGTGCATGAGTCTTAATTAGTGTACATTTTTGCATTTGGATAAAAGCATTGGCAAAGCCTACAGTTTGGCCTTTTAGAGCTGAAACCTACTAGCTGTGCGAATGCTCGATTTTTCTGCGGTCGTCCTCTGTAAAAATAAAAACAAGCTACTTACTTTCGGTAACTGTCTTTCTGGTAGATACTCAATCTGCAGCGCACGTGGACGGAGCGCATCACAAGTGAGCACGCCTACTAGTTTGAAAGTGGAGAGTATACTACAAGGAATACATTAAAATCGGAGTACAGAGGAGTGCATCTCACCTCTAATGTTTTTTTCACTGAATGAATTTTCCGTCCGATTTGGTGAGATAGCACCCACGGTTGAAATGACAAGCAGCAAGTGTTTAAAGGATTGGGATATTATTTTTCTGTCAGCAACATCGACAACGCAGGAGTCACGTTTCCCTACATGCATATTGGTTGTTAACATGACAGTTACATTATAATGAAATGATAGCAACCCACACCAATTTATAGTAAATGTACGTCACAAATGTAATTTTGATGGAATGTTTAATTTGGTTCTTTTAAGAAAAAGTTGTGTACATTGACATGTTTAGAGTATTAGCAGTATTTAGTAATATGGGTGAGAGCGCTAGTTGTAGTATTCATGTAACATGATTAGGGGCATTATGGGCATTGGAGTTTAACATTATATAACGATTACAGCCATTCTTCAATCCAGTGCACAGTTTAGTGCGCGCTCTAACACACGTGATAGTTCAGTTGAGGGCAGCTGGGGGACTAAAGTGAGCGCGACATTGCAGTAGTCGAATACCGTTTTTTGGCAAACAAGGCGTGTTGAAGCAGAGCGCAGGATTCGCTGAGTTACAGAAATAAATTAAGCTGAAAATGAGAGGACGTTCAGCAAAGCTTCGGTCTCGAAGGTTTTACGAACACATGTCACGGTGAGCGCGCTGCAAAGTATATTTTCTCTAATTACAACTAAGGACAGGTCTTAGGGGTGAGCTGTAGGATAGTAACATTTGAGCAGTGTATACGCTCAGTTTTTCAGACATTCCAGTTGTGAGGCCAGTTGATAAGGTACATGGATTAGCGTTTTTAGATATGACTGCTGAACCAAATGGTTTTCAGGGAATGAAAAGAGTATAAATATATAGTTTAAACAGCTTGGAAATATGTTCGTGTTTAACTTGTTGATAGCACTATAAGAACCCTGATGGAACAGATTAGGATTATGTTTGTATTCTAGAAACCCCTGAAGAAGGGATTTTTTACCGAAATGCATTGGGTGATTTTAAATAAAGTGCGGCATGTGGAAACAACTTTTCTCCTGTGTTTATATGAAGAGTGAATGAACTTACATGACAAGGAGTAAAATGAATTGAATAAAAAGAAGATAACAAAGGATGAATAATTTTGGATAAAACTGAGGATTAATAAGCATGAATTTAATTCATTGGATTCCTTGGCGATTGGCTGTGCAGCTTTACGGGGATCGTAAAGAGGTCCCCTTGTGTTTCTACAAGATACTCAATCTAACCATAGATTCATCAACTCATAATATTGCCAGGCGCCAGACTAGATTCAGGGATTTTTCATAAGAGTGCTCCTGCATGCTGCTAGGTAGCACCGTGCAGCATTTAACTTTTATTTTTCATTTTGCATGTACCGCACAAACAAAGCAATCTACAATCACATGATAGTTAACGCATTTCACCCATCAATGAATACAGATATCAAGTGATCTACAGTACGAACAATATTACATACATTAGGAAGGTGAACTCAGTGGAGCAGGACAAGGATTTACCCAATGCAGGATTGTGGCAGTCAGGGGCTCTCTGTGGTTATGATACGGGCACAGGTAGTGGTAGCAGTTACAGTGATTGTGAGTTGGCAGTGGAGTCAAGTGTAAGGAGATAAGCTCGCAGTGGTTGTCATATGTCACGGGGTCTAGAGATAGGTGGCTGCAGCGATGCATAGAGCTCCCTGTTCGCATTGCAGTGTATGAGGCTGTTAAGCCATGAATTTCTAAAGGGTGGTTGTTTGCTGCCCCACTGTATAGCAATTTCCCTTTTAGTAAGTAGTAGAACAATGGCGATAAAGCGGCGCGATGTAGTAGGGATGTCCTGGACGTATTCCAAGAGTGCTAGTAGTGGGGATGGTTCAATGGTGATTTGAGTCATAAGTGCTAACTCAGAAAATATATCCCGCCAATATGATGCTATCTTACTACAGGTCCATGCCATATGGACCTGTAGTAAGTCCATATGGCATGGACCATAAGTAAGGCCATAAGTCCTCAAAAAGGGCGTGGCATTTGTGACAGTCAGGCAAGAGAGTTAGATCTGTAAGATATAATTTAGCTGGTGTAGCATATACCCACCAAAGATACTTAAAATGTAATCATTTTTGGTGATGACTAAGGGATATGAATCATGTTTGTGCACAGCATTTAGACCACTGTGAGTCGGATAGAGGGTGCCCTAGATCCTGTTGCCAGGCAGCGCACAACTCGGCATCCTGGGTAGGGAGCAAGGCCAGGCTTGTGTGATAGAGATTAGAGATTAAATGATCACCATCAGTATTTTTAATAATCAATATCAGTGGTGGGACGTCGTCTAGCTCAAAGGGATAGCTGGGGATCTAGGCTATAAGTGCCCGCTGCAGTCTCTGCAACACAAAATGGCCCAAGAGGGGGGCGGTTTGAAAGAGAGCATCTTTTGTTCGTGAGAACACACGTCCATCGGGGAGGGGGTCCCCAATTGTACTCAAGGAGTACCTAAACAGGACGTCTTGCGCGATAAACAGCCAGGGTTACAGCGAAGGGGAAAAGCAGGAGAATACAATAAATGGCCACCTGTCATACATATCAACCGCTTCCAGGCCCAGTTAGTTGTGGATACCTTTTGGATATCATGCGGATTGCACGGCAAACCAGCCGGCAGGCTCTTTGCCAGGGGCATCAGGTGGTCAGGTCAATTTCAGGCGTGGTGTAGGGTATCCGGACATTGGGTGGTAGCAGTGTCGAGCACAACTACATTGTGCCACTAAAAAGTAAAGGTGGAAGTTGGGGACCCCAAAACCCCAATGCTTGTACGGAAGGACCATTGTGTCCCAGCCGATTCTCGGCTGCTTGCCCCCGCTGATGAGACGTGTAAGGGTGGTTCAGGGCGTTGCGGAGAATGTGTCAGTCAGCGAGATGGGGATATTATGAAAGTGATACAAAAACTGAGGAAAGACCATCATTTTGATAATGGCTATATGGCCTGCCATTGAAAGAGGGAGTTGTATCTAGCTTTCTTCTCTAGCGGACAGCTTATCCATAGCTGGGCCATAATTAAAGCATATTACTTATTCCCTGTCCCTATTGATATGTATCCCCAGGCATTTGGTAGAGGCGTCGCACCATAGCAAAGGGAAGACACCATCAGTCCTAGTCGTCGCTGTTAGGGGGAATATTTCAGACTTTCCTCAGTTTATATCTAATCCTGATAGGGCTCCATACCATATTATTTCCTGCAGAATAGGTGCCATGTTTTGGCTCGGGTGCCATACATAGAGGATGTTATCATTTTCATGAAGTGGACTAGGTTCAAACTGTAGTCCTCTGTGGAGGTGGTGTGTCTGTAAGTGACGTATCAGGGTGTCTAGAGCTATGACGGACAACAGGGGTGACAGTGGAAATCCCGGTTTAGTTCCTCGTGATAGGGGGAAGGGGGCCGCAAGTGTCCCCTTTAGACGTATGCGTGCTGTGTGTACAGTAGTGTAAAAAGAGCTGTGAAACCCAGAGGGAGGCTCATTTTGTGTAACGTGTCTTGTAAGAACAGTGCTATTCTAGTGAATCAAATGACATTTCAGCGTCTAACAACTGCCATGGCTGGCACGGTGGGGGATATCCTGTGTAGTACCGCAGAGTGTGTACGTGGATTCAGGGCCGTGGATCTGTGCTGGAGGAACCCAGACTGGGACAGAGATATTATTTGGTCTATTAGGAGAGAGAGTCCGGTCACTATCATCTTTACTAAAGTTTGTTATTGAAGTTTAGCAGAGAAAGTGGCCTCTAGGAACCATATTGGTGTGGACCCTTCCCAGATTTGGGGAGTTTTACAATCAACGCTTCACGGAGAGTAGGAGGGAGTATGCAGCTTTCCAGTGCTTCCCTATAGATTTATAAAAGAGGCGGAGCTATCAGGTGTTTGTACGTTTTGTAAAAAATCCCAGAAAACCTTTCGAGGCCCGGCGCATTTGAGCCATCCATGGTCTACTGCTTGGATTATTTCCTCTACTGTGAATGGTTCTCCTAGGAATAGCTGGTGCGTGGTACTGAGCTACACCATATATATTTCTCCAGATATCTAGTCATATCAGTGGCCTAGTCCTTCACAGGGGAAGTGTACAGATTGGTGTAATAGAAAAGTATTTCACCCTGAAGGCCCATTGCATTAGTGACTTATGCACCATCCGATCATCAGAGGACAGTTATGCAAGATTGGCCCCTGGGTGGTTGTAGCATCCTAGCCAGTAGGCGGCCCGACCTTTCCCCCACATCGTATCTCTTGGCTGTCACATAATTCCCCCCCAGGTAATGGGCTTCTCTTCCGGCTGACTCACGAAAGTTGGCCAACAAGGAGGTTCGGCAGGGTAAGCATGTAGAGGACCATTGTAATGTCTAGGACTGGTCAATCTCGGCTAGTTTCTTCTCTATTTGAAACAGTGTGTTACATAAGTCTTTCAGACTCCTTGCATGTTTGGAAATACAAACCCCCCTCATATTCACCTTAAAGGCTTCCCACAGAGTGGCCCAATAGTTTACAGTCCCTTTGCATATTTCAAAATATTCTATGATAGCAGTGCGAATAGTTCCTCTTGGAGCACCATTTTGAGGAATCTCCACTGTCGTTCAACCCTACCCACTCTGAGTATATGTAGCTTCAGGAGGACTGATGAGTGGTCCGGAAAGTGTCTAGCAAGGATGGTGGCATTGTGTGTAGTTTATTGCCAGGATTGTGAGGACGCCGGCGGAGCTTAAATGCTATGTGGCCATCACGGTCGGCGCTTCGCCATGCCCCGTGCAGCTTTCTTGACTCCATACCGCCCCAGAAGTGACAGAGCTGAGTCACGTATACAACACAATCCTTGTGTGTTGAGGTCAGTTTATCTTTCCCCCTTCCGTGCCCTCAGACAAGCAGCATAAACAACGGTTGGTTACAGTGTGCTAAGTGCAAACTTGGGACCCTTTCAGCTGGTAAAGAACGGGAAAATTGAAGGACAATGAGAAATCTGCAGTTACAAAGAGTATTTACCAGAAAGAGCATTGTCGAAGGCAAATAACTTGTTCTACTCATTTATAACTCTAACCACAGATTCCTCACTTTAGAACAGATACCAAAATAGGCCTTCCTCAAGATGGAGGCTCAGAGGAATCGTATTGTAGAACTGAGAGGGCAATGTGTACTTTCTGCCAGACTGTCCTGTCAAGGCAGCAGTGCTTCATAACATATGCACAGAAACCCATGTTGTAGCCTAGCTAATATCAAGGAGAGTAAACTCCTTGCAACAATGCAGTGGTAGCAGCCATAGACCTGGTAGAATAGGCTCTCTGACCTTTCAGGAGAGCTTCTTTGCCAGTGCCTAGCAGATCTTAACGAAGAGCACTATCCACCTAGACAAGTTCCTCTCATGCACAGCAGTCACTTTCTTTGCTATGGAGAAGCCCCCAAAAAGCTTATCACCCACTCGATCTTTGGTACGATCTATGTAAATGCCTAAAGTTATTTTGGGGTTCCAACCATTGGTGCATCTTCTCATTCAGGGGGTGAGCCTGAGCAAGGAGTGCTGACACAGTGGTGGATTGCTCAACATGGAAAGAATGGACTGTAAGCAACATGTGCGCTTGCTTGATTCATTGGGCAGCATTCATGCCTCATGTAATCGGAACTTCCAGTGGGCCGATCTGAAAGTTGCACTGGCACTTGTGGGCACTGTGAATTATACACGTGTTCTTTAACTTTCGCGGCTGGATTCCCGATTTCGTTGAAATATTCATGTGAAGGTCTTGGTGTGATTTTGTCTGAGTACAATTGATTCAGACTGCACAAACTACATTGATTAGTTGCTCAAAAAACCATTTTGTTTCCTGATGATGAGCTTATAAATCTAATAGGTCGAAACTCAGTCAATACTTGTCTGTGGCATAATATTAAAGAGGAAGCATTTATTGCAGCTTTTGTTACTGTTATTTGTGGGACTTGTCTTTTTTAGATTCTCTTTCCTCTGCCATTGTTCCTCTGTTTACACTGTAAATTGTGTTTTTAGTGATGTTCATTGTGTAACTGTGTGAGCGCCCTTAGCTTATTCTATATTTGTTCTGTTGGATATCTTTTTAGTAAAAATATGTTTTTGCAGTAATCATTGTTTTTTGATCTATTATGTTGGCTAACTCCTCAGACTTTTTCATGCTCTTTGCCGGTGAATATGTATATTGTCTTTTAATTTAATTGTAGTTCATTTATGTAAAACTTTAATAGCTTATTGTTAATCTTTCTTGAACCATTATAGCTGTTACAACATGGAAAGAAGTCACAATTTATAAGAAGGCTGCATGAATCACAAGCACCAATTTGTCTGGGGAAAAAAAGGTGGTGTAGAACTACTTCAATGAAATTGCTTGTAGTTCACTTATTCAATGAGGTGGCATAATCGCAATGAGGAAGACAGTCTTCAAGGTTAAGAGATGCATTGAGCAGCTATGCAGCAGGTTGAAGGGTGTACACATGCTAAACATCATGGCCCCACAGTGGCATCACAAATGGCATGGGAGGAAACATGTCAAACCTTTAACGAATCTCATCACAAGTGATCTGATCAAGGATAGTTGGTCTGGCAAACACAGAAAGGTCAGAAGGGTTGACATGGAAAATGCTACTTACACAGTATGCATCTGTTCTTGGCATGAAGAGCTGTAGAATATCATGCGAATGCATTGATCGCCATCTAGTGTTGGGTCCGGATGTTTGCACTTTGTTTTTCTTCGAAGAAGTCTTCCTAGTCACGAGGTAGGAGACTCCTCTTTTCGGTGATAGTGCGCATGGTCATCGACTCCATCTTCAGATTGTTTTCCCGCAGAGGGTGAGAGAATGGAGTAGTAGTAAAGAACAGAGATGACCATGTGTAGGTGTGAATAGTAAGAAGAGAACTACAGCAATTACAGGTAACCGGGGAGGCAGGGGGGTGCATGAGATTCTACAACTCTACATTCCAAGAACAGATGCATACTGTGTAAGTAGCATTTTCCGTTTGAGGCATGTGAGTTGTAGATCTCATGCATAGACTACACAGCAGCCTCCCCTAAGTGGTGGCTATCCTGTAACTGATGGAGTTGTCTCAAATAGTGTTTTAAGAACTGCTTGTCCCATATTAGTTTGTTGTCTGGCTAACACATCTACGCAATAGTGTTTGGTGAATGTGTGTGGCGTGGACCATGTTGCAGCTTTGCAGATGTCATTGATAGGGATGTTCCCTAAGAAGGCCATAGTAGCTCCTAGTTAACAAGTGGAATGTGCTCTGGGAGGTACCGTTAGAGTCTTTTTGGCTTTTGCATAGCAAACCTGAATACATTTAACAATCCACATAGCCATACCTGATTTGAATATTGGATTGCCCTTGTGAGGTGGTGTAAAAGCAACAAAAATTTGTTTGGTCTTACAAAAAGATTTTGTTCTTTCAATGTAGTACAAGAGTGTTCTTCTAACATCTAAGGTGTGTAGAGCTCTTTCTGCAACAGAGTCAGGTTGAGGGAAGAAAACAGGTAATTCAACCGACTGATTAATGTGAAATGCAGATACTACCTTAGGTAGCAATTTCGGGTTGGTACAAAGATCCACTTAACTGTAGGTCATATTTGTGCATGGGTTAAAATGGTGGACCCATGAGCCATGTGAGGACTATGTTAAGATTCCACACTGGGGAAGTCTTGGGGGGTATAACTCTTATTAGTCCTTCCATAAATGCTTTGATTACAGGCACTTTAAATAGCAATAAATGTTGCCTATTTTGAAGATAGGCTGCAATTGCAGCGAGATGCAGTCTGATGGATGTATAGGCCAATGATGACTGTTGTAAATGTAAGATGTAGCAGATAATGTTTTGTATGGAAGCATCCAGAGTGTTGATGTTATTGCAATAGGTAACAAATCGCTTCCATTTGGCTACGTAGCGAGCTCTTGTGTTAGGCTTTCTAGCCTACTTAATAATGTTCCTACAGTCTGGTGAAAAGTTCAGATAACCAAACTCTATGACTTCAGGAGCCAGATCGCGAGGTTCAATTGCTTGGGATCTGGGTGTTTGATTTCTCCATGGCTCTGTGTGAGGAGACTAGGAGTTAAATGTAATTTTTGATGTGGTACCAGAGAGAGTTCCAACATATTTGTGAACCAGGGTTGACGTGCCCATGTTGAAGCTACCAGTATTAGTGTGAGGGATGTCTGTCTGAGTTTCAGAACCACTGATGGAATGAGTGGAAGAGGCGGAAATGCGTAAGCAAATATCCCTGACCAGTTCGTCCATAGAGCATTGCCTTTGGACAACAGGTGTGGATACCTGGAGGCGCAGCTTGGGCATTTTGCGTTTTGGGGTGTAGCGAACAGATCTATGTGAGGGACTCCCCAAGCTTGGAAGTATGGGGGAAAACTTGAGGGTTAAGTTCCCATTCGTGTATTTGATACCTTTGTCTGCTGAGGAGGTCTGCAATCTGGTAGTTGACTCCTGGGAGGTGTTCCGCTAGGAGATAGATATTGTGGTGAATAGCCCACCACCAGATGTCTTGGGCTAAGTGGGACAGTTGGAGAGCGTGTGCCCCCTGTTTCTGTATGCAATCCATAGCTGTCATGTTGTCGGTTCGAACCAAGACAGCTTTGCCAGAGGGGTGATCTTGAAAGACTTTGAGAGCTAGAAAGATCGCCATCAGCTCTAAATGATTGATGTGGAGCAACTTTTGTTGGTGGCTCCACAGGCCTTGCACTGTGTGTTGTTGAAGATAAGCTCTCCATCCAGTTAGGGACGCGTCCGCTGTTATTACCGTCTGTGGAACTTGGTCTAACGGCCGTCATTTTGCAGAGAACGAGGAGTACGGCCACTTACCAACACTAGATCGGTTACTAGACCGTGTGACTAGTTCCACTGACTGGCTAAGCATTCTTGAAGTGGACGCATGTGTAGTCTGGCATGGGGAACGATCATGAGGCAAGATACCATCATTCCCAACAGCTGCATAAACACTCGAGCTGGAAGTGATTGAGTGGCTTGAAATTTGCGAATTAGCGCCTGAATGTTTTGAATTCTGGCTGCATTTGGACACGCTAGATCCTAGAGTGGCTCCTAGGAAGTTCTGAATTTTTGGTTGGTACGTGCTGGCCTTGATGAGCCAGTCGTCCAGATAGGGGAAGACCTGTATGCTTTGTCTTCTTAGATGCGCAGCTACCACCACCAGACACTTTGTGAAGACTCTGGGGGAAGTGGTGACTCCAAATGTGAGTACCTTGAATTGGTAGTGATGACCTGCTACCACAAACCTGAGAAATTTGTGGTGAGCCGGATGGATTGGAATATGAAAGTAGGCGTCTTAAGTCTAGAAAAGAAAGAAAGTCGCCCTTTTGCAAAAGGGGTAGAAACCTGTCGAAGTGTCACCATGTGGAAATGGTTTGACTGTATGTAAAGATTTAGTTCTCTGAGATCTAATATTGGTCTGAGAGAACCGTCCTTTTTGGGAATTAGGAAATAAAAGGAGTAGACGCCCGACCCCTGATGTTGTGGTGGTACGGGCTCTATAGCTTGTTTTAGAAGCAGGGATTGTACCTTTTGTTTGAGAAGGTGTAGGTGATCCGGTGAAAGTTTGTGCGTCTTTGGGAGAATGTTTGGAGGAGTGTTGATGAACTTCAGGCAGTAACCAGAATGGATTATTTGGAGAACCCACTTGTCTGTTGTTATTGACTGCCACTTTGGTAGAAATTGTGACAGACTTCCCCCCACAAGTGTTAAGTGGTCGGGAGGAACTATGGGCAAGTCACTGTTTTGTATTGGAGGAGGAGGTTGGACCCTCTACCTCTGCCCTTGCCGTTGTTTCCTCTATAACTACCTCTGAAGTAAGTTTTGGTACCTGAGGGTTGGTTATTGCCCTTATATGTGGATGTACTATCCGAGGAAGTGGTTTTGGACCCTGCTCGATAAAAGGAGTGCTGAAATGAACCGCGGATATGTGGAGACTGAAGGGCTTCCATTGATTTAGGCACTTCGGTATCTTTCTTCATTTTTTCATGTGAAGAATCTACCACCGGGCCAAACAGGTGTCCCTTATCGAATGGTGTGTTCAATATGGAGGTCTGAACCTCCGTTTTGAACCCTGATATGCGTAGCCAGGTGTGCCTTCTTAAAAGGACACTAGTGTTCATCGCTCTGGCAGATGTCTCATCCGCATCTAGGAAGCGCCTAATTGGATTGTTGGAAATTAGTTGTCCATCAAGTACCAGGTCTTGAGCTTTAGATTTATGTTCCTGTGGTAAGAATTGTATAAGTTGTTCCAGCTCATCCAAATGCCCCGGGTCATATCTGGCTAGCATCACTTGTGTGTTAGATATGCACCAGAAGTTAGCTGTCTTGGAGGCTATTCTTTTCCCTGAAGCATCAAGGAACTTTGACCCTTTATATGGGGGTGATGCATCTCCAGTAGTCTAGGAGTTTGCCCTTTTGCACGCATTAGAAACTAATGGGTCTAAGGATAATTGTTCTCTTATGTAGACTGGATCAGATGGTGCAGGTTTGTATTTTTTATCCACCCTGGGGGTAAGGATACGTGCCCTGACAGGATCCTTAAATACATCGTCTACATGTCTGGTCATTCCTTTAAGCATGGGCAACATATGTGTGGATTTTTGTGTGCTGTTTAATGTTTCAAAGAGGAAATCCTCTTCAAGGGATTCTTTATGCAGCTGGACCTCATAGTAATTGGCAGCCCTGCCTAGCAATCCAATATATCCTATGCCGTCATCTGGTGGGGAGGGCCTGGTAGGATATGGGTTATGGTCATTGTCTGTGGGCGAGTCAGTGTTATAGTCATCCCACTCATCTGTAGGACCAGGCTGATTATCATCATTAGTATCATCCCCGTCTCCATCACCCTGATCTTCAGATATATATGGTGGTGAGTGCTCAGGTGAAGTTGGCACAGACAGAGACTGAGGTAAAGGTGGTAAAGGAAGAGGGAAAGGATTTGTCCCAACGTATCTTCTTTAATGGAATGTCGTATTCCTCTTCGGCAGTAGTCCCTCTTTTTAAAGTCACTTTAGTAGTAATGTGGCCGGTTTTTGGAAGCATGACCACATTTTTTTTTTTGGGTCATGTTTTTCGAGCGGATCACCGATACTATGCTTCTTAGGTGATTTTGGTGTACCAGTCTTTTTTGGCGCCGAAACTTTCAGTGCAGATGGTTTTGGGACTGTGGTTTTCGGATCAATATAGTTTTCAGTGCCGATTGATGATGATCGGAGCAGGAATTGGTCTTCGATCCCGAAGGCTTTGGCTCGGTGTCTGATTTGGAATGGGGCTTTTCTGAGTCGGAAGGTTTTTTGGTAGGCTTCGGTGCCGAGCCAGGAGGCGGGGCATCGGAAGCGTGGTCTCGATGCTGACCGGGGCCCGAGGGCGCGGGTTGGTCCGGAGCCTTCTTTTTTGGTCGAGTTAGGGCCTGTAGTTACAGTATGTTGTCCTTGCGGGATGTCTTCATCTTGGTTGGAGCCATCGTCGGAGGGAGATCTGTTCTTGCTCCTCCTTGGCTCCGATAGAGTTGTCGGCCTCTGTAGGAAACTGGCTCTATATATACTACACCAAAATGAGGTATAGTGTGTATAGAGTCCAGGTGACCCCAGAGGTAGGCAGAGGTTAAAGTTAGCTAGAACCTTACTCTCAATTTTTGGTAGAGTGGTCGAGCAGTAAGGCAGTCTCAGTGTTAAGCATTTGACGTACACACACAGTCAGCAAATGAATTCACACACACAAGAACTGAACTCTAGGCCAATTGTTTTTGTATAAAAATATATACTGTTATTTTAGAACCAAGCAAGCCTTGCACACGTAAGCATTAAATACTTTACAGTAATAAGTTGCTGAATGTAGAACAGTTTGAAAATGCAATAGGAATTGTACTTTGTTTGATTTACAGGGGATCTAGTAGGTTGCAATACTTAGCAAATACAGTACATTGAAATGAATAGGCTTTTTCAGTAAATTACAGGTAAGTTACTTTTTACGTTACTTTTCTAACTCAGTGCTGGATAACTAGATTCAGCACTGGGGCATTTCCTGCAAACAGGTGAGTAAATACGTTTTGGTTATTCGACCGATTTTTGAAGAATATTTTTAGATTTCAAAACTCCACACTGAGAAACATTTTGGAAGAACATGGTCAATGTTATCCTATGGTCAGTGATGCACTCTCGTTACACCCTCAGTGGCACTAGGGCGGCCGGGTGCAGTGCGTTGAGGCCCAATGTTATCCAATGGGGATAGGGGGCCTCCAGTTGGTGGCTGCTGGCAAGCAGGCCACTGGGTTGTGGGAGCAAAGCTCCTAGGGTTTAGGTCAGGGCAAATGGGGAAACAAAGTAGCACAAAAGGTGCACCCTCAGCGCTACTAGGGCTGCAGGGTGTTGTTTCGAGGATGGGTGCCCTGTTTTCAATGGAGAACCTCCGGTTTGCAAAAGCGCTGCAGGCTGGGAGACGAAGGACGTCGGAGTACGACCACCACTTTGAGAGGTAAGTTGAGAAGTTGGGTAGGCACCATTGGTTTGGGCACACAAGGCCATGGGGCGTCGGGTGTAGGGGTGCCTTTTGGGGTCTGATCTTCTTACCAGCTCCGGGTCGCGGTCAGGGGGGCCTTCTGGATTTAGGCTGCAGGCGTCGGCTGGGGGCTTGAGGTAGGTCAGGGGTCGCCAGATCTCGGTTCAGGATCGCCGGTGTGACCTCCTCGTGGTGTTTGCCCACCGAGCTTGGGCCGTGGACGGAGGGTGCAGAGTGGGGCAGATTCGTGGTTTCCGGCTGCTGCCAGAGATTGCAGTTGAACAAATCCGGTGTTCACGGGAAAAGCAGTCTTTGGAAGTGGAGGTAGGCAGGTCCTCTGGGGTTATGAGGTTGCTGGCTGCAAGACACACCGGGATTTCGCAGGAGCAGGTTCGAGAGGAGACAGGCCGGTAGGGCTGGGGCCAAGTCAGTGGGCGTCGTCCTCTTGTTAGCTGGCACCCCCTATCGTACCACCTTCCAGTGGGAGGGGGGCAGGAGCCTGTCCCTGGTTGTTTGGGTCCCCCCATCCTCAAGATGGCAGGGACTCTGAGTTGTGCTTCACCTCGCCTCCCCCACTTGAGGGGTGGAGTTGGCAGAGGTGAGCACACCTCTTTCCCTCTTGTTTTTCCCACCGGTTCTCCCGCCCAAAGGGGGGGGGTAGAACCAGTGGGGACCAGTTGCTGAAAGCAGCAAAATGGTCTGGGGAGGCTCAAAAAGGTAGCTTGCCTTTGAAGCTTGCCCTTCATGAACCCTGCCCATTCTGGGGGAGGAGGCTTGGCACCTTGTCCCAGGCCCCTGAGAGCAGCAGGTCCTCGACCCAGGGGTCCAGAGACGAGTTTCAGGGGGGTATCTCTAAGATGCCCTCTGTCGTGGAATCAGTGTGTGTTTAATGTGCTGAGAAATTTGATACCAAACTTCCCAGTTTTCAGTGTAGCAATTAGGGTTCTGTGGATTTCGTAATGACACACTCCCAGCACCATATACTCAATGGCAGCACTGCACTTACAATGCCCAGGAATGGACTTGGGCACTGTAGGGGTACAGGGCTCATGCACCTGTACCCTCACCTTTGGCATAGTGCACCCAGCTAGAGGGGTGACTGATCTATGCCAGGGCAGTGGTTTGTAGGCATGGCACGCGGGGATGTGGGCCATGTCGACTCTTCGCTTTGTTTTGCACCAAGACACGCAGCCTGCAAAGGCAGTGTGTGAATGAAAAGGTGCAGGGCCTCTAAGTGTGGCACAATAAGTGCAGCAGCCCTTAGGGGCCTTCCCTGGTCACAGGGCCATGGGTACCTGTTGTACCATTTACCAGGGGCCTACCTGTGGCCAGGGATGTCAATTGGGTTTAGGCTTCAATGCAATTTTAGGGAAGGAACATAGGCCCTGGGTACCCGATTAGAAGGAGCCCAGGTCACACTGAGTCAAAGAACATCAGCAATTCAGCAAAAAGTGGGGCATACCATGCAGAAAGAGGGCACTTTCTCACAGCCTCTTCATGCGTTTCAGGTCCGAAGAGGTCCGGAATGGAGCTTGTGTGTTGGCTCTGCATGTCGGGTTGTCGGGCCCAACGGTCGCGAAGAGTCTTTTTGGAGCAGAAATCTCAGCACGCGTCGCAGTCCTGTTTACTGTGTTCCGGTGACAGACAAAGGTTGCACACCTCATGTGAATAGGTGCGCAGATATATTTCGGGGCACCGAAGACAGAATTTAAAAGGAGTTCGTTCCATCGACTGCAAGTCGAACCGGGGGCTAGGCCCAATGGCCTACCACGAGCTGTCCATAAGAACACTATCTGCGCAGAATGGATTAGGCGATCGAAAACAATACTGTTGAGGTTGAGTGTTGTACACACCGAGGGAAACCGAAGAATCAGCGTTGAACCGGAAGTGCAGCAAGTCAAATCCGAACCCGATGGCGTAAAAAAACAATCTGAAGATGGAGTCGATGACCATGGGCATCATCACCGAAAGGAGGAGTCACCTACCTCGTGACTAGGAAGACTTCTTCGAAGAAAAACAAAGTGCAAACATCCAGACCCAACACTAGATGGCGATCTATGCATAAGCATGTGATCTACAGTTCACATGCCTCAAACATAATCTTTTTAGTGGCAACTGCAAGACCTTGCTAGGCTAAGGGGTAAAAAAAAAAAAGGACATCTGACAAAGTAAGTCTGAATAGGGTCTGTATGTCAGACACAGCACCAGGTCACAACTTTGTCCCATCACCCAGCATATATGGAATTTGTGGGGGGGGGGGGGGTCTGGCAGCAAGCATGACATCCACCACTTAAGGTGGCAAACAAAATGCAGTCAATTGCTGCTGCTCAATCTGCACACGAGGTGTAGGTTCGGATGGAGGACCTTGCCCTGCTGCTGAGACAAGAGACCTTTCCCAAGTGACTGCCTGATCAGAGGGCAAATGCTCAGGAGGTCTGGGTATGAAATTCTTGTCCCAATCCGGGACCAAAAGGTTATTCCTGATCTTCAGCACTGTGGGCAGGAGAGGAAGTGGTGGGATGGAGTATAGAAGTTCCTTGTTCCATTCCAGCCAGAATGCGTTTCCTAATGCATGCACTTGCAGAAACTCCAAAGTGCCAAACTGTTGACACTTCATGTTACCGGATGTGCTGAAAGTGTCCAGCACCTCTGCTGGCTAGTGAAAGACACCCTGCACCACCTCAGGATATCACTGCCAACCCTGATCTGCCAGACTACATCTGCTCCGCTTGTGTGCCCTGGCATTCAGGGAACCCACCAGGTGATTGTCAACCACAAAAACACCTTGATGCTCCAACAATCTCCAAAGTTGCATGGCCTCCTGGCATAGGATTTGGGACCTCCACCCCACTCGGCTTACAGTAGTACCACATGGTGGTGGTGTTGTCTGTGAGAACTTGTAACCAACCCTCCCTGGATGGCAGCAGAAATGACTCCTGGATAAGACCAACATATGCAGCTCCAAGAGACTGATGTGGAGCCAGCCCTCCACTAGAGACAAAAGACCTATATCTCCGGTTCCCTCTGGTGCCCCCCCTACTCCAGCACTGATGAGTCATCTCCACAGCCCAAGGACAAAGTGTGATTGGTCAGGCACTACTGCAGATCTCAGGTTGTCCAAACAAAATTTAGATAGTGTTGGAAAGGCCGCCTTGCTGTTAGGCTAACTGGGATTTCAGGTTCCACTGCAGGGCATGCATGTTCCAGCTGGCAGGATTCGCAAGCAGTACATAAGCATCTAAGAAGCCTCACAGACACCCTCAACCTGGATCCAAGATCATGCCTGAGACATCAACTGTTCTGGACTTGTGGGGGAAAGGCACTGAACTTCAATGTGTCCCGGGTCACCCCAATGAATGTAAACCCCTGTGAGGGAGTAAGGTAGGACTTTGGCTTGTTTATGGTGAAACGCAACAATGTAAAAAAAAAATCCAGAGCCGTTTGGAGGTAGTCCAGCAAGCCTGCTTTCAGCAGCAAGTTGTAGGAGGTATACAAATATAAGAACAAACAACTTCTGAAATTTGGAAGCAACCAATGTCCTCAATTTTGAGTACACTTGAGGGGCATTGGTGAGGTCGAAAAGGAGCTCGGCAAACAGAAATTGCTCCTGACCCACAGGTAACACCCTGTGAAAAACCAGAATGGTAATATGTGAATACGTGCCCTGCAAATCCAAGGCCAACATTCAATCTCCTGGGTCCAAAGCAGATAGGGTCTCGGCCTGTGTGAGCAATTATGAATTTGCTCTATTGCAAAAGCATTCAGGGATTCTGAAGTCCAAGAAAGTCCAGAGGCGACCGTCCTTTTTTTCTAGCGTACAAATGAATAAAAGTGTAACACGCAATATTTTTCAGAGTCTAGCGCCCTAGCCATGGCACCCTTGGCAAGCAACATGAGTACTTCTTGTAGCAGGATCGACAGATGCTGAAATTCGTTCCGGTGTAAAAGTTCGGGTGGGGATAAGAGAAAAGGTAGAGCTTAGCATATTTGCAACAAGTTGCAAGACTCTTCTGTCAGATGTGTTGAAACGCCAATATGGAAGGATGTGTTAAATTCTGCCCCACGCTAGTTGGCCATGTGCCACTGATGGTTTGTTTTGTTAACCACTGTATCAAGGAAAGAGGAGCTGGAAGAACTGTGTGCCCACTGGTGTGTCCGTTATCTACCAGATCCGTATCCACCACCCCTAAAGAACTGGGCTATGAGCTGCATGACTGGATAGGAAAGCAGTCTCAGTATATATATATCAGCTCCCTAGAATAGCCCATAAGTTTCCAGAACCTGTCACAAACAGTTTGGCAGTGCAAAAGAATGCACTGTAGCTCTGCAATCCTTAAAGTGTTCCAAAGCGTAGTCTGTCTGATCTCTGAACAGGCAAGGCCCATTTAAGGGCATGTCCATTTGTGAAGCCTGTACATCGCTGGAGAACCCAGGTGAACCTCATCCAAGCTTGTATGTAAAGGACATCGCTGTTACAGACTGCCCTACCAATTCAATCTGTGCTAGCAAGACCAACGCAGATAACATACTTTTCTGCACCCTTCTAGTAATGTATTTTCTGAGCCAGAGACCTAAGATGCTCCAGGGCTCCCGGTAAGATCCCACTAGCCATGTCCAAAAGGGTATATATGTTTTGAATCAACAAACTGCATTTAGGGGGGAGGAGCCTAGCGCGCATCCAAGATGGTCGCGTGAGCACAGGGCTCCCCGGACCCTTGCTGCTCCTCGGAATTTATCCTGAGAATATCCTGATGTGGTTTATGGAATCTGGCAGATGAAGACCGGCTGAGCACGTATCTCTTTTCAGAACTCGAATCGGACCTGGGAATCCTGAGTTGTCGTTGTTCGAACTTTTGGGACCCACCCGACGGAGGTGCCCGGGGCGAAGGTGATCCGTGGAGCCGTGTCGTAATTGAACAACAGCGGCTGCAGTGCGGTGCCAGTGGCCGCTCTACCACTTTCGGTTTCACTTTCGGACTTCAGGGGGCTGGCCGGCGAACGCGCTTGATGTGGCGGGGTGTTTCCTTGGCCTCTGCGCGAGGCTTTGTCTCCACCTGCCACTAGTGTGCCCATCGCCTTGGGTCCCCCCGCACCGCTATATTGTGGTCTCTGGTGAGGCGCTGGTCTGCGGTGCCGTTGCCCCTACGACTCTTGATCGGCGGTCCCCTTCGGTGTCCGTAACCACATGGGGGGCAAGGGGGGCCCCGAGGGGCGTAAGACTAAGGCCTCCCTCCGCGGGGGACCGGTCCAGGCCAACAACATGGACCGCTACACTCAGGGCAGAGGGTCCCCTGGAGCGACCGGCCCCCCCCCCGGACGCCGCCGGTGGTGGCACGACCGTCTCTCCGGAGCTTTCCCTGCAGGACATCATGGGCGCCATTGATGGCATCAGGGAAACCATCGCCACGCAATACGAGGCCCTGGCCCGTAAAATCGACACGGTGGCAATCGATGTCACCTTAATTCGGGCAGATCTCTCCAAAACTAACGAGAGGGTTCAGGCTCTTGATGCGCGGACCTCCACCCTTGGTGCGGATGTGTCGGACCTGCAGGCCGCGCTGGGTGACATCAAGGCGGTCAACGATCAGATGGCCCGGCGGCTGGAGGACTTCGAGGGACGGGCCCGACGCAACAACATCCGTGTCATAGGCGTACCGGAGTCCTCCGACAACCGCCCGGTTGACCTCCTGGTCGAGGAACTCATCCTCCAACAGTTGACCCCTGCAGGCCTAAGTAAGTTCTTTGCCGTGGAGCGGGCCCATCGAGTTCCGGGCGGTCGGCCACGGCCGGGGGCCCCCCGAGGCCTATCGTGGCCAAACTGTTCCACTATAGAGACCGAGATGCGATTCTGCAGGCCTCACGGGTCCACGGCCCGGTTCGTCATGAGAACTCATCCATTAACTTTTATCCGGACTTTACCCAACTTGTCCAGAAACAGCGGATGGGATTCCAGGGGATGAAGCGTCGTCTCCGTGAACTGGGCCTAAAGTACTCTATGCTCTACCCTGCAAAACTCCGAGTGGAACATGAGGATCGGACTGCCTTTTTTGACTCTCCTGTGGCCGTGAGTGACTGGTTGGACTCGCTGCCGGACAGAGGTGGCCGTCCCGGGCCCTCTGCAGGCGCCGAAGGTGACGGGTCCCCTTTGGAGTGACTTTTGGTCCTTGATTTTGCAATTTGCACTGTTCAGCTGGGTTTTACTTCTTTTGTTCATTTTGTCTCACTAGGACCTGTGTGGGGGGCGGGCGGGGACGGGTCCCTTTCCTCCTCCGGGGTCTTTTCGTAGAATGGGGTTAGTAGGGCGACAGGCACACTGCAAGTTGGGGGGGTTTTTTGGCCCGCAGGGGTGCAGGGTGGGGGGAGTTGGATTTGGGGGGGGGGGTTGGGGGGAAGGAGGGGTTGTTTTGCTGTGTGTTTTCTGTTTGCAGGGCGAGGTATTGATTTTTGTCCAGATTCGGGAACTGTGCTACTGACTGGGGGGCCTTTGATCTATTGGAGGGGATGGGGGGGGGACGGGTTGAGACTGATGTCATGGAACGTCAATGGGTTGGGGGACCGTATCAAACGGGGTGTAGTACTGCAGTATTTGCGTCGTCTGACTCCTGATGTGGTGTTTATCCAGGAAACGCATCTGGTTGGTAATGTTTGTCATGCAATGAACAGGGGGGGGATACCGCCTCGTGGCCCATTCTGGTTTCACAACTGGTTCCAGGGGGGTGGGCATTCTCCTGCGATCCTCACTTCCGTTGGATATCACTAGGGTAGTCTCGGATGACAGAGGGCGCTATGTGCGTCTGACTGGGAGGTGGGAGGGGCAGCCCCTTTCCCTGGTCTCAGTTTACGTCCCCCCGGGCCTCCAGAACTCCACCTTCGCGGACCTGGGTCGAATGCTGCTTGAACTTCCGGATAGTCTTTTGCTTATGGGCGGGGACTTTAATTCGGTGGTTTCGGGTGACCTGGATCGTCACCCACCCAGGGCCCTCCCCGCTGCCCAGGCATGGCTTGGTGGACTGTTGGAGACCTTCGGCCTGGTAGATAGTTGGAGATTAATGCATCCGACCCAATGTCAGTACACCTTTTACTCTGGGGCGCATGGGAGTCTTTCTAGGTTAGACTATTTCCTTATGCCCGCGGCGCAGACTGGTCGGATTCGAGAGGTTAGGCACCTGGCGCGGGGTATCTCCGACCATTCCCCGCTGTGGCTGCTCTTTGACACCGAGTCGCGGTCTGCAGGACGGATCGCTCCCATTAACCCGTGGTACCTGCGAGACCCTACGACTCGCGACAGCCTGGTTAAGGCTATGGACCAATACTTCCTTGAAAACGAGGGGTCGGTGTCGTCCGCAATGTCCCTGTGGGAAGCCTTTAAAACCGTAATCCGCGGACACGCCCTCTCCCAGATAGTGGTGGCTAAGAAGCTCAAGAGTGAGGCAGTGGTGAAGCTGGAGACTGACATCTCGGGGCTGGAGTCGGCCTTGGAGACGGGTGTCACTCCGGACGGGCTACATGCCCTCAGCCTGAAACAGTTTGAATACAGGTCTCTTGTCACTGACGCTGCCAAAACGATGTATAGGGAGCAGCAGGGTCGATTGTATGATGCCGGGGACAAGGCGGGAAAGTTGATTGCGTGGCTGGATAAGAAGGAGAGAGTTAATCGTGTGGTCCCGGAGCTGCGTGTCTCGGATGGAGTGTGTGTGACTGAGCCTGGTGAGATTGTGGAATGTTTCGCTGACCACCTCCGGGCCGTGTACTCCCCGGTGACTGATAGGGATGAAGAAGACTCTCGCCTTCTGCTGAGGGATATTGCTTTGCCTTGCCTGTCCGTCGACGACCGTGAGCAGCTGGACGCCCCCTTGTCTGTAGATGAAATAGCAACTGCGATTCGGTCCCTTCGTTCGGGCAAGGCGATGGGTCCCAACGGTCTGCCTATTGAATTATATAAGTTGCGCCCGGATAAACTCGCGCCCTTCCTCCGTCGTATGTTTCAAGAGTCCCTTGAGGCAGGTTCCCTTCCTGACGACCAGCGTCTGGCTACGATAGTCGTGATCCCCAAGGACGGTAAGCCACGAGACCGCTGTGCCTCCTACAGGCCTATTTCACTGCTAAACGCAGAGCCTAAAATCCTGGCTAAAGTCCTTGCCAATCGTTTGTTGAGCGTCATCTGCGATTTGATTCATCCTGATCAATGCGGCTTCATCCCTCACCGTAACACCGCTCTTAACTTGCGGCGTCTTCACGGCGCCCTCGCCAGGGCGGAGTACCTCTCCGAACCAGCCGTGCTGGTTTCTTTAGACGCCACGATGGCCTTTGACACCATCGAGTGGCCATTCCTCTGGGCTGTCTTGACCAAATTCGGCTTTGGGGAAGGATTTCTTGGCTGGGTGAAGCTTCTTTACACGGGACCCATGGCTCAGGTGGTGGTTAATGGGCGGGTTTCTCGGCCCTTCGCTCTCGGTAGGGGTACGAGGCAGGGGTGCCCGTTGTCCCCTCTGCTCTTTGCTCTTGCCCTGGAGCCGCTCGCTGCTTGGCTCCGCTGGGAGCCCTCGATCAGAGGGATCCGGTGGGCCCCGGGCTTCGAGGATCGGGTCTCGTTGTATGCGGACGATATTCTCCTGTATCTCACCTCGCCGCGGCGGTCGCTTAATGTTCTCTTTGATGTTCTGACTTCCTTTGGGAGAAATTCGGGTCTAACGATCAACTGGTCTAAATCCTGTGTCTATCCTATCTCCGGTGACCCTCCTCTCTTGCCGCCTCGGCTTCCGATCCAATTATCTCTGTCCGGCTTCAAATACCTGGGGATATACGTCTCGTTGGACCCGGTGGCTCGCTATGAGCAGAATCTCCTGCTTCCACTTCGGCGTTTGAGGGAGGACACGGCTCGGTGGTGTAAGCTGCCCTTGTCCCCGCTGGGTCGGGCAGCACTGTTTAAAATGCTGTCCCTTCCCAGATTCCTCTATGCACTTCAGAACTCCTTCGATGTCATTCCTGTGTCCTACTTTCGGGAGGTGGAGAGCCTGCAGAGGAGACTGGTGTGGGACGGACGGGCGCGTATCGCTCTGGCAAAGCTTACTCTCCCCTGGTACGACGGGGGCATCGCGCTTCCCGACATTCGCAGGTATTATTGGGCCTCACAGCTATCGGCCATTAACCATGCCACGTATGAGGGAGGAGCCTAGCGCGCAACCAAGATGGCCGCGTAGGTGCGAGGCTCCCGAGGACCTTCGCGACCTCCTGAATTAATCCTGGCGATATCCTGTCCTTGTTGAGGGGACTGTGTCGGTGAACCCGAGCTGAGGCGCCGCCCGTTCTTTGGGCTCGAATCGGACCCCGAATACCGGTGGGAGCATCGATTGAAGGTTGCGGCCTTCTCCTCGCCGGCCCCCCGGATTGGAGTAGTGGGGCGATCTGGGGACGAAGTGAATAACAACGGCGAGCGGGGCTGAGCGACTCGCATACCCCGCACTTTCACTTTCGCTTTTGCGCCCTCCTTGCCTCAGGCGGGGTCGGGCTGCGGAGCGGGGTGCGGTGGTGTTGCCTTGTCCAGGTGCCCGGCTGACCCGCCGGCGGTGGGGTGACCCGCTGCCCGGTGGTCGCACCCGTCCCCCCCCCTGACACCCGTGATTTGGTGTGGCGGCCCGTTTTGGAGATCTTGGCACGACGGTGTAAGGGCCAGCATGGCCACCAAACAAGATGGCGACCGGGCGAAGATGAAGACAACCCGCCGTGGCACGGCGCACCAGGCCAATAGTATGGATCGCTATACGCTCCAAAAGGGTTCTCCGGAGACAGCGCGGTCGTCCCTGGTGGGCCCGACGGAGGCACCTGCCCAACCGGTGGATCTGACCCTCCGGGACGTCATGGGCGCCATCGCAGAGATGAAGGCCTCGGTGGACCAGCGTTTCGATACCTTGGCGCAAAAAATTGACTCTGTCCTGGTGGATGTGGGCCTTGTGAGGGCAGACTTGTCAAAAACGAACGACCGAGTTGACTCCCTGGCCCACACCACAACGAGCCTCACGACGGACGTGGTGGCCCTCCAGAAGGAGGTGCGCCGGCTTGGCCAGGCGAGCGCCCTGATGGACCGGCGAGTGGAGGACTCCGAGGGTCGGGCCCGGAGGAACAATGTTCGCATTATTGGTGTGCCGGAGGGCCGAGAGGCGGAGGCGGCGGATCTCTTTGTGGAAGAATTGATCCTGACTCATCTCCAGCCCCGGGGGCTGAGTAAGCTGTTTGCGGTGGAGCGTGCCCACCGGGTCCCTGGGGGCCGCCCTAAGACCGGTGCCCCGCCGCGGCCTATTATTGCCCGAATTTTTAATTTCCGGGACAGAGACGCCATCCTTCAGACCTCCAGGCAACAGGGACCGGTCAGGCTGGACAACATGGATGTACACTTCTACCCAGACTTTACTCCGACGGTCCAGAAGCAGCGACAGAGCTTTCTCGGTATCAAGCGTCGCCTAAGGGACTTAAACCTCAAGTACTCAATGCTCTTTCCGGCTAAGCTGAGGGTGGAGGTGGATGGCCATACGCACTTCTTCGACCGGCCCGAGGCGGCTGGGGACTGGTTAGATACTTTGCCTGGAGATCGGGGTGGGGGGGGCGCGGCTGGCGGGGAGGGCCCGCCGGATCAGAATTGAGGGGTGACTGTATAGGCCTTGCTCGGGATATTACTCCTTTACCATATATTGCTTTCGTATGTTCCCCTCCCATGGAGGTCGGGTGGGGTCTGCTGGGGGCTTCCCTCCTCCTCTGGGGGACTAGTTAGTACTTAGCTACGGGGCGACAGGCACACTGCACTTTGGGGGGGCTGTCTGGGCTCATGCAGGGGTGCAGGGAGGGGGGAGTTCTGTTGGGACCGGGGGGTGGGGGGGTGTGTTGTTTGTTAACACCGCGAGGCAAACCCGCAACTGTTTTGTTGTTTTTTTAAGATGCTCGGTGGGGGGCGACCGATTGTTTTGACGTATCATGGGGGGTAGGGATTTGATTGTGTTGTCATGGAATGTCAACGGCCTGGGGGATAGGATTAAACGTGGTGTGGTCCTGCAGTATTTAAAACGTATTTCACCAGATGTTGTCTTCTTGCAGGAGACACACCTTATTGGTAACACCTTCAATGCAATGAATCGGCGGGGATATCGTTTAGCGGCCCACTCCGGCTTCACTTCGGGCTCGCGGGGGGTGGGTATTATGGTCAAGAACTCGCTCCCGTTGGAGATTGACGAGGTGCGCCATGATGAGAGGGGACGCTACACTGTTCTGGTGGGACGAATGGAGGGTAGAGTGTTCATCTTCATATCAGTGTACGTCCCGCCTGGGTTACAAGCCACTACATTTGCGGACCTGGGGCGCCTCCTTCTGGACCTTCCGGGTGGCCTGTTGGTGGTTGGAGGGGACTTTAACGCGGTTGCCTCTGGGTCTATGGATCGCCATCCCCCTAGGGACCTCCCCCGGGCACAGGCGTGGCTGCCCGGCCTTTTAGACACGCTGGGCCTGGTGGATTGCTGGCGCTTAAAGCATCCCGTATTGCAACAGTACACCTTCCACTCGGGGGCCCATGGTAGCCTCTCGCGGCTTGATTACATCCTTGTCCCGGCGGCCCATGCAGGGAGGGTGGGGGAGGTGCGCCATTTGGCACGGGGTATCTCAGACCACTCCCCATTGTTGTTGCATTTCGATGTCTTCCCGAGGGGGGATGGCAGAGTGGCCCCGATCAATGCATGGTATTTGCGCGACCCCACCATTCGTGCCGACTTGATCAAATCCTTACAGCGCTATTTCGATGAGAATGTGGGGTCGGTCCCGTCTGCCATCTCCCTGTGGGAGGCTTTCAAGGTGGTTCTTAGAGGGGAGGCCCTCTCCTTTATTTCCAATGCCCGGCGGCGCGAGCGGGAGGAGGTGACCCGGGTTGAGGCCGAGATTGCAGAACTGGAGGGTGACCTGGGGAGCGGGGTAACAGACGCCAAGTTGCATGTTTTGCATTTAAAGCAGGCGGCCTATCGGGCCCTCGTCACGGAGGCGGCCAGGGGCCTCAGTAGAGAGCAGCAGGGGCGATTGTATGATGTGGGGGACAAGGCTGGCAAATTGATTGCGTGGTTAGACAAGAGGGAGAGAGCGAGCCGCGTGGTGCCTTTGATTGAGAGCGTGGATGGTGTGTGCGTCACTGAGCCGGACGCCATTGTCTCCTGCTTCGCGGATTATTTCCGCGAGGTCTACTCCCCGGTTTCTCCCTGCTCGGAGGAAGATTCCCAGGCCTTGCTTCGGGACATCGCACTGCCCTCCCTTACGGTGGAGGACAGGGATTCGCTGGACGCCCCTCCCACCTCGGACGAAATTGCCTCGGCTATTCGCTCGGTTGCATCCGGCAAGGCCATGGGCCCCAATGGTATTCCCATTGAGCTATACAAGTTGCGCCCGGATGTGTTGGCGCCCCACCTGCGCGCGATGTTCCTTGCGGCCCACTCGCGGGGCTCCCTCCCGCCGGACCAGCGTCTGGCTACAATTGTGGTGATCCCCAAGGAGGGGAGGCCCCGTGAACGGGTCACATCCTACCGGCCGATTTCGCTTTTGAACGCGGAGCCCAAAATCCTCGCCAAGGTGTTGGCCAACCGGTTGGTTGGCGTGGTGGGCGACTTGGTCCACCAAGACCAATCGGGCTTTATACCACACCGCAACACGGCGCTTAATCTGCGGCGCTTGCACGGGGTGCTCGCGCGTGTCCCATTTGTGCGGGAGCCGGCCATCTTGGCGTCCTTGGACGCCACCATGGCGTTTGATACGCTCGAATGGCCATATATTTGGGCGATGCTGGCGAAGTTTGGGTTCGGCCCGGGTTTCGTCAGCTGGGTCAAATTGCTCTATTCGGGCCCGCTGGCGCAGGTGGTGGTGAATGGGCGAGTATCTGCCCCATTCGCGCTGGGGCGGGGCACGCGACAGGGTTGTCCCCTGTCGCCTCTCCTGTTCGCCCTGGCCATGGAGCCCCTGGCGGAATGGCTGCGGTGGCATCCTTCTATCCGTGGTCTCCGCTGGACCCCCGAGCATGAGGACCGCGTGTCTCTCTATGCTGACGATATCCTCTTGTATCTTGCCTCCCCGCGCAAGTCACTGATCGTCCTGGTTGATGTTTTGCGTTCCTTCGGTCGCAACTCAGGCCTGGTCATCAACTGGGCGAAATCCTGTGTCTATGTGCTCTCCGGGGAGGCCCCGGTCCTGCCACGGGACTGTCCGATCCAGATTGCCTCCCAGGGGTTCCGGTACCTGGGTATATATATCACTCTCGACCCGGAGGCCCGCTATGAGCGGAACTTGCTGCCCCCCCTCCAGCGTCTGAGGGAGGACGTGGTGCGCTGGCGGCGTCTGCCGCTCTCGCCGCTCGGCTGAGCGGCCTTATTTAAAATGATGTCCCTGCCGCGCCTCCTCTACGCCCTCCAGAATACCATGGACTTGGTCCCAGCACGCTACTTTCGCGAGGTGGAGGGCCTCCAGCGGCGCCTGTTCTGGGATGGGAGGCCGCGTATTGCTCTGGCTAAATTGACGCTCCCGTGGTATGACGGAGGAGTCGCCCTCCCGGACATCAAACGGTATTACTGGGCCTCCCAACTAGCTGCAATTAATCATGGCCTTTACGGGCCCGCCTTGAACCCGGCATTCGAGATGGACCGGACGCTTCTGCCCGGTGGCGATTATAATCGAGCGCTCTACTCTGGCACGCCCGACTCCCGTTTGACGGGACCGACGCGTGTCATGGTGCGTGTCTGGCACGCGGCTAATGCAGCTATGGGGTGGAAGGACCGTTTGACCCGAGCGTCTCCGCTGTATGCATCTGAGAGGTTGGGCTCCCTGTGGACGTCGAAGGGCTTCGAGAAGTGGGACACGATCGGAATCAGCACGGTAGGAGATCTCTGGACGAGGGGGGGATTCAAAACTTTTGAGACGCTGCAGGCGGAGTTTCAGCTGCAGGGCGGTGAGTACTTTCGGTACCTACAGGTCCGCCATGCGCTGGGCTCCGTCTTCACGGATGTTGCATCTATCCCGGAGTCTTCCCCCCCTGGAGGACAGAGTGCTAGATGGCCATGTCCCGGACAGCACGATCTCCCTCATATATAAAAAACTGATTAACGATAGATCGTGTCTGCTGACTAGTCTCCGCGAGGCCTGGGTTGCCGACGGGCTGGAGCTGGACGACGAGGATTGGATTTCCGCGGTGGCCTCTCCGAAAGAGGTGGCCATCCCGGCTCGCCTTCGTTTCGTCCAGCTCAAGATCCTTCACCGGGTCTACGTGACGGGGCCAAGGCTTTTACGTATGGGTTTTGCCGGTGATGGAATGTGTAAGCGTGGCTGTGGTGCGTTGGCAACTTTCATGCATATATTGTGGGAGTGCCCGAAGGTGGAGCGATTCTGGCGTGGTGTGCATGAGGTTCTACGAATGGTTACGCGGGTCACGCTGCTGCCTGAAGCGAGGAGATGCTTGCTGAATGTCTGGGAACCAAATGACTACTCGGTACCGCAGACGCGGTGGGTGACTCTGGGATACATGATAGCCAAGCGTGATATTGCCCAATTGTGGGGATCCCAGAGGCCCCCTGCGGTGTCGGCCTGGAAGGAGCATATGGATTGGTGTATGTTTCGTGAAAAGGTGGTGTATGTGGCGAGGGGTAAACCTGGGGCGTGGATGAAACTTTGGGGCCCCTGGAACGACCTAGCGGGGGTATTTGTGAGCCGCCGCTGCTACCGGCGGTCTCGCCGGCTCCGTCTCCCTAGATGGCGCCCCTCCCTTGGCCGCGGGCGCGCGGTCCCCCAGTCCCTGATCTACTCCCGTCCCCCTCCTCGGAATTTTGCTGCTGGTGTGGATCCCCCACTTATGGAGCACGTGTTGTCACTTTGGATCGAGGGTTGCCTTGCGGTTGTGGTTTGTTTATGTTGTTTTGTATTGAGAAAATGGAACCGTACTGTGGGCATGGAGCTTGGAGACCTGCACCATTGATCACTCCTGTTTTCCTACTGTGCACCGCTGAGAAAAATTTTTTTCTTTTTGCTGTATGTATGTAATATGCTTTTGATGCTCTAGCGGCCGGCCGGGTGGTTGTAGGCCCATACCTGCAACTTCTATAAACTGCAATAAACGGTTTCAAAAAAAAAAAAAAAAAAAAAAAAAAAAAAAACCATGCCACGTATGCGCCTGGCTTGAATCCGGCGTATGAGATGGATAAATTCCTGCTTCCCGGCGGAAACTATAACAGGGCACTTTACTCCAGATCGGCTGGACGGACCCTTACGGGCCCTACTAAGATTGCGGTACGGATCTGGAAGGCGGCCAATGTAGCCATGGGCTGGAGTGAGCGATTAACATGTGCTACTCCTCTGTTTGCTTCCGACCGACTGGGAAGCCTCTGGACAACGAAGGGGTTTGACCGTTGGGACACGATTGGTATTAGTAGAGTGGGAGACTTATGGATTAAGGGTGCGGTTAAAACATTCGCGGCGCTCCAGAGCGAATACGAACTTACGGAAAGGGAGTTCTTTCGCTACGCCCAGGTTCGGCATGCCCTGCTCTCGGTTTTTGGGGAGGGGACCAAGATCCCGGCTTCTTCGCCTCTCGAGGACCGCATACTCGATGGTCATGTCCCCGACAGTACTATCTCTTTAATTTATAAAAAACTTATCAATAATCGGGCTGACCTCTTGGTGCGCCTTCGGGAGGCGTGGACAGGGGATGGGGTGGAACTGGACGACGAGGACTGGCAGTCCGCACTCTCGTCCCCCAAGGAAGTGGCCATTCCAGCCCGTCTCCGCCTGGTCCAGCTAAAGATTCTCCACCGGGTGTATGTGACGGGTCCCCGTTTGGTCTCGATGGGATTTTCTGAAGACGGGCTCTGTAAGCGGGGATGTGGGCTCAGTGCCACCTTTCTCCATATCCTTTGGGAGTGCCGCGAGGTGGCGGAATACTGGCGCCGGGTTCATGTGGTCATGGGCCGGGTCACCGGGGTGGCGCTTCTGCCGGAGGTGCGTCGCTGTGTCCTGAATGTGTGGGAGCCCAATGATTATAACGCGGCTCAGACTCGGTGGGCGGCCCTGGGGAACATGATTGCCAAGAGAGATATAGCGCAGCTTTGGGGTTCCCAGCGGCCTCCCACCGTGTCCGTATGGAAGGAGAACATGGACTGGTGCATGTTCAGGGAGAAGACTGTGTATGTGGCTCGTGGTACACCGGGGGCATGGGGTAGAATCTGGGGGCAATGGAACGCGTATCGTGGGGGTATCTGTACTCCCCCCCTAGTGGACACCGATATTGCTTTGTCCCCCTGACCCTTGATTGTTCCTTGCGACTTTTGGAACAACCGAATATAGACGTTCCTCTCCCGTGACCCCCCCCCCGACCTATCAGTACTCCTTCCTCTTGATAGCTATTTGAAGGTCTGAAGTAGAGTCCCCCGGATGTAGCCTGACCCACACTTTTGCCCTTATGCCTCGCCTTTTGTTTTTATTTGTTATTTATGTTAATCCTATGTATCCTGCTTCCCTAGGACTATCCGGAGCCATGTACGGGGCTGGGCCCCGGGAACCGACTACTGCCTTAACAACTGATGATCCTTTCTGAATCTAGCGGCCGGCCCTGATGGTTGTAGGCCCATGCTTGTAATTGATTTATTGTTCAATAAAATTTTCTAATAAAAAAAAAAAAAAAAAAAAAAAACTGCATTTACAGATTGCAGTGCCAAGCTGGCAGAGTAAAACATTTTCTTGCCTTTTGGATTCTCTGCCAGGATGACTGGTCGGAAATAATTTAGGGTTCATCAGAAACTGACATGTGCATAGGCACTGGATCATACACCGGCGCTAGGGTGGCATGAACCACGTGGATCTTGGCCAGGGCAGAAATCTGTACCAGAGTCAGTACGGGTGCAGTAACAAGTCCTGAGGGGACAGAGCACCAGTGAAGGACCTGGTGGTGATAACTGAACTGGAGCCCATTGCTGTTCTATGGGGGGCAAAAGTGCACCAGAGACAGCCAGAAGTTAACTTAAAATTTTCATAATGGTCTATTTGATGTCCTTGATCTGCTAGGTCAATAACAGCTGGGGAAACTCATAGTGCGTCAGGATGAACTGAGGATTTGGCTTCAAGGCTGGTGACCTTGACTAAGTTAAACTGACAAGTTGATGCCCTCAAGCCTTCTCTTTGGAGTCAGACTGGTGGGATGGGGTCAAAGTCAGCTTCTCTTTCTTATGCCTGCATTTGGACTTTAACTTATTGAAGGAACTTGAGTAGGAAGAGGAACGTTCACAGAAAAAGTTGTGATCAGAATTGCACGGAAAGCATGAACTGGATCTATGCAAAGGCTGCGATATCCAACTTTGCCTCTTGGTGTCCAACTTTCTTCGGGTGCATGAGGGCAAACTTTTTGTCATGTCCTGGGCCCAGGCACCAAAGGCTCACCATGTGCAGGTCCATGATTCACATCTTCCTCCAGCACTGATGGCATGGCATGCGTCCTGTTATTTTCTGGGGCGATATTGTTTCCTAGCAAACTGAAGAAAAGATTGGAGTTGTGCAAAAAGTGACACAGTTGGGAGGAGCACTCTGAAACCATGTTACTATGTGCAGAAAGAAACAAACTGACATTAGTATGGAGGGGTGGCGCTTATATGCGATTCGACTCCGTTACTTCTGGGACGGTATGGAGTCAGCCAAACAAAAGACACTCCGTTCAACTGTGTCCATATTTCAAGCAGAAAATACGCCTGAATGTAGAAGACCTCTGGGAATGTGCTGAAATGGAACTTGGGGCTGGCAGAGCAACACCCATTTCCGAAGTGCTGCCTGTGAGATATAAAGTGTCATGCATCTTTTGCAGTACTTCAAATATCAACTACTGACTTGCACGTTGTGATTCTCCATTAGGATACTTTAGAGTAATACAATTTCAGACAGATGTGCACCAAATGGTTATGGACCAAGTTAAATCACGTCTGGCTTGCAATATAACAGTTCTTTAAGCAGAAAAAAAAATAATCAACAGGGCTAAAACAGATAGATGTTCTTTATTTTCCGTGATAAATTAAATATTAAACGCAAATGCTGGAATAGTAAATTTCAATACAGTGCAGTCACACTAAAAGTATGACCAAATTGAAATGGGGATTTATTATAGAGAGTGTGTGTGAGTGTGTGAGTGAGTGTGTGAGTGTGTGTGTGAGTGAGTGTGTGAGTGAGTGTGTGAGTGAGTGTGTGAGTGAGTGTGTGAGTGAGTGTGTGAGTGTGTGAGTGTGTGAGTGTGTGTGAGTGAGTGAGTGTGTGAGTGTGTGAGTGAGTGAGAATATATATATATATATATATATATTCACTGAAAAAAAACATAGGTTTCAGGCACGTTATAGTTAGGAATTAGCATTTAAAAAACCATAGAAATTCACTGAAAAAACCATAGGTTTCAGGGGCGTTCTAGTTAGCTGGACTTTTAACTCGTACAAAACCATTGAAATTCCCCCATTATAGTTAGTTCAGCTAACTATAACTCGCGCACCCGGAATGCACTGCTGATGACGTCACATATTACATCACTCATGACATGGTCAGTGACATCACTCATGACATCACTGATGACATCTCAAATGACATCACTGATGACATCACTCATGACATCATCCAGTGAATGTGCGTTTTTCTGAAAATTAAATATATGTTTTATATATGTATATCTCAATGTCGATGGAGGAATAAATGGGTAAATAAGTGTAAATGGATGTTTGTTTTTTTAAATTGATTGTATAACTGACTAAGTGTATCTTAGTGAATACATGGCTTAGTGAGTCATGTTTAAATATCTGTTTCAGTCTCTCACTTTGTTTATAAGTGGCTGCATGGATTGGTGAGTAGCTACACAAGTGTCTATATAGGTTATTAGTTGGTTTTTTGAGTATCAGTATAAGTGTCTATGGTTTGGTGGGGGGTATTACGTAGTGCATAGATGCATGAATGAGTGACTCATTGTTTGTATGTGTTGAAGACCGCATGTGTGCAGGACTGTATGGGTGGATGAGTGTGTGTATGGGTGTGTTAGTGAGTGAGTCTCAATAGTGTCTTTATGAGTAACTACATATGTTTTAAACTAGTATATGTGACTATTGGTGTATATAAGTGAGTATATGTGAGAGTGAGAGATTGGAAGAGTTCCTGTATGAATAAGTATGTGTTTCTATAAGTGATTGTTTAAAAGACTAAGTATGTGTAAGTTTCTGTAGAAGTAAGTGTGGTGGTGTGTGTATAACTGTATATGCAAGTAAATGGATGTTTGATTCTTTATTAGCATGAGTGACTATGTGTGTGAGTAACTCTATGGATGAGTGGCGTTGTGTAACAGGATGTATAGGTGTATGAGTACATATGATGAGTGAGTACATGTATGAGCGACTGTATAGGACTGTTGGTGAATGAGTGGATGTGTATGAGGATCTTAGCAATACCAGTTACAACAACCTATTCAGTAATTCTATGTCCATTGTTTTGAAAATTTTAGTTTCTATTTTTGAATGTGTGTATCAAAGGTTATATTAGGGTGAGAGGAGGTCTGCCACTCTATCACAAGGATGAGGTCATGAGTGATGTCATTTGAGATGTCATGAGTGATGTCATGAGTGATGTCACTGACCATGTCATGAGTGATGTAATATGGGACGTCATCAGCAGTGCATTGCGGGAGTGCGAGTTATAGTTAGCTCAACTAACTATAACGGGGGAATTTCAATGGTTTTGTACGAGTGAAAAGTCCAGCTAACTATAATGCTCCTGAAACCTATGTTTTTTTTCAGTGAATTTCAAAGTTTTTTTTAATGCTAATTTCTAACTATGCCTACAGAGATAGGACATGTGAAGAAAGAAGAAAAACGCACAGAAAGAAAAAATAGAAATGCAGAAAGAAGCAACAGAAGTCCTCAAAGACGAAGAAAAGTGCATGAAGAAGGATAACGTGGAGAAAGAACAAACAGAAGAGCAGAAAGAAGCCTTGTTGAAAATCATCCTGAACCCTCAACTTTTTCAGACGGATACTGGTGGTAACTGAGTCTAACTAACCAGGACTAGAGCCAGTGCTATGCTAAAAGACACTTAGAATACAGTGAAAACACCTACATACACTAGGGAACACCATGCGTTGGGGTCCCCCTGTGATTAGCATGACCTCCTCTGTAAGCCCCTAGTATATAATAGGGCAGGGGGACTAAAACTACCTCTTAAAACACGCCACAGGGCGTGTTTGCACACGTCACCTCAGGCCCCGTTCCCTCCCTTCCCCACTGTGTAAGCACGCCCTGTGGCCGTTTTAAATTGGGGGATTAAGTCCCCTTGAATCCTGAGGGTCCCTAGGGTCCAACTAGCCCACTAGGTACCTCCAGTAAGCGCCACAGAGCTGCGTTGCAGAGAGGTGTAAAAAGGGGCACGGCCTAGACCACCTCTCTGCAACGCAGCGCAGTGGCGCTTACTGGAGGTACCTAGTGGGCTAGTTGGGCCCTAGGAACCCTCAGGATTCAAGGGGACTTAATCTCCCAACTTAAAACGGCCACAGGGCGTGTTTACACAGTCCTACAAATTTGGAAGGGGGCCATGTGGCCCCCCTCCTGAGGCCTTAATCGGCCCAGGGACCCCAACCCCCGGTGCATGTCCTTTTTTTTTTTTTTTTTATTCTTTAGGAGGGGGGCTGCGTTGCCCCCCTCCTCAGGCCACTTATGGCCCCGGGGACCCCATCCCCCAGGGCCGCCCTTTGTTTTTTATTATTTTTTTTTTAAATGTATATTTATAGAAACACCCAGGACATGCTGGACAAACCGTACGTACCCATCACCATGACGATTTGCGTGATATTCATTAAAAGGCGGCTATGCCTACAATGAATCCACGTGAAATGTATTTACACCGCTAGTGAAGCTCTGACGTGTCTGAGGCCCTACCGTGCCTAATCCCGGCGCCCCCGCCGGTGGGTACTCTCCAAGTAGACACCCTTGTCGTTTATTTATACAAACATGGGTAGCTATTGACGGGCACATTTAATACACACGCACACCAAGCCATTCAAAAGGGATTCGACAAAAATTCGACCAAAACTATGCAAGAAACCCCCCTCACGGTTAATAAAACACATATCCACCGCCGGATGTGTAATACTTTTTATTTTACTCTCTGGAAAGGAGACAAACCTGACTTGAGAATCACAGTGCGCTCCTGGCTGAGCCCAATGCTGTGTTACACCCACCAGTGCTCGCCGAGTGCCACACACCTCTGTGTTGTATTCCACCAGCTAGTGCGTATGCTATGACACTCTCTAGCCCATGTGCACTGTAACACCACCCCGTGAATATGTCATGCCACACTTGCCTTCGCACGGGTTATATTGCCCCATCTAACGTGCCTTCCTCGATGCCTATGTTATAAAGCACAGCGCTATGCCATACTTATTACAATCTGGGATCCATATCTTTGTCACAGTGCATATGCAATGTTACACTCCCCAGCACATATTTTATATTACAACTTTAGAGACTAACAGTGCCCTGTGCATATTACACTCCAAGGTGCATATCGCATAGCATGCGCTAGGGCCTGTTCTATCTCGCGCTCTCCAATGAACCTATCATTGCGCACAATGTATTGCATATTATATTTCACGCCCGGTTCATCTTATATCACACTTTTTGGTGCATAGTTTATACCATACACTATATCTAGTTTTCATTTTCATCATGCTCTCAGGACTATATTCTATATACCACTGCGTTCACCTACCCTTTTCACAGGCATTACATTTTGCGATGGGGGTGGAGTGTCAGGGGGTGTTTCTGCCAAGTGAGCCCGGAGTCACAGTCACAAACGTCCTCTTCTTCCTGAATAAAAGTGAGATTATGCTGCATACTTGTTCATATTTTAAGTAGTTCGCACAGACACACATTTTAAAAACAATAAAGTTCCTAATACCCGCCTTCTCTGAACAGTTAGCTTGCTGCCCCATCCACCTCCTCCCTATCCTCTGTTGTCTGAATCCATGGATTAGCCTTCTCCCTCCTGCCATGCATGGTCTGATGTGCTGCCATTGCCCTCCATTTTAGCATGATGTACCAGTCCACTCCTCCTGCCCTCCACTGCCCAATTCTATGCCCCATCATTGACCTCCTGCTTAGCCTCTGAGCTTAGCTTGCTGCCCCTATTCTCCTTCCCCCTGCCCTCCGATGTCTTTGTGCATGCCCCTGCTCCATCCTTCTTGCCCACCATGTTCCATGGACCTGCCACTCCTATCTACTCGGAGTGTTCTGTTGAGCTGCCACTCCCCTCCCACCTGCCTAGCATGGTCAGATGACTGTAACCTGTCCCTGCCACCTCCACCCGGCCTGTCCACATTCCATGCCCCTATCCTCTTCCTCCTGTCCTCCATGGTCCATTTTACTGCCACACCCTTCTGCCCTCCCTGGTCTGTTGTGCTGCAACTGCTCCTCCTGCCTGCCCCACGTGGTCTGTTGTGAGGCCCCTTCCCCTGAACTCTCTTGTCTGTGACCAAGTCCTGACCCTCCCTTCTATCCTCCATGGTCCTTTGTGCATACCCCTGAACCCTCCTTCTTGCCCATTATAGCCATTGTGCTGCCACTAACCCTCCTGCTTGCCATGCATGGTCTTCTGTGCTGCCACGGCCCCTCCCACCTTCCCTGTGTGGTCAGCTAGCTGCCCCTGACCCCCTCCCACCTTCCCTCCATGGTCTGTGTGTATGCCATCATAGTCTCACTGTTGCTCTCCATGGTGTGTCTTGCTTCTAGTGCCCATCCTGCCTGACCTCCATGGTAATCTTGCTGCTCCTGCCCTGCCCCCTTGCCCCCAGCCCTCTGTTTCCATGTGCAGACCCTATTCCCTCCCTCCTGGCTTGTCTGTTCCATTGTAATGCCCCTGATCCATCCCTCCTGCCCTTTATGGTCTGTTATGCTGCAGCTTTCTCTCCTGTCTATCCATTATGGTCAGCTAGCTACCATTGCCTCTTTCACCTCTGTTCTCTGTTGTCCATGTGCATGGTCCTGTCCCCTCCCTATTTCTTTCTATGGATTTTTGTGCTGCACTCCCGTCCCGCATGCCCTGTGTGGTGTATTGTGCTGCTGCAAACCCTGATGCCCACCCTGTAGGGTCAGTTTGGTGCACCTCTCCATATCCCTCCTGTCCTCTGTTATCCGAGTCCATGTCCCTACCCCAATTCCTCCTGCCTTCCATGATCCAATGTACCATACTTGCGAACATTTTGAACTTGGTAAGAGGGAGATTTTGAAAAAAAAACTGGGGTATTGATTTTCCCCTTTGAGTTACATTGAAAGAGGAGATTGTAGACAGGAGACAGATCAAATAAAGCCCATTTGAGCTTAAAAACATTGGACATTTCCTGGCTGAATCGGGTCTGTTGGCATGTATGGTTGTACTACCACTGCCTCTTCCTTATGCCCACAATGGTCTATTATATTGCCACAGCCTCTCTTGCCAGTCCTATATTGTTGCTTTGTTGCCCCTGCCCTCCATAGTCTGTTGTGTTGCCACTGCCCTTCCTGCCTGCCCAGTGTGGTCAAATTGTTGCCTCTGCACCCTCCTACCTGCCTTTAATTTTTAGAGTCCGTGCCCCTGGCCTCTGGCTTTCAACAGTATCCTAATGAACAACTAGATTGCTAACATTCTACATTTATTACAAAAGTGTGGAAAGCCGGACGTCATCTTGATGTAATCAAAACTGTAATACCTAGAGCATTTCCTTTAGAAATTACATATATGAGAGGGTCTTATTTGCATCAAAATTATGGTTAGTGCACTAAAAAACTAAAATGAGGATATATTTTCTGAGTTTTCAAATAGCGACAAAGAACTTTTAAATTATTTGTTATCTTTTTTTACCCAGTTGACCACTTGATTAAATGTTGCACTTAGGGGAGAGGATGTGGTGTTAGTTCCAGAGCTGCAGACTTTGCAACTGGGGAACCAGGTTGGAGTTTCTGCTTCAGCTCGACATTCTGTGATTCTGGTCAAATCACTTAATCTCCCCAGGTCTACAACCAAAATGAATTTTTTCTTGTGTGATGTAACCAATGCTCATGTAAAGCACTCCAATACCTGACAAGTCTGCACTATATAAAACTGCAAAAACACAAAAAATAAAAAGTGTTTTGCACACTTCTGTCATTGGGGTACATGTGGGCTACATCTGGGTGATATTTGTGCTGCATTTCGGCTTTTTTGTCTCTGGTGGCCATCTTGGGAGATTTATTTGTTATGAAGTTTCCTAATTTCCTCATTCACTGCAGTCTCCTCAGTAGGAAATACTTTCAGTTTTTTACTTTGATTCCCTCAAGAAGGTATTCAGATATGTCACACATTTGCCATAAATTCTGAATGTTAGCACTCTAGTTGCTCATTAGATCACTGTAGTAAAGCTACTGCTCACCAGGGAAGTCTGCTGCTGGTATTCAAAGTGCATGTTTCAGTCTGCATGTCAGAATTTTTTTATGAAATAGAAGAGGATTTGAGAAGTCAAAATGTGCCCTATTTTTTCTTTCTGCAACACTAATCATACTTTCTATGGCAAAATGAACCCCCTCATTTTGTTCCTTTTTAAATTAAATGTTTTAAGAGTTACCACTTTATTCCAATCAAGATGGCTTCAGGTGTGCAATACGTTTGTCATAAGTAGGACTGTTAGCGCTCTAGTTGTTCTTTAGAACACTCTGGGAAGCTGCAGTAGAACACAAAGCAATCAACTGAGTCTCTGCCCTTGTTGGATGTACATGTTTTACTGAGAATGTCAGACTTCATTCTCACATGACTGAGAAAGATAATGTGAATTTACAGAAAATATGCTCTCAGTTTAGCTTATAGATCACCTTCCAAACCTCTGTGAGAAAAGCATGAGAAAATAGTTTTCTCTCAAACATGATTCATGGTATCCCAGCAGAAGGCTTTTTCCCATGGTAAAATCACCTTAGAACACACCACAATTCCTAAAATGAGTATGGTACCTCACCATTATTAAATGGTTGAGGAAAATTATCTGGATGCTGCCCCTTTCAACCCAGAAGACTGTAGTCAATGCCCTAGTCACCTCGCGGCTTGACTATGGAAATATCTTGTATCTTGGGTCAAATAAAGCTGTTGTCAGGCGACTACAACTTGTTCAAAATGCCGCAGTCCGACTGCTGTGTAAAATTCCAAAAAACTCTGAGGTCTCTAGCTACCGCCGTGAGCTTCACTGGCACAGGGTAGACAGCAGAATCCGCTTCAAAGCCTTGACGTACATGTTTAGAATCAAGGCAGGTACAGCGCCTAAATATCTCCTTGCTTTGGCCATTCCCTATCTTCCCAAACGTAATCTCCGTTCACAATCTCTCTCATACTTCTGTGTTCCCAGATTTAAATTGGCAAGAATGGGTGGCAAATCATTTGCCTACCTGGGTCCGGCACTTTGGAATACTCTTCCTCCCTTCATTCGTAAAGAAGACAACTATGGCAGATTTCGGAGAAATGTTAAGACCTGGCTATTCGAATATTAACGTGAATAGCCAGTCTCTTCACCCCTGACTTTCTTGACTTCCTTGATGGTAGCTCGGCGCCGGGAAACCCTTTTTGGGTAACTGTTGCGCCTTATAAGTTTACGAAATAAATAAATGATTTATAATGTAACTAAAGTCTTAAAACCTTCTATTAATTGCAATGCTTTTTAATGAGGTGCTATCATGTATATTGGTCCCAAGATGGCTGCCAACACTTCTTGGATGAAGTGCTGACAGCCAATCAGATCTCACAATGAGATGTGTGGTTAGGCTCCGCCCAGATATATATGTGATTTTACTTTTGATTTTCTCAGGAACTACTGAAAGATTTACACCATTTAACCAAAAGGCACGACTCTGAACCAAGGGCTACCTTTTTGCCAAATTTGGTGTAATTCCGTTCAGCAGTTCAGGCTGTAGCTGCGATTAAAGGTTCCTATAGAAAATTGCATGGGGAAAACACGTTTTGGGGACCCCCCTTTTTTCTCGGCCCCCGCTTGATGAATCACCCAGAGACTTTCAGGATGGGAGCGGACCGGAGCGCCCCACCAGTTTTGAAAATTTCGTGAAGATTCGTCAACTGGCGCCAAAGTTATTCCAAATAGAATGTTGCGGATTTCCTATGGATAATAGGTCCCAACTATAACTACCTACTGGCAACCGCCAGTAGGTAATATAAATAAATAAATATATATATATATATATATATACATATATATATACATATATATACACACACACATACATATCTACTGGCGGTCGCCAGTAGATAGTTATAGTTAGGACCGTGTTTCCATAGGAAATCCGCAACATTCTATTTGGAATAACTTTGGCGCCGGTTGACGAATCCTCGCAAAATTTTCAAAATAGGTGGGGCGCTCCGCTCCGCTCCTACCCTGAAAGTCTCGGGGTGATTCGTCAAGCGGGGGCCGAGAAAAAAGGGGGGTCCCAAAACACGTTTTTCCCATGCAATTTTCCATAGGGACCTTTAGTCCAAGGTACAGCCCGAACGGCTGAACAGAATTACTTTAAATTTGGCAGAGAGGTAGTCCTCAGGTCAGGGATGTGCCTTTTGCAGGTCTGGTGTCAATCTGTTCAGAAGTTCCTGAGAAAATCAAAAGTAAAATCATATATATGTGGGCGGAGCCTAACCACACATCTCATCCTGAGATCTGATTGGCTGTCAGCACTTCATCCAAGAAGTGTTGGCAGCCATCTTGGGACCAATATACATGATAGCACCTCATTAAAAAGCATTGCAGTTAATAGAAGGTTTTAAGACTTTAGTTACATTATAAATCATTTGTTGATGGTACCATACTCATTTTAGGAATTGTGGTATGTTCTAAGGTGATTTCACCATGTGAAAAAGCCTTCTGCTGGGATATCATGATTGAGAGAAAAATATTTACTCATGCTTTTCCCACAGAGGTTTGGAAGGTGATCTATAAGCTAAACTGAGAGCTTATTTTCTGTAAATTCACATTATCTTTCTCAGTCATGTGAGAATGAAGTCTGACATTCTCAGTAAAACATGTACATCCAACAAGGGCAGAGACTGTCAGTTGATTCCTTTGTGTTCTACTGCAGCTCCCCTTGGTCACTCAGCGCAACATATACCGCATTAATATCCGCGCTAGCGGAACGCGCGCGGAATAAGCCCGGAGCGAAGACCGGGCAAAGAGCGGGCCGTTTGAGGTCGTAAGAGACAGGACTGGACATCCCTCTGGGTGAGTGTTTTGTGTTAAAGGTTATATTCAATGGCCATTGGTGTTTAAAGTAGGCACATCGCAACCGGCCTGAGAATTGACTGGACCCTTTTTCACTGCCTCACTCCAGACAAAGGACTTGTTAGGGGATAGGTCTGAGTTGTGTTGTGTTTATTATTATATCATTTTGTCACGAACAGCTGGCCATGGCTGCAAGGGAAACCAGGAGCACTGCCGCAAGGTGTGGAGCTCAAACACTTTCCACTCTGGGGACTATGGACAACTTCATTATAAGGGCCAATTCTGTACTAGATAAAGAAATTACCTCACTTGAGAGGAGACTTTCACAGGGCCTAGCTGCATCTAAACGCTCCTCTCTGGGGGCTATTGCTAGGGCGATATCACCTATTCAGCAGGGTCCTCCAGAGAATTCCAGGGATTTGAGCCTAACACCTCCATTAATAGGGCTAGTTGGTGATGCACAACCCCTAACTAACATCGTTATCCCCGATACTCAAGGTGATTCCCAAAGCCCCCTCCTTGTTCCCTCTACCCAACCTCCGCAAGGCCCTGTACTTAGGTATAAGACCCTAGAGCTAGGTCAACGCGAAGGTGCAATTAAGAAAAGGAAACAATGCACAGGGGGTTTGAGGGGGGGAAAAACCCAAAAAATCCAAAATCCCAAAGCATGATAAATTCCAATTCTCACGGAACGTGAGCAAGGGTCAAGGGAGGAACCCCCAGGTATATAACACCAATCCGAGGGCAGAAGCTACCCCCCTACTGTCAAGCAGTCCCTTCGCAATTTCCAACGCTGACGGGGAAGTGCAATTGCGGGATAGAGACCTGAGCACCGTCACAGAATCCTTGACGGACCTCCTTGAAGCCAGACTAACACGGCTAGAGGTCAGACTGAGTGGTATTGAGGAAGGTATAAATGCTTTCCAGCAAACCCTCACGGAATCTACCCGTGGGCTAGGGAAAGAAAAGGGGAGGCTGACTAGATTAGAGGATTTAATGAAAGATCTGGTAAAGGGTGTAGGGACACTGAAGGTACCACAAAACAGCAGCGGTACCTGCTTGAAGTGTGTAACGAGGGGAGATTTAGCTCCCGCAACATCATCTACCCACCCAACGATCCCACCTAGTTCAGCCATTACCCTACCTATTACATCTGGTTCCAACAATTCAGTCCCAAGCAACTACATACCACGGGGTACTCCAAACCCTTCCCCATCACTCCCCCCATCTATACCTCCTAGGGGGGACACTATCAGCAAAATCCCTGTGACAGCAACACCTGTTATTCAGCTGCAGGGACCTAATCCCCCGGTAAATCTGCCAATGGGACCCAATCCATATCCTAGGGAGCAAACTATGCAACCTCTAATGAAGATCCCCGATTCTAATTTCGCTAGGAGACCACCCCATCTACCCCCAGGTGCCGCACCCTATGTGGTAGTTCTCACTGGTGTCCCTGAGCTTGCTGAGGGCTCCAATGAGACTCCCACTTCTATTAAAAATAAGACCATAGATTGGCTCAACAAATTTAGGCCCCTACCCCCGGGTATGCACAATGAGGTCATTCTGGCAAGGCGGGTTCCGTGGGTAGGTGAGTCAGTCAAAAGGGGTTCAGGGGATTGCGTCCTGGTCAATTTCAGAGACCCAAGAACAGTTGCTTACATCTGTAATTGGGTCGGGGGTTCCCCTTATACCACCATACAGACACTTCCCTTATCGGCCTTCTATCCTAACAGATTAGAGCGGTCTGCGGAGGGAGGCGATGAGGGTTGGACATGGGTGGGCCCGAGAAAGTTGCACCAAGGGAGAAGAGTCATTCCCCATGGGGATCCCTGGGGTACAAATAGATGGAACCAACCAACCCTGGGTCTGAATGGGGGTCCCATCTACCCACTTTACTCACTTTAACAGATTTGACTGTCTTGATGCTGTGGATTGACGGTATAATTCCAAAGGGGAGCTTACTGTCTCTCCAACTTCTGGGGCTGAGAGGAAAACAGGGGTGGGAGGGTGCTTACCAAGGAAGGTCTCCTTGCCACGGGCTATCCCAGCCAACGAACACTCTACCACTGTGGATTCGGCCCCCTCCGGGTCAGTTCAAACTATTCCCGCTGAGACTGTCACCAACACAGATAAGGATCTGAGGTTTCTAGAAATCCTATCCTGGAACATAGCGGGGTTACCCAACAAACTAGATTGTTGTGAATGGGAAGACTTCATCAAAAACTATGATATATGTATGTTCCAGGAGACATGGGCCAGAGAGAACCATTGTTATGCTGGGTTCGCAACTTTTAATGTTCTAGCCACATGGGGTGGGAAGGGACGTCCGTCTGGTGGCCTGTCAATATGGGTTGCTTCTCATCTCGGCTGCAAGGCAGAGATTGTAGAAACAAACTCCTTGGATATTTTGTGCGTGGCCTTGTGCTGGCCCACTGGGATGGGTCTAACATTGGTAAACGTATACTCAAGATCGGTTGGTGTAGCGGGCACCTCAGGGACAATGGAGGACCTGGCTACTTTTCTTGATTCTGTTTCTAGCCCAGTAACACTCCTTGTCGGAGGTGACTAACATCCAGTATGAACCCCTCCCGGCATATCTAGACGGGGTTAGTAGTGAGGAGGACGATCTCTGGGGCATTCCAATCATTGCGGGCCCCCCGGTCAGGGCATGCTCACCACTTGTATCCCAACTAACATCTATAACCCTTGCAAACTCACTTAGAGCTTGCAATGGCAGGTTCAAAGGTGACATACCACCGCGACCAACTTTCAATCAATAGACTAGGCCACGAGTCCCGGATAGACTACATACTAACTAGATTACAGGACTGGAAACTAGTTAAAGAATTTAAAATAGTCCCTAGGCCGGATAGCGACCACAATGGCCTGTCCCTCTCCCTAGCAGCTGATGGATTCCTTTATCCTGCTGTGGCAGAAAACAAAGCAGTGGCGACAAGTTTAACTATATCTAGTAACAGGCGAAGAATAAGGTGGGAAAAACTTCTGGAAAATCCAAATCGCATTCAGGCGATTTATAAGTTAGTGGCCCCAGCCCTCGAGAAGGTGGGTAGGCTCCTCCCACAACTGCCTTCGCCTGTCGGTTGCCGCTCCTTGGGGGATATTCATCTGTCCCTGTGTAATAATCTTGCTGAGGTATTGAACCCAGTGGTTCGGCAGAGGAAACTGAGAAGGGAAAAAGCATCTTGGTTCAATGCCAGTTGCAGGAAAGCCAAGGCAGACCTCCTTCAGGCACTTAAAAATAGGGAGGCCCATTCGGCTATTACGGAGAGGCGGGCTGCTTACAAGTTGCTCCTCGAAAATGCCAAAATAGACTGGGACTGGGAGAACTGGTCTGAAATGGCAACAGCTCTCAAAGTCAGAGACTCCAGGAAGTTCTGGCAAATAGTGAAATACGGCTCTCTCGAGCCTGCTCTGGCTATAGAGGCTAATATTGCGCCCGCAGTGTGGGAGGAACACTTTTCTTCCCTCTACAGTGTGGCAGGTCTGGATCACCTGGGAACCGAGGTTGGAGAGATAGTGTCCCTAATAAGTGCCAATTCTCCCATGTTGGAAGATTTTACCTTAAAGGATCTGGAAATGGCGATCGCTCGCCTTTCCTCGGGAAAAGCGCCAGGACTTGATAAGCTCCCAGGAGACCTCTTAAAACACGAGGTTAGAATCTGGGCCCCCTACTTCCTTGTACTCTTCAATGCCATCGTCCACGGTATGCCGGTTCCCTCTACCTGGCTCGGGGCAGAGATCGTCCCCATATTTAAAAGGGGTTCACCTCTGCTTCCGGCCAATTACAGACCGATCAGTCTGATAGACGTCCCTCAGAAGCTTTTTGCGAGGCTTCTGCTGGATCGCCTCTCGGACTGGATCGAAGGTAGGGAAATCCTGAGCCCTCTCCAGGCTGGGTTTCGACAAAAGGTTTCTACCGTCGACCAGGTCTTTAGGCTTTCCCTCATATATTGGAAAACAATACAGTTGGAGGGTGGCAGCCTCTATACTGTGTTTGTGGACCTGAGGGCGGCCTTTGACCTGGTTCCACGAGGTAAGCTGTGGGAAGTGCTGGCCAGAATGGGGGTACCGAGCGCCTTACTGTCGATGATTATCCGACTTCATACCAACACCTACACTCAAGTGAGGTGTGGTAAGCAAGGCGTTCTAACAAGTTTCCCGTGGGCAGAGGGGTAAGACAGGGGTGCGTACTCGCACCGACCCTGTTCTGCCTCTTTCTCAACGGGGTCATCGACCACCTCAATGGGGTCCCTAATTCTGACGTCCCCAAGCTGGCAGGGAGGAGGGTTCCGGCAATTATGTTTGCGGATGACACCCTCCTCCTCTCCAAGTCACCGATGGGAATCCAGCGTGTTCTAGACGGCTTTGTGGACTTCTGTAGAGAGCACGGACTGGAGATTAACACCACGAAGACCAAATTTATGGCCTTCAACCCCCCGATTAGATTCCACTGCATCCCTCGCATTGGAAATAATACGTTAGAAAGGGTTAACACCTTCGAATATCTTGGTGTAACCCTTAACGAGAAAATGGGGTAGGGTCCGCACCAGGAGAAAGCTAAGCTAAAACTAGCTCAACACGTGGGCAGGATAATGAGGTTGATGGGGAAGAATAGGTCGACTCTCAAACCTATAGGCCCTCCACTCCACATCTATAGGGCCCAAGCCAGAGGAGCCGTTACTTATGGCAGTGAATTATGGGGCCATAAAGTCTCGTCTTGTCTGGCCAAGGAGGAGAACAGGTTCCTTAGGTGCTTAGTAGCTCTCCTCCCTAGCACACCCCTAGTGCCATTGAGACTTGACCTAGGTATTAGACCCCTGGAAGAAGATCTGGCGCTCCGTCCTCTGATCTACTGGCGCAGATTGTGGACGGTGCCCGAATTGATTCACTACAGGCAGGGCCTGCAGGAAGTCCTCAGCCTTCCAAATTCTGGGAATATTAGCTGGCTCAGATTTGTGAGGAGTAGTCTGATGGGCTTAGGCCTTGATACCTTATGGAATGATCCTCTCGAGGCTTGCCCTAGGCTCCTAAAAAAGGCCCTCACCAAAATCTATTATGATTCTAAGGCTCCCGCATTGCTCCCTTTCAAAACCCCTGGGACACGTACGGAGCAATTTATTTGTATAAAAAATGTTTATAGCCTGGAACCAGCCTTGGATAATATATATCCAGTACAAATAAGGAAGCTGTTCTTGCAATGGAGGCATGGGTCCCTGCCAATCCGTGCATTTACTAGCCATTGGATTGAGTCCGCCTCCAGCACCTGCCCGGTCTGCAGAACGAGTGATTAAACTGAATTGCATATCATATTCTTCTGCCCGGTCTACAGCGAGGTGCGGAGAAAATGGATTGTCCCCATTTGTAGGAATTTGGGTTTTACCAGGTGCAATGAAGCCTTCAGAATTCTAAAGAGTGAAATGGCTCCCCACATTGTGTTTGCTGTGGCCAAATTTCTGGGGGCCTTCTGGCAAACTAGGAGACGGTACTTGAAAACGCTTACTTGATTCATTTGTACTGGCTCAAATTGTATGTGTTTGTTGTAATGAGTGGCCATATAGATGTCCTGGTTCTAAATGTTTTTAAACATCTTAAATTATTTTTTAATCCATTTCACGCATGTTTCCTTTTAAACATTTTAACATTATTATAATTGTATAATTTTATGTATCTTTTATGGAGATCTTCTCCGAAATAAAGTTATATTGACTTGATTCCTTTGTGTTCTACTGCAGCTTCCCAGAGTGTTCCAAAGAACAACTAGAGCGCTAACAGTCCTACTTATGATAAACGTATGGCACACCTGAAGCCATCTTGATTGGAATAAACTGGTAACACTTAAAACATTTAATTTAAAAAGGAACACCATGAGGGGGTTCATTTAGCCATAGAAATTATGATTAATGCTGAAGAAAGAAAATGAGGGCACATTTTGAGTGACTTCTCAAATCCTCTTCTATTTCATTAAAAAATTCTGACATGCAGACTGAAACATGCACTTTTAATACCAGGAGCAGACTTCCATGGTGAACAGTAGTTTTACTACAGTGATCTAATGAATGAGCAACTAGAGTGCTAACATTCAGAATTTATGGCAAATGTGTGACATGTCTGAATACCTTCATGATGGAATCAAAGTAAAAAACTGAAAGCATTTCCTACTGAGGAGACTGCAGTACATGAGGAAATTAGGAAACTTCATAACAAATAAATCTCCCAAGATGGCCACCGGAGACAAAAGAGCCCAAATGTAGCCCAAAATCACCCAGATGTAGCCCAAATATAGCCCAATGACAGAAGTGTGCAAAACACTTATTATTTTGTGTTTTTGCAGTGTTATATAGTGCAGACTTGTCAGGTATTGGAGTGCTTTACATGAGCATTGGTTACATCACACAAGAAAAAATTCATTTTGGTTGTAGACATGGGGAGACTAAGTGATTTGACCAGAATCACAGAATGTCGAGCTGAAGCAGAAACTCCAACCTGGTTCCCCAGTTGCAAAGTCTGCAGTTCTGGAAGTAACACCACATCCTCTCCCCTAAGTGCAACATTTAATCAAGTGGTCAACTGGATAAAAAAACATACAGATAACAAATAATTTAAAAGTGCTTTGTCGCTATTTGAAAACTCAGAAAATATGTCCTTATTTTAGTCTTTTAGAGCACGAACCATAATTTTGAGGCCAATAAGACCCTCTCTCATATGTAATTTCTAAAGGAAATGCTCTAGGTATTACAGTTTTGATTACATCAGGATGACGTCAGGCGTTCCACACTTTTGTAATAAATATAGAATGTTAGCAATCTAGTTGTTCATTAGGATACTGTTGAGAGGCAGAGGCCAGGGGTACGGACTCTGAAAATTGAAGGCAGGTAGGAGGATGCAAAGGCAACAATTTAACCACACTGAGCAGGCAGGAAGGGCCGTGGCAGCACAACAGACTATGGAGGGCAGTGGAAAGGGGGGCAGGGGCAACAAACCAACAATACAGGACTTGCAAGAGAGGTTGTGGCAATGTAATAGACCATTGTGGGCAGAAGGAAGAGGCAATGGTAGTACAACCATACATGCCAACAAACCCGATTCAGCCAGGAAACGTCCAATGTTAATGGACTTTATTTTATCTGTCTCCTGTCTACAATCTCCTCTTTTTCAATGTAACTCAAAGGGGAAAATCAATACCCCAGTTTTTTTTCAAAATCTCCCTCTTACCAAGTTCAAAATGTTCGCAAGTATGGTACATTGGATCATGGAAGGAAATGGGGTAGGGACATGGACTTGGATAACAGAGGACAGGCGGGACATGGAGAGGTGCACCAAACTGACCCTGCAGGACAGGCATCAGGGTTTGCAGCAGCACAATACACCACACAGGGCATGCGGGACGGGAGTGCAGCACAACAATCCATAGAAAGCAAGAGGGAGGGGACAGGACCATGCACATGGACAACAGAGAACCAAGGGGCGAGAGGCAATGGTAGCTAGCTGACCATAATGGACAGACAGGAGAGAAAGCTGCAGCATAACAGACCATAAAGGGCAGGAGGGACGGATCAGGGGCATTACAATGGAACAGACAAGCCAGGAGGGAGGGAGTAGGGGTCTGCACATGTAAACAGAGGGCTGGGGGCAAGGGGGCAGGATGATAGCCATGGAGGTCAGGCAGGATGGGCACTAGAAGCAAGACACACCATGAAGAGCAACAGTGAGACTGTGATGGCATACACACAGACCATGGAGGGAAGGTGGGAGGGGGGTCAGGGGCAGCTAACTGACCACACAGGGAAGGTGGGAGGGGCCATGCAGCACAGAAGACCATGCATGGCAAGTGGGAGGGTTAGTGGCAGCACAATGGCTATGATGGGCAGGAAGGAGGGTGCAGGGGTATGCACAAAGGACGATGGAGGATAGAAGGGAGGGTCAGGACCTGTGCACAGACAAGAAAGTTCAGGGAAAGGGGCCTCACAACAGACCGCACGGGGCAGGCAGGAGGAGCAGTTGCAGCACAACAGACCAGTGAGGGCAGAAGGGTGTGGCAGTACAATGGACCATGTAGGACAGGAGGAAGAGGATAGGGGCATGGCATGTGGACAGGCAGGGTGGAGGTGGCAGGGACAGGTTACAGTTATCTGACCATGCTAGGCAGGTGGGAGGGGAGTGGCAGCTCAACAGAACACTCAGAGTAGATAGGAGTGGCAGGTCCATGGAACATGGTGGGCACAAAGGATGGAGCAGGGGCATGCACAAAGACATCGGAGGGCAGGGGGAAGGAGAATAGGGGCAGCAAGCTAATAGCACAGAGTTTAAGCAGGAGGTCAATGATGGGGCATAGAATTGGGCAATGGAGGGCAGGAGGAGTGGACTGGTAAATCATACTAAATTGAGGGCAGTGGCAGCACATCAGACCATGCATGGCAGGAGGGAGGAGGCTAGTCCATGGATTCACACAACAGAGGATAGGGAGGAGGGGGATGGGGCAGCAAGCTAACTGTTCAGAGAAGGCGGGTATTAGGAACTTTATTGTTTTTAAAACGTGTGTCTGTGCAAACTACTTAAAATATGAACAAGTATGGAGCATAATCTCACTTTTATTCAGGAAGAAGAGGACGTTTGTGACGGTGACTTCGGGCTCACTTGGCAGAAACACCCCCTGACCCTCCACCCCCTATCGCAAAATGTAATGCCCGTGAAAAGGGTAGGTGAACACAGTGTTATATAGAACATAGTCCTGAGAGCACGATTGAAAATGAAAACTAGATATAGTGTATGGTATAAACAATGCACCAAAAAGTGTGATATAAGATGAACCGGGCATGAAATATAATATGCAATACATTGTGCGAAATGACAGATTCATTGGAGAGCGCGAGATAGCACAGGCACTAGCGCGTGCTATGCGATATGCGCCTTGGAGTGTAATATGCACAGGGCAGTGTTGTGTAACCTAACTAGTCTCTAAAGTTGTAATATAAAATATGTGCTGGGGAGTGTAACGTTGCATATGCACTGTGACAAAGATATGGATCCCAGATTGTAATATGTATGGCATAGCACTGTGCGTTATAACATAGGCATCGAGGAAGGCACGTTAGATGGGGCAATATAACCCGTGCGAAGACAAGTGTGGCATGACATATTCACGGGGTGGTGTTACAGTGCACATGTGCTAGAGAGTGTCATAGCATATGCACTAGCTAGTGGAATACAACACAGAGGTGTGTGGCACTCAGCAGGCAATGGTGGGTGTAACACAGCATTGGGCTCAGCCAGGAGCGCGCTGTGACTCTCAAGTGATGTTCGTCCCCTTTCCAGAGAGTAAAATAAAAAGTATTACACATCCGGCAGTGGATGTGTGTTTTATTAACCGTGAGGGGGGTTTCTTGCATAGTTTGTCGAATTTTTGTCGAATCCCCTTTGAATGGCTTGGTGTGCATGTGTATTAAATGTGCCCGTCAATAGCTACCCATGTTTGTATAAATAAACGACAAGGGTGTCTACCGGGATTAGGCACGTTAGGGCATCAGACATGTCAGAGCTTCACTAGTGGTATAAATACATTCCACGTGGATTCATTGTATGCATAGTCGCCTTTTAATGAATATCACGCAAATCGTCATGGTGATAGGTACGTACGGTTTGTCCAGCATGTCCTAGGTGTGTCTATAAATATATATTTTTTAAAAATAATAAAAAACAGTGGCCGGCCCTGGGGATTGGGGTCAAAAAAATTTAATTAGGAGACAGGCCCTGGGGGATGGGGTCATCAGGGCCAATAAATTAGAAGAAGAAGGGGAACCACACAGCCCCCCTTCTTAAAAAATTAAAATAAATAAAAGACTGGCATCGTGCCGGAGGCCACGCCCCCTCCTTGCAGCACTCTGCAAACGCGCCCCCTGGCGAGTTGTAAGTTGGGGCATTAATTCCTCTTCAATACTGAGGGTCCCTGAGGGCCAACTAGCCCAACAGGCATCTCCAGTATGCGCCAGGGAGCTGCGCTGCAGACAGGTGTTCTGAAGCCAAGCCCCTTTTTACACCTCTCTGCAACGCAGCTCTGTGGCGCTTACTGGAGGTACCTAGTGGTCTAGTTTGACCCTAGGGACCCTTAGGATTCAAGGGGACTTAACCTCTCAACTTAGAACAGCCACAGGGCGCATTTACACAGTGGTGAAGGGAGGGGACGGGGCCGGAGGTGATGTGTGCAAACACGCACTATGGCACGTTTTAAATTGGGGATATAATTTCCCTTCAATACTGAGGGCCTCTGGGGCTAACTAGCCCACCAAGTGCTTCCAGTAAGCGCCACTGAGCTGCATTGCAGAGAGGTGGTCCAGGTCGTGCCACTTTTTACACCTCTCTGCAACGCAGCTCTGTGGGCTAGTTGGACCCTAGGGACCCTCCGGATTCAAATGAACTGAATTTCCCAACTAAAAACGGACACAGGGAGTGTTTACACTGTGGTGAAGCCTAGCTGCTCAGCCCATCTCCAACTGTCATCACTCACCCACACAGGCACCCAGGCATTCCATTCACCACAGTCACACCAACATTCCGTAACCATCTCTCACTCTGGCTGAGCAGCTAGGAAGACCTAGGCTGATTACAATTAAGTAAAACTCAGGATATAACATTATCCCTTTCCTTTTAAAATGAAAACAAAGTTTACATTACTACAGCAAAGAACTATACACAAAATAAACCGTAATGTCCATAACTCAAGGATGCAACCAAAAGTAAAACATCACTAAAGCAAGAACAAAGCAAATTAAAGAGAAGATAGGAAAAAACGACATATCATAATATAACATGCATCAACATTACCCATCCTCCCTCATGAAGAGTATTATACCAATTTACAACGCACCTAACACTGCGTACTTTGGGGAAGACTTAACACTGTCTAACTAGCAGTGACCCCCTCCTTCTTTCCCCTGAACATACTAAATACACGTAGTGAAAGATGAACACATACTAAATACACGTAGTGAAAGATAAACACACCACGACAAACACCCGAGGCCATAAACAGACATCAAGGGTGAACCGACACTACAAATACACGTGTACCACAATATGGACCACATAGAGGGTACACACAGTGAGGCGCAGGGCGACTTACACACGACCACAACTGAAGCGCAAGGCGACTTACACAGGACAACACGTGATGCACAAGGCGACTTACACACACAACATCTGAAGCGCAGGGCGACTTACACAGGACAACATGTGACGCGCAGGGCGACTTACACACATACAACATCTGAAGCGCAGGGCGACTTACACAGAACAACACGTGAAGCGCAGGACGACTTACACACAACACAAAGAAGTGGGAAACCACCCACAAAGACCATAACCACCCTCACATAAGAGACACTGTGGCATACACAAACAATGTACCCTTGTACATACATCTGGAATAAAACCCACTGGTATAAAGATGATAATCCATATACCTAACCCCATGTAGAGGACACTAACTGGGACACTAACTGGGACTAAAACCCAACCTCACCCCTATTCCTAAGGAATAAACTGTGATGACCACCCACCATGAGACTAAGGTGTCCCATCTAACAACATCATGAAACAACTGTGACATCACGACATAAAATTACTGTAAATGTTACATTTAGTGTAGCCCTTGAACATAAAGTGAAGCTTGTTAAACAGAAGTCGTCGCCAAAATTATGTTGTACTCTTACATGAAGTAGACTGGTAGCCATTATGTAGGTCTCAAAGTCTTCTTTATTAGTTCCAGTTAACAACAGACTAGGCTTAACCATGTACCAGCTCCTACTCCAGCCACAACTTAGGCCCTTGTTACAGCCCATAACACGGCCCCACCAGGAGCAGCCTGCCTAGCTGCTCAGCCCATCTCCAACTGTCATCACTCACCCACACAGGCACCCAGGCATTCCATTCATCACAGTCACACCAACATTCCGTTACCATCTCTCACTCTGGCTGAGCGAGGGGACGGGGCCTGAGTTAACGTGTGCAAAAACGCCCTGTGGCCTGTTTTAAGAGGTAGTTTTAATCCCCCTGCCCTATTATATACTAGGGGCTTACAGAGGAGGTCATGCTAATCACAGGGGGACCCCAACGCATAATGTTCCCTAGTGTATGTAGGTGTTTTCACTGTATTCTAAGTGTCTTTTAACATAGCACTGGCTCTAGGACTGGTTAGTCAGACTCAGTTACCACCGGTATCCGTCTGAAAAAGTTGAGGGTACAGGATGATTTTGCAACAAGGCTTCTTTCTGCTCTTCTTTTTGTTCTTTCTGCACGTTATCCTTCTTCCTGCACTTTTCTTCGTCTTTGAGGACTTCTGTTGCTTCTTTCGGCATTTCTTTTTTTTCTTTCTGTGCATTTTTTCTTCTTTCTTCACATGTCCTATCTCTGTAGGCATAGTTAGAAATTAGCATTTAAAAAACCTTTGAAATTCACAGAAAAAACCATAGGTTTCAGGCACGTTATAGTTAGGAATTAGCATTTAAAAAACCTCAGAAATTCACTGAAAAAACCATAGGTTTAAGGGGTGTTATAGTTAGCTGGACTTTTCACTTGTACAAAACCATTGAAATTCCCCCGTTATAGTTAGTTCAGCTAACTATAACTCGCACGCCCGCAATGCACTGCTGATGACGTCACATATTACATCACTCATGACATGGTCAGTGACATCACTCATGACATCACTGATGACATCTCAAATGACATCACTGATGACATCATCCGTGTGATAGAGTGGCAGACCTCCTCTCACCCTAATATAACCTTTGATACACACATTCAAAAATAGAGACTCTAATTTTCAAAACAATGGACATACCAATACCAGTTACAACAACCTCTTCAGTAATTCTAAGATCCACATACACATCCACTCATTCACCAACAGTCCTATACAGTCACTCATACATGTACTCAATCATCATATGTACTCATACACCTATACATCCTGTTACAAAATGCCACTCATCCATAGAGTTACTCACACACATAGTCACTCATGCTAATAAAGAATCAAACATACATTTACTTGCATACACAGTTATACACACACTACCACACTTACTTCTATGTAAACTGACACATACTTAGTCTTTTAAACAATCACTTATAGAAACACATACTTATTCATACAGGAACTCTTTCAATCTCTCACTCTCACATATACTCACTTATATACACCAATAGTCACATATACTAGTTTAAAACATATGTAGTTACTCATAAAGACACTATTGAGACAGTCATTCACTCACTAACACACCCATACACACACTCATCCACCCATACAGTCCTGCACACATGCTGTCTTCAACACATACAAACAGTGAGTCACTCATTCATGCACCTATGCACTACGTAATACCCCCCACCGAACCTTGCAGACACTCAGACTGATACTCAAAAAACGAACTAATAACCTATATAGACACTCATGTAGCTACTCACCAACCCATGCAGCCACTTATACACAAAGTGAGAGACAGATATTTACATATTTAAACATTACTCACTAAGCCATGTATTCACTATGATACACTTAATCTGTCAGTTACACAATCAATTTTTCAAAAACAAATCATCCATTTAGACACTTATATACCCATTTATTCTTCCATCGACCTTGAGATATACATATATAAAACATATTTAATTTTCAGAAAAACACACATTCACTGGATGATGTCATGAGTGATGTCATCAGTGATGTTATTTGAGATGTCATCAGTGATGTCATGAGTGATGTCACTGACCATGTCATGAGTGATGTAATATGTGACGTCATCAGCAGTGCATTGCGGGCGCGCGAGTTATAGTTAGCTGAACTAACTATAACGGGGGAATTTCAATGGTTTTGTACAAGTGAAAAGTCCAGCTAACTATAACACCCCTGAAACCTATGGTTTTTTCAGTGAATTTCTGAGGTTTTTTAAATGCTAATTCCTAGCTATAACGTGCCTGAAACCTATGGTTTTTTCTGTGAATATATATATACACACACACACACTCTCTCACAATATTTCTACCATATCTTAAGTGAGCGGGCAAACGTGTATTACGCCAAAGGAGATTGAACTGCATACAGCTTCTTTAATTTAAATCCACCCACCCAGTACTCTGTTGGACCACAAACGCTCAGGTGCTATAATTGACTTCAGAAAAAAACTAAAAATGTAAACAGAGTGAATGTACATTGACCATCAAAGTGCCATGTTCAGTTCAGAAAGTAGCCTGTTCAACAGCTCTCAAACCACAAGTCATGATTCTGAAATGTGTACCTACTCCAGAATCTTCCAGTTCCGAGAAACCCCCAAAAATGCAGATGTACAAATCTCCAATGTGAAAACGAACAGCTCAGTAAACACAGCAGCCACAATATGAAAACGAATCAGAATATTTAATTGAAAGTGCAAACCAGAGCTTCATTTGCATAATTAAAATAAATGCATGTACGAGCCAGGATTATCACAAAATAGCAATGGACAGTGAACCTCTAGGTGAAAATAAACCCATTCTGCAGTTGGAATGAGAATAAAAAGGTCTACTCGGATCACCAGTGGAAATCTGGCCATTTTCAGATTCGATCAATTCAGCTTCATGGGAAAAGCAGCAACAGTTAAGAAAAGGACTGAGAATAAACATACTGAAATTGTAATATCTGCTACTTGCATTCACGCACATAAAGAGCAAATACAATTTTGAATAACGGAATACATCGTTCTTTTTTAAGAGGCTTTCGCGTGTTAAGTTTGGTGCCAAGGCTGCGCTGGTTGACGTTTTAATTATGGTAAATTGGGATACAATTGCTGTGTTCGTACCTTAAACTAGGGCATATCCGAAAACAAAAGCAAGTTTATGGAACAATTGTCTTCGAGTATAAGATGGCTCTAGGCTGTCCACACTGAACATTTCTAATCAAGCTTTACTTGCTCTGTAGAACATAACAATACGTTACAATACATAGGCTTCAACAGTTAAAAATAAACTCCTCAACTGTAAATGCTTTAGCCGCAGGAGTACACAGTGTCCTTATATCTGTCATTTTAAGATTGCCGCCTTCACAAACAATACCAAAGACTTGTATTTCTCCACCTTAGGATAAACTCCTCGACCTTCTTGTACACGTACTGCCTATGTGTAAGTGGAATGCATTTTGTTCAAAACACCTGGCAATTTGGGAGGTTACGAATAGAAGAAAAAAATGGTGCTATAATTTTCCTATACTACATTAGAGAAAAACACTAAAATGCAAGGGTTACCAAGCCCAAGTAAAGTTAATCAGAGTCCCATAAAAAACCGTCACAAAGAGCCCAACCCAGGGAAGTAAGCAGAGACTATCCTGACACTCAGTCTTGGCAGATTGCCTCCATAGTACAATGTTGAGGACCAAAGGCGGCCTCAATTTAATATATTGTATTTTTATAGGACAACAAGGCCATATTTATAGCAATCCGGGTGTTTGTTTTCAAATAACACCATGTCCAATTGAAGGGACAGTGTAGTCCGTGAAAACTAGCCAGGTGAATAAAGTTCAAAATCAGTGAGGAAATTCCAGCATGAGACAAAACTAAACTGTTGAAACAAAGGTGCATTAATGGACTGCACCACCAATTGGGGTCACTTAAAGGCATCATTTACAAAAATAAACATTTCAAACCTTTCAGAAAGCGACTTAGTCTATCTTTAAATACATTAAAGAGTGCACCTCTGGATATTGCATGCAGAATGGATTCCTTTTAAGAGTACACTAGAGGTTAAAAGCAATGTTTTTAAGGCAGGGAATCCATCCAAATAATACAATCCAACGCATCATTTCCCACGAACATCTGTGTACATGCTACACGGATTCCCTGGTATTTTCAAGGTGACTTTCCATCACTGCGATGAAAGTAAAGGCAGCATGAATGAAGTCCATTTCTTACAGAAATCTGCAACTTTTGGGATCGAGTTTGATTTTATATAAGAAGATGAAAAAAAGTTTAAAGATATCATTTCAGGTCACCCGCCCCATCACGCCTAACTGTACGGCTGCTCAAATAACGGTTTTTTTGTTTTGCAAATAACACCAATGCCGTGTCCCATCCACCCAAAGATGATAAATAATCTTAAAACAACAAACTTCCCAACCTTGTGTATTCGACAGAGTGTGTAAAGCTATGCCACGTACTCTTTCGTATGTTCATCCAGAGCAGTGCACCTCCCTAGAGGCTCCTATTACAGGAGGCGTGTGCTGATAACTTCAGCAGCTCGCTAAGGAAGATATTAATCCATGGCTACCCCGTCTGTTACCAAACATGATGAAACTGCAGTGGCGACAGGCCGAATGGCAACCTCCAAAAACATGACTTTTCTTCCTTCGTGACATTCAGCTTAGAAAGCCACCGGCCACAAGTTGTCCTCCGAGTTAACCATGCCTTGCGAAGCCCCCCACACGGTTTTGGGCTAAAAATAAGATAAAGATATTTTGAGTAATGTTTTTCTCCCTCACACCACTGTACACTGCCATCCCAAGAGGTGATTTTTTTTCCAACCAAGTTTCTGTGGTATGAGTTACATTCCTGCCCAAGCTTCCAGCTCCTTCATGTCCTCGTCATCCTCCTCTTGCTTCTTCTTGACTATAATGAGAGAAAAAATAAGCATTATTGTATATAAAAAACACAACCATTTAAAAAGCATATTAAATTCAAAACTGATTACATTAATCACATTTTTATCAATGATATTCCTTGCAACCAACTCAGCACAGTGGTTAGCATAGTTATGATTAGGGCACTTGTAGAGCGCATTTAGGCACCCCATAGGTATCACAGCCCTAGTACTCCAGAGACAACAAAAAAATGCAGCAGACCTGAATCTGCATGGGAACGGAGTTCCATGGTTTTGGGGCGAATACTGAGGATCTACGCCGACCCATCCAAGCATTATGAAACCTTGGTACTACTAACAAATTGGCTTTAGAGGAGCGCAGAGTTCTTCTTGGGGTGTATCTAGTTATGCGCTCTACAAGGAAGTCGGTCGCTAGACCATGAATAGACAAAAACTAGACAGCATATATTAAATTAAATATGCTATGCTACAGGGAGCCAATGAAATTGTTTAAACAAAGGACGAGTATGTGTTCCTCGGGGATCCTTACTCATCAGTCTAGCAGCAGCATTTTGAGAAGCTGAAGTCGCCTCAAATAACACTCTGGCAGCCCCAAGTAAATGCTGTTAGCTCAGTCCAATTTGCCGCCAATAACTGCCATCATGATCGTTTTCAGGGCTTCCAAGGATAGGTAATGATTAGGTTTTCTCACTTTCCAAAGAATAAACACCCCTTTTGAGACCACACAATTAATTTGTGTTCTCAGAGACAGCTGCTGATCCACTAAGATACCCTGACTTTTCTATGCAGATTTAGGTGTAGGAAACGGACCTAATTCACAGGGTCAGTAAAGATTAGTCCAGGCTTAAGTTTTCCCGTTGATTTCCCAGTCTTCACTGCATTTAGCTTCAAATAATTGGCCTTCATCCATCTATAGGGATCCGCTCTGGCCCTTCACGCAAAGTAAAACCTAGGTATCATCAGCACAGTTAAAAATGTGACAGCCTCTTCTTACCAACTCCTTAATCTAGGACTGCAGCTAGATATTTAACAAATGATGTGAAAGAGCAGACCCTTTAGGGACTCTACAAACATTTTTTTCTTCAGCCTTTTTAAAGGGCAATGAACATACTGCTTGAGTTATCTTGCAGAGATTGGAACTTAGCCATTTGCATGAAGTTCCTGAGAAACTGGCAGCTCTCGCGCGCTGGAGAAGAAATCCATGATCTACTGTAACAAACAGGGGTTGGGAGCTCACTGCCTCACATCCCAGCACAGTTTGCCCCTGTGCATCCTGGAAAATGCAGTACACAATTAGCACTTCCTTCTAAATTAGGTGTAGTTTTTCACCAAAGTTGCTGTAGACATTGATGTTTATCTCTAGACACGTGTTTCTGGGTTTAGCACGTCATCAATAGAGAGCATAGAAAAATCATCTGGGGTTGCTGGAAATGCTGCTAAATTCATCTCATGCCACAGTACAACTCACAGGCACACAGATGAATCACCAAAGCTCGTCAGCTTGCTGGCTCAAGGGGCCTTTTAAACAGAAGGGGGTTGGGTGCACACTGCCTCACAGCCCAGCACAGTTTGCCCCTGTGCATCCTGGTAAATGCAGTACACAATTAGCACTTACTTCAAAATTAGCTGTAGTTTTTCACCAAAGTTGGTACAGACATTGCTGTATATCTCTAGAAATGTGTTTCTGGGTTTAGCCCTTCATCAGTAAAGAGCAGTAGAGAGCCAATAGAAAAAATCTGGGGTTGCTGGAAATGCGTCCAAATTCCTCTCAGGTCACTGTACCACACAGACACACAGGCACATCCCCAAAGCTCGCCAGCTTGCTGGCTCAAGCGGCCTTTTAAACAGGAGGGGGTGGGAGAACACTGACTCACTACACTCTACTGGATCAAAAGCTGAAGATAGATCTAGCAGTATCAAAGCCATAGTTTGACCTTCATCAAGATTCTTCTTCTGTTCAATGACTGTAACCAGAACCGTTTCAGTATTGTGCTTTGGTCAAAACCCTGCTTGTTGAGGGTCCAGGAATATCACAGCTTGTGAAGGAGTACAAATCTCCTGGGCTACAGGGGTTTCCAAGATTTTAGTACAATAAGGAAGCAATGAAATGGGCCTATATATATTCAGCAATTCCAGTTTGTCATTCACTTTTTTCAGCAGGGGAAAAACGACTGCCTTTTTAATAGCACTTGGGCCACCCCTGTCTGTAGGAATATTAAGCATATCGTCAAGTGAATCTAATATGGTAGGAGTTAGAGCTTGCATCACTCTGGGGGGAAGAGGGGGAGATGGGTCATTGAGTGAGCCAGATTCAATTGTATCCATTAGCCTCAATAATTAATAATCTCCCATAGGAGTGAGTAATATCTCCATTCATCCTTTTTTGTGGCTCTAACTACTCCGCCAACGGACCCTCGCTAATGGAGTCTTTATATATTCTTTAAAGAATTCATTAAACTCACTGCAACAAGCTTGTTAGGCCACAACTAGATGACCAACTCGGTCTATTGTCGAGGGATCCCACATGATTTTAAAAATCTCTCTGTGAGTAGCGGGCTTCACTAATCTTACATTAATAAAAAGACCGTTTAGATTGGATGATTATATATAGCTCAGTAACGCGGCCTTAAACATGGCTTTGTGTTCGTTCATGTCGTTTTTATGCCATTTCCGTTCTAGTTGTCTCAATTCCAATTGAGCCTTACTTAGCTGCTGAAAGAACTAAGTCTATTTTTTAACTGAGCTAATTTTTCGGAGGGACTAGAAATAAAAACGCTGGGCTGCTTCATTCGCAATGTTGGCCAACAAGTTTCCAACAAGTCCACCATGTTTTTCTTGTTCAATTTACGCCACACTCTGACCACCCATGACTCCAGTAACACCCGGAATTATCAAGTCAAACTGGATATGGTGGTTATCAAACAATACACAAGCTTTGATGCTGCAGGAGCTCAGAAAGCAGTCAAGAGTCCAAACCAAATATAGGATGTGATGCTTCAGGTGAGTAGATTTATTTATATGTTGTATAAGCATAAGGAAGGACATAAGTTCCATAGATGGCAGATTTTCTTCACAGTTCCAGAACTTACTTCAGCTCAATAATTAAAATCATCTACAATTATCAGTTTCTTAATTAATCAATAAAGTGCAATTTAATGTGGTCATTGTTTCTATGTGGCCGATGCTGATGTTCCTATGACGTTATTATATTTTAATACTGCTAATAAAGAATTATAACAAAAAATAAGCATTGGCATAGCCAATAGGTCTCGCATTTGGGACCTTATAAGTGTTTAGCCATGCAACAGTTGCATAACTAAATACTTATAAGGTCCCAAAAGCGAGACCTATTGGCTATGCAAAGCGCCGCGAAAGTTAAAGTGATTGCGATCGGGATCACGATCAAACATTAAAGTGGCCGTGGGGCCGCGAAAGTGAAAGTAATTGCGGTAAAGCGCGGCGCCCGCGCACATGCACTGTAGCTCTAGGCTGGCCTGGTAGCACTTTTTGGAGCCCTCTCAATAAGTCTCGCCAGACCAGCGCATGCGCTGGGTCAGGCGAGACCTAAAAATAAAGTGCAAATCAATTCATAGAAGAGAATAGGAAAAACAGAGAAATAGTGCGGTGGGCGGTAGGCTACCAAGACCGCAAATCTGCTATTAAAACTGCAGGTTAAATAACAAAAGGTTAGACCCTCATTGAAGTCAGCCTGCAACTGTTTCAGGCCTTGTTTTCTTATTGCGGCCACCCCTATTACTGGCCAAGTAAAAGCACGGGACGCCAGTAAAACGGGTGCAGTAAAAAATGGGTCAATCTAACATTCTGTACAGGTGCCTACAATACCATTTCATGCAGTAATATATATATATATATTTTTAAATCACTATTTTCTAAATCCCAGTAACAATTACTTGGTCATACAGTCAATTCTCCTGGGCATGTCAATTTGGGGAATGGGGAAGCACACAGAGAATGAGTAGGAATGGGGAAGCACAAAGAGAATGAGTAGGATTGGGGGAGCACAGGAACAACATAAATGATTGAGAATGGGGAAGCACACAAACAAGAAAGAATGAGTAGGAATGAGGAAGCACAGAGACATAAGAGACTGGGGAAGCACAGAGACAACGGAGAATGAGTAGGAACGGGAAAGCACACTGACACCAGAGATTGAGTAGGAACGGGGAAGCACACAGAACGAGTAGGAACGGGGAAGCACACAGAACGAGTAGGAATGGGGAAGCACACAGAACGAGTAGGAATGGGGAAGCACACAGAACGAGTAGGAATGGGGAAGCACACAGAACGAGTAGGAATGGGGAAGCACACGGAACAAGTAGGAATGGGGACGCACACAGAATAACAAGGAATGGGGAAGCACACAGAATAACAAGGAATGGGGAAGCACACGGAACAAGTAGGAATGGGGATGCACACGGAACAAGTAGCAATGGGGATGCACACGGAACAAGTAGCAATGGGGATGCACACGGAACAAGTAGGAATGGGGAAGCACACAGAACAAGTAGGAATGGGGACGCACACAGCATAACAAGGAATGGGGAAGAACACAGAATGACAAGGAATGGGGAAGCACACAATGAGTAGGAATGGGGAAGCACACAGAAAGAGTAGGAATGGGGAGGAACACAGAAAGAGTAGAAATGGGGAAGCACAAAGAAAGAGTAGGAATGGGGAAGCACAAAGAAAGAGTAGGAATGGAGAAGCACACAGAACGAGTAGGAATGGGAAATAAGACAGACAACAGAGAACGAGTAGGAATGGGGAAGCACAGAGGAGTAGGAATGGGGAAGCACAGAGGAGTAGGAATGGGGAAGCACAGAGGAGTAGGAATGGAAAAGCACACAAAATGAGTAGGAATGGAGAAGCACACAGAACGAGTAGGAATGGGAAAGAACAGACAACAGAGAACGAGTAGGAATGGGAAAGAACACAGATAACAGAGAACGAGTAGGAATGGGGAAGCACACAGAGTGAGTAGGAATGGGGAAGCACACAGAGTGAGTAGGAATGGGGAAGCACACTGTGTGCTTCCCCATTCCTACTCACTCTGTGTGCTTCCCCATTCCTACTCGTTCTCTGTTATCTGTGTTCTTTCCCATTCCTACTCGTTCTCTGTTGTCTGTTCTTTCCCATTCCTACTCGTTCTGTGTGCTTCCCCATTCCTACTCACTCTGAGTGAGTAGGAATGGGGAAGCACACACAGAGTAGGAATGGGGAAGCACACAGAGTGAGTAGGAATGGGGAAGCACACAGAGTGAGTAGGAATGGGTAAGCACACAGAGTGAGTAGGAATGGGTAAGCACACAGAAAGAGTAGGAATGGGTAAGCACACAGAAAGAGTAGGAATGGGTAAGCACAAAGAAAGAGTAGGAATGGGGAAGCACACAGAAAGAGTAGGAATGGGGAAGCACACAAAGAGTAGGAACAGGGAAGCACACAGACAACCGAAAATGAGAAATAGGGACGCACAAATATAACAGAAAATAAGTAGGAATGGGGAAGAACACGAGAATGAGTAGGAATGGAGAGGCACACAGACAAAAGAAAATGAGTAGGAATGGAGAGGCACACAGACAATGGAGGGAACACGGGAGAGGAAGCACACAGACATCGGAGGGAGGGTGGGCAGACAGAATCACACAGGAAATGAAGGGCAAAGTGCCCGGACGAAGGGCGGGCGGGAGGGCAAAAGTGCCCAGACGAAGGGCGGGCGGGAGGGCAAAAGTGCCCAGACGAAGGGCGGGCGGGAGGGCAAAAGTGCCCAGACGAAGGGCGGGCGGGAGGGCAAAAGTGCCCAGACGAAGGGCGGGCGGGAGGGCAAAAGTGCCCAGACGAAGGGCGGGCGGGAGGGCAAAAGTGCCCAGACGAAGGGCGGGCGGGAGGGCAGAAGTGCCCAGACGAAGGGCGGGCGGGAGGGCAGAAGTGCCCAGACGAAGGGCGGGCGGGAGGGCAGAAGTGCCCGGACGAAGGGCGGGCGGGAGGGCAGAAGTGCCCGGACGAAGGGCGGGCGGGAGGGCAGAAGTGCCCGGACGAAGGGCGGGCGGGAGGGCAGAAGTGCCCGGACGAAGGGCGGGCGGGAGGGCAGAAGTGCCCGGACGAAGGGCGGGCGGGAGGGCAAAAGTGCCCGGACGAAGGGCGGGCGGGAGGGCAAAAGTGCCCGGACGAAGGGCGGGCGGGAGGGCAAAAGTGCCCAGACGAAGGGCGGGCGGGAGGGCAGAAGTGCCCAGACGAAGGGCGGGCGGGAGGGCAGAAGTGCCCAGACGAAGGGCGGGCGGGAGGGCAAAAGTGCCCAGACGAAGGGCGGGCGGGAGGGCAGAAGTGCCCAGACGAAGGGCGGGCGGGAGGGCAGAAGTGCCCAGACGAAGGGCGGGCGGGAGGGCAGAAGTGCCCAGACGAAGGGCGGGCGGGAGGGCAGAAGTGCCCAGACGAAGGGCGGGCGGGAGGGCAGAAGTGCCCGGACGAAGGGCGGGCGGGAGGGCAGAAGTGCCCGGACGAAGGGCGGGCGGGAGGGCAGAAGTGCCCGGACGAAGGGCGGGCGGGAGGGCAGAAGTGCCCGGACGAAGGGCGGGCGGGAGGGCAAAAGTGCCCGGACGAAGGGCGGGCGGGAGGGCAAAAGTGCCCGGACGAAGGGCGGGCGGGAGGGCAAAAGTGCCCGGACGAAGGGCGGGCGGGAGGGCAAAAGTGCCCGGACGAAGGGCGGGCGGGAGGGCAAAAGTGCCCGGACGAAGGGCGGGCGGGAGGGCAAAAGTGCCCGGACGAAGGGCGGGCGGGAGGGCAAAAGTGCCCGGACGAAGGGCGGGCGGGAGGGCAAAAGTGCCCGGACGAAGGGCGGGCGGGAGGGCAAAAGTGCCCGGACGAAGGGCGGGCGGGAGGGCAAAAGTGCCCGGACGAAGGGCGGGCGGGAGGGCAAAAGTGCCCGGACGAAGGGCGGGCGGGAGGGCAAAAGTGCCCGGACGAAGGGCGGGCGGGAGGGCAAAAGTGCCCGGACGAAGGGCGGGCGGGAGGGCAAAAGTGCCCGGACGAAGGGCGGGCGGGAGGGCAAAAGTGCCCGGACGAAGGGCGGGCGGGAGGGCAGAAGTGCCCGGACGAAGGGCGGGCGGGAGGGCAGAAGTGCCCATACGAAGGGCGGGCGGGAGGGCAGAAGTGCCCGGACGAAGGGCGGGCGGGAGGGCAGAAGTGCCCGGACGAAGGGCGGGCGGGAGGGCAGAAGTGCCCGGACGAAGGGCGGGCGGGAGGGCAGAAGTGCCCGGACGAAGGGCGGGCGGGAGGGCAGAAGTGCCCGGACGAAGGGCGGGCGGGAGGGCAGAAGTGCCCGGACGAAGGGCGGGCGGGAGGGCAGAAGTGCCCGGACGAAGGGCGGGCGGGAGGGCAAAAGTGCCCGGACGAAGGGCGGGCGGGAGGGCAAAAGTGCCCGGACGAAGGGCGGGCGGGAGGGCAAAAGTGCCCGGACGAAGGGCGGGCGGGAGGGCAAAAGTGCCCGGACGAAGGGCGGGCGGGAGGGCAAAAGTGCCCGGACGAAGGGCGGGCGGGAGGGCAAAAGTGCCCGGACGAAGGGCGGGCGGGAGGGCAAAAGTGCCCGGACGAAGGGCGGGCGGGAGGGCAAAAGTGCCCGGACGAAGGGCGGGCGGGAGGGCAAAAGTGCCCGGACGAAGGGCGGGCGGGAGGGCAAAAGTGCCCGGACGAAGGGCGGGCGGGAGGGCAAAAGTGCCCGGACGAAGGGCGGGCGGGAGGGCAAAAGTGCCCGGACGAAGGGCGGGCGGGAGGGCAAAAGTGCCCGGACGAAGGGCGGGCGGGAGGGCAAAAGTGCCCGGACGAAGGGCGGGCGGGAGGGCAAAAGTGCCCGGACGAAGGGCGGGCGGGAGGGCAAAAGTGCCCGGACGAAGGGCGGGCGGGAGGGCAAAAGTGCCCGGACGAAGGGCGGGCGGGAGGGCAAAAGTGCCCGGACGAAGGGCGGGCGGGAGGGCAAAAGTGCCCGGACGAAGGGCGGGCGGGAGGGCAAAAGTGCCCGGACGAAGGGCGGGCGGGAGGGCAAAAGTGCCCGGACGAAGGGCGGGCGGGAGGGCAAAAGTGCACGGACGAAGGGCGGGCGGGAGGGCAAAAGTGCACGGACGAAGGGTGGGCGGGAGGGCAAAAGTGCACGGACGAAGGGTGGGCGGGAGGGCAAAAGTGCACGGACGAAGGGTGGGCGGGAGGGCAAAAGTGCACGGGAGAAGGGCGGGTGGTCAAAGAGCACAGGCTAAGGGTGTGTGAGAGGGCAAAGAGCAAGGGCTGGAGGGCAAAGAGCACAGGTGGGAGGTCAAAGAACATGGGCAAAGGGTGGCAGAGAGGGCAAAGCACGGGCAAGAGGGCAAAGAGCACAAGAATGAGGGCAATGGGTATGAGGGCAAAGAGCAGGGGCATGAGGGCAAAGAGCAGGGGCATGAGGGCAAAGAGCACGGACATGAGGGCAAGTGGGATAGGGCGGGCAAAGTGCATGAGCGTCGGGAGGGAGGGCAAAGCGCACGGGTGTAGGGTAGGCAAAGCGCACGGGCGTAGGGCTGGAATGCAAAGCGTATGGGTGTAGGGTGGGCAGGAGGGCATAGCGCGCCAAGTTGGCAGGGTATGCCCAGACGTGGGTCCCTTGCTCACTTTGTCACTGGATTCAAGCTAGCCTGGCTGATGAGGGGTGTTACCCAGAAACCGGTCCCAGGATGCTTATTTCTGGGACAGGGAAGACCTGGCTTGTCAGTTCGGGCTGGACTGTTCCCATGAGGGACAGGGTCAAGACTGATTTGCATATGGCTGGGTCTGAACTGGGGTGGCGAAGTGAGCTAAAGAACGATGATGGATTAAACCCAGATCTGGGGGTGAGTGTCTGAAAAGTTTCAGTGCTCCATCCATTATCTCTGTGTTTGCTTTGTTCACCCTATGATGGCAGGGTATGCCCAGACGTGGGTCCCTTGCTCACTTTGTCACTGGATTCAAGCTAGCCTGGCTGATGAGGGGTGTTGGACAGGCCACCTAAAGGGCTTGCTCCCTCCCCGCATGACAGGGCCCGAGCCCCGGCTCTCCAGGTGTTACCCACAGAAGCAACCCGCACCCCGTCTCATACGGGACTCCTGCCCCCGGACATCTCGGTATCATGGGGCCGAACCACTACCGGCTCCCTCGCCCGGCCCGGCCGCCATCTTGGACACTGCACCACGAGGCCGCGTGGCCTCAGCTCAACCCTAACCCTGGGCCCGGCCAGGCCCCGACATCCCGGCACCACCATCCACCCAGGAGGTGAACGGACCACTTGGCAGGTCAATGGGAGAAAGAAGTGTCGATGGCTCTCCCCCGCCAGGTGCCGATCGCCCCCCCAGCTCCCCCGGGCGCTGGCTCCACCCCCCTGCTGGGTGTCTGGACTCCCTCATCCCGGACCTCGCGACTTCCAAGTGCGAGGGTCCGGACATCAAAGGGCGCCAGACCTATAACTGGGGCAGCTCCAGAGCAGGAAGGCAGTTGTATCCTGGAGTCGAGAGACACCGTGAAGAACTCATCCTTGACGGACTACTGGCGCTGCCGTAGCCCTGCCTTGCGAACTATCGTCCTGCCTGCTGGCGCTGCCGCAACCCTCTGCAGCCTTCATCCTCGTCGGGATCTGCTGGCGCTGCCGCGGACCGTTGTAACTACCACCTTCACCGGGACCTGCTGGCGCTGCCGCGGACCATTGTAACTTCCACCGTCACCGGGACCTGCTGGCGCTGCCGCGGACCGTTGTAACTACCACCTTCACCGGGACCTGCTGGCGCCGCCGCGGCCCGTCCATCTAGAACGCCGAGATCGAGGATTGTGAGCTATCCATCATATCATCGCATCTACCAGATTGGTAACAAGACTGTCCCGCTACCCCCTTCCCCAACCAAGAGACTAGAATCGAGGGGACCCCTGAGTCCTGACCTCCTTGTACCATTCTATCGTACCTAAAGAGTGCTTATAAAGAACGTTAAACCTTATCTTCGTGTGGTGTACATCTGTGGGGGGGAAGTTACTCGTCTGTACGATCGCTGGAGACGGCTCTCCCCGGAGACCTCTCCCCTTGTCCTCGGCCGACCCTCCCGGTCCGTCTAACATTGGTGGCCAGCGGCGCGATCCGAATCAACGCGTAATCGTACAGAGAGTAGCTCACCCCACGACGAAACCACAATGACAACCAAAGAGAGCGGATCCACCGAGAAATTCCAGATGGAGAAATTGGAAGAGTACAGCCATCGTGAGTTAAAACAATTCTGCATTGAACTAGGCATTGCTACCACCGGTCTGAGTACCAAAGACGATTTCAAGCACGCCATTGAGTCGTGGGCAGAAACCAGGGCCGCCAGACCCCTGGACCTAAACACTGCAGCATCAGAGAGGAACACCACGGCTCCCGAGGAGCGAAGAACGGGTCTCTCGCAGGAAGAGATCCAAGAGAGAGAAAAAAACAGACTACATGAGTTAGAAATGGCACGGCTCAAAATGGACGGTGAACTAAAATTAGCCGAACAAAAACTGAACCTAGAACATCTGCGGCTCCGAGAAGAACGGGAAGAAAAACAGAGGCAGAGAGAGCTCGAAGAAAAGAGATTAGCGTACGAACACGAGCGCAAACTGGCAGAAATAGACCTACGGAAGCAGAACAAAGAACTGGGGGTGCCCGAGCAACCGCGCACCCCAGGAGCGACAGAAAAGAAAGTACACATCCCCAAGGATGTCGTTCGAGAGTATGTCCGAGACGACGACATACAACAGTGGTTCAAGGCCTACGAGATCGCCATGACCTCCCACCGGATCGATCGAAGTGACTGGGGAGCCGGTCTATGGGGGAGGTTCGTCAATGAAGGCCGCGATGCCCTGTTACAGCTCCCAGACCATCTGATGACATCCTACGACCACATGAAGGCTGCCCTCCTCACCCGATATGGGCTCACACCCGAAATGTACCGCCAGAGGTTCCGAGACTGCACCCGGATCCCGGGTACAACTTGGGTGGAATATGTAAACTATTTCAGCCGAGCCTTCGAGGGGTGGATCAAGGGAAGCCACGTAACGACCTACGAGCAACTTTTTAATCTCATGGTGTGGGAGCACCTCTCTAACAACTGCTTCGTCTAGCTCCGGCAGCACCTCCTCGACAGTAAATTGACTGACCCACGGCAGCTCGCCGCCGAAGCTGACCGGTGGGAAAGCACCCGAGTAGGCCGGAGGGGGCCGCACGAACCGAACCGGAACAACCAAGGTCAGCACCGTCCCCGAGGAGGAGGAGGAGGCCAGGGACGAGGAAGAGACACCGTCCCGGCCGCCCCCGCTGCCAGCACCACGCCCCCGGCCAGCCGGGGCAACCCCCCGATGCGCCCGGGGTTCCGAGCCAATATCACGTGTCACCGATGCCAGCGAGTCGGCCACTACGCCAATGACCCGAACTGTCCACAGAACCAAACTCCGAGACCCCGCCAGGTAGCTGCCGCCGCCCTGGGGGGAGAACAAATCTCCGAAGAACAGGAAGAATGCGAACAAGAGCAACAAGAGTGGGAACCGGCCGCCATGATTCTAGCGTGCCTAGGGGGAAGAGACATGGTCCCGCGGGCTCCCCTACCCGCCAACACCAGAAAATATAGTCAGTGGGTGAACATTAATGGACGCAGGGCCGAAGCACTACGTGACACGGGGGCCAGTGTGACGGCCGTCCGCTGTCACCTGGTGACCCCAGAACAGATCCTGCCGAACATTCTCTGCCCCGTCCGTTCAGCCGACAATTCGGAGAGTCTGTCGGATGGCCTGCGTCCCCTTCGAATGGGGAGGAGTCTCCGGCATGTTGAAGGTGACGGTCCGAGATGATGCCCCCGTGGACTGTCTCCTGGGGAATGATCTTGAGAGTTCCCCGTGGGCCGCCGTAGAAAGAAGAGAGCACCTGGGGATGTTGGGCCTCCCGGACTGGGCGTGCGTAACCACCCGGTCCATGGCCGCCCGTGCCATCCCCCGACGCGAAGAACCAGAATGGCCAGCACCTCCTCCCCCGATCGCTCCAGTAGAGGACACCGACCATACCGACCCCCCAGAGCGAACCTCCGACGGGCTCGCTCAGCCCCAGGACCTTCCCGACCTGGCTCAGTGGCGTCAAGAAGGGGGGCCCACCCAGGAACAGTTCCGTCAAGAGCAGAAGGCCTGTCCCTCCCTCGAGGGACTCCGCCAGCAAGCCCTTGCCCAGAGCGCAGGGGACACCACCGGAGCCCATTGGATCTATTGGGACAACGACCTGTTGTACAGTGAACAGAGAATCGCGGAGTTAGGGGCCAGTCGAGTGCTGGTGGTGCCCCTCCGTTTTAGAGACTTCTTGTTAAATTTGGCCCACGATGTCCCTCTGGCTGGACACCTGGGCCAGGACAAAACCTACAGTCGCCTGGTGACCCACTTTTTCTGGCCAAAGATGAGAAACGACGTCCTCAACCACTGCCGGTCCTGCCCCACGTGCCAGGCCAGCGGGAAGAGCGGCCGCAAACTTAAAGCACCTCTGCAACCCTTCCCAGTTGTCACCACCCCGTTCGAGAGGGTGGGAATAGACATTGTGGGGCCCCTGGACCCCCGTACAGCACAAGGACATCGGTTTATCCTGGTACTGGTGGACCACACCACCCGCTACCCCGAGGCTGTTCCCCTGTGAACTGTAACAGCCCCGGTGGTCGGCCGGGCCTTAATGGGGATCTTCTCCCGGGTGGGCTTCCCCCGAGAAGTCGTCAGCGACAGAGGCACAAACTTTATTTCAAAATATATGAAGTCTCTCTGGCAACAGTGCGGGGTCACCTACCGATTCACGACCCCCTATCACCCTCAAGGAAACGGGCTAGTCGAGCGGTTCAACCGCACACTCAAGGGAATGATTGGGGGGTTGGAAGAGCCCCTCCGTCGCCAGTGGGATGTACTACTTCCGTGCCTCCTCTTCGCATATCGAGAAGTCCCCCAGAAGGCCCTCGGCTTCAGCCCTTTCGAACTCTTGTACGGGCACCCGGTGCGAGGGCCCCTCAGCCTAGTCAAAGAAGGTTGGGAGATGGCCCCTCTAAAGACCCCTCCAGACGTCTTCAAGTACCTCCTGACCCTACGCAATCAAACCAGGCGATTCAGAGAAATGGCGAAAGCGAACCTCGAGGCCAGTCAGGAGGACATGAAAAGATGGTACGATCAAAATGCCTCCTCCATCGAATTCGAACCTGGCCAACAAGTGTGGGTGATGTCCCCCACCGAACCATGTGCCTTGCAGGACAAGTGGACGGGGCCCTTCAAAGTGGTCGAGCGCAAGAGCCCCGTCACCTATCTCATCGATATGGAATCTCCACGGAACCCCCTCCGGGTCCTCCACGCCAACAGACTCAAACCCCACTTTGTGCGCTCGGAGCTCAGCCTCCTGATGGCTACAGACAGTGGAGCGGAAGAAGACTCCGAGCCTCTCCCTGATCTCCTAAAGACTCGTGAGAAAGATGGTTCCGTGGACGGGGTCCGACTCTCACATGCCCTCACCCCGGAACAGCGCCAAGGCTGCCGGGACCTCCTGCTGCAGTTTGCGACCCTGTTTTCCCTCACCCCAGGGGTCACCCCCTGGTGCTTGCACGACGTGGACACTGGGGACAGTCCCCCTATCAGACATTGGGCGTACCAGATCGGGTACGGGCCTGCATCCAAGAGGAGGTGTCAAAGATGCTCACGCTCGGGGTCATCGAGCCCTCGGACAGCCCCTGGGCCAGCCCGGTCGTGCTGATCCCCAAAGCTGCTGCCCCCGGCACCACTCCTGAGCTCCGATTCTGCGTCGACTATCGGGGCTTGAATGCTGTCACCAGAACCGACGCTCATCCCATCCCCCGAGCGGATGAGCTGATCGACCGCATGGGGGCTGCCCGCTACCTCAGCATCTTCGACCTGACAGCGGGCTACTGGCAGATTGGCCTCACACCCCGGGCTCAAGAACGATCCGCCTTTTCCACCCCCGATGGCCACTACCACTTCAAAGTCATGCCATTCGGCATGAAGAATGCCCCAGCTACTTTTCAGCGACTGGTGAACCAGGTCTTGGCGGGACTCGAGGAGTTCAGCGCCGCCTACCTGGACGATATCGCTGTGTACAGCAGCCACTGGTCCGACCACCTCCACCACCTCCGAGAGGTCCTGCAGGCCCTCCAACGGGCCGGCCTCACAATCAAGGCCAGCAAGTGCCAAATTGGTCAGGGGTCCGTGACTTATCTCGGACACCAGGTGGGAAGCGGTCTGGTGGCCCCTCTACAACTCAAGATCGCTGCCATCCAGTCCTGGCAGCCTCCAGTCACGCAGACCGAGGTCCGAGCCTTCTTGGGGCTCACCGGCTACTACCGGCGGTTCGTGAGGGACTATGGCAGCATTGTGGGGCCCCTCACGGAACTCACATCCAAAAACCACCCGAAGAAGGTCAACTGGACCCCAGACTGTCAAGCGGCCTTCGAGAAGCTGAAGGCCGCCATGTGCACTGCTCCTGTGCTACAGGCCCCCGACTACAGTCGGGAATTCATCGTACAAACAGATGCCTCCGACCATGGCATCGGGGCGGTCCTCTCCCAGTTGAACTCCGAGGGACTTGACCAACCCGTGGCCTTCATCAGCAGACGCCTCCTGGCCCGAGAACAGCGCTGGAGCACTATCGAGAGGGAGGCCTTCGCAGTGGTGTGGGCCCTCAAAAAGCTCCGGCCCTACCTCTTCGGTACCCACTTCAGGGTGCAAACAGATCATCGGCCCCTGCAGTTGCTAATGCAGATGCGGGGGGAAAACCCCAAACTATTGCGTTGGTCCATCTCCCTGCATGGGATGGACTTCACTGTGGAACATCGACCTGGCCAAGACCACGCCAACGCGGATGGCCTGTCACGCTTTTTCCGCCTTGACGAGGAGAGTCCCCAAGAGGATGGGTGACTCTCCCCGCCTTCAGCTGGGGGGGGGGACGCATGTTGGAGCAAGCCCTTTAGGTGGCCTGTCCCTCCCCGCATGACAGGGCCCGAGCCCCGGCTCTCCAGGTGTTACCCACAGAAGCAACCCGCACCCCGTCTCATACGGGACTCCTGCCCCCGGACATCTCGGTATCATGGGGCCGAACCACTACCGGCTCCCTCGCCCGGCCCGGCCGCCATCTTGGACACTGCACCACGAGGCCGCGTGGCCTCAGCTCAACCCTAACCCTGGGCCCGGCCAGGCCCCGACATCCCGGCACCACCATCCACCCAGGAGGTGAACGGACCACTTGGCAGGTCAATGGGAGAAAGAAGTGTCGATGGCTCTCCCCCGCCAGGTGCCGATCGCCCCCCAGCTCCCCCGGGCGCTGGCTCCACCCCCCTGCTGGGTGTCTGGACTCCCTCATCCCGGACCTCGCGACTTCCAAGTGCGAGGGTCCGGACATCAAAGGGCGCCAGACCTATAACTGGGGCAGCTCCCGAGCAGGAAGGCAGTTGTATCCTGGAGTCGAGAGACACCGTGAAGAACTCATCCTTGACGGACTACTGGCGCTGCCGTAGCCCTGCCTTGCGAACTATCGTCCTGCCTGCTGGCGCTGCCGCAACCCTCTGCAGCCTTCATCCTCGTCGGGACCTGCTGCCGCAGACCGTTGTAACTACCACCTTCACCGGGACCTGCTGGCGCTGCCGCGGACCATTGTAACTTCCACCGTCACCGGGACCTGCTGGCGCTGCCGCGGACCGTTGTAACTACCACCTTCACCGGGACCTGCTGGCGCCGCCGCGGCCCGTCCATCTAGAACGCCGAGCTCAAGGATTGTGAGCTATCCATCATATCATCGCATCTACCAGATTGGTAACAAGACTGTCCCGCTACCCCCTTCCCCAACCAAGAGATTAGAATCGAGGGGACCCCTGAGTCCTGACCTCCTTGTACCATTCTATCGTACCTAAAGAGTGCTTATAAAGAAAGTTAAACCTTATCTTCGTGTGGTGTACATCTGTGGGGGGGAAGTTACTCGTCTGTACGATCGCTGGAGACGGCTCTCCCCGGAGACCTCTCCCCTTGTCCTCGGCCGACCCTCCCGGTCCGTCTAACAAGGGGTGTTACCCAGACACCTTTCCCAGAATGCTTATTTCTGGTACAGGGAAGAGCTGGCTTGGCAGTTTGGGCTGGACTGTTCCCATGAGGGACAGGGTCAAGACTGACTTGCATATGGCTGGGTCTGAACTGGGGTGGCAAAGTGAGCTAAATAACCATGATGTATTTAACCTAGATCTGTGACTGGCAGTGAGTGTCTAAAAGGTTGGTGCTCCGTCCATCATCTTTGTGTTTGCACCTTAAACACTGCCAACATTGCTGCTTCTTTTCTCTGGAAGATGGTTTCCTGGAAGGCAGACAAACAGATCAAAATGAACTGCATGTGGCTTTGCTCTGCCACACGAAGAGTACTTTACAAAAATAGATGACATCTTTGTGAAGAAGCATATTGTTTTCGGTCAGAAAATGGAAGAAAAAGACAACAAGTGAAATGCTTTTAAAGGTTTGGAAACATTTAGATTTTCAAGTGAAAATAAATAACAAAGACTTGTGCTCCAGGATCCTATTACCAGAGGCCAGGAAAAAAGAATTTGAGCAACTGGCATTGACAAGGTATGATGAGATACTGAAGGATTGTGACTCCTTAAAGCAGTAATGTCTGTTTTGCACCTTTCATGCCTGCGCTAGTATTTACCCTTCATTTGCTGTATAAAAAAAATAGTTTGTCAAAGTGATATTTGTCAGCTAGTTTTTTTTTATTGTCTTTAAACAGTTAAGAATTGCATCATTACAGCCATTTACAGTATTAGATCCCATAAAAATGAACACATGGGTATCACAGACTACATTTGACAGCTCTATCAATCATACAATTAACCTAGTAGGTACTGTGCCATGATAGTCTGCAAAGTGTTTGTTAAGAGTTATTCAGGGGGCTTCCCTCATGAGATGTTTCAGGGTTGGAGGATCGAGGAGAGGATCCCAGTGTTAAAGTTTGAGATATGTACGAAAGGGTGCCCAAATATCCCTAGGGCGAGATGTAGGGGGTTGCAGGTTAGCATAATCCTCCTCCATGCTCCCACAGTGGCTCATGTTCTCCATCTAGTCCGATGCAGTGGGCGATCTGGCACTGCCCCAGTGCAGGGTTATCTCTTTTTTGTATACACTCTTGAGAGGGAGGGACAAGGACTAAAGAAAAAGAGAGAGAAGTAGGTCCTGTACCAATGCTCCGAGAGTAAATACACGTACAAATGAGGTAACAGTTCCTAAGAAAAACAGTGCCGCTATGGTCTACTGTAAGGCGAGAGATAGAGCAAGGGGTGGGCTGACTCTGGAGGCACCCTAGGTTAACGATTTGGAACTTCCGGGGCAGATCTGTAGCCCCCGCCCCAGACGGTCCACACCCGGTACAGCCTGGACCCTGACTTTTGCGGGTTCGACGCCTGGGACACGAATAACACGTGTTCCTTTATGCTATGTTGGGATTATAGGTTATTCTCCTTTTTTGTCCTGAATCCCTTTCCCTGCTTCTACGTTTTACTTTCCCACCAAGGTCCTGACGAAGCGCTAAGGATCCACTAGGGACCGCGGGCAGCGCGAAACATGTTGACCACCCCTTTTACACCCTCTCTCTCACTTTAACCTTTACACATACGGGTCGAGAGCAGTGGGACTTGTTTACATCTAGCCTTCCCCCACTCAGAGTGTCATTTATACACTATCATCTGTGGCCGTTTTCAAATATTTTCCACGCCCCCACTACCTCAGTCATGAAAGACTTCATGGAGAGCAGATGAATGTGGCTGTAGGGTGTGTTATTCCTAGAAAAGAAAACTAAAGGCGTCTTGTAGGTTGAGCTCTGGGGAAAAACGGCTAATAAGGTCAGATGGTATTTTACAGAACATTGTCACAAAGATTTTGCATCATGAACAAAGGTTTCAATCTCATTGTTCTCTACTTGTTTATATAATTAATCGCTGTAACATCTGTCTGGTAGAGAACAGACTTCAGATTGATCATTGAAAATAACAATTTGACCTCTTTTTCTATCTCAGCAATTGCTTGACTTGGATTGCTAGTGACTATGGCGATGTCGTCTGCGAAGGCTAGAGTTTTAGTCTCAAATTCTTGTACCCATATCGGGGGGATTAATAAATTTTGCTCTAGCCTCCGAATAAACGGGTCAATATATATTGCAAAGAGAAGGGGAGAACAAGGACACCCCTGCCTTGTCCCCCGTGTAATAGTTACTTTATCTGACAACATCCCATTTATTACTACCCTAGCAACAGGTTCAACATAGAGCATTTGTGTTGCCTTAATGAATCGTTGGCTAATCCCATAGTGTAACATTGTGCTCCAGAGGTATTCCCAGGAGACCCTATCAAAGGCTTTTTCGGCGTCAAGTAGAATTAGCGCCATAGGGTCTCCTGTCGCCTGGGTAAAGTCAAAGAGAGATATTGCCCTTTGGACGTGGTCAATTGTGGATTTCCCGGGGATGAACCCATGTTGGCGTTCCGATAGCTCGCAAGTGATACAAACTTATGTATAATGGGTGCTAGTCGGTTAGCTAAGAGTTTAGAAAATATTTTAGAATCGCCGTTTATCAATGTAATGGGACGGTAGGACCCATGTTCTAAAGGATTTTTTTTTTTTTTTAGAAAAACAATGATTTTGGCGGATGACCAAGAGGCTGGTGGTTTCCCACCCTCGAAGATATGAATGAAGAGTTCTTGCATAATATCTTTTAATTGTAATGAGAATTTGACATAAAATTCTGTTGGAATACCGTCCATGCCAGCGGCTTTCCCCGCGGTGAGGCTGGTCATAGATGAGAGAATTTCCTCCCAAGATGGAATACCATCTAGGCTATTCTGATCCTCTTTTTCCAAACCTGTTGATGTATTTAAATTTAGATATGTCTCGGAGCTAATCTTTTGATTCTCTGTAGTTTCATTGAGATTCTGATAAAATTTTTGGAATACCATTCTAATCTCGGAAGATTCGGTTTTAAGGCCAGATTCTGGGTCTAAAATCTCTAACAAGATTAGCAGAATATTCTTCTCTAGTACGTATCGCCAGCTGGTGGCCAACCTGTTCGCTCCACTCATAGATTTTCTCTTTATGGGCTGTGGCTTTAGCAACTACCTTTTCAGTTAAGACATCGTTAATCTGGTTTTTGGCGGCAGCAACCCGTTTTAATTCATTCTCGGGTGAATCTCCATCTTGGATAGCCTTGGTCAGCTCCTCTTCCGCCCTAGCCAAATTACCCTAGAGTGTTGCCATTTTTATTTTAGCCTCCTTATTAGAGCGGAAAGAAAACTGCATTGTCTCCCCTCTAATACCAGCTTTTAAGGCATCCCAAACCACATCGATTGTAGTGCTACCAACATTGACCTCAAGAAAACCTGCTATCCATTCTGTCATGTGTTGATAAAATTTCTCGTTCCCTAAGAACGCTCTCTCGAAAGTCCATGTCTTCGGGTTGTTTAGCCCCTTATTCAAGCTTATTACAAGAGGATTGTGGTCCGATAAAATTCTGGGTGTTTTTACAATTATACTACCAGACCACAAAGTACTAGACATAAGTATATAATCTAGCCGGACAAGTCGAGAGTGTGGGTGTGAATAGTATGTAAATCCCGGGTCCCCGGGATGACCATTCGGCCAACAATCGACTAAAACACACAAATTTTTTAGGGCCTGGTAAACTTTTGGTTTCCGTGCTGTATATCTAAAATCTGGATCTGACAGCCATTCCCCTGGTAGATGTATATTAAGGTCGCCACAAACGATTAGGGGAAGAGGCCACTGAGATAGTTCGTTGGCCATCAGGAACAACACATCAGGGTCGTCACTAACACTTCCATAGATAGTCATTTTACTTCTTCCGGAGTCGTAGTGACACTCAGCGATAGCCCAACGACCAAATTTGTCCGCTAGTGTACGTATGAACTGAAGATCCCCCCCTTTAGCCAAGATTGCCACCCCCCTTACTCGTGCCCCTTGTGTTGAGGCTATAATCAGTTGATACCCTAACGTTTTGAGCAAATAATGTTGAGACCCTTCGACATGTGTCTCTTGAAGACATAGGATATTGGCGCCAATTCCCTGTAGCCCTACCATTACTCTCTGCCTTTTCTTGATGTCATTAAGGCCACAAATATTTATAGTGACAATTTTCAATTTAGCCATATAACTATTTGATCAAATGATCTGCACCAAAAAGACGAAAACTCTCCCCTGTTGCATACCAAATTTACAAAAGTAAACATAGATCTTTTAAGTCTATCCTTATCTTGCCTCCTCCACCCTCTAGTCATCACATAGACGTTGTGTCTGAAACCCCACCTCCCCCTCTCCCCCCCCGTACCGTTACCCCCACCCGAACCCCCTCCCCCACCCCCCCACCAAAAGTTAGGCAACCAGGCTCAATCCTGAGCCTGTTGAATAGCGTCTGAACAGACCTCACCCACCTTCCACCCACCCCCATCACCAAACCGTCAAACCCAACAGCTATCTCTTATCTCTTCCCTACTCCAATGCCCCTCTTTCCCCCGCTCATCATCCCACCCCATCCCTCACATTATCACATGCAGAGAGGAGAGAAGAATAATAAATAATAGGAGGATGGACAGATATAAAGAACTTGAGCATCGATAAATCTAGAAGGAGCACCAGACCATAGACCATGGACCAATTTGAATGACCCCCGAAGGAGAAAAAATGGGAAAAGATATTTTCAATGAAAATTAGTATTCTTAAAACTAAATAGGTCTTTCTTTGCCAGTTGTTATCTCCTTAAGTAATTGTTCAGCTTGAATTTCTGAGGTAAAAAACCAGGTCCGTCCTTGCGAAATAACCTTCAATTTGGCAGGATTTTGAAGGAAAACGGCAGCACCCGCTTTTTGAAATGGTGTAATCAGCTGCCGGAGTCGCCAATGTCTTTCTACAGTTGCGTGTGCAAAGTCTGGCTTGGCAAAAAACGAAAAATTCTCCCAAGTCCGTTTTTTATTGGGTCTAGCCAGATCATATATTGCTTGGCGAAACAAAAAATTCCCAAAGTAGATTAGAATGACTCTGGGATAGGACTGGTTATTCTGTGGACGTTTAGGTACAGACATTGGGAATCTATGCACCCTCTGGATCTCCTTTTCCCAGGCCCAGTGCACTAATTCCGGAAACGCATTTTTAAACAAATTAATAACAAATGCGCGAATATCGCTTCCCTCGCAGTTCTCTGGAATCCCTAAGATCCTAAGGTTGTTCCGTCGTTGGCGATTTTTCGCCTCCTCAAGTTTCCACATGATGTCTTTTATCACATCTTCCTGGGATGTTACCTGAGTTTTTAGCATATCGACGGTAGATTCCAGGACCTCTGTCCGATTTTCCACCATGGACATTCTTTCTGCTATTTCGGTGCAAGTTTTCCCGATTTTACGAACCGACCCCTGCAATTTTTTCCCAGCCATTCGAGCGTGGCGGTTTTCAGTTTTGACCTCATTTTGTAGAATCGCAGTTAGAATAGGTTCGGCGGCAGACTCAGGGTTTCTAGGAGCCTCCAAACCCCCGGGGGTTGACCCATGTATTAGTGCAAGAGAATGGATATTTGCATCTGAGTAGTCCCATTTGAGTTCCTTCTCATCCTCTATTCCGTCTTGAATGAGGGTAGTTTTCTTGCCTTCAGAGGGTCTCTTGATTTTCCTGTAAGCTCTTCGGCTCTCCTGTTGGCTCCAGTTGCTCGTAGAGGTATCTGCACAACCATCACCTCCACTGCCACTTGGAGACTCGATGGAGTCCGAATCGACAGATTCCTCGTTCAACGAAAAAAAATTCTCCGTGGGGTCTATGGGGTCGGGGGATAGATAGCCCAAATCTGTGGCTTCTGCGAGGCGACCCCCCCCCCCCCCACAGCTATTTCAGGAATGGCGTGTGCGTCGTGTACATCAAGTTCATTAATTCCGCTAGCTTTAACTTTAGCTTCAATTCTTACAAGAGGGATAGATGCTCCCACACAGTCCACACAGTCCACATTCTCTGGCTGGATCGTTATAGGGGAATTAGCCACAACCATGTCCAGCAAGGTATTCTCATTGTTATCCCCCCAGGAGGCTCGCTTATCTCCCAGCGAATCTTCGTCTAGCAGGGCTCCCTCTACCCCCTCAGCACTAGCGACGATATTAATTAGATTAATGTCATCCTTGGGCATCTTATTGCTTTGCTCACCCTCTTTGCTAATGGCTTTTTTTGAAAACATACTGCTGATTACCGGTTGATTTCTCGCTGGTCCGCCAGCCGATGTGCTGTTCTCTGTGAGATAGCTTTTCCCGCTCTTAGTCCTACTATTTTGGAGGCTCTTACCCGTGCCAAGTTCCTTAGGTCCTGTTGGAAAGGTGTTCGCCGGAGGGGGGTTCGATGCACGACTTGCCCACCCCTTTGACCCACCTCTCCCAAGTAGGCCGACCCAGGCGCGCACACTCTGAGCTTACACTACGAACAGAGTGACACCACACGTATTCTTTGTAGGACGATAGGATCTTTTATCGAAGGTTTCAAGGGATCTTTATGATCCAAGGTGTAAGGAGTACATCAGCGGCACAAGAGTCTACAAATCGGTGGTAGGGGAATGGGGGTAGCGGGACAGTCTTTGAAGGTAGTGTCTCTGCAAAGTACCCTGCGGATAGCTCACAATCCTCGAGCTAGAGGGTGTTGTTTCTCTGGGCGATCTCTTGCCAATTCGTCCTCGAGGGGAGAGCCGCGAGTCACTCAGCAGGCACAGGTAGTCGGAGTTCGGGAGCTGCGATCTTGTCAGCAGGGCTCAGATGGTTCAATGGCTGGGGGCCGCGAGTCACTCAGCAGGCCTAGGTGGTTCGGAGTTCGGGAGCCGCGATCTCGTCAGCAGGCTTCGATGGTTCCAGGTCTTCTCTCCCATTCGTTCCTCCGGCACCCCTTATTATACTCCCCCTGCCCTTTGAAGTCCGGAGTCCTCGCAGAGAGGGGCCTTGGGTGACTGAGGGGGTTCGGCGGGATTTCCTGCCGCTCGTTTCTTTGGTCTTTTCAGGTGGGTCTGGGAGGGACCCCAGACGCTCGGCAGGCGAGGCGCCTGCTCCCCAGGGGCCTGGTGGCCGATCGAGTCCTTCCGGGGGAAGGCGACCCGAGGTGGGACTGGGCTGGCGCCTCTTGGTCTGGCTCGGGGGTTCCCGCTCCCTCGGTCGGACATGCGTGGTAGGGTGTCGAGTCTGTCGGGGCTCTGGCCGGCCCTCGGGTCTGTGTGGCTGGGGCGGCCGGAGTCAGAGATGCCGTGTCTTGGGGGTGGTTGCAGGTTGGCTGGATGATCGGGAGGGCATACGCCGTGAGGCCGGTCTCACACGCGTCCCCCCCAGCTGAAAGACGTGGAGAACTACCCATCCACTGGGGGGGTTCTCCTCGCCGAAGCGGAAGAACCGGGACAGGCAGTCGGCGTTGGCATGATCCGTTCCGGGGCGATGCTCGACAGTGAAGTCCATCCCTTGGAGGGAGATTGACCATCGTAATAGCTTGGGGTTCTCTCCCCTCATCTGCATCAGCCACCGCAAGGGCCGGTGGTCCGTCTGCACTCGGAAGTGGGTTCCGAACAAGTAGGGCCGTAGTTTCTTGAGGGCCCAGACTACGGCGAAGGTCTCTCGTTCTATGGTACTCCAACGCTGTTCTCGAGGCAGCAGCCTTCGGCTGATGAAGGCTATGGGCTGATCTATGCCCTTGTCGTTGAACTGCGAGAGGACGGCTCCGATGCCGTGTTCGGATGCGTCGGTCTGGACCACAAACTCTTGGGAGTAGTCGGGGGCCTTGAGTAATGTGGCGGTGCACATGGCGGTTTTCAAGGCGTCGAACGCCTGCTGGCACGGGGGGGGGGGGGTCCACTGCACCTTCTTCGGGAGTTTCTTTGAGGTCAACTCCGTGAGAGGCCCTGCGAGGCTACCATAGTTTTTAATGAACCTCCGGTAGTATCCTGTGAGGCCCAGGAAGGCCCGGACTTCCGTCTGTGTGGTGGGGGGCTCCCAGGACTTGATGGCGTCGATCTTTGGTTGGAGGGGGGCGACCTGCCCGCTGCCCACTTGATGCCCCAGGTAGACCACGGAGCCTTGCCCGAGCTGGCATTTGCTGGCCTTCACTGTTAGGCCGGCTTGGCGCAGGGCCAGCAGTACTTGCCGGAGGTCCTGGATATGCTTGTGCCATTGAGAGCTGAATACGGCTATGTCGTCTGTTGGACCCGGCCTCGTAGAATGGCCCTCCGTGCCCCCGCACCACCGAAACCTGGTACCTGCAGCCCAAGCACACGGCCCAGCCGACCCTCCCCACCAGGACACACGCACCGACCCGGACCTCCCCGTCCATGGCCTCTCTCCTTTCGGCCACCCCGGGCCCAGCGTGCCCACTTCATGCACCAAGATGGCCGCCTGGCCCCAGCGCGACCCGGGCCTAGAGGCGCCACTCCGGCTGGAGGACATCACGCTTCCAGGGGATGAGAGAGGGAGGAGCAGTTTCTATCGCACCTCTGAACTCCCCTGGGACGATGGGTTTCGATTGGCCCTCCGGCCTCCCTGAGGGCTGGCTCCGTGCCTGCTGGGTTTCTGGGACTCCTCCCGACCCGGCCCTGAAAGGATCAAAAGACAATAGCAGGAAATCCCGACAAGCGACCCCCAGGTGACAAGACCCCTGCCTGCACAGACTCCGGACATCAAAGAGGGGTCGACCTATAACAAGGGGTGCTCTGGGTCTGTCCGGCAGATTCGACGCTGGAACAACGAGAGCCTGCCGACGTGGTCGCGGCTCCTGGAACTTGGACCCTCCTGAGCCCTGCTGAGTGACTCGCGGCTCCCTGAAGATCGTAAGACCTCCGAACTTGTACCTGAGCCTGCTGAGTGACTCGCGGCTCCCTGAAGATCGTAAGACCTCCAAACTTGTACCTGAGCCTGCTGAGTGACTCGCGGCTCCCTGAAGATCGTAAGACCTCCGAACCTGCACCTGAGCCTGCTGAGTGACTCGCGGCTCCCTGAAGATCGTAAGACCTCCGAACTGGTGCCTGAGCCTGCTGAGTGACTCGCGGCTCCTTGAAGATCGCAAGACCTCCGAACCTGTACCGGAGCCCGCTGAGTGACTCGCGGCTCCAACAGACTCTCACGGTCCCGCCGGACCCCGACTACAACAACGTATCCCCCAGCTCGAGGATTGTGAGCTGTGCGCCGGATACGTCCCTGCTTTGAACCTTTACCAGAGACTGTCCCGCTACCCCCTACCCCTTCCGAGACTCTTGAGCCCGTGCTCACCTTGTACATATTTGCAGTGATAACCTACTTGATAAAGATTGATTTCTAAGTATACCCGGTGTGGTCACTCTGTGTCGTGTGGTGCCAGAAGTACGATCCTAGATACGAGATTCCTCCCCCTGGGGAGTCTCCCGCCAGTGCCCGGCTACGATACTTCGAGGGTGGGTCTCAGGGTAGTCAGGACCCCTTCCAGGCTCCTCTGAGGTCGCCGTCTAACATTGGTGGCAGCGGTGGGATTCGGGCCCATCACCTAGAGATCGTACCGTGAACAACGGAAGCACTACCGACAAAGATGGCAGAAGGAAGCGCCGTGAGCCCCGCAGAAACCAATGCCAACAGGGTGTTCCAGGTGGAGCATCTAGAAGAATACACACACAAAGAGCTAAAGCAATTTTGCAAAGAACTTAAAATCGCTACCACTGGTCTCAACACTAAAGAGGATTTGCAGAAAGCACTGAAAACTTGGGTGGAGACCGGGGCCTCCCGCCCGGAAGGCACGGAGGAGCGCCCCGACGAAGCCGAACCCCCCCAAAGTGAAAGCAGTAGCAATCAGGTGCGAGGCATCGTACCAGACGGGGGCCTATCCCCGGAAGAGCTCGCGGACAGAGAGAGAAGCCGCAATCATGAACTCGAGTTAGCCAAACTCAAAATCGAGGGCGAATTGAAGTTAGCGGAAAAAAAGCTAGCAGTAGAGCAAATGCGTGTACAAGGCGAACTAGAAGAAAAGAAGCTCCAACGGGAGCACGAAGGAAGGAAGCTCCAACTGGAGCACGAACGCAGCTTGAAGGAACTCGAGCTCAAGGCCAGAAACGAGGAAGGGAGGCCCCTGGGAAACCGAGAGACGGCCTCCCCAGCGGAACAGAAGGTCCACATCCCCAAGGATGTGGTCAAGGAATATTATAAAAACGATGACATTCAGCAATGGTTCAGGGCCTACGAGGTCGCCATGACCTCCCATCGGATCCCGGAGAAGGACTGGGGGGCGGGGTTGTGGGGGCGGTTTCTGAGCGAAGGAAGGGACACCCTGCTCGACCTACCCCTCTCCCTGCAGACCTCCTACAGCCACATGAAAGAGGCTCTACTCACAAGATACGGCCTCACCCCAGAAATGTACCGTCAGCGATTCCGGGACTGCAGGAAGATCCCGGGCACCACCTAGGTGGAGTATGTAAACTTTTTCAGTCGGGCCTTCGATGGGTGGATCAAGGGCAGCAAAGTCACCACCCTTGCCGAACTCACTGACCTCATGTTGTGGGAACATCTGGCTGCGAACTGCTTCATAGAACTACGTCAGCATCTGCTTGACAGCAAGCTCACAGATCCCCGGAAGCTGGCTGTGGAGGCCGACCGCTGGACCAACACCCGGGTCCCCCGGGGCATGGTAGGAGAGTACCCCCGAGCCAGTCAGGGACCACCCCGCCAGAGAGGGGGAGGGAACCAGGGAGGGCCGAGAGAGTCCCAGCCTAGCCCCCCGAAGACACAACCTCCACCTTTCCCGGCGCCCCCCCCACCAGTGACAGGGCCCCCTGGGAGACGGGGACACCGGGTGACCGTCACATGTTTCCGTTGCCAGAAACCCGGGCCCTACGCCAATGACCCAGAGTGCCCCATGGCCACCCAAGTCTCCCCTACCACCCCTGCGAGACAGATAGCCAACGTAGCCCTGGGGGAGGAGGTTGAGGAAGCCGAGGAGTGGGAACCCGCAGCGATGGCCCTAGTATCCCTGGGAGATAGGGAGATGATCCCTGGTAGCCTCCTACCCTCCAACACACAGAAATACGGGCAGCTCGTCAAGATCAATGGCCACCAAGTAGAGGCCCTGCGGGACACCGGGGCCAGTATCACCGGTGTCCTCAGGCACCTAGTCCCCGAGGAGCAGATCCTCCCCAACGTCTTTTGCCCCGTAATATCCGCAGACAATAGAGAAAGTATGTGTCAGGTAGCCCTGGTGCCGTTTGAGTGGGGAGGGGTGATAGGTAAACTCAAGGTGGCCGTAAGAACCTCCCAGCCGGTCGACTGCCTCTTAGGGAACGACCTGGAGAGTTCTCCCTGGAAGCACGTCGAGCGCAAGGCCCACCTAGGAATGATGGGACTCCCCGAGTGGGTGTGCGCCACCACCCGATCTATGTCAGCCCGACTCACTCCCCGGAGAGAAGTCGGAAGCACCCCGATCGAAGAGACCAGTACAGTCCCCGTTGAGGGTCCTCCCGTCCCCCCATCAGAAGGGTCCGTCGCCCGCAACGAACCCGCACCATCCGACCCCGCCCCGGTCCCCGAGTTGGGAGATCTACCCGAGTTGGCCCATTGGCGCCACGAGGGCGGGCCCACCCGGGAAGAATTTTGCCGGGAGCAAGCCACTTGTCCTTCCCTGGTCGGGCTGCGGCGCCAGGCCGAGGGCCAAGCCGCAGGTGACCAGACCGGGACGCACCGAATCTATTGGGAAAATAACCTCTTGTACAGTGAGCAGAAGTCGGTGGAGCTGGGATCCGGACGGGTACTGGTGGTACCCCTCCGCTTCCGAGATTTCCTCCTGGGCTTAGCCCACGACGTCCCCCTCGCCGGCCACCTGGGTCAGGACAAGACCTACAGCCGTCTCGTGACCCATTTTTACTGGCCTAGAATGAGAGCAGCGGTAGAAGCCCACTGCAAGTCCTGCCCCACGTGCCAGGCTAGTGGGAAGAGTGGGGGGAAGCGCAAGGCTCCCCTCCAACCCTTCCCGGTCGTCAGTACCCCTTTTGAACGAGTCGGAATCGACATCGTGGGACCACTGGACCCCCCCACCTCCCAAGGTCACCGTTTCATCTTGGTCCTAGTGGACCACGCCACCCGCTATCCTGAGGCTATTCCCCTACGCACAATTACGGCCCCCGTGGTGGGCCGGGCCCTGATGGGGATCTTTTCCAGGGTGGGTTTTCCCCGCGAGGTCGTGAGCGATCGCGGCACTAATTTTATCTCGAAATATATGACGTCCCTGTGGCAACAATGTGGGGTGTCCTATAAGTTCACCACCCCGTACCATCCCCAAGGGAACGGCCTAGTAGAAAGGTTTAATAGGACTTTGAAAGGGATGATCGCTGGCCTAGAAGAGCCCCTCCGGCGTAAGTGGGACGTCCTGCTCCCCTGCCTCTTGTTCGCTTACCGGGAGGTCCCCCAGAAGTCCTTAGGGTTCAGCCCGTTTGAATTACTCTATGGACACCCCGTCCGAGGTCCCCTCAGTTTGGTTAAGGAAGGGTGGGAGGCAGCACCCCAGACCACCCCCCGAGATGTGTTCCAATACGTCCTGGCCCTCCGGAACCAGACCAGGAAGTTCCGAGAACTGGCCGAGGCCAACCTGGAGGCAAGTCAAGAAGAGATGAAGCGCTGGTACGACCAGAATGCCACTCTGGTCGAGTTCCAGCCGGGCCAGCAGGTGTGGGTCATGGCCCCCGTGAAGCCTGGCGCCCTCCAGGACCGATGGACTGGGCCCTACAAAGTGGTTGAGCGGAAGAGTCAAGTCACATACTTGGTGGACGTCCAGTCGCCTCGGGATCCCCTCCGGGTCCTGCACGTGAACCGCCTCAAGCCTCACTTCGTGCGGACAGAACTGAGCCTCCTGCTGGCCACCGATGACGGGGCCGAAGATGAGTCGGATCCCCTCCCGGACCTCCTGTGTGTCAAGGAGCAGGATGGCTCCGTGGAAGGAGTGAACCTCTCCCCAGCCCTCACTGCCCAGCAACAAGCGGACTGCCGCCAGCTCCTAAGACAATTTTCCAACCTCTTCTCCCTGACCCCCCCGGGTCACCAACTGGTGTGTTCATGACGTGGACACCGGGGACAGCCCGCCGGTGAGACACCGAGCCTACCGGGTTCCTGACCGGGTCCGGTCCTGCATTCAAGCTGAAGTCTCGAAGATGTTGACCCTGGGGGTGATCGAGACCTCTGACAGTCCCTGGGCCAGCCCCGTGGTCCTGGTCCCGAAGGCAGCGGCCCCCGGTGTCGCCCCCGAGCTCCGATTCTGCGTGGACTACCGGGGGCTCAATGACGTTACCCGAGCCGATGCCCACCCCATTCCACGAGCCGACGAACTCATTGACCGACTAGGGGCAGCCCGGTTCCTCAGCACATTCGACCTCACCTGCGGATACTGGCAGATTGCGCTCACCGAAGGGGCCAAGGAGCGGTCCGCTTTCTCCACCCCCGATGGGCACTACCGCTTCCGCGTAATGCCCTTCGGGATGAAAAATGCCCCGGCCACTTTCCAGCGACTGGTGAATAGGGTCCTGGCCGGGCTAGAGCAGTTCAGCGCGGCATATCTGGACGACATCGCTGTCTTCAGTTCAGAGTGGAGTGAGCACCTCCAGCACCTCCGGAGGGTGCTAACCGTCCTGCGCCAGGCAGGCCTCACAGTAAAAGCCAGCAAGTGCCAGATCGGGCAAGGATCCGTAGTCTACCTGGGGCACCAGGTCGGGAGCGGCCAGGTCGCCCCTCTACAGCCAAAGATCGACGCCATCCTGGCCTGGGAACCACCCATCACCCAAACGGAGGTCCGAGCCTTTCTGGGACTCACGGGCTACTACCGAAGATTCATTCGGGGGTATGGCAGCCTTGTCGGCCCTCTCACAGAACTCACGTCTAAAAGACAGCCAAAGAAAGTGCAGTGGACGGCTGCCTGCCAGGAAGCTTTCGATGCCCTAAAAAAAGCCATGTGTACTGCCCCCGTCCTCCAGGCTCCCGACTACGCCAAGGAGTTCATAGTCCAGACCGATGCCTCCGAGCAGGGCATTGGGGCCGTCCTGTCCCAAGTGAATGACCAAGGCCTAGACCAGCCCGTCGCCTTCCTCAGTCGGCGGCTGTTGCCACGAGAACAGAGATGGAGCACCATAGAGCGCGAAGCCTTTGCCGTGGTCTGGGCACTCAAAAAGCTACGACCCTACCTGTTCGGCACCCATTTCAGAGTCCAAACTGACCATCGGCCCTTGCGATGGCTCATGCAGATGCGAGGAGAAAACCCCAAGCTACTGCAGTGGTCAATCTCCCTCCAGGGGATGGATTTCACCGTAGAACACCGCCCTGGTACGGACCACGCCAATGCTGACGGCCTTTCCCGGTTCTTCCGCCTCAGCGAAGAGAACCCCCCAAGATGATGGGCAGTTCTCTCCGGCTTTCAGCTGGGGGGGGGGGGGGGGACGCGTGTTGGACCCGGCCTCGTAGAATGGCCCTCCGTGCCCCCGCACCACCGAAACCTGGTACCTGCAGCCCAAGCACACGGCCCAGCCGACCCTCCCCACCAGGACACACGCACCGACCCGGACCTCCCCGTCCATGGCCTCTCTCCTTTCGGCCACCCCGGGCCCGCGTGCCCACTTCATGCACCAAGATGGCCGCCCGGACCCAGCGCGACCCGGGCCTAGAGGCGCCACTCCGGCTGGAGGACATCACGCTTCCAGGGGATGAGAGAGGGAGGAGCAGTTTCTATCGCACCTCTGAACTCCCCTGGGACGATGGGTTTCGATCGGCCCTCCGGCCTCCCTGAGGGCTGGCTCCGTGCCTGCTGGGTGTCTGGGACTCCTCCCGACCCGGCCCTGAAAGGATCAAAAGACAATAGCAGGAAATCCCGACATGCGACCCCCAGGTGACAAGACCCCTGCCTGCACAGACTCCGGACATCAAAGAGGGGTCGACCTATAACAAGGGGTGCTCTGGGTCTGTCCGGCAGATTCGACGCTGGAACAACGAGAGCCTGCCGACGTGGTCGCGGCTCCTGGAACTTGGACCCTCCTGAGCCCTGCTGAGTGACTCGCGGCTCCCTGAAGATCGTAAGACCTCCGAACCTGTACCTGAGCCTGCTGAGTGACTCGCGGCTCCCTGAAGATCGTAAGACCTCCGAACTGGTGCCTGAGCCTGCTGAGTGACTCGCGGCTCCTTGAAGATCGCAAGACCTCCGAACCTGTACCGGAGCCCGCTGAGTGACTCGCGGCTCCAACAGACTCACGGTCCCGCCGGACCCCGACTACAACAACGTATCCCCCAGCTCGAGGATTGTGAGCTGTGCGCCGGATACGTCCCTGCTTTGAACCTTTACCAGAGACTGTCCCGCTACCCCCTACCCCTTCCGAGACTCTTGAGCCCGTGCTCACCTTGTACATATTTGCAGTGATAACCTACTTGATAAAGATTGATTTCTAAGTATACCCGGTGTGGTCACTCTGTGTCGTGTGGTGCCAGAAGTACGATCCTAGATACGAGATTCCTCCCCCTGGGGAGTCTCCCGCCAGTGCCCGGCTACGATACTTCGAGGGTGGATCTCAGGGTAGTCAGGACCCCTTCCAGGCTCCTCTGAGGTCGCCGTCTAACATCGTCCAGGTACGCTGCGCTGAACTCCTCGAGTCCGGCCAGGACCTTGTTTACCAACCGCTGGAAAGTGGCCGGGGCATTTTTCATCCCGAACGGCATGACCCTGAAGCGGTAGTGTCCATCGGGTGTGGAGAAGGCGGAGCGTTCTTTTGCTCCCTCCGTGAGCGCAATCTGCCAGTAACCGCAGGTCAGGTCGAAGGTGCTGAGGAAACGAGCGGCCCGAAGGCGGTCGATGAGCTCGTCGGCGCGGGGGATAGGATGAGCGTCCGCTCGGGTGACCGCATTGAGCCCCCGGTAGTCCACACAGAATCTTAGTTTGGGGGCGACCCCAGGGGCGGCCGCTTTCGGGACCAGGACTACCGGCTGGCCCAGGGGCTATCGGAGGGTTCGATCACTCCCAGGGTTAACATCTTCTGTACTTCGGTCTTGATGCAGGTGCGGACCCGGTCAGGCACCCGGTAGGGTCGGTGTCTCACAGGTGGGCTGTCGCCGGTGTCCACGTCGTGGACACACCAGTCGGTGACTCTTGGGATGAGGGAGAAGAGGTCTGCGAATTGTCTGAGCAGCTGGCGACAGTCGTCGGACTGTTTGGGAGTGAGGGTGGTCGACAGTTTCACTCCCTCCACGGAACCATCCAGTTCTTTAGCGCACAGGGGGTCGGGCAGGGGTTCAGTGTCTTCTTCCGCCCCATCATCGGTGGCCAGTAGCAAGCTTAATTCCGTCCTCACAAAGTGGGGCTTGAGACGGTTCACGTGGAGAACCCAGAGGGGGTTCCGTTGGGGACTGTACATCGATCAGGTACGTGACCTGACTCTTCCGCTCGATCACCTTGAAGGGGCCAGTCCATTTGTCCTGTAGGGCGCAGGGTTTCACCGGGGCCATGACCCAAACCTGCTGGCCCGGCTGGAACTCGACCAGAGTTGCGTTCTGGTCATACCAGCGCTTCATTTCTTCTTGGCTGGCCTCGAGGTTAGCCTCTGCCAGTTCTCGGAACTTCCGGGTCTGGTTGCGGAGCGCCAGGATGTAGCGGAACACATCAGGAGGGGTCCCCCGGGGGCTTGTCTCCCAGCCCTCCTTGACCAGGCTCAGGGGCCCCCGGACGGGGTGTCCGTATAGTAGTTCGAATGGGCTGAACCCCAGGGACTTTTGGGGAACTTCCCGGTACGCGAACAGGAGGCAAGGGAGGAGGACGTCCCATCTTCGGCGCAGGGGCTCCTCGAGGCCCAGGATCATCCCCTTCAGGGTTCGGTTGAAGCGTTCCACCAGGCCGTTGCCCTGGGGGTGGTAGGGGGTCGTGAACTTATATGTTACTCCGCACTGCTGCCACAGGGACTTCATGTAGCGGGATATGAAGTTAGTTCCGCGATCACTCACAACCTCGCGAGGGAATCCGACACAGGAGAAGATCCCCATGAGAGCCCGGCCCACCACGGGAGCCGTCACGGTGCGGAGGGGAATGGCCTCGGGGTAGCGGGTGGCATGGTCCACCAGGACGAGGATGAATCTGTGGCCCTGGGCGGTCTTCGGATCCAGGGGTCCCACGATGTCGATGCCGACCCGCTCAAACGGGGTACTCACAACGGGAAAGGGTTGTAATGGAGCCTTGCGCTTTCCGCCACTTTTCCCACTGCCCTGGCACGTGAGGCAGGATTTACAGTGGACTTCTACATTTGCTCGCATCTTGGGCCAATAGAAGTGGGTAACTAATCGCTGATATGTCTTGTCTTGGCCTAAGTGTCCTGCCAAGGGTACATCGTGGGCCAGGCCCAGGAGGAGGCTTCGGAAGCGCAGGGGTACTACCAGTACTCAGGCTGCGCCTAGCTCGGCTGACTTTTGTTCGCTGTATAGGAGGCCATTGTCCCAATAGACCCAGTGGGTTCCGGTCCGGTCACCAGCAGTCTGTGCTTCTGCTTGTTGTCGGAGTCCCACGAGGCAAGGGCAGGTGGCCTGTTCCTGGCAGAACTCTTCACGGGAGGGACCTCCCTCACAGCGCCACTGGGCCATCTCGGGCAGTTCTCCGAGCTCAGTCGGTGCCTCAGGGGCGGAAGGTTCCGGCCCTTCTCCCGGGTTAGTGTCTTCTTCTCCTTCCGAAGGAGGGTTGTCCGTTTCTGGTAGGGTGCCCCGGTTCTCGGGGCCAGTGTTCGGTGGGAGGGCCTCACCGCCCTCGGAGAGGGGCAATCGCGCGGTCATGGAGCGCGTGGTGGCGCAGACCCATTCGGGTAGGCCCATCATCTCGAGATGGGCTCTTCGTTCCACTTGCCCCCACGGGGAACTCTCAAGGTCGTTGCCCAGGAGGCAGTCTACGGGCTGTGATGTTCGGACGGCTACCTTCAATTCTCCGGAGACTCCTCCCCACTCGAACGGCACCAGAGCCATCTGGCAGAGGCTCACGGAATTGTCGGAGGATATGACCGGACAGAGGGCACCGGGTAGGATCTGGTCTTCAGAGATTAGGTTGCGGTGGACCGCGGTGACACTTGCCCCTGTATCGCGGAGGTCCTCGACTCGGTGGCCGTTGATGGTCACCTGCTGTCGGTACTTCTTCGTGTTGGCGGGCAAGGGTGTCCCGGGGACCATTTCTCGATCACCAAGGGAGACCAGGGCCATGGCAGCTGGTTCCCACTCTTCAGAGTCCTCTATCTCTTCCCCTAGGGCCACGGAGGCCATCTGCCGGGCCGGGGGGTTGGTCGTTGCAGTTCGTTGATACTGGGGACACTGGGGGTCATTGGCGTAGTGTCCGGGCTGTTGGCATCGGAAGCAGGTGATCCTGGTTCGTGGCCCTAGCCGCCCCGGGGCTCCGGTGCTGGCTGGGGACGGGGCTGGACCTGCCGCTGGTGGGCTGCTGGGAGGGCTGTGCGGGGGCCCCCCTGGGAAGTCTCTCGGTCGGCCGTGGTTTCCTCCGCCCCTCTGGCGGGGACATCCTTGACTGTGGCGACCGTAGTCTCCCACGGGGCCTCGGGTGGCCCGGGTGTTCACCCAACGGTCAGCCTCGGCGGACAGCTTTCGAGAGTCGGTGAGTTTACTGTCCAGGAGATGTTGGCGCAGTTCTACAAAGCAATTGGCCGCTAAATGTTCCCAGGCGATCAGATCAAACAGCTCTTCGAAGGTGGAGACCTTGCTGCCCTTGATCCACCCGTCCAAGGCCCGGCTGTAAAAGTTCACGTATTCTACCCATGTGGTGCCCGGTATCTTTTTGCAATCTCGGAACCGTTGCCGGTACATCTCGGGGGTGAGTCCATACCGGCCCACGAGGGCTTCTTTCATGTGGCTGTAGGAGTTCATGACCGTGGAGGGCAGATCCAGCAGGGTATCTCTTCCTTCGCTTAAGAACCGGCCCCATAGCCCAGCCCCCCAATCCTTCTGCGGGACTCGGTGAGAGGTCATGGCGACTTCGTAGGCCTTAAACCACTGCTGGATATCGTCGTTTTTGTAATACTCCTTTACCACATCCTTGGGGATGTGGACTTTGGCTTCCACGGTGGGAGCGGATGGTAGATTCCCGGAAGGTCGTGGCTCTTCGCTTTTAGCCCTCAACTCGATCTCTTTCAGGCTGCGTTCATGTTCCAGCTGGAGTTTCTTTTCGTCGTGCTCTCTTTGGCGTCTCTTTTCCTCGAGTTCCCCTTGTAGCCGTAACTGCTCGACGGCTAGCTTTTTCTCGGCCAGTTTTAGTTCTCCCTCGATTTTCAGCTTGGCCAGTTCAAGTTCGTGGTTGCGGCCTCTCTCTCGGTCTGCTAGTTCCTCGGGGGACAGGTTCCCCTCTGGCCCGCTGTTTCTCACCGGGATGCTTTGTGGTTCATGGGCGGAGTCTCCTTCCGTTTGGGTCGGGGGTGCCCCCGTCTCGACCCAGGTCTTCAATACTTTTTGGAAGTCTTCCTTTGTGCTTAATCCGGTGGTAGCGATTCCAAGGTCTTTGCAAAATTGTTTTAATTCTCTATGCGTATAATAGTCCAATTGATCCTCTCGGAACGTCGAGCTCATTTCGGTACCTGCGGCACCCAGGGAGGTTTCTCCTTCCATCTCTGTTTGGTAGTGCGTCAGTCGTTCACTGCACGCTCTCTTTCGGTGTCGGCTCGGATCCCGTCGTCTGCCACCAAATGTTGGAAAGGCGTTCGCCGGAGGGGGGTTCGATGCACGACTTGCCCACCCCTTTGACCCACCTCTCCCAAGTAGGCCGACCCAGGCGCGCACACTCTGAGCTTACACTACGAACAGAGTGACACCACACGTATTCTTTGTAGGACGATAGGATCTTTTATCGAAGGTTTCAAGGGATCTTTATGATCCAAGGTGTAAGTAGTACATCAGCGGCACAAGAGTCTACAAATCGGTGGTAGGGGAATGGGGGTAGCGGGACAGTCTTTGAAGGTAGTGTCTCTGCAAAGTACCCTGCGGATAGCTCACAATCCTGGAGCTAGAGGGTGTTGTTTCTCTGGGCGATCTCTTGCCAATTCGTCCTCGAGGGGAGAGCCGCGAGTCACTCAGCAGGCACAGGTAGTCGGAGTTCGGGAGCCGCGATCTCGTCAGCAGGGCTCAGATGGTTCAATAGCTGGGGGCCGCGAGTCACTCAGCAGGCCCAGGTGGTTCGGTATTCGGGGGCCGCGACAGCGTCAGCAGGCTTCGATGGTTCCAGGTCTTCTCTCCCATTCGTTCCTCCGGCACCCCTTATTATACTCCCCCTGCCCTTTGAAGTCCAGAGTCCTCGCAGAGAGGGGCCTTGGGTGACTGAGGGGGTTCGGCGGGATTTCCTGCCGCTCGTTTATTTGGTCTTTTCAGGTGGGTCTGGGAGTGACCCCAGACGCTCTGCAGGCGAGGCGCCTGCTCCCCAGGGGCCTGGTGGCCGATCGAGTCCTCCCGGGGGAAGGCGACCCGAGGTGTGACTGGGCTGGCGCCTCTTGGTCTGGCTCGGGGGTTCCCGCTCCCTCGGTCGGACTTGCGTGGTAGGGTGTCGAGTCTGTCGGGGCTCTGGCCAGCCCTCGGGTCTGTGTGGCTGGGGCGGCCGGAGTCGGAGATGCCGTGTCTTGGGGGTGGTTGCAGGTTGGCTGGATGATCGGGAGGGCATACGCCGTGAGGCCGGTCTCACAGGTCCGACATCTGATTTCGTCTCCATAGCCGGGTGCCCCCCGAGAGCACTAGCAGGAATCGAGGAGCTCGTCTTATTGCGGGCTCCTCGCGCCGTCGCCATTCCTTCGTTCTCCCTTCTTCGGAGCAGAACCGTAACTTCTACGTTGCTAGGCAACCCTTGCTGGCGTCCTACGGAGATCCAGCCGGATAGCGCTGACAGTAGCAGCCGTGCGAGTGCTTCCCACCGTGAATGGCAGGTACGGCTCAACGATAGGCCGATCTCACGTTTCACCCTTGGGCCCCGCAGACTTCTCACACCATACAGGGAATCATTGTAACCGGGACGCATCTTGGACTGCGTCCGTCATTGCAGCCATCTGCGAGCAGGACGAACTTGGTGAAGCGATGGAGAGGGGTGGAGGTGAGTTCGGAGACCTCTCACTCAGCAGCCATCTTGCCCCTGCAATTGCTGAGATAGAAAAAGAGGCCCTACTTTTTGGAGAAGTCTCTGGCTATAAATTAAATCAGACCAAAACGCAGATTATTCTTAATGACAAGATCATGATGAACGATGCTAGAGTTACTAAAAAAGCTATATATCTGGGAGTTAGCATATCGGCAGACGTGGACAGCATAGTTAAGGACAATGTAGAGCCTCTGATCCAACGCACAAAAAAAAGAACTGATACGTCTTAATAACCTTCATCTAACGATAGGAGGAAGATCTAATGTGATCAAAATGCTGTATCTTCCCAGATTTTTATATTTTTTCAGGGCCATTTGTTTAGAATTTCCACCTCAACTCTTCCGGTCTATCGATTCTATGTTTTCCAAATTCCTATGGGGCTATAAAAATCCACGCCGGGCTCTAAAATACATCACTCTCCCAAAGGATAGAGGGGGGATGGCAAAGCCTAATTTTAAATTCTATTATTGGGCCACGGTTTTGAAATACTGCTCTGCACTTTTTTCTTTAGAGCCCATTGGCAATAGCATACCTACCCCACAAACACTCATACTAGGTAGGGGCTCTGAAGGATGCTTGTGGCGTCATATGAATGACAATTACTTTAAGAAAATAAAATTCAAGAGTATCCATGGGATCTATAAGGTATGGGGCTGTTCTCGCAAATTGCTGGGCTTTGGACGATACTCATACTATACCCCTATTTCCAAAAATAACGATCTTCCCGAGATATTTGAGGACAGGTGCATGAATCGGTGGATACAAACAGGGATATTACAGCTTGGCTGTTTTTTAATAAAGTAGGTCTTAAGACCTTTGAGGATTTACGCAGAGACTATGACCTCTGTCATAGAGATTTTTTTCAAATACCTTCAGGTTAGAGACTTTTTGTTAACAAAGGGGGGGGGCTAGGGAAAAACTCCACTCTACGCAAATTATGGACCGGATTTGTAAAAAATCTTTTCTATCTATCGGTGAGATATATGAATTTTTGAAGTCTTTGGGCTCCGAAGATATGGAGAAACAGTTCGAGACATGGCAGACAAAATTAGCTGTATCACCTCAAACCCCTTTTCGATCCTTTGAAATGTCACAGTCCAGCTTTATGTCAGCTAAACTACAAGCTCAGTATTATAAAACATTTTTTTCACTGTATTATACTCCGAAGAAAATTGCGAAGTGGGGGACCGGGAAAGGTACTACATGCCCACGCTGTTCATTATTTGAGGCGGATATTGTTCATATGTTTGCCTCCTGTAATGCTCTGACAAATTTAATAAGGGAGATTTCCGAGTCTTTATCAGAAATTTCTGGAACAGCTATATATATATATCTACAGAGGAAATATTGTTGGGTACAACAGATTGTGTTCGTCCAAAAAGTATGCACGGTCTGATCTTTGTCGCTATGGATATCCTTAGGCTATGCATAGCCTCAGCTTGGCTGGATCCAAACCCCCCGACGTTCCATCAATGGAGGGCTCGCTTATTAGCAACATGCAATCTGGAGGTAGCCATTTATAGAAGAAAAGGGCGTAATAAGTGCAAAAGAGGTATGTTGATTTGGGATCCATTGGTACAATGGATGTCCAACTTTATTTAGGTTTACAAAAAAATCTTTTTTTTTTCCTAAGGGAAACATCTAATACATTCGAGTTATTGTTTTTTTTGTCTATTCTACTAAATGTGTGCAACAATACTCCTCTCAGATGTATTTGTTTTATGTGTCTGGAGAAACTCCTAATGTTGTACTTTGTTCGAAATGGTGGGGAGGGGGGGGGGAGGTGGGGTAATGCTATTGTAAAAAGAAAATCAATAAAGATGTTTAAAAAAAAAAAAAAAAAAATATATAACAATTTGAGGGCTACAACTGCCCTAACTTCCAATATGCTCCTGTGCAGGGTAGGTCACTCTGGGGACTATTGTCCTTGGATCGTATCTCCATTCAGAATGGAATGATGGTGGGTGAGGAAGAAATTGGAGGAGATTATCAAGACCCGCCCCTTGCACTCTGGTGACACAAATGATTCTCAGCTCTGGGGTATCTTGCTGGAAAGAGACACATTCGTGAATGTGTCCTTTTGGTCTACCAATAGAAGGATACCAGAGGTGTCCTTAGATACGTTATCTTTGTGCTGTCCAGTTACCAGATACCGATTTACACTGCTCATCTTGGTACACTGGAACATGTTTCATGTTAGACCTTACATTAAGGAAGAGGACGATAAAATGCCAGTCTTCAGGAGGTGATCTGTCAACGCTTTATAAATATTCCCTTTTTTGTGGCTAGGCTGCTTCTACCCACATGCATTGTGAGGAAAACCTCAGTTTGTGATTTAGACAGAACAGGCAGATTCTGATTTGGAAAACTTAGAAGTGCCCTGGGATAGTTCCAGTGAGTGGGACAAACAAGAATATGGACTAAAGCAGCATCTAGAGAGACATTGGTTATCCAATCCTATGATAGGAAGGGAGAGGAAAGGAATCAGAAAAAATAAATTGCAGATTGGTAGAACTAAACAGGTATTTATTTCATTTTGAAATGGTCTTCCTCTCAATTAAGAATGCAGGATCATACAAATAGTGCTCCCTTTCAAATGCATCCCTCAGTATCCTTGCTCGAGTTAGAATAGCCACTAAGCAATTTTCAAATCTGCACACAAGTATTTTTGTCAGAATTTAAACACATTCAAAAACATTACAAATCAGAATGTGTATTGGTTATGTGATTCTGGTTGAAAAACACCACACTTATCTGTAACAACAGTTCTGCATCAAGGGCACTGACCAGATTCATAACCACTCTATTGGTGGTTGCCTTCAATGTTTTTTCTAATGTAAAAGAAAAGGTAAAAATGATAATTCTGGTACTTGGATCTGAGAGCCCAAGCTTCGGTAACGAAAATGTAAATGAGCATTCATTATTTTTCAGTGGGTACTGCAGTTTTAAACTGTTTTTGAATTTAATTATACCTGTTGAAGTAGAAACTGAAAACAAGGATGCAGAAAAAAGATTAAAAAAAAGAGAAAATTGTTTAAATTGGAAATATGTGCATTTTTGAGGTCCAGGCTAATGGCCACAAATTCTTATAAGGTTGTGAAGCAGGAAAAGCACATTTTACTTTCAAACTGATCGGTCACTCACCACATATCAAGTCTTAAATACAACAATATGTATATCATTGTGTAGGTTACATCACAAATGAGCACTCTAAATTCCTTACCTGGTTTAACTGGTAATGATACGGACGGGACATTTGGTAAAGGTACTGCCTCTGGGCCCTGAATGTCCAGCAAGTTCTTATCCAATTCTTCTTGTTCAAGCTCCTCTAGCTCTGCCAGCAATTCATCCTTAATTGAAAAAAAAAGAGCAAGAAGTCAGCGTTGGTACTCTGGTAAAAAGAATAGGAGCACTTGGAGTAGCCTCAATGTTCAAATAAACCATTATAAAGTGGAGCAAAAGGATACACTTGCATATTGTGTTCTATAATGATAAACTTTCATTTGCAGAAGTCTTTCCTTGAATAAATTTCATTTGCAAGTGATGCTCCACAGATTCTAATGTTAGTGTAGATTGGCAAAATATTGCTTGACAAATTTAAAATGAAACAAAAACAATAATACTTTGGTTTACAGAGGTTTTATCAGATAACTTTGTAGCCAAGCTGTGGGGGATGAGGCAAGATACCGGATCCTACGTTTTGATTTGGAGTTCCGCCAATCTATGGGGGATGAGGCAAGATACCGGATCCTACGTTTTGATTTGGAGTTCCGCCGAACCCCGGGAGATTTGGCAGGAACTGGAACCCATGCGGCCGCAAAAGCGTTATGCTGTTATGTTTAGTACTATTTGAGTTTTGACCGACACAGGCCGTGGATGCTACACTGAAGGGGCAGGGGAGGGGTACTCAGTGGCATCTCGAATTGAGAAGCATCACAGTGGAGCACATATTGAAGTTTAGCCAGGGGGGGAGGGTGTGGGATCTGGATTGGTTTTTTAGATGGCTTTGGTTCGTTTTGGTTTCTGGACAGAGCAAGTTCACAGACACACAACAGTGCCTTGAGTACGGATGGGGCGGCAGAAGGGCGAGCCACAGGTACTTGTTGCGGGGGCTGCAGTAGGGTCCCCTGAAAGCAGGGAAACTGGGTGGCAGGGACGCCTTTGGCTGGTGAGGTAAGAACAATTTTAATTATCCAGTAAGCAACGGTTTGTGGCATGTAGGGCTGTAGCTTCACATGCCATGCATAAGTCTGCCATCTAGTGTTGGGCTCAGAAGGGTGCAAGTTGTTTTTCTTCGAAGAAGTCTTTCGAGTCACGAAGTGTAGTGACTCCTCCTTGTGCCTGCAATGTGCATGGTCCTCGATTCCATTGTTAGATTGTTTTATACTTAGCAGGTGAGGATGGATTGTAAAGGATGATATATCTTGAGGAGATGACCAAGCAAAAAATAGTATAATGTATAGAAGCGCAAACCACATAGGTGTGCTGGGCGCATGTAAATCTACAGCATTACATGCCACAAACAGATGCCTAACAGGCAAGTAACATTTTCCGTTTGAGGGAATGTGTGGCTGTAGATACACATGCTTAGCATAGACTGTAAACAGTTTTCCTCCCAAAGCGGTGGCTAACCTGTGTGGGTTGCGTTTGTTTGAAATAGTGTACGTAAAACCTCTTGGCCCACATTGGCTTGCTGACGGACCATGACATCTACACAGTCCAGTTTTGTAAATGTGTGTGGTGTAGTCCATGTAGATGCCTTACATATTTCAGCCATGGGTATATTGCCTAGGAAGGCCATGAAGACTTCCTTTTTGCGAGTCGAGTGAACTTGTGGAGGGATATGCATAGTTTGTTTAGCTGTAGTATAACAAGTATGGATGTATTTTGCAATCCAAAATGAAATGCTTGCTTTGGAGATGGCCCTTCTCTTATATGGTTTCGAGAATGCAACAAATAGTTATTGTGTTTTCCTAAATAATTGAGTTCGGTCAATATAATACATCAAAGCTCTTTTTAAATCAAGTGTGTGTTTACAGCCCTTTCTGTAACGGAATCAGGTTGTGGGAAAAACAAAACCAGGCAAATCAATACATTGGTTTAAGTGGAACTGTGAGACCACTTTTGTGTTGAAATTTTTTATTAGCATTTCAGAAACATTAAACAAAAACAAGAAAACTCAAATACAAGTAATAAGGGTAAGGATCATATGATAAAAATTAAAAAGTAAATCCATACACAGAACAATATTTAATATTATGCTATCTAGGACAATAAATATATATAACAATATATAAAGGAAAGAGTGAAAAAGCATATACAATCAAGTTTTAAAAACTAAATGAGAACAAATACAAACATGTTAAGAAAGTAAAAAAGGATTCCATATCTGTGAAAAGAACTCTAGTTGATCTTGAATATTATATATAATCCTTTCATGCGAAGCATTTTGAATCATAGCAGATAACCAGGACCCTCGAGATGGTGGAGTGGAAGATTTCCATTGTCTTAATATACAGATTTTAGCAGTTGCAAGCGCGGTATGAAGGAAACAAGATTGTGGTTTAGAAAGAGTGGGAACATTTCTAAAATCATGTAATATAATATTAGCTGTGGAAAGGGGTAAATGCAGTGAGATAGACTTATGTAAGGTCTGACCTATGCAAGAGCAATAATGTTTAACCAATGGACACGTGCAAAGAATATGAACAATATCACATCCAGAAGCATTACATCTCCAACAATTGGAATGCAGTAACAAGCCTGCCTTATATAATCTAACCGGAGACCAATGCCAGTCATGTAGAATTTTAAATAAGCAAAACATTAAACGAGCTTCTTGAGCTCCCTTATCCAAACCATCTAGTATATTCATCCATTCCATATCTGAAAAAGAAGTCCGTAAACGTGTTTGCCATTTATGTCGGAGATCACAGGATAATGGGTGTGAAAATAATTGAGATGTAATTGTTTTGTAGAGATCTGAAATGACACCTATCTATTTGCCCTAAATTTGTAAATAAAACACTATTGGTGATATAGATAATGACCAAGGTGTGGAACCAAGAGCTTTGAGAAGAGATTTTCTAAGTTGATCGTATTTGGCATGCTGCAGCGGGGGCAAGTTGAATTCATCCATTAACTGTGATAGAGGTTTAAGATCCCCGTCATGGAGAATTTGGTCTAGTGTGAGAATGCCTGCCGATTTCCATTGAGGCCATAGAAAGCTTCTACCTTTAATGCGTATTCTGGAGTTGTTCCATATAGGAGCCTTTACATGTAAATCAAGAATTAATGCCCAAGATACGATGCGCTCTTTGCCACATCTTACGCATTGTAGACAATAGGGGGTTACGTGGATCTATTCGGCTTGAACCAGATCCATATAAAACTGCAAGACCATTTGTTGCAGAGAGAAGATGACGCTCAACATGGACCCAATGTGGTGTATTTAAATTATCTTGGAGCATGTATGAGAGCTGAGATAAATGCAAGGCAATGGTATAATGTTCAATGGAGGGAAGACTGAGACCACCATAGGAATGATGAGCATTTAATTTATGTATAGCCAGACGAGGTTTAATAGATCCCCTTATGAAAGATTTAATTTTGGAATCTATAAAGGCACAATGTGGATAAGGGAACATGAAGAGGAAGCATACCATGAATATAAAGAAAGCACGGTAACGTAACCATCCTCACCGTTTGAACTCTACCTCATAAAGACAGACCCAGCGCTTTCCATTTATCAAAATCTCATTGCATCTGAATGATTAAAGGCCCTAAACTATCTGATACCATGGCATCCAATCTCTTATTTACCAAGATACCTAAATATATTAACCGAGAAGGGTGCCAATGAAATGGATATCCCTGTATCGCATCCCTTGAGGTGCCATCTGAAATGGGAAGTGCTTCACTCTTATTCCAATTTATTTTATACCCAGAAGAAGAAAATTCCTCTATAATTTGAAGTAATGATGGTAAAGATCTGTTTAAATCAGTAATAGTGAGCAGTACATCATCCGCATATAGATAAAGTTTAGATTCACCCACCGGTAAGGAAATACCAACCACATTGGAAGACTGCCGAATAGCGGCCGCTAAAGGTTCAATGGCTAATAAAAATAAAAGCGGGGAGAGGGGGCATCCCTGGCGGGTGCCTCGCTGTATAGTAAAAGTATCGGAAGTAAATCCTCCACAATTGACCAGTGCAGTGGGTTGTTCATATAACAATTTAATCATTGGTATAAATTGTTCTCCCAAACCAAATTATTCTAAGATTAGGAATAAATAATCCCACTCCACTCTATCAAATGCCTTTTCGGCGTCTAATGATAATGTCAAAGCATCATCCTGTAAAGATTTAGCAGTATGCAGAGTGTGAGCTAGGGAGCGTAAATGATTTCTGGAAGATCGACCAGGTACAAAGCCCACCTGAGTATTATGAATGAGAGAGGGAATAACTCTGCGCAGACGAGAAGCAAGAATACTAGCTAAAATTATTATGTCACTGTTAAGAAGTGAAATGGGACGATAACTGCTACAAAGAAGTGGATCTTTTCCTGGTTTTGGTAAAACTGCTATTACTGCTTTATTAGATATATAACCTAAGGTGGAAGTACGTTCGGCTTCTTGAAATGCCGCATGCAAACAGTCTATAATTTTATCTCCGGACCAGCGATAAAACTCTGCTGGAAAACCATCCTCTCCTGGTGCTTTGTGATAAGGAAGTTTAAGGATAGCGTGAGAAATCTCTTCTTTACTAATGTCTTCATCCAGTATGGATCTATCTTCATCAGAAAGAGCTGGTAATTCTAATCCATTTAAAAAAGACAACATTTTACCCTGATCTGTATGGGCGTCTGGAGTATATAAAGATTTATAGTATGTGGCAAATTCATTAGCAATATCCTGAGGACATGTTAACATGGAACCCTTGGAGGATTGTAAAGCAGGGATAGCCATAGCAACCTCTCCTTGCTTCAATTGTGCTGCTAGAAGTCTACCCGCTTTTTCACCCTGTTCATAATGCCTCCCTTTCATTTTTTGTAAGGCATATTCCGCCTTAGAGGTGAAAAGAGAATTTAACGCCATGCGTGATTGTTCCAGTAATTTTCGATTTTGTAAAGTAGGGCTTTTAGTATATAAACGTGTGAAATTGGTAATGTCCTGTTCCAATTGATTTTGTTTAGCAATATTTTGTTTGTTGAACTGGGCTGCATCTCGCATAAGTCTACCACGAATATCAGCTTTAGCAGCAGGCCATATGACCCTCTGAGAATCCACTGAATTTTGATCAAATGTGAGATAATCATGAAGATGTTCTTGCAATTGTTTTTTACCAAGGGGTGTTTTATGACGTTGGATGTTCATTCTCCAGGGTTTACGACCTGGTTTGGGTGTCCCAGTCTGTAGACACAAGAGGACCGGAGAATGATCAGAGATGGATGCCTCCAAAATACAAGAACCTTGGATCGATTGGATTACTTTTTAATTTCTCAGAGAACGGTCCAATCTCGATAAGGTGCCATGGGAGGGAGATGTGAATGTATATTCAACATCAGTTGGGTGTGATAAGCGCCAATGATCTATAAGGCCGTTGTCTGCAATTATATCATTCATAAGGGCTCTGTCCGCTGCATCATTCTTATCAAGAGGTCCAGTTTTGTCCAAAACTGGATCTCTCACCAGGTTCCAATCGCCTCCGATAATGTATTGTGAGGCATCAATCTCCGACAGCAAACGATTCAAACGTAGAAATAAATCTTTTTTAGCACCCGTAGGAGCATAAACTGAACCCACACATATATGAATATTACCAATGCACATTTTTGCAAAAACATATCTGCCTTGTGAGTCGTCCCATGTTTTAAGTACACAAACTGGTAAGGTTTTTCTGAGAAGGATTGCTACCCCACATTTTCGAGTAGGGCCTGCTTCTGAAGAAGTCCCATTGCTGATACTACTGTGGATAACTTTACCCACCCAATCTCTACGAAGTTTTTCAGACTCGAGTGTATTAAGAGGAGTCTCTTGAAGAAGAGCCACATCCACCTTTTTAGATTGTAAATAGGAAAGAACCTTCTTCCGTTTGATATAGTGTGTTAATCCATTGACATTCCAGGATATAGCACGTAAATCATGAGCAAGGACCATGTTAGAAATAAAAATAAAAAAATAAAAAAAGGAGAGACTTGCAAAAAGATGTTGTGGAAATGGGTATAGAAGAGGAAAGGAAAAAAAACACCAATAAGAAAGATAAATGAAGATAAAGTATAGAAAGTAAATAAAGAAAGATTTATAGACTACAAAAGAATAATTGAAAGAGTATAATAGAATAACAATAGACTTCATTAATAAAGAAAATCCAGGGCTAGAACATTTAAAGAGAAAAAAGGAAAAAAAAGGCAATTTAAAGTGGCCAATAACATTGATATGAGAAGCTAGAAAAAAAAAACCCTGAAAGAATAAAATAAAGTAAAAAAGGAAAATATGAACTAAGCTGGTAAGGAATATGAAGGAATATAAAATCTGCCCTTTAAAGGATAGCATAACATTTATAATATAACATTTTGGAAATATATTAGAAGATTTAAGTCATAGTAAACTAAAAAATGATAAAGATATAGGATTTGAAATATATAAATATCTAAGAATAGGTCAAATAGTCAACATCATAGATAAAATAACTATATTGAATGTGATAGATAAATCATGCACTAATAACCTATAAAGGACATCATCAAGAAATATAATAGTAATGAATAATCAAAATCCATAACCTAAATAATAGCCCTAATAAAAGATAAGCATGAAAAGTTAATACTGAGACATTTTGATGACTAATATATATATATAAAATGCTACAGAGTTGTGACTATCTATTCATGAATACAGGAAAATAAATAGAACATTCCAAAAGGACAAGATAATTTAACCAGTAAAACAGCAGAGTTCATCAATATCTGTCAATTAGAGAGACATAAGCAAAAGTAGCTGCAACCTATGGCTTAATAAGTTATATAGGAGCCATGACATCAAAATTATTTCTCATTAGAGGCAGACTTTAGAGGAGAACGGGACTTATCTCGACGTTGTTCCTGAGTTAAGGTGGAGACCGTATTTAAGGCGGAAGATGTATCATCTTGACTGCGAATAGACCGTTCAAATTCTCTGCCTCTTTGACGGGATTCATGTAGATTGCGACGCATGTCATCCACAGATGTGGGAATAGCTTGAGGATTCCGAGAAGGAGCAGGGGTAGGAGCAGACTGCGTGTCCATGTCTTGAGATGTCATGTCAACCAAAAAAACGTTGCATGTCATCTGGATTGTAGAAGTCTCTGGTGCCCCCATTTTTAGAGACTCGAAAGCGTGTTGGATCAAACAAACCATACTTAATGTCCAATTTCCTCAATTCAGGTCTCTTGGAGAGAACGCTTTCCTTCTTTCATTGGTGTCACGGGAAAAATCAGCTGCCAATCGTATTTCATAACCGTCATAAGAGTAGGAACCCCGAGTACGTGCTGCTATCAGTAGTTGTCGTACTTGCTTATGCCTTAGGAAACAAGCAATAAGGGGTCTTGGACGTGTGTCTATACCGTGCCGTGGAGGACCTAATCGATGTGCTCTCTGGATCTCAAGCAGTGGATCGAACTGAATGCCAACTAATTTAGGGAGCACATCACACAAAAAGCTTCAGGTATTCTGGCCTTCAATTTTTTCTGGAAATCCCAAAAAACGAATATTGTCTCTTCTGCTGCGGTCTTCTAAATCCACTCACTTACTACGCAGAAAAAGTAGTTCTTCATCTCTAGACTGCGTTGAAGCAATTTTATTTTCAACAATTGTCAAACGTTGATCAAGACCCTCCGTTTTAGCATGGAATAGTGCTATGTCAGCTCGTATTGATTTAGTTTCTGAGGTAAGAGATGAAATGTTTATATCCATGTCTGTTAGTCGACAGCAGATTGTTGAAATTTCTTGGAAAAGACGATCCATGGCAGCATTGAATACCGCCGAGGAAGTATTATGTGCCTTATTAGTAGGGGTGGGCGGAATCTGCAAAATCCACTTTCGCAAATTATCGCGAAAAAGTTAAAAATTATTGCAAACACGCGGAAATATCGCGAAGATGCGGAAGTTTTTTTCCCGCATGTCCGCGAGATTTTCTGCATGGTTGCGGCTCGCCAACTTGCCCATGTGGTTGCTCGCGGCCGCGGCCATCTTGTTTTCAGTTGTCTCGCGGTGCATGATCGCGAGAAGAAAGACGTGATTGCGCGACGCATGACGTCACTGCGGGCGTGAACTGTCGCGAGACAGCGCAAATGGCTAAAAACAATACAACATCTCATGGAGAACGCGACCGGATCAAGAAAACTTGTCGGCGAACGCAGGGATTCAAGTAAGGCGATCGCGCGCACGCGAGAATGTATTATTTTACAGCGCGAGCAAAAAACAAATTCTCGCCTAGCTGCGGAATGCGGAAATTTTGACATTTTCGCGCTTTCCGCGGAACGTGAAAATGTCAAATTATCGCAATTTCCGCGAACGGAACGAAATTTTAGCCCAGTCCTACTTATTAGAAGTTGATGCAGTGGAGTTTTCCCCAGACATCTTGCATGGTTGTTTTAATACATCAGCAAATAAAAGTGAATGAGAAGGTTTGTTTTCACTCTTGTTATTAGACATTCACTTCTAACTTCAAATGTCGGGGAACAAACAACCCTTCAAGTAGAGCGAATGTAAGGCACCAAGATGAGTAATCTTCAGTTGTGAATAAATAAATAATTATCAGAATATTAAATGAATTAGCACTTGAATGACACATGAGCCAGATTCCACAAAGCAAGATATAATCAAGTGCTATTGGAGTCAAAAAGCATTGAGGAAAATATCGCAGCAGTTTTATGTAGATTAGTAGAGTAAGCAACCAGTAAACCTGCAGCTGAAAAATCTCCTTATTTTAATGAAAATTATCATGAGAGAAACAGGTTGCGTATAAATATTGATGATATCATTTGAATATTGTGGTAGAGCATGAAAAGCATGACCAAACGAAATTGAGCTCTTAAGCTGATAGACATATGTCTAAATGGAATATTGTAAAGACTTAAATTGTGAGGAGAAAAAGAAATGAGGAGTTTGCGCTATATGAATAGCATTGATGCATATTGATGTACATGCAGACAGCATTAAACCTTTCAGGGAATGCTGGAAAGATCACTGCAACAATGATTTCCCTCACTTTCTTTCAGTAACAATCCTCATGTGAGAAAAAAAAATGCAGATTGCGCAGTTCTGCACATTATTTATGTTAAGCCTCAAGAGGAGTCGTCATTCATCATATATAAAATATGAGACCAGGAATATTACATCCGGACTGACGCGTGCAACACTTGTAGCCCAATTAGCAGGTAAGCAGTGAATATAATGTGCTATCAACTCACTTCCTTTTTTAACACGTCTGTACACCAATTACTTTTAGCAAAAAGTAAAGCTGTCTTTTTTCATAAATAAAGATGGTTTCTTATATCCAGGTTCACATTGTTCCATTCTTAGTCCATTTAGCAGAGGAGTCAGCAGGAATACAAGTCACACATGTGCCAGGGAACATGAATTATTACTGGGCCCGGCAGCAGTGTGTTGAAGCAATGTTTCTTATTTCACTGAAGCAGTTGAAAAAAGCTTAACCTTAACCCAGAGAACTTAAATTACTGCTGGGCCTGGCAGAAGTGTATTGAAACAATGTTTCTTGCTTGAAAAGGAACTGTGGAAAAATGTTTAAAAAGGCAACTTAATAAAACGAGAGGAGCAGTATTGCTTAAAAATGTTGTATTAGCAGTCTTGTATAATAAAAGGGAATTGTGACGTGGTTTTTTCCTCAGAATACAACACTTCAGTTATAGATGATTATAAAAAGGACCGGTTTACCTCAAAGAAAAAATGTTTTTGACCGGGAATGTTTCCTCCAGCCTGTGTCTTTGGAGTCACAGCCCAATTAACAGTGAGGTCATCGGGAGTTCAGGTTACGTAAGCACCGGGGATCCTAGGATTCTGCTAGGCCCGGCAAGCCACAATGTATCCACACCTCAGAAAAACCAGTTAGAGATGGTCTAGCAGGACGGAATTTTCACAGCTGCCAGCTTCAATGTTCCGATTACTCAGAAATGCCAAAATAACATCCTTAGACACCTGCAAATAGATGTTCAATCCATTTGAGTGCTGACCCAGAGCAGAGCCTCACAGTTAGGCGGCCATCTTCTACGTGGCCAGAACACGCCCGAGACCCCTTTTGGAAGGAATTTAGAGTTGGTACGCAATACCACTTTGTCTCTATGAAGTTGGAAGAATGGTTCTTCTAGAGTTAACGCCTGAAGCTCACTGACACGTCTGAGTGAAGTGATTGCAATGAGGAAAGTAACTTGCCAGGATATAAACTGGAGAGGGCACGGATGTAAAGGTATAAATGGTGGACTCATTAGCCTTGTTAATACAACAATGAGGTTAAAAGCTGGTGTTGGAGGAACCCTAGGTAGGATATCTCTTTTGAGGCCCTCTAGAAAAGCTTTAATAACAGGGATTTTGAATATAGAAGTTTATTCCCTGTTTTGTAGATATGTGACGACCGTCGCTAGGTGTAGTCTTATGGAATTGGAGGCTAACCCAGAAGTTTGCAAATGGAGAAGGTAACAGACAATGTTTTGAGGCTTTACTGTTAAGGAGTTAATATCCTTTACATGGCAATAGTAAACAAAGTGTTTCCACTTACCCGCATAACAGGATCTAGTAGTGGGTCTTCTTGCTTCTTTAAGAATATCCATACACTGTTGAGGTAGATTTAAGTATCCAAATTCGAAAACCTCAAGAGCCAGATTGCACAATTGAGAGATCTGGGCTTTGGACGTCATATTGCTCCCTGAATTTCAGTTAGGAGGTACTGTCAGTTGGGAAGTACCTGGTGCGGAACTACTTAAACTTCTGGTAGTGTGGTGAACAAGGACTGTCTGGCCCATGTGGGAGCCACTATGATGAGTGTCAGAGACTTCTGCCTAAGTTTGTGAATCATAAATAGAAGCAATGGGAGAGGTGGAAAAGCATAAGCAAATAGCCCTGTTCAACTAATCCCCAGTGCATTGCCCTTGGATTGAGGGTGTTGGAACCTGGGGTAGAAGTTTGAGCATTTGGAGTTTTTTGCTGTGGCGAATAGGTCTATGTCTGGGTGACCCCACTGTTGGAAGAATGGGTGGAGGACTTGTGGGCTGATTTCCCATTCATGGACTTGTTGTTGCCACCTCCTGAGGAGATTGTTGTTGTTCACCCCTGGTAGGCACTCAGCTAAGAGATAAATGTTGTGTCGGAGAGCATACCTCCAGATGGTCTGGGCTAGATGACATAGCTGAGGAGATCTGCTCCCCCCACCAAGTTTTTGCAGATAATACATGGTAGTCATGTTGTCTGTTTTGATGAGAACCACCTTGCTGCTAGTGAGGTGGAAAAGGAAGAGTTAGAGTGCTAGATGAACAGCTAGCAACTCTAGGTGATTGATATGGAGATGAGTTTGACTGGGCAATCATTGACCCTGTATAGTCAATTCCTTTGACTGTGCTTCTCAAAAAGTGATGCATCCATTGTTCTACTTCTCTGCGGAATTGGGTCTTGAAAAGGCCATCCTTTAGGGGATTATTGGAATTCCACCCATACAGAGTGTGGCAAGCTTGATGGCTGATCAATACTAGATCTTCCAGCTGACCTTCCACTTGAGTCCATTGACGTGCTAAGCATTGTAGCAATGGGCGAATATGGAGTCTGGCATGAGGTACTATGGCTATGCATGGAGCCATGGTTCCTAGGAGATGCAGGACTCTTCTTCCTGTTATCTGCCGAAGAGGCTGACATTGTGGAATAAGTGTTTTGAAGGATGTATTCCTTGCAGTGATTGGGTAATTGAGCGTTTCAAGCAAGAGGAGAGTCCCTACACATCGTGACTTGCAAGACTTCTTCGAAGAAAAACACTTCCGAGCCCAACACTAGATGGCAAACTTATCCTAAGAATGTTTATTCTCAGCCACAGATTCCATTAAATATATTCTCACTTGGAATGTTTGGGCCTGAGAGACTACATGAAGCGATACAGATTCCAAACCTACCTTAAATGGCACATGTATGAATTGCCCTCCTCCAGGAGACTCACCTTATAGACTCTGAGGAACATAAGTTGAGGAAGAAATAGCGGGGGCAACTGTATGCTTCCATCTATTTATCCTACTGGAGGGGTTGCCATATGGATAGCTCCACGAGTGCCCTTTAAAATGTGGGAGGTATGTGCAAATGTTGAGAGCCGGTACCTGTTTCTCTCGGGGAAGCTGGAAGGATGAGACATTTGTTTCCTCAATGTATATGCTCCTCTGATGATAGAAGATTTTTTGGGAAGGTGCTAGACGTACTCATATCGAGCCTGGAGATGCCACTTCTCTGGCTGTGCGACTTTGACTATATCCTGAACGGAGACAGAGAGGCACCCCCTTAGACAAAACACAAAAACGGATCTGACAGAGAGTCAATAAGGTGGGTGGATTTTGTGGATGTGTGTCGAGAGACGCATCAGAGGGATAGGGAGTATACTTACCACTCAAACGCATGACATTAGTAGTAGATAGGACAAGATACTTATAGCGCATGAACTGGCCGACAGGGTGACAGCAGTTGATCACTTGGTGCGATTCCTGTCGGCTCATGCTCCTATGGTCTTGGCATATTAGTGGAAAAGGGCAGTCCCACCTATCCCCATGTGGCGATTGCACCCGGAGGCGCTGCGGGATCATGAATTCCAAGCAGTGACGGGTTTGAAGTGATACCCAGGGGGCAACTGGGATCCACAGGATCCAGGGCTAACAAGTGGGACTCCCTAAACGAGGTGTTGAGAGGCGAATGTCTTTCTCGAGTATATGGCATCAAGCGACAGTTGGAGAGGGGACTTGAAGACAAGTAGGATGCACTAGCTGAAACCTAGCAGGGGGGGTCCGTTGGTGCAGTGCAGATTGTTAGAGGCCCGATTGGTGGTGGGAGAGACCTGGGACAGACTTGACAAATTTACATTGAAGGAATGAAGGCAACTGTTGCACAGAGAGGGTCACCGTCTTGGCCACATCCTGGCTTAGCTACTCTGCAGGGAGAGACCAAACTCCCCGATTTCATCACTGCAGTTGGGAATAGGAGAATTGCCAAAAATAAAACTGCGATTAACAACGAGCTGCAATAATATCTCGACAGAGTACATAGGCAGTGCACCGACTGGGATGGGTCAGCAGGGCAGGAGTTCCTGAGGGTGCTGGAGTTACATGACTTGAAGCTCGCACAAATTGAGGTCTTAGACCTGACCCTGATCAGGAATGAGTCCAGGAGGTGATTCAGGCCCGGTCGAAATGTAAAGCCTTGGTCCTGATGAGCTCCAGACGGAGTTTTATGCTACTTACTCTGATGTGCTGGCAGTGCGCCTGCTTGAGGTTTATAACCATGCGTGCAAGAGGGGCTCCCTTTCTCAGACCAATCGGGAAGCTCTCATCATCATGCTCCCTAGCAGGGACGCGATCTTGAGGAATTGGGATCCTACCATCCACTATCCATGATCAATGTGGATGTGAAGGTCCTCTCTAAGATTCTAGCTAAAAGACTGAGGGGTAATTGGTTAGCTTGTACACAAAGGTTTATGCAGGTTTATCCTCCAGAGAAGCTCCCTTCGGAACATTTGCAGGCTCTAGACATAGAGGAGGCATTCAACACGGTCAATTGGGAATAACTGCAGCTTGTGCGATCTCATGTCAGTTTGAGGGCAAAGATGCTCAAATGGATAGCCTTGCTGAATTCTGAGCCCTTGGCAGGGTTCACTCAAGACTACTGGTCTCTGACAAGTTCGAGATACAGCAGGTAACCAGACAGGGTTGCCTCCTATCCGCCCTGTTTGCACTGGCTATGGAGCCACTGGAACAGCATCTGCGGATTGAAATGCAGGGCTCGGGGATACAGGTGGGGAACATGGAGCATAGTGTCTCTTTAAACGCTTCATGCATTGGTGTATCTGAGGAACCAGACGCAAGCAGTGCAGCTTCTGCTGGACACACTGTGCACCTTTGCGAAACTGTCAGGCCTTAGCCTGAATGTGGACAAGTCCCTAGTTATCTCTATTGAGGGATGGGCAGGGGGTAGTGGAGGCCCACTCCCAGAACGGGGCTTACGTTGGGAAAGTGAAAGCTTTCGCTACCTGGGAAAACAAGTGGCACATACGGACGAGAAGCAGTATGGCTACAATATGGGGAGAGTTATGACGGCCCAAGAGGCCTTGGTAGCTTTCTCGAGTTAACTACCGCTATCGGTCGCAGGTAGAGTGGCGATTCCAAAAATGGTGTTCCTACCCCGCTACCTGTGTGTGCTGCAGAACCCATAGTGCCCTATAGCTCGATTGACAACTAAAAAAACTAGACAGCCTATTAGTGGACCTAGTATGGGCCAGAAAATACAGTAGAGTAGCACTCGGGGTTCTTAAACCAGACATGCAGGACGGGGGGCTTAGTTTACCGGACAATGAATTATATAGGGCTCGAAAAATCATAAAAATTGCACTAGACCTGCAGGTCTCGTAACCTGCAAAATCTCCTCGACCTAACAGAAATGCACTTGACACTGAAAGCTGAGCAAACGTGACAGGTTAACAAGATTTAAAAGCATTTTTATTGCTCATTTACTTTGTGAGCGATAAAGATGCCTTTGAATTTTGCTATCATGTCACATTTCCTCTGCTTTCAGAGGCAGAGGTCAAGTGTCAGTTTGTCTTCCTACTCGCCAGAAAGGGCGAGTAGGTAGGACCAAAAAATATCTCGTCGTGAATGAATCTGACTCGCAAATGCAAGCGGTCGCGTCGATTTTTCGAGCCTTGTACTACATGGCGTCACAATTGCAACATCCTGCACATTGGTGCAGTGAGGGCTCTAATGTGGAGAAGAGGCTCTTGGCAGGCAGGGTGGGAGCGGATGAACTGCCTCTTTGTCTCATTGCAGGAGCTCGGGAACCTACACATTGCCCATACATAGTGCGACAGACCATAGGAGTCAGCGATCCGTCGAGTCATGCCCCAGACCCCATTTTCTACACGCCTACCACTGTGGTGGTTGAGGCCCTTTTGCAGATTAAGGAGGTCATGTTAATGACTGAATGAATTGAGCGTGGTTGTGAAACATTGGAGAACTGTACATGTAACACGTCTGGGGAAGCACAAGATGCGTCCAATGTGGGGTCCAGCCAATACTTTACCAAACTCACAAAAATGCTAGTGACATCTGGCCTGGATGAAGCACAGACAATGAAGACTTGCAGAACACCACGACCAGGAGCAGCAGGAGTCTTCCTTGATTCAGTCTCGGTTCCAGGCGAAGTCCAAGTGTCCAGACGGTCGAATAATGATGTGGTTTCAGTCTTGAGTCTTGTCCAATAGGAATCTGAGGACACACCCACAGGTAAGTCCTTAAATACCCTAGGAAGGGGGTTATGACGACTCAGGAGTTCCTCTCAGAGGAGGGGCTGGACAGAGGGGAGGATATTCCCATGTCATTTGCACAGTTTCGTACCAGAGCAGGAGCCAAGGGCTCCCCGGACTGGCTCAAACCGGAGTTTGCAAGGAGGGCAACCAAATGTGCCCTTCAAAGCAGTCTGGTGGCGCTGGCAAGCACCCCCACTCCAGCCCAAAACCCACAGTCCTGTGCGCGAGGGGTCACACGTTCCTGCAACAGGAAACCTATTGGTCTACCTTCCCCTTCTTGAGCTCATCTCAGCAGCAGGAGGAGGGGAAAATTGTGTCTGTGAGCGGCATCAGCACTAGCTTGCTAGCAGACCCTGAAAAGTTGTTACTGGGAGTACTGAAAGCTTTCTGGAGGAGCCTCCCACTGAATGGAATCAAAACCGGAAACGGTGTTGGGGTATGATTCTAACATGTTTGTTTTTTTAAAGCATTTTTATTAGCGTTTAATATTAATGACAGTTAAGCAAGTACATGTACAACATATGCCCATGTCGCTCTTCCAAATGAAACATGCTACAAAAATAAAAGACGTCCTCACATTCTTGGTATATATCCATGTAGGTCAATTGTGGCTTATCAGTGCAGTATAACAGTTACAATACACCATATAACTATACAGCGCATCATGTTTGGGTGTTCCATTAATGGTGAGCATCACTGTTGTTCATCGATTAACCAGCACAGGTCCACATTTGAAGTGGTCCAGCTGCATTCGAAAAGTAAGTCCATGGAGGTCCTTACAACATATGTTTCAATTAGTTTAACTTTCAATGAACTAGCTAACCAATGCAGAGCGGTCACGACAAGCAGCTGATTCACAAACAAGCAAGCTGGGGGTAGTGTATAGGGTAGGTGTGAGAGCAGGGGATTTATCTAAAAGTATATGTATTGTATGGCTGCCTAATGCCAATCATGTCCGCATAGAAACCCAGGGAGGTGGGCAACTCTCACACTGCATCTTGTTTATAAGGTGCGCTGGAGTTTCTGATTAATGTGTACTGTGATCTCACGGTTACCAGCAAGGAGCTGCCCAACAGTCATGCACCCCAGTTATGTATGGGTGCTCTCATCCACCTGTATCTCTTCTGCCGCCCGTTCACGGTCAGGGTGTTCCCAACTCACATTCCAGCCCGAGTCACGTCTCTCACCCCAGGCCCGCTAGCAGGCCTCCATGCCGTTGCGATCCTCTTCCTGACCAGCACCAAGGACAAGTCAAGAAACCTATTTCCAACCTTCCGTTTGGGAGGTTGGGGGAAGAGGCCCAACAAACAGACCTCAGCAGTCGAAACCAAGTGCACATCTCAGTGTGTTATTAAGTGTAGTCAACACCATGTCCCAGAACTGTCACAGAATGGTGCATTCCCAAGTCATATGTATAAAATCTGCATCAATATGGTCGCATTTTGGGCAGGGGCGTGGTTCTCCACCATATACTACTTGGAGCTTGTGGGGCATTATGTAGGTCATATGGAGATAGTTGAACTGCGTATATTTAAGCCTTGTATTTCTGGGGACCATAGTAGGGTACAGCAGGATTTTATTCCATTCTGAGTCCGCAATTTTCAGATGTAAACTGATCCCCTACCACTGGCACAACCAAATGTTTACAAGTCATGACAGAGAGGGAGACCAAAAACCACTTTACCATGTGTCTCGCCGCACCAAGGGTAAGGATTGTAGTACCGTGTGTGTTGTAGGTTCCTCACGGCACCCCCTTAGAGCATCCTGAAAGTATGGACTAAAGCCTCATACCTGAGGAACTGGCCATATGGCAAGCCGATGCCAGAAACCAACTCTCCGAAAGGGACAAGTGCGCCCTGTTGTTAACAGTCCCCCACAGTCTCCAGTCCCTGTCCGTCCAGGTGGGAAGCTGCTCAACTGTGAAAAACACCAAAGGATGCCTGTGAGGTAAGCCCACTAAAGTTAAGCCCAGTACATGCAAAGAAGTTCCCTTTGTCTTTGTGACACAGCGCTCCCAACACTGCAATGCAGTGGACAGCAATAGGGTCGGGCGCGGGACCACCACCGTTTGATCGAGTAGGCAAGCCAACAGCAGGCCGGTGGGCATCGCTAGCTCCATACAGTCCTGTCTCCCCCCAGCCTCCGTCCGTCTAGCCACTGTGCAATCCACTGTATTTGGGAGGCTAGGAAATATAACTCCAAATTCAGCACTCCCAGATCGCTCTCCGCTATCGGGCACTGAAGGGTTTCTAAGGAAACCCGTTGCCAGCCTTTATCCCAAATCAATTCATGCAGCATGGCGTCCAGCTGGCGAAACCACCAGGAGGGAATTTTTACTGGAAGGTTGATAAAAAAAAATAGAGCAAACGTGGAAGCATAACCGTTTTTCACAACGAGATCTGGGCAATTATAGGTCACTTTAGGGAGCACCATAAAAAGGAATGCAGGATCAAAGAGATCCGAGTGTCTTACCAAGATTACCCTCCCATAGGTCTTCAAATGAGTGGAAGACCTGTATCCCTAAGTATCGGAAGGTGGTCTGAGCCCAGTTGAGATCTGCCAAGAGCCCCAGGGGGCAAGGGAGATCTTGGGCCATAGGGAAGAGGCAAGTCTTCGTTTTGTTGATTCTCAAACCTGAAAGGCATTCGAACTCCTACAGGAAGCCAAATGCTGTGGCAGTACCTGTTTTGGCATCTGCCAAACAAAGCAGGAGATCATTTGCGTACAGGGAGATAATGTAATCGTTTCCTCCCACAGTTAGTCCCATACCCAACCCACCCCATCTGAGCAGTTCTGCTGGGGGCTCAATGGCCAGGGCAAACAATATTGGAGCTAAGGGCATCCCTGTCTGGTGCTGCGAAAGACCCATATTGTGAAGACACCATTCAGTCTTAACTCATGCTGCGGAACTCTCGTATAGCAGGTTCACCCACTGCATCCAGCCATCTCCAAGGCCCATTTTTCCCATAATTTCAAATAAATAGTCCCATTGTAGCGTGTCAAAGACCTTTTTTAAGTCGATTGTCAAAATGGCTGCCTGTAGATAAGATTGTACTTTTGGGTGGTACAGCATAGAATATAATCTACGCAGGTTAAGTGAAGTATTACGTGGCGGGAAGAACCTGTTTTGGTCTTCATGAATGAGGGTGGACATATGCAGGAGTAAACGAAGCGCCAAGATTTTGCTAAGCAGCTTGAAGTCCTTGTTGAGCATATGAGCATAGAGAGTGGGCGGATGTCAGTGGTGCGGGCCCCTGGGCATTCTATTTAGGGAACAGGGTAACAACTGCGTCAAGCGTGAAGTTGGAAAGCATCCCCAGTCTTGCAGAATCTGCATATAGGGCCTACAGTCAGGTAGCCAACCTCAAAGGATATACAAATAGAATCCTGCAGGGAAGCTGTCAGAACCCGGGGTCCTACCCGTTGCCATGCTTTTAATAGCTACATGAATCCCCTAAACTGTCACCGGGCCGCCCAGAACTTCCAGCGCCTGCTGATCCAGGAACCTTAATGTACCCTGAAATGTCACCTGGGCCTCGGGTGGCAGGAAGGGTGAAGTGCTGTATAAATCCTTAAAATAAGAGCAAAACAGGTTATTAATTGGCCTGGTGCATAAATAGACTCCCAAGTACCTGAAGTAACATGCGTAATTGGAGACCCGCGGGACTCTGGCCTGATGAGCCATGGCAGCAACCTACCAGGACGCCCCTCTTCTTGTGCTTTTGTAAGATACCCCCCATAGTTGTGACAGCGTAGCGTTCAAGAGCAGCATGGTAAAGCGCACAAGCCTCCTGAAGGCACCCCAGGTCCGCAGCGTCTGTGCCCTGTACATTACCAAGGCTACGCAGCTGACCCTCAAGCTCGCCCAGCTCTTGATGGAGGTCACATTGTATACCTATGGATTGGCCTGAGCAATGCCTCCATAGTACAATCTCGAATGCCTCCCACTCCACTAACCCTGTGGAAGCTGACCAGGAGTTATCAGCAAAGTAATTATCTATAGTGTCTCCCACAGTCTCCCGGAAACAAATATCCTCCAGGTTCAACTGATTAAGTTTCCACAAAGGAATCAATGGGCACTCTCCCAGGGGTCTAAAATCGATACACAATTGGATGTTATCAGAAAAGGTGTGCCCCAGCTTCTCGGTTTGATCTACAGAGTAGCTAAGCCCGCTAGAACACAAAAATGCATCCAAACCTGTGTGTAGTCGGTATGTAGGGGAATAAAATAAATAGTCCCAAAAATCTGTGTGGTGTGTACGCCAAATATCTGTCAGATCCTAATGTCTCATCCAGACACGAAACCTGTTGCTATATGGCGAGTCTGGTCATGATTTTGGGCATAAACACTACCAAAGGTGATGTCCAGACCCAGTAATCTCCCAGCCAGCAGTACATATCTGCCCTCCTCATCTATAGATGTATGCAAGGGTTCAAAGGGTACACCCGCCCGTATCCTTATAAGCACTCCTCTTGCGTATGCCAATTAGGAGGTGGCAAATAACTGCCCTCTCAATCTACGGCGTAACTTCTCCACTTCACCCTGAATGAGGTGCGTCTCCTACAGCATAGCTATCTGCACTCCCTGCCTCTGCAAGTATCTGTGTATGTTATGGCGCTTAGTTGCTGAGCCCATCCCCCTAATATTCCAAGTCATGAATTTTAACATGCATTGTGCCATCGCCATATCAGATCAAGCCATATTGAGTCCCTTCCTTCCCCAGCCCGCCCATAATCTCACAACCAAAAGATCTGGAACCCGCCCTGTAAACAAAACCAAGCAAAACAAGAAAAAACCTCTGATGAACATTAACTCCCCTACCCAAGAGCAGGTCCTGCAGCAAGGCTTTATGGAAATAGGCAGCCTGCGTGTCTAATGCCCCCATCGAGTCTCCAGGATGAAGGGCAGCCAAGACCTGGGCCAGTGTGAGTGAGGGTCTTGATTTTTTTCTTTAGGAGGAAGGCATTAAGAGGGCGCATGTCTAAAATAGGACAAAGACCTCTGTCCTCCTTTGGCACCAGAAAATAGCAGGAATACTAACCACAACCTACTTCTGATGCAGGCACCCTCCCCATAGATCCTTTGGCCAAAAGGGCTTGCATTTCCAGCCGTAACATGGACAGATGCTCCTTTATCAGTCACTCTGGGGGCTGCAGGGAAGTGGAAGTGAAGGGCAAGGTGTACTCCTTTCCGGACTATCTGCAGGACCCACCAGTCCCACGTGATGGTCTGCCAACCTAGCAAAAATCACTAGATGTCGGATTCTGCATCCAACTGGGTGGCTGTGCTCCATTAAGTGCACATTAAGAGGGTTTGGCAGATGGGACAGGGGTAATGGTGGTGGGGTGGGCAGGCCAGTGGACAGAGAGGCAGGCTGACCCTGAATGTGGGGCCGAGGGCACTGCAGCACCAAAATTACTGGGCACCTTGCAGAGGCTGAATTGGCGGACGGTATAGGGTGCCTCAGTTGAAGCTGAGAAAAGAACGGTAGGGCTGATGTGGCTGGTGGGGCATATAAGCCCAAGGGAGTGTGCCTCAGCCCTGCTCTCCTTAAACCACTCCAGAGGAAACTCTTTCTTGTCCTCAAATATGTGAGTTCTGTCAAAGAGCATCTCCATAACGGACAAATGATCCATCGCCTGAAAAAACAGCTGACTGCAACCAGGCATGGCATCAAATGGCAATGCTGGTGACAATGCCCACCCGATGGAATTGGTGGTGTCCCAGCCACAATGAACTGTGAACTTGGCTGCATCATGACCATCTTGTAGGGCTTGGGTTAGGTCAGGATGGAGGTCTTCTGAGACACCTTGGAGGACTTCAGCCACTGAAACAAAGAGCATTGGAATAGAGTCCCAGGAGGCAGCTAGCATTCAAAGATCTAAGGGCTAAGCTAGTGGAAGAAAATAGTCTTTTCCCAAAGGGGTCTACTCATTTGGATTTCATATCAGACGGAGCAGTCAGAAAGGTATTCGGGTTCATCCGACTTTCAGACAACTGAACTACCAAGCTTTCATGCAGGGTCGCCCGGGGCAGGGCAGTCATAATCTGGCAATTGACCTGGGGGTAGAGTAAGGTTTGGCCCAAGTCTCCAAAAGGGTATCTGTAAGTGCCTCATTGAACTGCAAGAGGGGTCCAGTAGATGTTTACCCCAGTTGAGCACTTTGGTCAGAACACTGGTTTTGACCTCTAAGGTGGGGAACTGGAGGTCAAGAACTATGGCCGCACTCTCTCTTCAGTGCAGGATCGGGATGAGAGGAATCTGGACTCAGGTGAAGTATCAAGGGCACGGTTATTGACTTACTGAATGTCATCATATTTCCAGTCTTAACAACCACATCGTAATTACTGTCTGAATCTGTGCCAAATAAGGCATGCAAAGTTTATGTGTAAACAATGAGTATGCAGTTCCTATCAGAAAGAAAGATGACGGATCATAACTGTAGTATTGAAACCAGTAAAACACAGGAGAGTGATCTCCTTATTGGAAAAAGACCCTCACACACCTGACAAGTAGGTGTCTTGCTTCATCATCGGGTCTGCTCCTACTCGGGCCGGCGCTGCAATGCCCGTTCAGGTGCTCGCGATGGGGCCTACTTAACGGAGATCTTTATTCCAAAGCTGACAGGTGAAGTGTGAGTAAGGGTCCTAGTGTAGGTGAATGTGGAGTGTAAAGTTCTGTTAAAATAGGGAAAACTAGTCCAATCAAAATAATTTTAATGAAGTTGGCTACTCCCCTAATTAAAATGAAAAAATTGCGTATTGTCACTTAATGTTGTGCATTAATACGCTAAAAAAATGAGGTCGACATGTTTCTTGCCCTATCATCAAATCGATGGCAATTCCTCAGGACCTTATCAAAAACTACCTACACATTTTTTGGTGGTGGTCACCCAACACTAACAGTGAAAAGCGGCCACCCTTACAGCACCCTAAAAAATGTGGGGGTACCTCTGGTATCAACAAAGATTATCAAATGTTAACCCTCATTGCGTATGTTCCGGGCCTTAACAGTACCGGTCGCCGTCGACACTGAATTCTAGTGCCGGTTCCCTTAGCAGTACCAAGAAGTTTGTCCTACCCAGACGGATCGGCCGGTCCACACGGTCTGGTAAAGTATATGCCCTTCTTTGTGGGGTTGGCAAGTCAAGTGGTGGAGGTGGCGACTCGAAAGCAGAGCAAGGACTCGGTTGAGATATAGCAGTGCTGACTTGGACTCAAAGAGCACAAAGGGCACCTCGTCATCTGGCATCGATGGAGTGAGCATTGGCATTGATGCTCCAGAACTGGCGTGGAGCCAGAAACGGAGTCAGAATGGGAAGTGGAGGAGGCCCAATGGTGAATTCGGAGGTTCCTACTGGTGCGGAGGGCAAACCTGCCAGCAGTACTCCATATGGAGGGCCTTTCTGCTCCTTGAGGCCCGAAAGGTCGCCAGAGAGAGTTGGTAATGATATGAAGAGCTGGAGCATGGCCTCACAGAACTCTTCCATCTGCCTCGCTCAGAATATATTAATATGGTGACCACTCAATGTACAGCTAGAGGGTTACAGGTGTTTGGAATTAAAAATAGTGGAACCCATTCTCACCACTCAGCCATGAACTTCAGCAAGAGAGGGGACCTCCTACTAAGCGTGCGGAGTGCAAAATAGCACAAAAGCAAGGGTAGGGAGTATATATTTCACGTCACAAAAGGTACCTACTCACCAGTCGGATAGCACCTCAATACTAGTACAACAAAATAGAGGAGCTCACTGAGGACCACCAGCACTGGTAGAATTGATCTGCACTCACCTACGATTAAAAGGCACTGCAGGGCCTACACATTTATGTGGATCCCACCCAGGCATGTGCTTAGGCATCTGGCAGTTTCAGATGTAGTGGGGTTGTAGGCTGCACAAATGAGGTCATGCAGGGGCTGGAGGTTTGTTTCCTTTGAAACGTTCCACCACAGTAACTGTTTGTCTCACTTAGAATTGTGTTGCTGGTGGTCAACGAGATAGAGTCCATTTTTCACCTCTGTATGTGCTGGAAAGGATTCTAGTGGATGACATATGTAGGGAGTTAGAGCACCTGCTGGTAGGTTCTTTTGAAGCAGCTGCTTGAATTAGTTCTCCCCCCGCTCAATATAAATTGATGTATAGAAGTTATTCAGTATTCAAAAGAGAATGCAAAAAAGAAAACAGTGCCAAATACAGTCTATTTGTGGACTGGAGGGCACATATAATATCATCTCCTTGTGTTATCACCAGCATTTTTTGGGAGTACTTAACGCTTATAAAAAAGGATCTAATCCCAACACCCTACCAATGGGTTCGCTGGTTATTTTCAGTACACAAGCTTATCTATTGTCAATTTCAAGGGAACCAGAGGAACCGACTTTTACATGCTGTGACCAAGACGATTGATATTCTATGACAATTAACACAGTTTAATCAAATGAAGTGTAAACAAGAGTGGAATAAATAGATCACTAGTCCTAAATATCACACATGAATCAACGTATCAGAAAACAACGCAGCGTTGCAAAGGCTAATCCTCTATAGCCTACTGAATTAAGAGAACAGGCACATTAGCTTATAGAGAGACACTACTTGTTTAACAGACACAAGCATATGTTTGTATAGTGTGTAAGCCTCATATTTTGCACTGGGAAAGCCAGCATGCAGAGTGAGGGGTTAGAACAGGAAAGGTCATATTCTTTTGTTGTACATTTTATATGAACAAGAAAACCAATACAATCTTTGAAACCTATAAAATGAGTATATAGTGAGCCAACTTCCATTATCAATGCATAAAAACAGGTCAGTTCAAGTATTCCAAGTAAGCAAAATAAGATGTGTTTATTTGTATGCTAGACCAAAACAGGCAGTGACCTAATTCCTTAAGAACTGATGTGGCTAAGAAATATTTTCCACCCATATAACCAAGACAAGTCCTTAAAAAACTGGAAACTTAACATTGCTTTAATTCGTACTTACATCATCCATTTCTTCTCCAAATCCTACAGGTTTTGAAATGGCATCGGAAATCTCTTGTGCCAGCTCCTGCTGATCAGCAATATCTTGCATTAGCTCATCTACTTTATCTATATCCCTAAAACAACACATAAATTGAGGAAATTGTTAAACAGGAGTTGAAAACAATCTTCCACTATATTAACAAAAGCATAACTGATACAATCTTCACCAGGAAAATATAACGAGCATTTGCAATGCAAATAGGTCTCGCATTTGTGAGTTAGAGCTATTGACATTGTAAATGGCAATGTTTTTTACCTACACGTTTTATTTTTGGAGTAAATGTATGTAGTGTGCAAAATCCCTTGGAAAGGTCCTGCACTACGTAATAAATATATTGAAAAAGATGCAAAGTGTGGATTGTGTCAACAATTGCTTGGCACGTACCTCATGGGTGAAGTTTCGCCACACATGCACACCGTGGTGCTTTACTAATGCGAAACTCATTAATAAAAGTAGTGCTTACAGACTAACCAATGCGATCGGAGCATGTGAATCCTAATCCAGCTTCTCTTTCATTTTCTAGACTATTTGACTCACTCTCCTGCGTCTTGGTTATCCCCCAAACACTGGGAGGCAATGAAGTTTGCCAAGGGGGCGGGGGGCAGGGGGGCTTCCGGGGTACATGAAAATGTATTCATTGCCTAGTTGTCAAAGGTCGCCTGGTGCTATTAGTTAAAAGTGTGCAGATTTCATTAAGATACTAAGAGTACTTTACTTGCATCTATGAGAAAATCGACATTAAATAAAATGCCAGAACGCGTGCCAGTTTTCAGTGTTTTAGACAGTACTGGTTGCTTAGTTTCATTACATTAATTTTTGTATTTACTCTTTAACACAGCATCCAAAGTAGGTTACCTAACCCCAAAGCCCAGAGTTGTTAAATGACCCATAGAAGGGAGTGTTTTACAGCTGAGCAAATGTGTCCAAATGTAATTTTGGTAGTGCCATGGAATGATCAGCCAATGAGGTACTCGATGAGCAGGTACTTAACTACACATTCAAAACGTACAGTATTGTGGCTGTACACAACCGCCTCTCTTAATGTGTTTATTAACACAGAGCTTCATCTACCAGACAGTGCTCACAGAGGGGCGACTAAAGCACAGAACAAAATGTATTCATTTATCCTAAGTGTGAAGGCACCCGGAAGGCTTGGGTGCCCGCCTGGAGAGGCTAGGGATCCGAGCCCTTCTACAGACTCTGCCGTGCTCCCCTGCACCAGCAGGGCACAGCTCAGACACAGCTCAGAATCTATCCACCGCTTCTGCTAAGAATAGGTGAGGGGGTGAGGTTGGGGCATTCAGGAGTTGCCGGCAGATTTCCAGGTTATTGAAAGTGATGATTCTGATGTGAGGCAATGGAGACTGACTTTGTCAGTACCAGTCTATTTCTCTACCATCTACCGGGCTCACTGTCATGTATCCATTCATCTCTCTTTGTTAGAGGTGCATGAGCCAATATATTAATTAACAGGTAGAGACAGCGGGCGAGCCGTGAAAATGATCGGCATGTTAATCATACAGTAAACATGATGTAAATGTGCGATAATGTCTCTTCAGAATTCAAAAAAGTGCATTTCTTTAGCGCGTCACCTCATTACACAAGATTATAGCACTGAATTGAGAGGAAGCTATTAAAAGTGCTCGTTTTAAGCATGAGTTAAAACACTGCCGCTCCTCCTGCCCGACGACAATGCCACTTGTGAACTAAGAGGCGTCAGTTGGCATGCATACTCTGAATGTTGCCTAGAGTCTTATTATTTTTAGAGTAACATTAAAATCTAGTTCATTAAACACAAGAAGTTTTTGTACAGCACTCATCTTTAACTTGCATATTTCAAGGTGGCAATAATAAAGATGAAAACGGAAGTGCCGGCAGGCAAGAAAACACAAACGGGAGTGGGGAGTGGGGGGGGGGGGGGGCGGGGGGGTATGTGAGAAGTCAAAGACTGAGGGAGGGGGCAGTGGGGTGGGGAGACAGGGAAGAAAATAGTGTTAGGAGTAAAGGCGCCAATAGCCGTGGAAGGATACATATGATGAATGAGGAGACACTAACAAGCCTCAAAGCAATCAAAAGGCAGCATTTAAGACAAAAGGCAATGGGCAGAGAGTGGGCGGAGCTTCCACACTATAGTATATACTGCATGTCTCGTAAAGCGATGGCAGCGCATTCGCTCTGCAACTCTAGGCGACACCTAAAAGAACAAATAGTGTCAGGAGTAAAGGGGCCAATAGCCATGGAAGGATACAAATGATGAATGAGGAGGCACTAACAAGCCTCAAACCAATCGGAAGGCAGCATTTAAGACAAAAGCCAATGGGCAGAGAGTGGGCGGAGCTTTCACGAAGCTTCCACACTAAAGTATATACTGCATTTGTGCTGCAACGCTAGGCGAGACCTAAAAATACATCTCATTATAAAGTTTGATGTTGAACATAGAAATGTTAACTGTAATCCAACTTAATGCACAACTGCACTGTTTTTAATTGTTCAACCTATATAAAAAAAAAGCACTCGCAATGCCAAAGTCTGGCTTGATATTTTCTATAATGTATATGGTAACTGTTAGCTTTGTTGATGAAAAATACTGAAAAAGAAGGACCTTGTCTATATTTGTGCACAGTTGTACATTATATTTGGATTGTAATAGCAGAATATATTTACCACTAAATTTAGAATTCAACAATACAATGGGATTTTAAAACTTATAAGGGGTATGAAAAACAAATAAAGTTGTAAATGTAAAATTAAATAAGTAATCGTATCTTGAACAATCTTGTAAATGTACAGCAATATAAAGTTAGCAAAGTAAAAATAGTAGTGAATGAATATTCATTTAGGGGAAATGTATTAACTTTAAAAAATATTTATTTTTAAGTAGATTTGAAGTCTTATAAGTGTTGATTTTGTTTTCCTGTAACGTGCATTGTGAGCATTAAGTGCTATGCTTAGCACCTTTTAATTTGTAAGATGTGTAAATGTTTGTGGTGTGACAGGCTTAGGATATGCTAAGTATGCTATCGTTTCCTAGACCGTTTTTCCCAAAACTACAGCTTAAGGGTATGAGATAAAAGAGCTACAGGTGTATGTCATGTTTGATAGGTTAGGTATGGTAAATATGGTATGGAAGGCAAAGAGTAATAACAATGATGGGTAGGTAACTACACGAGTCAAGGGGGACACCATGAGGTGGGTAGGTATGGTAAACACAGATTGTAGGGTTGGTATGATGGGTAGTTATGTTATATTGGGTATATATGTAGTTTAGATATGGAGGACAGGAACGGCAGGTAGAAATTGCTGGTAGAAAATGAAGGTATGGTCAGTGTGTAAATGTGTTAGGTGTGGTAGGCCGGGTCTGGGAATCCCGATATGAAAGAGTAGGTACATGGGTGGGTAGGTATACTATGTTAAGCAAGGTAGGACATAACAGTTGTCATATATTACATTTTACACTATTAAGGCATTTTTTAGACTGGTTTACAAAATATAGTGCAGTTAAAGAGAAGAGCAAACATGTACGGTTATGAATAATGCACATTTTTCTGATAGAGTGATTTTAATATAGTAGGAGCTGTAGATTATTTTGCTGGTTTCCTGCTTTTTTATGTCAGGACCGGAGGCTTTAGATTATGCATAACCTTTCATCCAGAACAATTTGGCACTGAATATCCCATGAGTCCCATAACTGTCAACCAATGCCAGCTCATCATCTCCATGTAAAATAGCTCACAAGGAAGAGCGCTCTGGTTTGCAAAAACTTCTTTGGGACATTCTAAAAGCTTCCCTGCATTCCGCCCAGTGCTAACCATTGGCTTTGTGGTTTGTAACTCACATTTGCTTGCATTCTATTTGCTGTCTTTATTTGTTTCAGGCTGTCCAGCATGAATTAGTCCCTCCTGTGGAGCATAGCCTGTGCACAATCACTCCTTGTATTCTTCCAGGAGTGCTCCCTTTCTGTAAACAGGCCTTTAAATTATGTTCTTATCCTTGTCACATTTACTGTGCGTTCAAAGACTGAGGTTCACTGTCAGGCTCTGTCTTCCAGGGAGCTTGGTGTTTACTTTCCTTTCTCTGACTTCAAAGTGAGAGCATTTATGTGACAATCATGCTGGCTAACAATGTGAGAGTAAAGGCTGTAGGATGTTACTTTTCCTACCACACAACAAACTTTAAAAGTCTGTAAATGATTTAAGCAAATATTTCAGAATATATAAGAATATATCAGAATTAAAAAAGCACAAATGCAGCACATTTTTGTAATTCTTTAGTGTGGAGGAAACAAATATTTAAATAAAATCCCAAAAATTATACACTAGGTAATGTCATTTCCTTTTTTTTGTTGACATGTGACCGTTTTTTATTTCTATTGCGTATCCGCCTGACAAATGCCTTCATATACTTTAATGGGGTAACTATCTTTTCTTTTTTTCTCATTTGTTTTTTGTAAAGGAGGATCTGGTGGCTTTTTCTGAGCAGGGTATTATTGTATATATAGATAGTATCTGCCTGAATGAGCCTGTAAAGGATAAGGTGTATTGGGTTTGTGAATAGGAACCTCTGACTTGACTTGCCTATCGACAATCCATACTGGTACTTTTGTGGCCCCAAGAATATTTCCCCTTACTTATCAAGAGAAGTGACTTACATTTTTGAATATTATGTGACTGTGGCGGTTTACGTACGGGTGAATCATTGCCTACGTCCTCAGAATACTGGAACATTTTGGTAGACCATTCGGTTATAGCTTTGAACCATGAACTGACCAGTGAAAGATAATTGCATGTTGGTGTTTCGCCGCCGAAGTTCCAGTAGGTTCTAAAGCTGTGGATGTTGACTGTCAGCTTAGTACCGATAGATGGGTAGGTGCCGGGGATGTCAATGCCAAAGGCTTCAGCTGGTGCTTCGGAGCTGAGCCGGAAGGTGGGGCTTCCAAGCCAGTCGCTCGGTGCGGACCATGGCCAACATGTAGGGGTTGTGCAAGGACCTCTTGTAAGGTGTTCAACATGGGGTTGAGGGGCAGAGGGTATATTAGTCACTGCTTCGAAATCCAGTATGGTCTCCGTCAGTTTGAAGTCTTCTTTGTATTGGGATTCCAAACTGTCTACAACAGCTTCTTCCTCAGCTATGAAAGCTGAGGGTGGTCTTCTTCTCCAATGTCTTCATGGCGGAAGAGATTCGGAGTGTCTTCAGTGCTCCTCCGCTGAACCGTGAGCCAGCATGCCTGACGATCTCCGACCTCTTTTTCAAGCAGAAAGCATGACAAGGTTCTCAATCCACCTCCCTTTGTTCCGGTGACAAACACAGTTTACAAACCGGTTGGGAGTCGGTCCATAGGTATTTTAAGTGGCAGAGGGGGCAGAAACAGAAAGGTGTCCGTTCCATCACTAGCAAGGCTGTTCATGGATGACCTTGTAGAGTGGAGGTAAGAAGGCCCCAAATGACGAGACCCTGGACGGGCCGCAGCAGAAGCGCTTCAACTTGACAAGCGATTGTTCCTCGATACGCAAGGTGGCAAGCACAATCAAAAACAATACCGGCGTGGGTTGGAGTGGATTGGGAACTGAAGAGAGATTGGTAACGGTTTTGACCAAGAGTACAAGGACACACGTCCGAACCAAATGGAAGAAAGAAAATCTAATAATAGAGTCAATGCCCATTCACTTTATCATCAAGAGGAGTCACTCGATCTCGTGACTCGAAAGACTTCTCTGAAGAAAACCAAATTGCACACATCCAGACCCAGTATGCAAAGCATGTGTATCAACAGCTACACATGCCTCGAACTGGTCATTTCAATAAAAAATGTGTTGTGTGCAATGGCAATGCACTACCAAACCATGCACATTTCACTTTACGCCACTCCACTGTATGACACTTTTTCCAGTCTACAGCACTCTAGTCCACAACACACTACTCCGCTCTATGCTACTCCATGCCCTTTTATGTCACTCACGACCCTCTATACCACTCCACTTCATGACACTCTACACCACTCCACTCTATGACACTTTCATTCATTCTAAGCTATGCCACTTCACTTCACTTTGCAATAAGATGCTCTGCAGCAATACAGACACTCCACTCCACGCCATTCCAAAGCACTGCATTCTACAATACTTTACTCCACTCTATGCTATGACACTGTACGACCCTCCACACGATGCCACTAGACTCTATAGAACACTCCACTCTATGCCCTAAACTCTACGACCCTCCGTTCTATGACATTCTGTGTCACTCTACTCCACTTTATGCCACAACACTCTATGCCCCTCTACTCTACGCCCCCCCAATCTACACCACTATACATCACTTCACACCACTTCACTCCACACCACTTTACTCTACAAACTTTTATCCATGCTGAACAGCAGCTACACTAGTGTACAACATGGCTAAAGCACAATTGCAAAGCCAATAGCTCTTTAATAAGCAAGACCTACTGGCTTTGCCAATGCTAGTCCTTCACTGCTCAGCTGCCAGATAACTACTTTATGGGGTGTTAATATGAGAAATGCAGGTCAAAATGTAGGATTATTTTGCTTCTACTGTGCTTAATGTTTTCCCACTGCAGCGCGCTCTGGTCACCTGGTAATCTTTTGCTATTAAAGCGAGAGTAGAACTTAACCTAAGCATTTGCCGCGAAGTCCAGTCCACACACCTCTTGCTTGGGTTTGGGAGTGAGAAGCATTGAGGAGGCTCTCTTGGGCCTTCCGCCACGGGAGGTGCTTTCCTCTCTGCTCATCATCAGCATGGGTTGGAGGCCCGGGCCATGCCGTAACAAAAATGTCACACTAGAGGGTGCAAGTACTGCGCTTCATAGAGGCGCATCTCGCTCATAGCCAACACTACCTTTCCAGCAGGAGACGCACACAAGTTGAACGAGTCCAGCCTCATTCCTTTTGTTTTGGGGCATTTTATTATCCAAACACAGCAGTCTTGGTATAAAGTATAGATATAGTGTAGAGATTCTCCTACACAGCTTGTGCCCATTGTATACAAGGGCATGCCTAGGGAAAGGCACAACTTACTGTGTGCAGTGAATCAATCCAGTCAGAAGGCCTGTGATCAGCCTCACACACAATTTCCAAGTATTTGGTATCAGGGAAAATATTTATATATGTTACACCTGCACACCATGGGAAGGTGCTACAGGGGAGACAGAGTATGAGCACATGTTGAGTGACCAGGTGATCCTTCCTCTAGATGCGTATGTGGTTGATGAAGTATGCTTATCACTTCAAAGGGCAGTGTCTACTGCCCTGGAGCAGACGGAATATACTGCTGGTAACTAATCGTGCTTTGAAACCACCACTGAGAGAAGGTTGGGGACTCATGTGATTCGTTGAACCTCAAGAGACTCCGGAAAACCATGGAAACATTAAGGCAAAAGGGACTGCATGATCTTCTTTGATGCTATGAGCAACTGAGAATTCTTAAAAAGGTGTAAATTGTCTTTAGGACGCAACGGTGATGAATTTGATTGATCATACACCCAGAGAAGACGCTACAATCCCATGTGCTAACCTCGATGACTGGCAGATTTGAAAATCAGGACCTAGACAACGATTCAGACAAAGAACTAAGCCCCAGTAGACCCTGGATACTGGAGGTTGGTCCCAGGCTAGAGAGGGGTCCCTCAAAAGAGACGTCAGGGGCCAATTATCTAGTATGCATTTTCAACCCAGATGCTTATCACCCGTGTTTAGTAGAGAGGCTTCTGGTGGAAAAGGTGGGCCAGTACGTTAGTAGCAGAATTAGGAAACTGCTTGACAAGGATATGGAGGCCTTCTTCAAGGCAGAATGTCTGAGACCTGTGCTTTGCAGGTAGAGTAGTCCAAGCTCCAGAATCTGATGGCAAGATGGACACTTTCATTACAAAGTTTGCCAAGGACCCCTAGAAGGGGATTTGTTGTTCTTGACAAGAATGTCAAGATCAACTTCAAAATATCGTGGATCCACTAATAAAAATCCAAGACAAGAAACTGGTAACTTGACATCCCCGAAGATCATCTCTTTGTGGGTACAAAGAGTGGTGCATTTCCTGAGAAATGCCTCTGAGTTGGCTAAAACTGCAGATGGGGCCTCTTCGGGGACCAACTCTCCTCGCTGGACAAGGCTCAGCAGTTGAAGCGTGTCTTCGAACAGAAGGTATTTAGAGGGGTTGGGGAGGCAGGGGGCACTCACCCGGCCAACCCTACCTAGTCTCTCAGCAGAAATAATAAAAACAGGGCTTAGATCAAAGATTTGTTTTTTCTTTCCCAAGCGGGGTTCCAGTAGAGGAGCATAGAGAGGTGCAAACAATGATCCCATTGTTCTCACAGGTAAGGAGTATCCATTCTTCCCAATTATAGGTAGGGGAAGGCTGGCGGGTTTGCTCTAAGAAAAGGAAAGGATAAGGGAAGTTGCCTGGGTGTTGCAAACGACAAATGATACAGGGCTTTCAAATAGAATTCTTTGGAATCCTGATACAGAACAGAAGACTCCATGTTTGCAATTCTCACAGACGGAGCAGGCTCTAATAGATGAAGAAATTCAGGCAAAAAGGAACTTTTCAAAAAACTAGAGTGCTTGTGTGTGTGGGTGGGGGAGGGGTGTTTATAAGGAACCTGTTCCTAGTACAGAAACAGAAAAATAACAAGGGTTTCTGTCCATTTATCAATCGAAGAAAGTTCAACTCTTGGGTCGTATACCACCACTTGAAAATGGAGGGAATACACATAGGCTGGGACATCCTGCTACCCAATGATTAGATGGTGTGACGCGACCTCAAGGATTTGTATTTGATGGTCCCCATTTGAGAAGGTTCCTTCGGTTCAAGTAGAAAAACCAAGCCTGTGAGTTTGAGGCCCTACTCTTTTGACTTTCCTAGGCACCCTGGTTTTTCACTAAAGTCCTCAAGCCAGTGGTGGAACTCTTACGGTACAGGGATATGGGACTAGTCGTGTACATGGATATATTGATCATCAATCAGGATTGCACCAAGTTATCTCAGGAGATGGAGTTTGTGATCTCCTTACTTCAATTCTTTGGGTTTACCATCAATAACAAGAAGTCAAAACGATTAGTTAAAGGTGAGGATATTCTTCGGATTTGTCAATCACTCAGTGCAGAAATCTCTGCGATTACCCCAGAAGAAGCTGTTCCTAATCCGTAAAGAATAATCATGAGGGGGCAGACCTCATTGGGATACCGGGGACAGAATGGGGGCCTCTTAACTTCCACAATCCAAGCCAACTTTCCGGGCCCACTGTATTTTTGCGCTCTCAAGGCATCAAATCTCGGGAGGGGCATCAGTTACCTCGGGGCCTTATATAGATCTTGGCGAATGGAATACTACGACACAAACGTGGCGGATATCCCGTCTGCCGTATTACCGTCTCCATAGGATATAATGGGATCGCAATACGGTGGATGGGATATCCATCGCGTTTGTGACAGAGTATTCCCCTCCGCCAAGATCGAAATCAGGCCCCTGGTTTCACTCTCCCCGACGCTAGGACAGAGATGCAGTAGCTGCTCGACCAAATGAAGGCCTTGAATGGCAGAGCCATTTTTGGATCAGTTCAGAAGTTCAGTTTGGGCTGGGAAGCCAGATGTGGGGACATGGCTATTGGAGGTCATTGGTCTCAACGAGAATCAAGGTTCCACATCAGCTCCTCGCAGGCTCTTTCACTGTAAAGTGCACAACAAGGGCCAGTACATCATGCTCAATCCTCCTGAGGATTGACAATGTCTCAGCAATGCGATACGTACAAATCCCCTAGGAGTTATCAAGTCGAAAGTATTGTCGAACCTTGCCAGGGTATTTTGGCAGTTCTGCCTGGAAAGGAAGAGTTTGGTGACAGCAGAATAACTGCCCAGGAGATTGAGCCTGATTGCCGACTGAAATTCCAGGCTTCTGAAAGATTCCAGTGCATGGCAGCTGGACCCATTAGTGTTCCAATTAATTATGAACAGGTTGGGTCAATGCCAAATAAATCTTTTTGCGTCACAACTGAATTACCAACAGCCCCGGACCCTTGACCCCAGGGTAGGTCGCTCCCCTGTCCTCACAGCGCCACCAGACCTGTGTGCCTTCTCCCTTTTGCTGTCTGCCTGCTTGGTTTTTGCCTGTGTGTGCCCTTTGCTGTCTGCTTGTTGTGATCGCGCTCCCCTCTCTCTGTGTACCCAGAGTGTGTGACCTTTGCTGTCTGGCTGCTTGGTTTTGCCTGTGTGTGCCCTTTGCTGTCTGCTTGTTGTGATCGCGCTCCCCTCTCTCCGTGTACCCAGAGTGTGTGCCCTTTGCTGTCTGCCTGCTTGGTTTTGCCTGTGCATGCCCTTTGCTGTCTGCTTGTTGTGATCGCGCTCCCCTCTCTCCGTGTACCCCGAGTGCCTGCCTTCGCTGAGTGTCCCCGCCGTCCCCCCCGTCCTTCCGCCGCTTTTCTCCTCGTCTGCCGCGTTTTTTTCCCGTTTTTCCTACCTTTTTCGGTACTTTTTCGTCTTCTAGGCCTCCTCGCCATTCTCGAGGCCTTCCCGCCGTTGCTTTTCCCGCTTTTTCACCTACCCGCCCACCTCCCGCCTCCCAGCTAACCCCGACTACCCCTTAAATGGCGGCCGCTGGTGCGCCGAAGGCGCGCCTAAGGCAAGCCCGTCTGCGCCCGTCGCGCCCGGACCGCGCCCAGCGCCCGACCGCTTGGTCCCCGCGCCCCCCGCCTGACCTACGACTCCGCCACGCTCACCAACCTCAACCCCGGCCGCACGCCGGGCTGCTACCACGCCACCCCGAAACGGACCCACGGATCCTTCACCTGCAACAACTGCCGCTTCACCTGCCTTCGGGCCCACGCCGCTCCCGCCGAGAACAACTCCCCCGGAAGCAATCTCCACTGCATCCTGGTCAACACCCGATCCGTCCACAGGCACGCCATCGAACTGTGGAACCTCATCAACTCAACAAACCCGGACATCGCCTTCCTCACCGAGACCTGGATGAACCCCTCCTCGGCATCCGACATCGCCATAGCCATCCCCGACGGCTTCAAAATCATCCGGAAAGACTGCACCAACCGCATCGGAGGAGGCATCGCCATCGCACACAAAAGCTCCATCCACATCTCGACCCACACCGACGACTCACTCCCCGACGCCGAACATCTCCACTTCACGATCCACAGCGACCCCAAGACCACCCTCAGAGGCACCCTCATGTACAGACCTCCAGGACCTCGCACCAAGTTCAGCGAAGACATCGCAGACTTCGTCAACCCTCACGCACTCTCGTCCACCGACTACATCCTCCTAGGAGACCTCAACTTTCACCTGGACAACCTCGCCAACCTGGGACTGAAACAGCTAGTCAACACACCCACCCACCACGCCGGACACACGCTCGACCCCATCTTCTCCTCCAGCAAACACATCACCGTCAGCCACGCCACCGAACTCATCTGGTCGGACCACAGCTGTGTCCACTTCAGCTTCAAGAAGACCACCGTGCGTCACCACACCCAGCAACCACCAAGAAGACACTGGAATCGTATCACCACTGAACAGCTCGCATCAACCCTCTCCCAGAACCAACCCACCAGCACCACCGACCCAAACGAAGCCGCCAACAACCTCACAAGCTGGATCTCCGACTGCGCCAACCTCCTGGCCCCCCTGAAGACTTAAGCTAACACCAACAACCACAAGAAAAACTCCTGGTTCACCCCCGACCTCAAGGACTCCAAGAAAGAATGCCGCGCCCGCGAGAAGACGTGGCGCCTCAACCAGTCCGAAGAGAAAATGTCAGCTCTCAAGGACGCCACCCGCCAACACCACCAACACCTCCGCGCCGCACGAAAAACAGCCTACCGGAACAGACTTGACAACAACGCCCACAACAGCAAGGAACTATTTGGCATCGTCAAAGAGCTCTCCAACCCGGACGCAGAAAACAACCCCATCCCTCCCTCACAGGACCTCTGCAACTCCCTCGCAACCTTCTTCCACCACAAGATCATCGACATATACAACAGCTTCCCGACCGCCAACGCGAACCCCCACCCGAAACCCGCCACCGACATCACCACCATCCTCACCTGGAGCCCTACCACCACCAAGGAGACCACCCGCGTCATGAACTCGATCCACTCCGGATCCCCATCAGACCCCTGCCCGCACCACATCTACAACAAGGCCGACAGCATCATCGCACTGCACCTCCGAGACGTCATCAACGCTTCCCTCACCGCCGCCACCTTCCCGGAGAGCTGGAAACACGCAGAGCTCAACGCCCTCCTAAAGAAACCTACAGCAGACCCCACCGAACTCAAAAACTTCCGGCCCATCTCTCTCCTACCGTTCCCCACCAAAGTGATTGAGAAAATCGTCAACGCTCAACTCACCACCGCCCTGGAAACCAACGACTCCCTCGACCCCACACAGTTCGGTTTCAGGGCCAACCACAGCACCGAAACCGCCCTCATCGCAGCCACGGACGACATCCGAGCCCTGACCGACAAGGGAGAAACCGTGGCCCTCATACTCCTGGACCTCTCTGCAGCCTTCGACACGGTCTGCCACCGCACCCTGATACGCCGCCTCAGCAACGCCGGCATCAGAGGCAAGGCCCTGGAATGGATCGTCTCCTTCCTCTCCGGAAGGACTCAGAGAGTCCGCCTGCCCCCCTTCAGATCCACAGCCACGGAGATCATCTGCGGCGTACCCCAAGGATCCTCCCTCAGCCCCACCCTCTTCAACGTCTACATGACCCCCCTGGCGAACATCGCACGCAAACACGGACTCGACCTCATATCCTACGCCGACGACACCCAGCTCATCCTATCCCTCAGAAACAACCCCACCTCAGCTAGGACCAGACTACATGACAGAATGAAGGAAGTAGCAAACTGGATGACAGACAGCCGGCTGAAACTGAACACAGATAAGACGGAGGTCCTCATCCTCGGCCCTACTCCCACCGCATGGGACGACTCCTGGTGGCCCCCCGCCCTAGGCAGCACTCCCCAACCCACCGACCACGCACGCAACCTCGGCTTCATCCTGGACTCATCCCTCTCCATGACCAGACAGGTCAACTCGGTGACCTCGGCATGATTCAACACCCTTCGCATGCTCTGCAAGATCTTCCGCTGGATCCCCACCGACACCAGGAAGACCGTCACCCACGCCCTCGTCACCAGCCGCCTGGACTACGGGAACACTCTGTACGCCGGCATCACCACCAAGCTGCAGAGGAAACTACAACGGATCCAGAACGCTGCCGCACGACTCATCCTGGACATACCCCGCCACCACCACATTTCCGGACACCTGAAGAGACTTCATTGGCTCCCAGTCAACAAGAGGATCACCTTCCGACTCCTCACCCACGCACACAAAGCCCTTCACAACCTCGGACCCAAACTCATCAACAACCGCGTCTCCTTCTACACTCCTCCGCGCACTCTACGCTCTACCAGACAGGCCCTGGCAGCCGTACCAAATCTCGGGAGGGGCATCAGTTACCTCGGGGCCTTATATAGATCTTGGCGAATGGAATACTACGACACAAACGTGGCGGATATCCCGTCTGCCGTATTACCGTCTCCATAGGATATAATGGGATCGCAATACGGTGGATGGGATATCCATCGCGTTTGTGACAGAGTATTCCCCTCCGCCAAGATCGAAATCAGGCCCCTGGTTTCACTCTCCCCGACGCTAGGACAGAGATGCAGTAGCTGCTCGACCAAATGAAGGCCTTGAATGGCAGAGCCATTTTTGGATCAGTTCAGAAGTTCAGTTTGGGCTGGGAAGCCAGATGTGGGGACATGGCTATTGGAGGTCATTGGTCTCAACGAGAATCAAGGTTCCACATCAGCTCCTCGCAGGCTCTTTCACTGTAAAGTGCACAACAAGGGCCAGTACATCATGCTCAATCCTCCTGAGGATTGACAATGTCTCAGCAATGCGATACGTACAAATCCCCTAGGAGTTATCAAGTCGAAAGTATTGTCGAACCTTGCCAGGGTATTTTGGCAGTTCTGCCTGGAAAGGAAGAGTTTGGTGACAGCAGAATAACTGCCCAGGAGATTGAGCCTGATTGCCGACTGAAATTCCAGGCTTCTGAAAGATTCCAGTGCATGGCAGCTGGACCCATTAGTGTTCCAATTAATTATGAACAGGTTGGGTCAATGCCAAATAAATCTTTTTGCGTCACAACTGAATTACCAACAGCCCCGGACCCTTGACCCCAGGGTAGGTCGCTCCCCTGTCCTCACAGCGCCACCAGACCTGTGTGCCTTCTCCCTTTTGCTGTCTGCCTGCTTGGTTTTTGCCTGTGTGTGCCCTTTGCTGTCTGCTTGTTGTGATCGCGCTCCCCTCTCTCTGTGTACCCAGAGTGTGTGACCTTTGCTGTCTGGCTGCTTGGTTTTGCCTGTGTGTGCCCTTTGCTGTCTGCTTGTTGTGATCGCGCTCCCCTCTCTCCGTGTACCCAGAGTGTGTGCCCTTTGCTGTCTGCCTGCTTGGTTTTGCCTGTGCATGCCCTTTGCTGTCTGCTTGTTGTGATCGCGCTCCCCTCTCTCCGTGTACCCCGAGTGCCTGCCTTCGCTGAGTGTCCCCGCCGTCCCCCCCGTCCTTCCGCCGCTTTTCTCCTCGTCTGCCGCGTTTTTTTTCCCGTTTTTCGTACCTTTTTCGGTACTTTTTCGTCTTCTAGGCCTCCTCGCCATTCTCGAGGCCTTCCCGCCGTTGCTTTTCCCGCTTTTTCACCTACCCGCCCACCTCCCGCCTCCCAGCTAACCCCGACTACCCCTTAAATGGCGGCCGCTGGTGCGCCGAAGGCACGCCTAAGGCAAGCCCGTCTGCGCCCGTCGCGCCCGGACCGCGCCCAGCGCCCGACCGCTTGGTCCCCGCGCCCCCCGCCTGACCTACGACTCCGCCACGCTCACCAACCTCAACCCCGGCCGCACGCCGGGCTGCTACCACGCCACCCCGAAACGGACCCACGGATCCTTCACCTGCAACAACTGCCGCTTCACCTGCCTTCGGGCCCACGCCGCTCCCGCCGAGAACAACTCCCCCGGAAGCAATCTCCACTGCATCCTGGTCAACACCCGATCCGTCCACAGGCACGCCATCGAACTGTGGAACCTCATCAACTCAACAAACCCGGACATCGCCTTCCTCACCGAGACCTGGATGAACCCCTCCTCGGCATCCGACATCGCCATAGCCATCCCCGACGGCTTCAAAATCATCCGGAAAGACTGCACCAACCGCATCGGAGGAGGCATCGCCATCGCACACAAAAGCTCCATCCACATCTCGACCCACACCGACGACTCACTCCCCGACGCCGAACATCTCCACTTCACGATCCACAGCGACCCCAAGACCACCCTCAGAGGCACCCTCATGTACAGACCTCCAGGACCTCGCACCAAGTTCAGCGAAGACATCGCAGACTTCGTCAACCCTCACGCACTCTCGTCCACCGACTACATCCTCCTAGGAGACCTCAACTTTCACCTGGACAACCTCGCCAACCTGGGACTGAAACAGCTAGTCAACACACCCACCCACCACGCCGGACACACGCTCGACCCCATCTTCTCCTCCAGCAAACACATCACCGTCAGCCACGCCACCGAACTCATCTGGTCGGACCACAGCTGTGTCCACTTCAGCTTCAAGAAGACCACCGTGCGTCACCACACCCAGCAACCACCAAGAAGACACTGGAATCGTATCACCACTGAACAGCTCGCATCAACCCTCTCCCAGAACCAACCCACCAGCACCACCGACCCAAACGAAGCCGCCAACAACCTCACAAGCTGGATCTCCGACTGCGCCAACCTCCTGGCCCCCCTGAAGACTTAAGCTAACACCAACAACCACAAGAAAAACTCCTGGTTCACCCCCGACCTCAAGGACTCCAAGAAAGAATGCCGCGCCCGCGAGAAGACGTGGCGCCTCAACCAGTCCGAAGAGAAAATGTCAGCTCTCAAGGACGCCACCCGCCAACACCACCAACACCTCCGCGCCGCACGAAAAACAGCCTACCGGAACAGACTTGACAACAACGCCCACAACAGCAAGGAACTATTTGGCATCGTCAAAGAGCTCTCCAACCCGGACGCAGAAAACAACCCCATCCCTCCCTCACAGGACCTCTGCAACTCCCTCGCAACCTTCTTCCACCACAAGATCATCGACATATACAACAGCTTCCCGACCGCCAACGCGAACCCCCACCCGAAACCCGCCACCGACATCACCACCATCCTCACCTGGAGCCCTACCACCACCAAGGAGACCACCCGCGTCATGAACTCGATCCACTCCGGATCCCCATCAGACCCCTGCCCGCACCACATCTACAACAAGGCCGACAGCATCATCGCACTGCACCTCCGAGACGTCATCAACGCTTCCCTCACCGCCGCCACCTTCCCGGAGAGCTGGAAACACGCAGAGCTCAACGCCCTCCTAAAGAAACCTACAGCAGACCCCACCGAACTCAAAAACTTCCGGCCCATCTCTCTCCTACCGTTCCCCACCAAAGTGATTGAGAAAATCGTCAACGCTCAACTCACCACCGCCCTGGAAACCAACGACTCCCTCGACCCCACACAGTTCGGTTTCAGGGCCAACCACAGCACCGAAACCGCCCTCATCGCAGCCACGGACGACATCCGAGCCCTGACCGACAAGGGAGAAACCGTGGCCCTCATACTCCTGGACCTCTCTGCAGCCTTCGACACGGTCTGCCACCGCACCCTGATACGCCGCCTCAGCAACGCCGGCATCAGAGGCAAGGCCCTGGAATGGATCGTCTCCTTCCTCTCCGGAAGGACTCAGAGAGTCCGCCTGCCCCCCTTCAGATCCACAGCCACGGAGATCATCTGCGGCGTACCCCAAGGATCCTCCCTCAGCCCCACCCTCTTCAACGTCTACATGACCCCCCTGGCGAACATCGCACGCAAACACGGACTCGACCTCATATCCTACGCCGACGACACCCAGCTCATCCTATCCCTCAGAAACAACCCCACCTCAGCTAGGACCAGACTACATGACAGAATGAAGGAAGTAGCAAACTGGATGACAGACAGCCGGCTGAAACTGAACACAGATAAGACGGAGGTCCTCATCCTCTGCCCTACTCCCACCGCATGGGACGACTCCTGGTGGCCCCCCGCCCTAGGCAGCACTCCCCAACCCACCGACCACGCACGCAACCTCGGCTTCATCCTGGACTCATCCCTCTCCATGACCAGACAGGTCAACTCGGTGACCTCGGCATGATTCAACACCCTTCGCATGCTCTGCAAGATCTTCCGCTGGATCCCCACCGACACCAGGAAGACCGTCACCCACGCCCTCGTCACCAGCCGCCTGGACTACGGGAACACTCTGTACGCCGGCATCACCACCAAGCTGCAGAGGAAACTACAACGGATCCAGAACGCTGCCGCACGACTCATCCTGGACATACCCCGCCACCACCACATTTCCGGACACCTGAAGAGACTTCATTGGCTCCCAGTCAACAAGAGGATCACCTTCCGACTCCTCACCCACGCACACAAAGCCCTTCACAACCTCGGACCCAAACTCATCAACAACCGCGTCTCCTTCTACACTCCTCCGCGCACTCTACGCTCTACCAGACAGGCCCTGGCAGCCGTACCCCGCATCCGCAAAGCCACCGCCGGAGGAAGATCCTTCTCCTTCCTAGCAGCGAAAACCTGGAACTCTCTGCCCAGCCACCTTCGCACCATACCTGACCACCTCTCCTTCAGAAGGCAGCTCAAGACCTGGCTCTTCGAGCACTGACCGACCCCCCCCTCCTCCCCCACCCCCCGCCCTCCAGCGCCTTGAGACCCTTTATGGGTGAGTAGCGCGCTTTATAAATGCGATTGATTGATTGATTCAGTTGGAGACCGGACCCGCTACGGAAGAAGACAGATACGTTCTTCCAGGATTGGGGTCAGACGCTGAACTATCCTTTCCCCTCATTCTCCCTGATTGAGAGGCTCACAGCACAGATCAGGAGACAAGGTGAATTTGGTGTTAATAACAGCTGTTTAGAGATTGCAAGCTTAGTTTCCAGTTCTTCTGAAACTTTCCTCCGATTCACCAATCAGTCTTCTCCAGACACTGGCCATTTTCAGAGACTTCATGGCAACTTACATGCCTGGGTGCAGCAGGGAAGTCTCCACCTCATGGTGTGGATGATTACAGTAGACGTTGGAGCATCCCTTACCTTTTGGACCTCATCAGAAATGCATGGTCTAAATCTACCATCAAGTGGAATGACTCGGCTTGATGTAGATGGTCCTGTTGGTGTACGAGACAAAACGGTGATCCCTTGGGGGGGGGGGGGGGTGGGAGGGGGGGGGGGAGAGGTGGGTAAGGGAAGAACACATGAAACAGTTTAAACCAGTTTCCCCAGCAACGAGATGTGTTTGTTGGATTTTGACAGAAGCAGGCACTGATGTCTTTATGTTTTTGGTGCACTCTGTAAGGGGTGCTATGGCATCCAAAGGGTATACTATGGACGTGTAACACACAAGTGATAGTGGAGTCCCCCCCACTGTCCACAAGAAGGGGCAAGAGAGGTGAGGGTAAGGATACCTCCTCCCAGGTTAAACTCCACTCACAACAGAGTATCCTGACCCCAAATTTTGCTCAAAAGCCTTCTCAACTTCTTAGGTGGCGTATTCCGCAATGGCGGGAAGGAAAACATTCCTTTTGTTATTTAACCCACACACCCTATTGGCGTCATGCTTCATCATTGGGTTCACCATGACTCCTAAAGGTCATGGTGGGCTCGACCATATTTCAGGGAGCTCTTAGGAGATGTAGGCCAGGGGGACTTCAAGATGAAAATCCTACTGCACCACCAGGTATCCCTTTATTGGTGGTGAGGTAGTGGATATTAAAAATGTAAAAACTGGTCTTTATTGGAGGTTATTGTCCTAAGACCCTAAGAGACTGCCAACATTTTTCAGTCCAAAAGAGGTTGGCCAAAGATGGTCCTGGGCTTTCGTCAGGGCAAAAGTCGAGATTCCTTCCCTGGTTTTTTTCAAAAGCAATGTTAGCTAACCTATATTTTAATTTTGAAGGTGTAGAAAGATGCAATCTTCGTCAAAATTGTTATATACAGTGAAAACAATCGCAATTGGGAGAAAACTTATCTCCCTTCTTCCAGTTACGAAAATTCCACCTGAAAGGAGAAAGGAAGAAAATAGGACAAACAAATACATATTGTATTTAAATGGCATCATTCTTGGAAGTGCATATATGTCCTTCATGCATGGGTGCCTACATTCTTATCAAGCACGGTCTGTGCTCTTGTGATCACACACAATAGAGCCTTGTTGAATCCATTAATTCAAGGCTGCCAGTGTGGCAGCGTGCGTAATAATCATTATGTACAATTTGCACTCGAAGTGAAAACCGCCTATTCCAAATGCTTCACAGTCACTAAAAGTGCAAGCAACCGGTGTCGGAATTTTATATACATCATAGTTGTCTCATGTATGTAACAGATGAGTCATAGAAACAGCAGTGTTTTTGATATGATGTCTGGTAATTCTTATATTTAGACAAAATAATCACATTCAGCAATCAGATCGCAATCAGTAGTGCATCAATCTTATCTGCATATTCATACTAGATATTGTGACGTTTTGATGTACCATTCGTGCTCCACTTAATCACATTCACTCCCGATCACCCTTACCCAATTTGAGGGGAATGCAAATATCAACGGGGTCCCGATGGGGTAGCCTCTATTTGAGGAAAAAATAATAAGAAACAGTACTAACGTGTTAGTGTTTGTGTGATAGTTTAAATAGCAGAGTACCTCATTTGTAGTAACTGGAGTCACCACTTACTAATCCAAGGGTCCTGCCCAGCGGTCAACCTATTTGGTGTGTCGGATCCACAGCTTGCACGCCTCATAGCCTAGAGAATCCCTATTTGTGCAAGCAATGCTTCCGGCAACTGCCGGTTCCCAGGGGGCGGGGAGTAGGGCGCGTCTAGTGAGCGTCAGTATCCGGGCGCTTTCCGGAAGTATGCATGACGGCATGGGAGCTGTAGTTCCATTGGTTGCCGTTTGTAGTTCTAAGTTGATATTTGAAAGTGAAGGCGTTGCCCTTCTACCAGCCCAACCTTAATCAACAATATTTTTTAGGACGGGGCGGGAGGAGAAGCAGACAAACAAATCGAAGGGTATAATGGGAAGAAGACAAAACGGATGAATACAAGAAGCCAAACAAAGGATCAAGTGGCAGGCCCGAGCTCAAACAAGATCTGGTGGTGAATCTCACTGATGAAACACTTACCACAGCAGAATTGAAAGTACTGAACAAAGGCCTAGGTTTTGTTCTTACGACGCACATTGACAAATTCAAAACACGCTGTGAACTCGGAGAGTTCTTCCGCAAGATTCAGTGAAAATTTTCTTTGGGGGCCAACCAACGCAAGACAGATACTGTATATATACCACACTACGTGAAAAATCCACCTTCCACCATCCCAGATGCCACCCGAGATAATGGCTTTTGAACAAGCAGTTAGCAAGGATATTGAACTCCCTCAACCCAACTATAAGTCGTATAACAATCTCAGTAAAACTGAACAAAATGCCTTAGACTAAGTAAGCGGCAGAACCTCATCATTAAACCCACTGATAAGGGGGAGCAATAGTATTGCAGGGTATCAATGTCTATAGATCGGCTTGCATTTCCCTCCTTTCAGACGGCCGCAACTACAGACAAATCCAGCGAGACCCTACCTCACGGTTACAAAGGACCATCACTGAGATGACCGGTAAGGCACTTGAAAAGGAGTGGATTACAAGAAATGAGAGAGACTTCCTCAAGAACAAGGAACCTAGAACATCCTTGGTCTACACAATCCCCAAAATACATAAAGGGAAGATAACACCCCCTGGGAGACCCATCGTATCCGGAATAGGATCAGTCCTTGAACCACTTTCGCAATACACCGATTTCTTTCTACGTCCTCTGGTCCCAAAATTAAAATCTTATGTCAGGGACACAAAACATCTCCTGAACATTTTTGCAGACGTCCAGTATGATCCATCAGAAGAAAACATGCTTTGTCTAGACGTGGGAGCACTGTATACAAGCATCCCATAAGAGGAGAGTATCCAAGTCATACATAACTTACTAAGAAATACCGAATGGCTCTGGTAGGCACCAGTGAAATTTGTGGTCGAACTCATAAGGATTGCCCTCACAGAAAACTTTTTCAAATTTAAGGACCAACTGTACCTACAAGGTCATGGTACTTCTATGGGCAGTACTTTTGCCCCCAGTATTGCCTGTCTCTACATGGGACACATAAAGGAAGTACACATCTGGGACAACAATCCCTTCTCTGGAAATGTACGAAAATGGCTACGGTACATAGACAATATTTTCGTCATATGGCATGGTGATGACAGTATCAAGAACTTCATGACCTGGATCAATAACATCAATCCATTTCTCAAATTTACCAGAACCCATCACAACAAGAAGGTATCATTCCTGGACATTAATATCCTAGCCAGAGCCGGAAAACTAGAGAGCTCCCTGTATAGGAAGCCCACTGACCGGAACGGACTTCTACACTTTACCAGCGCACACCCCCAGACCTTGAGAGAAAACCGCCCTGTGGGACAATATTTGAGGATACGTAGAAATTGATCAAATCTGGAAGATTACAACAAAGAGGCCAAAATACTCACCACCAAACTGGGAGAAAAGGGCTACCCCAGAAAAATAATTGAACAGGCTAAGTAAAGATCACGCAATACTCCGAGAGAAGTACTTCTGGACACAAATACGAGAGAAGAGAATACAGCACTCATCTGTATCACTGCACATAATTCCTCTTCAAACCAGATTAAAAAAAAAATCAAACAAAATCAAAATTTGAGAAGCCAATGTTCTCATTCAGGAGGAACAACAGCATAAGAAACATGCTGGTCCACACTGACTGCTGGGGGAACCTACATCAGAAACTCAAATGACCCTGTGGAACCAACCACTGGTACAGGACCATTTTCCCTGTGGGAATTGTGCGGTGTGTCCCTATACCAAACACACTAAGAACATTGGCCTAGGCATGAGATCAAAATGGGACCAACAAGACCACACCAATTGCAACTCAACAAATGTAGTCTACATGATAGTCTGGCCATGTGAGCTGGAATATGTCGGAATTGCATAACAAAAAGTAAAACTACGAATAGGTGAACACAGAAGCACAATTAGGAGAACAATCACCGCTACGAGACTCACAGCACACTACTTGGAAAAGAAACACAGTGATAAGGACATTGAATGGACAGTGATTGAAAAAGTGAAGGAAGGCCCTAATATATCAAAAAGACTCCTTGAGAGAGAACAACGTTGGGTGTACCAGATGGGCACAGACAACCTGGGACTCCATGACTCAAGCCCATGGAATGCATTGAATAAGAATTAAACATCCTATATTCTTATCAGGACTCTAACCAATATATACACATGGCCTCTCAAACATCCGAGCTCATAGAATATGTGGTCCTAAAATCATTTATATGTCACTTACATATTTTTAAACAACTTTTTACATATGATTGCAGGTATTACTCTGACAACACTTTTGTTATATAATACTTGAATTAAGTATTGGTTAATTGGAGACATTTCCCGATCAGATGATGGGCACACTGTCATTTTGCTTCCATACAGCCCTGAGAGCCATAACTACATGGGACACGAGAAACTATCCACCCCTCAGTTCGGAATCTATCATTATAATGAAAGAAATTTAGTGTGACACGTTAATTTAAAACACTCAATCTCCAGTTATCATTTGTCTTTAATTTGCACTTAACAATTCCACTCGTAAAACGCCTTCACAATCAAATGTCAACTTAGAACTAGAAACGGCAACCAATGGAACTACAGCTCGCATGCCGCCATACATACTTCGGGAAAGTGCCCGGATACTGACGCACAGTAGACGCGCCCTACTCCCCGCCCCACCCCCTGGGAACCGGCTATTGCCGCGAGCATTGCTTGCACAAATAGGTATTCTCCAGGCTATGAGGCGTGCGAGACGGGGATCCGACACACCAAATAGGTTGACCGCTGGGCAGGACCTTTGGAGTAGTAAGTGGTGACTCAAGATACTACAAACGAGGTACTCTGCTATTTAAACTATCACACGAACGCTAACACGTTAGTACTGTGTCTTATTATTTTTTCCTCAAGGCTACCCCATCGGGACCCCGTTGATATTTGCATTTCCCTCAAATTGGGTAAGAGTGATCAGGAGTGAATGTGATTAAGTGGAGCATGAATGGTACATCAAAACGTCACAATATAGAGTATGAATATGCAGATAAGATTGATGCACTACTGATTGCAATCCGATTGCTGAGTGTGATCATTTTGTCTGAATATAAGACTTATCAGACATCATATCAAAAACACTGCGGTCTCTATGACTCATCTATTACACAGGGATTCTCTAGGCTATGAGGCGTGCAAGCTGGGGATCCGACACACCAAATAGGTTGACCGCTGGGCAGGACCCTTGGAGTACTAAGTGGTGACTCCAGATACTACAAATGAGGTACTCTGCTATTTAAACTATCACACGAACGCTAACACGTTAGTACTGTGTCTTATTATTTTTTCCTCAAGGCTACCCCATCGGGACCCTGTTGACATTTGCATTTCCCTCAAATTGGGTAAGGGTGATCAGAAGTGAATGTGATTAAGTGGAGCATGAATGGTACATCAAAACGTCACAATATCGAGTATGAATATGCAGATAAGATTGATGCACTACTGATTGCAATCCGATTGCGGAGTGTGATAATTTTGTCTAAATATAAGACTTATCAGACTTCATATCAAAAACACTGCGGTCGCTATGACTCATCTATTACATACATGAGACAACTATGATGTATATAAAATTCCGACACGGGTTGCTTGCACTTTTAGTGACTGTGAAGCATTTGGAATAGGCGGTTTTCACTTTGAGTACAAATTGTACATAATGGTTATTACGCACGCTGCCACACTGGCAGCCTTGAATTAATGGATTCAACAAGGCTCTATTGTGTGTGATCACAAGAGCACAGACCGTGCATGATAAGAAAGTATGCACCCATGCATGAAGGACATTTGCACTTCCAAGAAAGATGCCATTTAAATACAATATGCGTTTGTTTGTCCTTTTTTCTTCCTCTCTCCTTACAGGCGGAATTTTTCGTAACTGGAAGAAGGTCTCCCAATTGCGATTGTTTTCACTGTATATGGCAATTTTCACGAAGGTTGCAGCTTTCTACACCTTCAAAATTAAAATATAGGTTAGCTAACATTGCTTTTGAAAAAAACCAGGGAGGGAATCTCGACTTTTGCCCTGACGAAAGCCAGGACCATTTTTGGCCAACCTCTTTTGGGCTGAAACATGTTGGCAGTCTCTTAGGGTCTTAGAACCATAACCTCCAATAAAGACCCATTTTTACATTTTTAATATCCACTACATCACCACCAATAAAGGGATGCCTGGTGGTGCAGTAGGATTTGTATCTTCAAGTCCCCCTGGCCTACATCTCCTAAGAGCTCCCTGAAATATGGTCGAGCTCACCATGACCCTTAGGAGTCATGGTGAACTTGATGATGAAGCAAGACACCAATAGGGTGTGTGAGGGTTAAATAACAAAAGGAATGTTTTCCTTTCCCCCATTGCGGAATAAGCCACCTAAGGAGTTGAGAAGGCTTTTGAGCAAAATTTGGGGTCAGGATACTCCGTTGCGCGTGGGGTATACTATGGATGGCCACCTCAAAGACATTTTTAGGGCAGCAGACTGGTCTTCGGAGTCCACCTTTAAGAAATTCTATTCCAAACCAGTGATGGGGTGGTGTTCCTAACGTGGTGTCCACAGCGAGTCAAGGGTATACCTAGATGTGGGTCCCTTGCTTGCAGTAGCACTGGAGCCAAGCTATACCGGACTAAAGAGCCCCATTCAAGGTGAAACTGGTCTTGGGCTGCTTTTGTTCGGTTCAGAGAGGACCTGGCTTGGCAGCTCAGGCTGGATTGTTCCCACTGAAGCAGGACCAAGACTGATTTCCATATGGCTGGGTCTAACCTGTGGTGGCACGGTGGGCAAAAGAACTATGGGTTTGAATGCTACCCAGAGCATTTGCCAGTGGCTAGACTTAATGCAAGCACACTTGACTGGGGGTTCAAAAACACAATCCTGTTGTAGTAGGAAAACTGAATGTGACCCTTGGCATTCTGAGGTTTGCCGTCACAAAACGTCTAACAGTAGAGTCCCCCAAAGAGTGAAACTTTCTTCTATCACTTTATAATCAAGTATTCATTTACGGTCTACCTGCTATTCGATTGAACATTTTCCTTATCTGGAACTTCGATTGGTGTTAACTGTAGGAACTGGGCTAGATTCCTCAAGTCTAATTGAAGAGGGCCCTTAAATCTTACTGGTTCCAGTTAGTTGAAGCGTGCTTTTAGAAACACCTTATCGAGTACCACCTTTGTCACTACGGTTGAAAACAATGGCCAGCCAGCTTAATGGACTACCCTCATTCCCAACATGCTTATGTGGCAGACCCTCTCCATGTTCAGCAACGTAACCTGGATAGTCAGTAAGTACATGTAAACTCCATATTCTATCATGGAAGCATAAGTGGCTAATGGCTGACAAGGAATTAACTACTGGAAGAGCTCCTCCTTGAGCATGTTCTTCTGGCATTACGAGAAGGATTGGAAATCTACTGGCAGTAACATGAGCATTTCCACTTCCTTTCCTGGGCTCCAACACCAGCGATCCTTCAAACATTACTGAAAATATTTCCTATACACTTACAAATGACTGAATGAAAACACAAAACACTATCAACATGAGGAAGGATAAGATCTGTTGAGCTGCAAGACAAAGACTGAATTGAAAGTGTGTCATCCTAAGGAAATCCCTCTTGCATTTCTTGAGAAACTTAACTGTGGTTTATCAGGAACCACAAATGACACAGGAATTCAAAGGTTGTCTAGAAATCTTCAAAGAAATTATGATACAAAACTGTATTGAGAAGTTAGTCGTTAAAGCATGTACAAAGGTAGGCAACCGTTATGTGCTATGTTGTCTCCTTGCAACATTGTGGTATTGGAAAAGATGTGTGAAAATGGCATGATGAAAAAAACTCTGTAGTGGTAATGTTCATTGTTAAAAAAAGAAAAAAAGAAAAAAACAACGAAAGAGTGTATATAGGGGGAAGATACAACCAGCCGGTTGTTCTCTTAGATAAAGTACTGAGTGCCAGTGGGACAAAATCAATCTGATATTAAAGTAAAACCCTCACTCACCAACATAGTTGGTGACATGCTTCATCATGGGGTTTTGCCAGTGGTGCCTTGTGCACCTCTGGTGTGCTTCGACGCTTCTAGTATGGCGGAGCAACTGTTATCAGATCAAAAGGTGAAGTGTACAGTGAGTGGAAATCAAATGTGAATTAAAAGTCATATGTCGTCTGCCAAAATTTTTTTTAATGATGGCGACATATGAACAATTTAAAAATAGTGGTGGATATCAATTCCTGACTTTAAATTGGTCAGGTCAATCCTATTTATGATCAAGTGGTCAACATGTTTCAGCTTATCTATGTGTTTCGCCAAGCTTTCGTCAGGACCTAATCATGAAAAGCACCTTGGCGGTATAAGCACGCTAAGGCTTATCCAAACCTCAGGTGTAAAGAACCGATACACTCACGGTTACATCGGGGGTCTTCCACTAATTCAAACGAAACCTTGTATATCTGTAAGAGATGTATATGTATTAGAATCAGCATACAGACATTGAATACGATGTGTATAACAAAAAACAGATCAAATGTCAGGCACAGCACTCATTCACATAGTCCCTGTAGTTTTACATGACTCATAATAAACCACGGTGATATCCGTGAGAATAGAGAACTCTGTTTACTTTAGATCTGCCAGACACGTCTAAAGCTAATTAGAAACAAACGAACAGTTGAGCCAATTCGCTCAAGAGTCTGGGCATAAAGAATGGCTTATTGACTCTGTGTTGATCTCTTTTTAAAAAAAAAAAAAAAAAAAATTGGCACATGCAAATATATGTCGATTAAGAGGGACAAAGGATGATCCCCAAAATCCACGACAGTTTGGAAAGCAGGAAAAATAAAATTAAATAAAATCAAGGCTTACGTAAATGAAGTCGAGGAAATGCTCCTTGGGCAAGAAGGCGGGTGGCGGGACTACAGAACAACTGTGGTAAAAAGGACAAACGGAAGAATATCAACTCCTGTAATCAGTTATCCCATTGTGCCAGAAACTTCCGCTTCATAGAAGAAAAAAGATTTTTTAACAGCGGTACTCACGTCGTCCAAGTCCTCAGCCAGGTGATTTCACCTAAGAATGACCGCCGAGCCCGGAGTCAAAGTCAAAGCGAGCATTAGCGTTTAAATACTGACAACCGTGGCGGGAAACCAGGAAGAGTCTTCGTCTGCCAGTATGCGTGCGCATCAGCAGTGTAGATAGGGAAGAAAGACTTAGCCGCTAGTCCTTGATCGAAAAGGACAGCGTGTCAATTTCCCTTCTCACAAAACTTTATCGACATGCTAGATTAGCGCAATCAATATTCAGAAACGGGCGGCATATGATGTATAGTATATCCTTATGCCCCGTAAATTTCAATTATCGTCCTAACCCAAATAGATGTTAAATACCCTCAGGGTATCACGATCGTGGGCGTAAAATGGGGGATTCTATTTGAAAGGCCAATCAGATTGGAAAATTAAGCGGCCAGGGACCTATGTCTTTTCAGAAACATAATACCAGGACAGAGGGACTCAGTGGTCCAAACAGCATTAGTTAGTACGTCTCAACACAGATCCCCACGGAATATTATCATTGAGTCCCCGTAGGTGTGTCGATAGACGATAGACCCACCGCTGTTCCTTTTCGAACAGTAGGGAAGGTTTTACTTGCTCTATGATGGTCCAATGTAGATCATCCGCAGTGTGATTGAGGCGTAGGAAATGTTCCGTTAGTTTTGTCATGCTTTTTTTACATCGGATGTTACTTCGGTGCTCCCCAATGCGTAACTTGACCTTACGAGTGGTCATGCCCACATATTTCAAATCACAAGGGCATGTGATTAAATAGACCACATCGGTCGTGTTACAATTGGTGTGACTACGTTGAGTCCAGGTTTTACCCATTTTCAGAGCTAAAGTTTTAGTAGGGGACGTGAGGTGGCACACACTGCATGACCCACAGGGATAGTGGCCAAACACAGGTGGTAAGCCCCAGGTGTCGAGAACGGAGGGTACAATAGGCTTCCTCGGAATCCTCGGTCTTGTATGGACAAGGGAGTCTTTTATACTTGTGGCTTTCTTGTATGCAAAAAGAGGTTTGTCCCAATTCTTGTTGTTGCTCGTCAAAATCCTCCAGTGTCTGTTAATTGATTTTGCAACAGCATTGGAGGCAACGTTGTAAGTAGTTACACACGTCAATGGTAAGTCCGTGGACTCTTTGGGAAAGGTTTGCAACAGGACCTCTCTAGGTTGGATTCTGGCTCGTTTATAGCTTTTTGTTAGAATTGTATCAGGGTAGCCCCTCTGTTTGAGTTTATGTGTCCATTCATTGGACTGTTTCCGAAAGTCCTCCACCTTGCTACAGTTCCGCCTGATGCGTAAATACTGGCCATAGGGGAGATTTTCCCGGAGTGGTCGAGGGTGAAAGCTGGAGAAGGCCAAAAGGTTGTTTTTGGCTGTAGGTTTGTGGTAGGTTTTTGTCACTAAAGCCCCATCCATTTTAGTGACAACCACGTCCAAAAATATCATCTTGTGCTTATGGAAAGAATTGGTAAATAACAGATGAGGGTCACAGGTGTTTATCCATAGTAAGAAATCATGAAGGATACTCTCAGGGCCCTGCCAGATGATAAAAATGTCATCAATATATCTTTTCCAAAAGGAAAGATAAGAAGAAAAAGGATTACGTCGACTTAGGATAAATTTACGTTCAAAATCAAAAACAAAGTCCCGCCACACTTGGCGCAAAAGTGCTGCCCATCGAAGTACCAGTTGACTGGAGGTATAGTGTGCCTTGGTATTCAAAAAAATTCTTCTTTAGGGCCAGAGTGGCACAATCGACCAAGGGGGTCAGGGATTGTAATATCCCTGACCCCCTTGGTTAGGAAAGGGTTGCCAATTTGGTTGTAAATGGTAAGGTCTATTTCTGCCTCTGCCTCGCTGTCTGGATTTTGTACTCTCGTTACTAGAGCCGCTAGAAAAAGAGTCATTGTCATCAGCGCTGTGTGTCTGATCATTGCTGTTGGTTGGAGGGACAAAATCAGGGTTTGCATAAGGGTAGATTTTGTTAAATGAGAAACGCTTAAGATCTTTCTGAAATTTCTGAGCTTTTGACTGTGTTAAAGTATCCTTGTATTCATTGATCTCTTTATTAAGCTCATCCAATTTCTTTTTGTAACCAGTCAAAACTGTCCGGAAATGTGTTTGTTAGTTGAATTTCCACCATTAGCGCCTCTGAGAGCCTAAGAGCAGTTTTTATAATTATTACGAGCCAATCGCGGGTGCAGTGCCACGCGATTTGGGCCCAATCCCTACGAAAAACTGGATCATCAAGGAAAATGCGAGGGGCATTAGTGACCAACAGACCCTTCGGCGCTACATTATTACGTAGGTACTCAGTTAGTATAGTGCCATGTAAAATGGTGCGAATGCGGTTTCGTTTCTGTTCGGTCAGTTTTTCCCACTCACTCGTCTGTGATATTGTTTGCGCTATCGAAGAGTCAGCAAAAAGTGAGTTGTCAGCTAGTAGTGCATCAACCTCTGCGTCAGTATACGTAAGCCCTGTGTTTTCCATTGCAGTGCCAGAAAAATATGTGCATCGAAATGAGATCAAATCACTTGGGTCGATTTTTTCATTGATTTCGGGGGATTAAGAGTGTAACTCGACCCTCTCTCTCTCGTTGTTTCCAACTATTTAGGCAGCGCACAGCTGCGAGAGTTCCTTATTCGACCCAAGTGATTTGATCTCATTTCGAAAGTCCTCGAAAGAGGACTAGGTTTTGTGCCTACAGCACGCTTGGACCGCTTCCGCTTGCAGTGTGAACTCTCTGAATTTTTCAGAAAACTAAAACTTAAATAGTGTTTTGAAAAAAATCAACCTAATGTCCATGTAGATCATCCCAGTGACACTGCCTTACGCCTGAAGTCTACATTCACACCCCCTCCCCATCTGGTTCCAGCAGAAATCACTGCTTTTGAACAAGCAGTTATTAATGATGTTGAAGCCTTCCAGGACCAAGGAGCTTATAAGAACATGAATGCCCAGGAGTTTCAGGCTCTTCAATCGTTGCAAAATAACCCTGCCATCGTGATAAAACCCGCGGATAAGGGTGGAGGTATAGTAATCCAGAATGCAACAGATTATGATCTTGAATGCAGGCGTCTTCTAAACGATTCTAAGAACTACATCCCTTTAACCACTGATCCCTCTCTGACTTTGAAAACTACTATATGCAATCTTGTTGAACATGCCGAGACAAGTGGTTTTATAAGCAAACAAGAGGCTGATTTTTTGACAAAAGGAAAAGGCATAACTCCGTATTTCTATACTCTGCCAAAAATCCACAAAAATAAGTTACCCCCTCCGGGTCGCCCAATTGTATCGGGCATTGGCTCTCTTTTAGAGCCCCTGTCTATTTTCTGTGACTTTTTTCTAAAACCCATAATTCAGGACACTCCAACCTACCTCAAAGACACCAAAAGTTTTTTGGCATCATTACAAGAGCTAAGGATAGATCATGACAATACTATACTAGTCTCTCTGGATATCGAGAGTCTTTATAAGAGCATTCCACAAGACAATACCATCCAGGTTATTGGGGAAGCTCGACTCCGTTGATTGGTCGTTTCAAACACCCAAAGGCTTTATCACCGATTGTGCCACTCTGGCCCTAAAGAAGAATTTTTTGGAATACCAAGGCACACTATACCTCCAGTCAACTGGTACTTCGATGGGCAGCACTTTTGCCCAAGTGTGGCGGGACTTTATGTTTTTGATTTTGAACGTAAATTTATCCTAAGTCCACGTAATCCTTTTTCTTCTTATCTTTCCTTTTGGAAAAGATATATTGATGACATTTTTATCATCTGGCAGGGCCCTGAGAGTATCCTTCATGATTTCTTGCTATGGATAAACACCTGTGACCCTCATCTGTTATTTACCAATTCTTTCCATAAGCACGAGATGATATTTATGGACGTGGTTGTCACTAAAATGGATGGGGTTTTAGTGACAAAAACCTACCACAAACCTACAGCCAAAAACAACCTTTTGGCCTTCTCCAGCTTTCACCCTCGACCACTCCGGGAAAATCTCCCCTATGGCCAGTATTTACGCATCAGGCGGAACTGTAGCAAGGTGGAGGACTTTCGGAAACAGTCCAATGAATTGACACATAAACTCAAACAGAGGGGCTACCCTGATACAATTCTAACAAAAAGCTATAAACGAGCCAGAAACCAACCTAGAGAGGTCCTGTTGCAAACCTTTCCCAAAGAGTCCACGGACTTACCATTGACGTGTGTAACTACTTACAACGTTGCCTCCAATGCTGTTGCAAAATCAATTAACAGACACTGGAGGATTTTGACGAGCAACAACAAGAATTGGGACAAACCTTTTTGCATACAAGAAAGCCACAAGTATAAAAGACTCCCTTGTCCATACAAGACCGAGGATTCCGAGGAAGCCTATTGTACCCTCCGTTCTCGACACCTGGGGCTTACCACCTGTGTTTGGCCACTATCCCTGTGGGTCATGCAGTGTGTGCCACCTCACGTCCCCTACTAAAACTTTAGCTCTGGAAATGGGTAAAACCTGGACTCAACGTAGTCACACCAATTGTAACACGACCGATGTGGTCTATTTAATCACATGCCCTTGGGATTTGAAATATGTGGGCATGACCACTCGTAAGGTCAAGTTACGCATTGGGGAGCACCGAAGTAACATCCGATGTAAAAAAAGCATGACAAAACTAACGGAACATTTCCTACGCCTCAATCACACTGCGGATGATCTACATTGGACCATCATAGAGCAAGTAAAACCTTCCCTACTGTTCGAAAAGGAACAGCGGTGGGTCTATCGTCTATCGACACACCTACGGGGACTCAATGATAATATTCCGTGGGGATCTGTGTTGAGACGTACTAACTAATGCTGTTTGGACCACTGAGTCCCTCTGTCCTGGTATTATGTTTCTGAAAAGACATAGGTCCCTGGCCGCTTAATTTTCCAATCTGATTGGCCTTTCAAATAGAATCCCCCATTTTACGCCCACGATCGTGATACCCTGAGGGTATTTAACATCTATTTGGGTTAGGACGATAATTGAAATTTACGGGGCATAAGGATATACTATACATCATATGCCGCCCGTTTCTGAATATTGATTGCGCTAATCTAGCATGTCGATAAAGTTTTGTGAGAAGGGAAATTGACACGCTGTCCTTTTCGATCAAGGACTAGCGGCTAAGTCTTTCTTCCCTATCTACACTGCTGATGCGCACGCATACTGGCAGACGAAGACTCTTCCTGGTTTCCCGCCACGGTTGTCAGTATTTAAACGCTAATGCTCGCTTTGACTTTGACTCCGGGCTCGGCGGTCATTCTTAGGTGAAATCACCTGGCTGAGGACTTGGACGACGTGAGTACCGCTGTTAAAAAATCTTTTTTCTTCTATGAAGCGGAAGTTTCTGGCACAATGGGATAACTGATTACAGGAGTTGATATTCTTCCGTTTGTCCTTTTTACCACAGTTGTTCTGTAGTCCCGCCACCCGCCTTCTTGCCCAAGGAGCATTTCCTCGACTTCATTTACGTAAGCCTTGATTTTATTTAATTTTATTTTTCCTGCTTTCCAAACTGTCGTGGATTTTGGGGATCATCCTTTGTCCCTCTTAATCGACATATATTTGCATGTGCCAATTTTTTTTTTTTTTTTTTTTTAAAAAGAGATCAACACAGAGTCAATAAGCCATTCTTTATGCCCAGACTCTTGAGCGAATTGGCTCAACTGTTCGTTTGTTTCTAATTAGCTTTAGACGTGTCTGGCAGATCTAAAGTAAACAGAGTTCTCTATTCTCACGGATATCACCGTGGTTTATTATGAGTCATGTAAAACTACAGGGACTATGTGAATGAGTGCTGTGCCTGACATTTGATCTGTTTTTTGTTATACACATCGTATTCAATGTCTGTATGCTGATTCTAATACATATACATCTCTTACAGATATACGAGGTTTCCTTTGAATTAGTGGAAGACCCCCGATGTAACCGTGAGTGTATCGGTTCTTTACACCTGAGGTTTGGATAAGCCTTAGCGTGCTTATACCGCCAAGGTGCTTTTCATGATTAGGTCCTGACGAAAGCTTGGCGAAACACATAGATAAGCTGAAACATGTTGACCACTTGATCATAAATAGGATTGACCTGACCAATTTAAAGTCAGGAATTGATATCCACCACTATTTTTAAATTGTTCATATGTCGCCATCATTAAAAAAAATTTGGAGGGGGGAGGAGCCTAGCGCTTGACCAAGATGGCCGCGTGAGCTTAGAGCTCCCGAGACCCTCGCGCCCTCCGTCGACTATCCTGGCTCAAATCCTGATGGTATGCATGGCACCGTGTAGCTGAGTTGTCAGGGAGGCGATTGATGCTACCCGCGGTCGGATCGCCCATCGGGAACCGGACTTACGACTGGCGAAAGATTGCGGCCTAACTCCCGGAGATGCCAGGGGCTAGAGTTGGCAGGATGCCCGACTCCTAGTTGATCAACAACGGCCTGGTGAGGTGTGAACTGTCGGACGGAGGCCCTCGCTCTTTCACTTTCGATTTCGTTCCCTTTGTCTGCCCGGACACTGTAGAGCTCTGGGTGGCTTTATAACCCCAAGGACGCTCGGCGGGCTACTCTGGCAGCACAAGGCGGACCTGCTCACTCCTTATTCCTCTCTCTGAGAGGGAGCGGTCTTCACTGCATTGGACTGCCAGGAGTCCATTATGTCGGGCAAGGCAGAAGGGGATCGGCTGAAGACTAAGTCCACCAGGCGGGGAACGTACTCCCAAGTCAACAGTATGGACCGCTACGCCCTCCTGAAAACATCGCCGAGTGGACCGAGCCAGGCGCCGGATGCCCAGAAGGAGGACTCGCCTGGGACACCGGAGCTATCCCTGCAGGATGTCATGGGCGCGCTTGATGGGATGCAGACCTCGATGGGGAGGCAATTCGAGGCCCTGGCGCATAAGGTGGATGCCATCCTGGTGGATGTCAATTTGATCCGCTCGGACCTGGGCAAGACAAACGAACGCGTCAAGAACCTGGACCACAAGACCACGGGCCTCACTGATGATGTCGCGGATTTGCAGAACGAGGTCCGGAAGCTGAGGGCCGAGAGTGACCTCGCCGCCCGCCGGCTGGAGGACTTCGAGAGCCGGTCCAGGCGCAACAACGTGCGCGTCATCGGGGTCCCGGAGTCCTCGGATGAGGCTTCGACGGACCTGCTTGTGGAAGATTTGGTCCTCAACCATCTGAAGCCTAAGGGCCTTGGAAAGTTTTTTGCGGTGGAAAGGGCCCATAGGGTGCCGGGCGGGCGGCCCAAGGCGGGTGCCCCGCCGCGGCCGATTGTCGCCCGGCTCTTTCATTTTCGAGATCGGGACGCTATCCTGCAAGCTTCGAGGGTGACGGGCCCAGTCCCCTTCCAGAATGCGTCGGTGAATTTTTATCCGGACTTCACCCAGCAGGTGCAAAGACAGAGACAGAGCTTCCTGGGGGTGAAGCGGAGACTTCGGGAACTGGACCTGAAGTATGCCATGCTTTTCCCCGCCAGACTACGGGTGGTGCATGAAGACCGGACATTCTTTTTTGACTCTCCTGTTATGGCCGACGAATGGCTGGACGCTTTGCCCCGGCGACGGACCGGGGACGACACAGCCGAGCATGGAGACAGTGGCCGGGATGGACAGGGCTGATATCTCAAAGCCGGCCTGACTTGATTTAATCATACTTGAAGATTTGAACAGAGTGCAGTAACTCTGGAGGGTTGCGGGAGGACGAGGGGTGCTCTTTTCCTCCCTTAGGGTACTTTTTGTAGATTTTTGTTTTTGTAGGGCGACAGGCACACTGCAAGTTGGGGGGGCTTTTTAAGCTGCAGCAGGGGTGCAGGGTGGGGGGAGTTTTGGGGATTTTGAGTTTGTTGTTGGGGGGTTTATTTCTGCAAGGCATGATGATTATCCTCAGGGCTGTTCCATGGTGGCGCCTCGGGTGTGGGGTGGGCCTCTTTCCGTTTGAGGATGGGGGGTAGAGGCTTAAGTGTTATAAGCTGGAATGTTAATGGTTTGGGGGATCGCATCAAGAGGGGGATTGTTTTGCAATTTTTGAAACGCTCAATGCCAGACGTTGTCCTGCTGCAGGAGACGCATCTCATAGGCAATACGTGCTATGCCCTGAATAGGAAGGGGTATAAATTCATTGCACACTCGGGATTCTCTTCTGGGTCCAGGGGTGTGGGCATCCTCGTTAGAGCATCGTTGCCTTTTGAGGTGGACTCCACCATTGTTGACGATAGGGGGAGGTTTGTGGCGGGGCGGTGGGAAGGAAGGACTTTGGTTTTGGTTTCGGTTTATGTCCCGCCGGCCCTGCAGGCCTCCACATTTGCTGAACTGGGCAGGGCTTTGCTGACTCTCCCGGGGGGAATGCTGGTAGTGGGAGGGGATTTCAACGCTGTGGGTTCCGGACTGTTGGATAGATACCCACCCAGGGACACAGGGGGGGCTCAGAAATGGCTTCCAGACTTCCTGGATACGTTTGGTCTGATCGACTGCTGGAGACTCCGGCACCCCACACAGTCTCAATACACGTTTCACTCCGGGGCGCATGGTAGCCTCTCCAGGATTGACTACCTGCTCACTCTGGCAGCACATGCCTCGTTGATATCCGAGGCGAGGCACATGGCACGCGGTATCTCTGATCACTCGCCAGTGTGGATCCGGCTGGATCTAGGTCGGGAGGGTGGCCCCCATCAACCCATGGTATTTCCGAGACCCCAAGATGCGCAGCGCCCTGGTAAAGAAGGTAGATAATTACTTTAAGGACAATCTGGGAACCGTGGACTCGGCGGTGTCGCTGTGGGAAGCTTTTAAGACTGTGCTTCGGGGGGAAGCCCTCTCCCTGGTGGTGGCTGCCAAGAATCGGAGGGATGGCGAGGTGCGGCAAGTGGAGGAGGAGATTGCGGCCCTTGAGGGGGATATGGAGGAGGAGGTTTCAGAGTCCTCATTGCATGAGCTTTGCCTGAAGCAGGCGGAGTATAGGGACCTGGTGACGAACGCTGCTAAGACCCTCAGCAGGGAACAACAGGGCCGCCTGTATGATGTTGGGGATAAGGCAGGGAAACTCCTGGCGTGGTTGGACAGGAAAGAACGGGTCAATAGAGTGGTGCCAGAGTTGATTGGAGAGGGGGGAGAGGCGATTGTGGAACCTGAGGGGATTGTGAAGTGTTTCGCGGAGTATTTTCATAGGGTTTATTCCTCTGTGTCGGACAGGCCGCCCGAGGACTCATCTGATCTCCTTCGTGATATCGAGTTGCCCTGCCTCTCTGACATAGATAGGGACGATTTGGATGGTGACATCACGGTTGACGAGGTGGCGGGGGCGATTCGCGCGTTGAACTCGGGTAAGGCCTCTGGACCGAACGGACTGCCGATCGACCTGTACAAACTGTTCCCGGATAGGGTCGCCCCTCACCTGCGCGCCATGTTTTTGGAGGCGCGGGGGGATGGGATCCTTCCGTTGGACCAGCGGCTGGCGTCGATTGTGGTCATACATAAAGAGGGTAAACCCCGTGATAGATGCGCCTCCTATCGGCCCATTTCCCTCCTCAACGCTGAGCCGAAAATTCTGGCCAAACTCCTGGCTACCCGTTTGATTAGGGTACTTGGCGATTTGGTCCACCCGGATCAATCTGGCTTTATCCCGCACCGAAACACAGCATTGAACCTTAGGCGTCTTCATGGCGTCATCGCCAGGGCGGGCACGCTGCGTGAACCGGCTGTTGTGGCATCTCTTGATGCCACGATGGCCTTTGACACGGTGGAGTGGGCATATTTATGGGCCGTGCTGGCCAAGTTTGGTTTCGGTCGCGGTTTTGTGAGTTGGGTTCGGTTGCTGTACGAGGGGCCACTAGCGAATGTTGTGGTGAATGGTCGGGCATCTATTCCGTTTCAGCTTGGTAGGGGTACTCGGCAGGGCTGCCCCCTGTCGCCTCTGTTGTTCGCCCTCGCCCTTGAACCGTTGGCTGCGTGGATACGTTGGCACCCGGATATACGGGGCCTACGGTGGTCGCCTGATCACGAGGACCGTATTTCGCTTTATGCCGATGATATCCTACTGTATCTTGCCTCACCTAAGAAGTCACTTATAGTGGTCTGTGATGTACTCGCATCGTTCGGTAGGAACTCGGGACTTGTGATTAATTGGGGCAAATCGTACTTGTACGTTCTAAGTGGCGAAGTCCCACCGATCCCTAGAACATGTTCGATACAGGTTGCCCAGCAGGGTTTTGTGTATTTGGGGATTTTTATATCCATGGATCCTGCTGTGCGCTATGAGAGGAATCTGCTCCCCCCCTTGGCACGCTTGAGGCGAGATGTGGAAGGTTGGCGGAGGCTGCCGCTCTCCCTTGTTGGGCGTGCGGCCCTGTTCAAAATGATGTCTCTTCCCCGCTTCCTCTACGCCCTCCAGAACACCTTGGACTGGGTACCGGCCACATACTTTCGGGAGGTCGAAGGCCTCCAAAGGACGTTGCTGTGGGATGGGCGGCCGCGAATAGCTATTTCAAAGTTGACGCTCCCATGGTACGATGGGGGCATTGCGCTCCCAGACATCCGACGGTACTATTGGGCCACGCAGCTGAGCGCGATCAACCATGGGTTTTATGGCCCTGCCCTCAGCCCTGGGTATGCCATGGATAGGTGGCTGCTGCGCGGCGGCAACTACTACAGGGCGTTGTATTCGCGGTCCTTAGACTCGTCCCTCACGGGGCCCACAGGTGTGGCGGTGCACGTATGGAAGATGGCGACTGACTCGTTGGGCTGGAAGGATAGGCTAACCCTCGCTACCCCATTGTTTGAATCGGAAAGATTGGGAAAACTCTGGCACACGAAGGGCTTTGATAAGTGGGATCTGATAGGTATATCCAAGGTGGGAGATGTGCTGCATAAGGGGAGGGTGAAGTCCTTCGAGGAGTTGCAGACTGAGTTTGAGCTAGGGCCCTCAGAGTATTTCAGGTATATCCAGCTGCGTCACGCCCTCCGATCAGTCCTCGTGGAGGGTGAGAAGGTGCCAGAGTCCTCTCCCCTTGAGGACCGAGTCCTTGATGGTCATATGCCCGAGAGCACGATCTCGCTCATATATAAGAAGCTGATAAACGTCCGGGCAGACTTGCTATTGGGGCTGAGAGAACAGTGGACCAGGGATGGCCTTGAGTTGGATAATGAGGACTGGCAGTCAGCGGTTTCTTCGCCTAAGGAGGTTGCGATCCCGTCGCGTCTGAGGCTGGTGCAGCTTAAAATACTGCACCGGGTGTATGTGACGGGGCCAAGGCTGGTCCGCATGGGATTCTCGGAGGACGGCCTGTGCAGAAGGGGATGTGGTATGGTGGGTACTTTCCTGCACATCATTTGGGAATGTGGTGTCATTGTGGAGTTCTGGAGGAGAGTCCATGCAGTTATGGGGGAGGTGACGGGCATTGTGGTGCAGCCAGAGGCGCGGTGCTGCCTCCTGAACGTCTGGGGGCCCACTGACCTCGAGGAGGCGCAGACCCAATGGGTGACTCTGGGTAACATGGTAGCTAAAAGGGATATCGCGCGACTATGGGGCTCCTCGGGACCCCCTACACTGACCGCGTGGCAGGAGAACATGGATTGGAGCATGTTTAGGGAGAAGACGGTCTACTGCTCTAGAGGTCGCCCCCGGAAGTGGCATGCCATCTGGGGGCGGTGGAACCAATACAGGGGGGGGAATATGTCATGCCCCGGACCTGGAACCTCCCGAGGAACAGCTTTCCCCCTGACCTACTTTCCAGCACAGTTTGGTTTTAGTAACTGTTCTGGGCCTCTGCTGTTCCCCTTCTTCCTCCGTACACAGTCTTGTACTTATTAGACGAGTGGGGTCCGGCCTCCCCTGGGGGCCACCGCCATGGGCTTTCAATGTCCTTGCCTTGCTGGGGTTTGTTGTTAGTTTTTTCTGTGTTTACTTAAAATTGGACCTTTGCATTACTCTTTGAACTGCATTGGGGACACATCACTGTATCTAACTTGCAATGCTGCCGAACCTCCGGGCTGTCGGCTGAATAGCTGTGTCCTGAATTTTGAAATAAAGGTTTCAAAAAAAAAAAAAATAATTTGGGGCAGACGACATATGACTTTTAATTCACATTTGATTTCCACTCACTGTACACTTCACCTTTTGATCGGAAAACAGTTGCTCCGCCATACTATAAGCGTCGAAGCACACCAGAGGTGCACAAGGCACCACTGGCAAAACCCCATGATGAAGCATGTCACCAACTATGTTGGTGAGTGAGGGTTTTACTTTAATATCAGATTGATTTTGTCCCACTGGTACTCAGTACTTTATCTAAGAGAACAACCGGCTGGTTGTATCTCCCCCTATATACACTCTTTCGTTGTTTTTTTCATTGATTTCGGGGGATTAAGAGTGTAACTCGACCCTCTCTCTCTCTCGTTGTTTCCAACAACAAAATGTTCATTGTTAACCACAAACGTCAGCAGAGGAATGTGAAATTTTAGATTTTAACATCAACTCAGCACAACCAGTTCTCTTTGTTCGGATGGAGAACAAGCAGGTGCTGACCTATAAGATGTCAAAACCTTAGGAGGAGTGAGAAGGCTTTTATATGGGTGGGCCATCAACTTCTCAAAACTATAAACTCTAACCAGCAAAAGGGAGGGTGCACCCAATGAATCCTCTATACCAACTATTGTATCGTGGTGTGCAGGATGTTTCAAATATCACAAGTGAGTGCGAATGGCACCCAGGTAAATTAGTGCCCACGCCACATTTCTGGGATATATATTTATATATGTTTTGGGGGTCCTCATCCACAGGTACCACCTGTGGCTCACTTCTTCATTGGACCCACACTCAGATCGCGTAATGTGACATGGTGGGCTCTACGCGTTTGTAAGCGGAGCTCCTTAGGAGGTATGTGCAGGGAGTTAGGCAAGTTAAAAATGCCTATAGATCCTCTGTTACTATTTTATTGTACGAGGTCTAGGGCACGAATAAACAGTGAGAGGTCGATCAGGATTCTATGGTCCTTAACATTTATAGGTCGATATGTTTAAGCCATTAGATTGCCCGTGAAGGGTCACGCAGCTTTCTTCCGGACCTAGATTAGTATTTTTACCCTGCATCAAAAACGTTTATTCACTTATTTATATAGTTTCCTCTAAATCTTTTATGAAGCATACACGCAACATACAGACCATACTACTCACTCTTTCTGGTATGGCAATTGCTGAACGAAAGAATAAATGGTTGAGATACTGCGATATGTATCCCACCATGTTTGTGGCATCAAGGACAGTGCAGTAGTATGCTACATAATAGTGAAATAGGTGAGGACCCAAAAACATATATAGATATATCCAAGAAATGTGGGTGGGCACTAATTTACCTGGGTGCCATGCGCACACTAACTTATGATATTTGAAACATCCACGCACACCAGGATACAATAGGTGGTATACAGGATTAACTGGGTGGAGCCTCCCTTTTGTTAGTTGGGGCTGATCTACAAGAGCCAACATCACTAATAAATTCATATGAAAAGAATCACGCATCAGTGTTTAACTATTGCTGGCTATTTGAAATTGAGAAGAATTGTTTTGCTGTTGATAGTGCAAAATAACTAGACCAACCCATGGTATGCGCAGTTGTGGCCTTAATACACTATAACAAAACAAATTTGCTCCCTCTAGTTTCTTCACTCTGCTTAATTGTCGTAGTCAGAATTGGGGTAGGGATGAATCCAAGGGTTTTCTTTGTATGCAAACTCCCAAAGCCCCCACTTGAGCAAAATAATGAGTGGATCACCAAACATTACATACCCAATACTTTTTATCGCAAATGGAATGTACCTTTTAATATTTAATTAAAGTGCACAAGCAGGCTTTCCACCAAAAAATCGTACAAAGAACTATTATATATGACAGGGTAGATTTTTATAATTACAGCTGACTAGGCAAGTTTGAACAGATGAGGGAGTGGGAGTCAATTAGTTATCCTCTTCATAATATCAAAAGAATACATATACTGGGGAACATTTGCGTTTTTGGTACATGATCAGTGAGTGCTCCAGTCTCCGCTCAAAACAGTGAGCTAACCATTTAAAGGTTGGTTGTAGGGTGCACATCGCGAGATAAGTATGGGTAGGCGGAAATGGAGTAATTTATTAATTACTGGTTACTCATTTTAAACAGAATCACCAATTAATTCTGCCGCTCCACCAGCGGAATTAAATCAGCACTGTAATAGTTTTAAACAGGGCTGACAGAGGGAGCAGTCCCTCAATTTTTATAAACAACTGCAGATTAACTTTAATCTGCAGTGAGTTTTAAACATAGTGAGACTGCTTCCTCTTCCAGCCCTGTAAAGTACCAGTGCAGTGCATACCCCTCTGCGCCCTCACATAAGTATGCAGGGGCGCTGAGTGGATACCCCTCATACGCATGTAGTGGCACAGAGGGGTATGCGCTGCTCTGTAAACTGATGATGTTTTTATTGCGAATGTCTGCTCACTTTGAATCTAGGCTGTTTTTTCCCTAGTAATTGCACTGTGGCTTTTTCCCACGAAGTCACTTATCATTTGACTCACCTGTTGTTCAGCGGTGTTGCCGGCCGGGTGAAGCTTTCTCTTGAAGGGGGATAAAATAGCCGGCCCGTATTGCAGCTATTGCTCTCAGCACTTTAGTGGGACACCAAGAGACTGACTTCATTTTTCACTATGTGTAAGCAGGATGGGGGCTATAAACTGCTGCGAGGCCACCATTAGACTGTTGCCTAATGTTGTTTTACATAATTTCCAGCACCATCATCTGACTTTGTTCTAAACCGAATCTGAATGTTTTTAGCTTCCTTCTGTAAGTGGAATTATTTTTAAATTGCTATTTACACTCAAACTCATTTACTCGTTTCGTATTTTTTTTAGAAAGGTAATTTAACTGCTAGTTCACCACCTATATTTTGTATTTTTAAACAGCTGCAGGTTTTATTTTAAGTGTCTGCTTACTTTGGACTGATTTTCCGTGTTGATTGCATTGTGGCTTTTCTCCATAAAAGGCACTTTTGTCATCTGACTCACCAGCTGTCAACTTCAGCAGTGTTGCTGGCCGGGTGGGGCTTTCTCTTGGAGAGAGGACACATTGATGGGGGCAGTAGCCGCTTCTCTTTTTACTCAGACAAACATGGTGTATGTGCTGGCCCTTATTGCGGCTATTGCTTTCAGCTCTTCAGTGAAAGTGAAGAGACACTATTTTAGTTTGGCGTTCTAGTGGTTTGTCCTCACTGTGTGCATGCAGGAAGGGGCCAGAAAGATGGGGCATATAGAAATTGTACTGCTGCATGCAGCCGTGCCGCTGGCAAATCAAAGGAAAGCCTGTCTTTGCCTGGCCGCATTTAGGGCCAGATGTACGACCCTAAATTGCATGCGCACACGGGTTAGAGACCAGTTTGCGCAGGCAAAAACGAATAGGGCCGTGTACAATTCCTATTTAGCGAGTTACAATTTATATGCGACTCACTAAATAGGAATTACGACTCGGTATTAGGAAGGGGCGTTTCAATGGCGTCCCTTCTTATTCGCGACTTTCTACTCCATGTATGAATGCTTTTGCAGTCGCAAAACACTCGCAATTTTGTACTCGCAAATGGGAAGGGGTCCCCTTCCCCTTTGCAAACGCAGGGGAAAATATTTTGTAGGGGCAGGCAGTGGTCCCAGGGACCACTACATCCCCTTAAAAAACGTAAACAAAAACGTTGCATTTTATTAAATTTTTTTAAATGCATCCCGTTTTCCTTTTAGGAAAATGGGCTGCATTTTTTTTTTTTAAACTGCTTTATTTAAAAGCTGTCCCAGACATGGAGGTCTGCTGAGCCCAGAAGGCCACCATTCCTGGGAGGGCAAGCCATTCCCAATGGGGTCGCAAATTGCGAGTGCCTCATGAATATTCATGAGGCATCCATTGGGAATTGCAAACAGTGTCTCAGACAGTGTTGTACATGGCAATTTGCGACTCGCAAATTGCGACTCGCAATCGAGTGCAATTTGCGTGTCGCAAATTGTCTTGGTCGTACATCTGGCCCCTAACACTACCCATGCTGATTGTTTGCCTAAAGAACATGAGCCCTCTTCCCAGGTTTTTTATACTAGAAATATTTTGCTGGAGGTTAGTTTGAGGTGGCTAGGGCTGCTAATTTTGGTAAATGAGTGGCCCTTGTATTGTAACGCTTAATAATCTGATGATTTGGTGGGGTTACAACATTAAGCCGGATACAATCAACCTACTGGAAATTCATGTCCAGGCTGATGAGTGGGTAAGTATTTGAGGCCTCTACAGAGATCCCATGTGATCTGCCTAACCAGATTCTAGTCCAGATATTGTTCAGTTTGAAGTGGCTGCTACATATGTGTCAAGAATCCCTTTCACCTTAAAGGGTACCATGGAAGCTCAAGCAGCCCATTAGGCAAGTAAAGCTCCCAGCCGGTAGACCTTTTTAAGTCTAAATCTGATATATGGTTTCCCAATATTAATGCTTTTATCAAATGCTATAGCTGCAGGTACCCCCATTCCGGATATTTGGAAGGGAGCAGTCATTGTTCCAATCCACAAGACTGGATCTCGTGCTGACCCTAATAATTATCAACCTGTTGGCTTATATGATAGCTTCCGAAAGATTTGTTGTAGGCAGGTTCTTGATAAATTAACAACTTGGTTGCTAGAAAAAGATATGTTACCCAATATCAAGCTGGCTTTAAAGAAGATACAGGCACAATCAACCAAGTTTTTCGTTTCTTTTTGATAAAATTGAAGACTTTGGATCTCTTGGGAGTATACTTTCTATTGCCTCTGCAGACCTCCGTACAGCTTTTAACATGGTCCCTAGAGGCAAGTTATGTATAGTTCTGTGAGACCTAGCATTCCACTCCAGAACTAAACTCAGATTGCTATGCCCAGGTCAGGCAGGGTCCCAATGGCGAGCTTACCCCCAAAATTGCAGCAAAGAAAAGAGTTCGACAGGGTGTGTATTGGCTCCTACCTTGTTCTGAATCTTTATTAATTGATGTATCCATTTCTTATCAAATTGCACTATTTATTTCCCTGTCTTGGCTAGGAGTAAAGTGTCAGCCCTCCTTTTTGCCGACAACACATTGATGTTGTCGATCAATCAATCAATCTTTACATTGTTCGATTAGCATCGGCAATCATAAAAGTACAATAAAAACATCAGTAAGTATCATTCCAGGGGTTGCTCCTCCACTAGGGTGGAGGAGCGTATCCCCACTGCTTATCGCAGTGGAAGAAGCAGAAACATATAAAATAGTAGTTTTACTATTTTGTTTCTGCGTTTCGCACTGCAAGAAAGCAGAAGTGTTTGGTTGCAAGCGGGCGGGTGTGCGGGGATACTCTAGGAGCAGGGCTGGGAAGGGAGGAGTGGTGTGCCCACCACTGAGTGACCACGACTGGTTGGGTTGGCCCTCTGGGGAAGCCCAAACCAGTCATGCACAATCTCCCTCTTCTCCATGTAGGCTGCATGCAGCCTATATGGAGAAAATGGCCGGGCCATTAGAGCCTGGCTGGTCGGCATCCCAACCAATCACCGGCCAGGTAGGTTTAATTATCTTTTCTTTTTTTTTTTATTAACCCCCCCCCCCCAAGGTGCGTGACCCCCCCGTCCCCCCCACCGCAAGTCGTGCCGGCCGCGACTTTATCATTCCATAATATATAATCCACACCACAAAAGGTTCAGTATCATACATACGCATAATACACGCCTAATAAAATTCTGCATAAATACCAGCAAACAGTAAAATTATCTAAAACCTGAAGAGCTGGTCTATCTTGGTTAAAATTCAAAAGGTACAAGTAGTGGGCAGATATATTTTTGTCGCAAATTGACCCCTTTGGGACAGTTTAAAACAATATGTAAAGTGTCTAGTGCAGAGAACGTATCACATGTTCAAATGGGAGGATCTTGAGGCTTATGCCATCCTGCTACTAATTGAGGGAACATATTAAAACGAATATATATTAAAAGTCTTCTGTGGGTAACTGGCATATCCAACGTTAAATAAAATCCCATTTTATCTGCAGATTTCACCATGGCATATAGTGTACAGCAATGCTTGTGCGGTGAATCTAGAATTCTACCTTCTTGGGTATACACCTTAAATGCTTTCTTAACTCCTTCAATGTCCGTTTTTGAGATTAGCTCAGGGGCGTTAAAGAGATAAAATATGCCCAAATTTGCCGTGGTAATTTTTATATAACTCAGCCAGGGTATAGGCAAGCTATAGTCCATGTTCAGACACTCTCTCAATATTAGTCTATTGAATACCCCAAATGTATGGGGCGCAAATGTATATAGCCAGCTATAAAACCTGCCCCCATCTCATTGTGTGCTATTTCTGCTGGGACATTCTGTGGGATTCATAACAATTTCCTTAAATATTTATTTTTTCCATTTGTATAGAAGTACAAGTTTAGTAACCCCAAATCTCCGCTCCAAAGGCTACAGTTGGAACACACTTGGCATTATAAAGGTATAATATGAACTTTGTATGACTGTAGCCTAAACTCCTGGAGAAAGCATCAATGCTAAAGGCAACTCTATTAAAGGATTGAGCATGTGATTTTAGTAATGGGTCCCACGACAATGTATCGTACAGCAGTATGCCAAAGTAGCTAAACTTGACCACCTTACCTATGTTATTGTCCTTTATTACATAGGCTTTAATCTTAGTTCCTCTGGGTGCTATGGTCATGGTATATGATAATCGAATAATTAATTTTTAGCCCCAGATTTTCCATAAAATCAAAACGACTTAATAAAGTTGCAAGCCATTAGCTGTACAGGCGATAAGAACAGAATCCTCTGCTAACAACAAAGTGGCACTGTTCTATGTCCTATCCTCGGGACATCTTTAAAATGTTCCCTTAAAAAATGGTCTAATCGATTTATATATAAAATGATGAGGAAAGGAGCTAAAATACAATCCTGCCAGACCCCTTTCTCTAACTGAAAGTACTTGGTACATTCCCCAAATGGGCCATATCGAATAATTTCTTAACTGTCGGTGTAGTTTTGCAGCTTGAAGACTTTCTGGATTCACTATGCTGTGCATTATTCCGCGGTCTAGTGGTTGGGTCCGGCATCGTAGTCTTTTTCTATTTTTTTTTTCCGTGGCACAGGTGGGCGTCGACGTCCCACCATTTGGTGTCCTCCTGTGACGTCGGCGTGCTTCCTCCGGAAGCTCCCACGATTGGGCCCCATCTTCGGATTCTTTTTTTCTTGTGCTATTTTTGTTCATCCTCTTTTTTATCAAAGTCTTTTTCCATTTTTTTGATCTCCTTCCTCCTATCTCATCTTTCTGGCGGAGGTGGGTGAGTTCGCTAGTGAATCCAGAAAGTCTTCAAGCTGCAAAACTACACCAACAGGTAAGAAACTATTTGTTTTGCAGCGTGAATCTTTCTGGATGCACTATGCTGTGCATAGACTTTGTAGCAGTTTGCTAAGTTTGTGGCGGCTGGGTGGAAGATGAGCGTTGGTTGTTGAATATATGTTGAAGCACTTTTTGTCCTACTTGTGCTTCCTTGTTCATCTGTATATCTACGCAGTAGTGCTTAGTGAACGTGTGCACTGAGGCCCATGTTGCTGCCAGGCAAATGTCTTGGATGGGTGTGTTTGCCAGGAAGGCTATTGTTGCTCCCTTTTTTCTGGTAGAGTGGACTTGTGCCGCTCCTTGTAGTTCTTGCCCTGCCGGTTTGTGGCAGAATTGTATTGGCTCTGCGATCCATCATGCAATGGTGCCTTTTGTTAACGGTCTTCCCAAGAAGCTGCTTGCGAAAGACACAAAGAATTGCTTTGTTTTCCTACAATCTTTAGTTCCCTCAATGTAATGCATCACTGCCCTTCTAGCGTCCAGAGTGTGCAGTGCCCTTTCTGCGCTTGTGGATTGTTTCTGAAAGAAACTTGGTATCTATATTGTCTGGCTTAAGTGGAACCTTGACACCACCTTTGGCATAAAGTGTGGGTCTGTTCTCATAACCACCCTATCATTGTGAATTTGAATGTAGGGTTCTTGTAGTGTTAGCGCTTGCAGTTTGCTTACCCTGCGTAGCGAGGTGATTGCTACCAGAAAACCTGTCTTTATGGTGAGCATATGTAGAGGCCTTGTGAATGGGTTCGAAGGGCGCCTTCATAAGTTGCGTGAGGACTACATTGAGGTTCCATGCCGGTGATGGTACCCTTTTTGGGGGGCGATTCGTTTGGCCCCTTCCAGGAATCTTTTTACCACCTGGGATGTAAAGAAACTTTTCCCCATTTCTCCTCTTGTGTAGGCTACTATTGCTGCTAGTGAACCCTTCGCGAGGTGTAGCTTAGGTTGCTCTTTATCAAGTGTGTTAAATATCTTAGCACGGTTGATTCCCTGGTGATTTTCTTCTGTAGCTTTTCCTTGAAGCACCATTGGGTGAACCTTTTCCATTTTGCTACATAACACTTCCGTGTGGTAGGTCTTCTTGCTTCCCGCAGCACCGCCAGCGTGCTCTCTGGGAGTTTTGGTGTGCGAACTCCAAGTCTTCAGGAGCCAAGCTGCTAGGCTGAGGCTCTCTGGTTCTGGGTGGAGCACTTTCCTGTTTTGCATTGAGAGCAGGTCTCTTCTTTTTACGAACTTGTGTGGTGGCCCCTGCGCTATCTCTATTATCTGTGAGAACCAGGACTGCCTGGCCCATTGTGGTGCTACCAGTATCGGTGTCATGTTGCTTGTTCTGCATTTGCTGAGCACCTTGTGTATCAGCGGTATCGGGGGGGGGGAAGCGTAGGCAAATGTCTTCGGCCAGCTTATCCATAGGGCATTTCCTTGGGATTGCTGTCCTGTCTGTCTGGATGCAAAGTCTTGGTATTTTGCATTCTGGTGTGTTGCAAACAGGTCTATTTGTGGGGTCCCCCACTTCTTGAATAGCTTTTGCGTTTCCTGTGTATTGAGCTCCCACTCGTGGGATGCTGATGTCTGTCTGCTGAGTCTGTCTGCTTCCACATTTTCCTTCCCTGGTAGATGTATCGCCAGGAGGTCTATTTGTAGTGGGATGGCCCACCTCCAAATGTTCTGCGCTAGGCTTGATAGCGCCACAGATTGTGTGCCTCCCTGCTTGTTGATGTAGAGCATTGTTGTGGTGTTATCGGTTTGTATCAACACTCTCTGGCTGTACAGTTGTCTCTGAAAGGCTTTTAGGGCAAGGAACACGGTCTATAGTTCCAGGTAGTTGATGTGTCTTATCGCATCCGTTTGTGTCCACAAACCCCTCATTTTGAGCTGGGTCATGTGCGCTCCCCATCACATTTGGGATGCGTCTGCTGCGATGGTCACTGTTGGAGTTGGTGGTATAAATGGTTTCCCCTTTGTTATTTTCTCTTTGTTCCACCATGTGATCTCCTCTTGCACTGCGTGTGTTACAACCACTGGATCCTCCCAACTCTCTGTTGCCTGTGACCATTGCTGCTGTAGCCATTCCTGGAATGGTCTCATGTGGAGTCGGATATTGGGGACTAGGTGAATGCAGGACTCCCATCATCCCCATGAGTTTGCTCACTGTCCTCACAGTCAGAGGTTGAACCTTCCGGTATTGACATGTCTCCTTCAGCAGGTTCTCTTCTCGCTGGGGAACACTCTGCCCTGAATGGTGTTGATCTGTGCGCCCAGGAAGATCTTCACCTGTTCTGGTTCTATTGAGGACTTCCCCCAGTGTATTGAAAATCTTAGTTCTGGCAGCGTGTGCGTGACCCGCTGAGCATGTAGTTTGCATCGGTTGTAGGAATTCACCTTTACCAACCAATCGTCTAGGTAGGGATATGCATGAATTCCCTGCCTTCGTAAGTGCGCCGTTACCGCAGCTAGGCATTTTGTGAAGACCCTTGGTGCGGATTTTAGTCCAAAGGCTATGGCCGTGAACTGGTAGTGCGCTTTGTTGATGGCAAATCTCAGTAGAGGTTTGTGTTTTCGGTTCATGGGAATGTGTAGGTAGGCATCCTTGAGGTCTATAGTGGACATGAAATCGCCGTCCCTTATTTGTGGTATGACTTCCTGTAGGGACGTCATTTTGAATTTTTGGGTTTTTATGTATTGGTTAAGGAACCGTAGGTCCAGGATGGTTCTTAGCGTTTCGTCCACTTTTGGCACGAGGAAATAGTTGGAGTACACTCCCTTGTTTCTATTGCCTCCTTGCGGAGGAGTTCTTGTGCTTCCTGCAGGAGGAGCGCGAGCTCTTTTGCTGTGTGCGTTTTGTTCGTTGGCCTCCTGTTTGGTGGTCTTTTTTTCCAATTCTATACAGTATCCGAACCGTATGATGTTCAGTATCCATTTGTCTGTTGTCATTTTCTTCCACTCCTGGAAGAAGTGTCTTAGTCTGCCTCCTACCGGTGTTACATGTTCGCTGTTTACTCCTTTGTGTGTTTCTATCTGTTTTCTGAGTCTTTTGTTGTGCCGCCCCCGTAGAGATGTTGTGTGGGTGGGCACGTTTGGTACAGCGGAGTCACTTTGGGGTGGATTGCTGCTGCCCCCCTCTTCTCGTTTGTCCACGTCCGTTTGGTCTCCCCCGAAAGGACTGGCCCCAAGGTTGGTACTGCCAGTTTTGCTGTTGCTGACCTTGCTGTACCTGGTTGTTACCCTGATAACTTTGCTGGTAAGTCTGGTGCGACGTTTACGGCTGGTTTCCTCCTCTGCCGTTCAGTCTCCTTGAGGGGGTGCCCCTTCTCATCCCTCTGAACTGCAGTGCTCCCATGGACCTCGCAGTTTCATTCTCCTTTTTGAGCTGTGTCAGCTTCTACTCCACTGGTGTGCCGAACAGTTGTTCCCCATTGAAGGCTGTGTTCAGAATATTGTTCTGGACCTCCGGTTTGACACCGGAAATCCTTAGCCAGGCATGCCTCCTCTCTGTCACTCCAATCATCAAGAGCCTGCTGGATGTGTCTGCCGCATCCAGGGCCGATTTTAGGCAGGTGTTGGCCATGTTCTTGCCTTCCTCCACCAGGTGTGTTGCCCTCTGCTGGTATTGTTCTGGGAGATGTTTGAGCAGCTGTCCGACCTCTTCCCAGTGTTGGTATGCATGACTGTTTCTTAGGGCATTGGAGTTCGCAATGCGCCAGTGAATTGCTGCATTCCTCTCTATTTTCCACCCTGTAAGATCTATCCTCTTACTCTCCTTGTCTGGAGGTGGTCCTGAGTTCATGGGAATGTTGGCCCTCTTTCTGGCTGTTGCCGTTATAATGGAGTCAGCCGGTACGGATCCCTGGATATATGCTGGATCCTTCGAGGAATGTTTATATTTCTCTGTTCTAGGGGTGACCGACCTGCAGGTTAAATGTAAATGTATGTGTCTTGTAAAGCGCACTGCTGCCCTGAGGCGTCCTGGCGCTGTAGACCGCTGGGGAACCCGTCCTGGCTATCCCTGTGAGATGGTCCCTCCAGGGTATCTCCAAGGTGAAACCAGGCATTCCCGGCGAATGTGGGGGGTCGTTGTGGAGATGAGGCAAGCTAATGCCCAGAGTCCCAGAGTGTGATCCCTGGTTAGAGTAGGCACCGAAGCGAGAATTATCGAGTCCGCTGGCCCTGGTCCACGACCCTGCCGCGTCGGGGATTGAACCCTGGTCCCGGGCCGTCCTCTGCTTCAGGGTCTGCTTCCTCTAACCAGTGAGCCACACCTCTCCACTTTACCAGGTTGCTGGCTCCTTGAAAGCTTCCCTGCCCTGATCCAGTACACTTGGAAGCATGGGTAGGAATTGGCTACTAGTTTGAGTGGGGAGCAGAGTTTCTAAGAGGAAGCAGGCGTTTGGTTTTTCTTCCTCTAATTTGATCCATTATGTTGCTGCAGCATTCTTGATGACCATGATGTAAATGCCAATGTCGTCTGGCGGCGAAGGCCTCGACGGATAGGACTCTACGGCTTCATCTGGGCTTTCGGCGTCGAGGTCCTGCCAATCCAGGTCCGCCGCTGTCGAGGAAGTCGATTCAAAGTTTGTTTGTTGATCTTCCTCGCATTCTCCATCATAATAATACAGGCCCTCTTCGTCCTGCTGCTCTGCTGGTTCTGGAGTATTCGGCGGGTCGGCGGCGGCGAACTCCTCTTCGACTTCTACTTCAACAACCATCAAGGGCTTCGAAGGGATGGTATATCTGCTCATCTGTTCTTCGAAAACCCTCTTCCTCTGGAGGATACTCTCCATTTCGGCCTCAAACCTTCTTTTCTTCCTCTCCATTTCGGCCGCCTCTTCGGCGTCGAGATTTTGGCGCTTCTCTTCGATGTCGTCGATGTTGACGTCGAAGTCGCCTTCGGCTCTTTTTCCTTCGGCGTCGAGTGTGCCTTTTCGGGGGCGTTCGACGACCTAGGCTTCTCTTGAGCTTTCGCCAGCTGGGAGTCCTTTTCGAAGGATCCGCTGGGCTGTTTGTCCGTGGACGCAGCTGTGGCTGTCGATTGCTTCAACGCCAGTGCTCCTTTCAAGGAATTTGGCTCCGTTTTTCGAGATTCTGTCGGGGTTTTAGGGGTCGATGTGTCTCTTACCTCCTTTGTCGACTTCTTATCAGTCTCTACGACCGTGTAGTCCTCTGGTCCCTCTGCGATGTTGTCCTCTTCTCCGCTGGAGAGGCCCAAGTCCCAGAGCGACGGAGGTTCTCCTTGTCCTTGCACTCTCCTCTGTTTTTCCCTCAGTCTGATGGTCTTGGGGTGAATGCCGAGCAGGCGTTGTAATCCTTGCTTTTGAGGTCAATTGGCAGGCAGAGGTTGCAGACCGGGTGCTGGTCCTTTTGCGCGTATTTGTGGTGGCAGTTACGGCAAAATTTGAATGGGGTATTGTCCATACCTGCGCTCAGGGAGCCCTCTGTGTGCGCATTCTCAGTTGAACGTCGAAGTTCTTTATCTTCCTCTCCTTCTTCATCGTCCCGGCTTTGTGAGATGATTTCTCCAACTTTTCAGTGGTTTTCTGCTTGATTTCTTCTCCTTTTTTCCAAAAACTCTGGAACTCCTTGGTGACGATCCAGAACCAAGGCCGGAAAAAAAAATCTGAAGATGGCGCCCAAAGGTGGGAGCTTCCGGAGGAAGCATGCAGACGTCACGGGAGGACACCAAATGGTGGGACGTCGACGCCCACCTGGGCCACGGGAAAAAAAAGAGAGAGAAAAAGACTACGATTCCAGACCCAACCACCAGACCACGGAATAATGCACAGCATAGTGAATCCAGAAAGATTCACGCTGCAAAACTAACTGATGTCTCAAGCCCCATGTACACATTATGCAAAAACAAAAAGACACTAAGGCTTTATCCACCCCCATGTCTCTCAGCATCATCCACAGCTTAGATCTCACCACTGTGTCACAGGCTGTGCAGCAGTCCACAAGGCTAAATGTATAATTTCTTTTTTAACCACTGTGTATTTAATAAGTAAAAGTTATACATTCAAATTCTGTTCTATAGTGCCTCGTCCGGCCTAAACCCATATTGAATTTCTGACAGGATATTGTTGTCATTAGCCCAGTCTGCTAGACGCTTCAACAAGAACCCTTCCCAGCACTTTTACGTCCGTGTCTATCAAAAAAACTGGATGATGGTACGCTGGATCAGCTCGATTCCCTTTTTTGAAAATAGGAACTATGACCGATTGCTTATAAGAAAAGGGAATGTGACCACATGCTGCTACATTCAGGTGTTGAGTAATTAATGGGGCCCACAGATCTATACTCGATTTAAAAAGGTCACCCGGCGCCTTCCCCGATACCAATTCCATTATGCCTTCCCTCGCCTCTTCCAGTTCAAAATGGACTGTGGTTCCTTTAACAGGACAGGCAATATTAAAATAATCCAGGTCACCTGCATATGTGACCAAAATGATCTTCCCATTTTGGACGCAAGTATAGTAAAAGTTAAGACTGGTACTGTGCCCTCATTAAAAAGTGGCTGGTTGACTACTCTCCAGAAGTCTGCACTATTCCTTGTATTGCAGGCCTCCTTAAGCTTATCCCAGGCTTCCTTCTTCAGGGAGCCTAATCTACTCCTGCGAGCTAGTGTATATGCCCTCCTTGCTGCTCTAACAGCGCATATCTGCCTAGGTTTCGTCTTAAGGGCTATCTTTAAATCTTTATGGTCCCTTGAACAGTTCTTATCAAACCATTTAGGTCCTGGGCTAGTTGTCTTGATGTTGGGTCTAGTCAGGGCTTGCTGGGCCTCTTTGCAAATAATAAGGACTCTAATAAGGCATAATCATGCATCAATATTCAAACACACTTCAAATTCACGACTGCACTTCTGGAGCAAGCTTCTTAGAAATTCGTCAGTGATGACTTTCCTCCAACTAATATACCGCCCTTTATTTCCAAGTGTTAGCGGGTCTTCATAGATGATGGAAGCCTTTGCAACAGGATCGTTCCAACCAAATTTTGCTGTGGTCGGGTTATGGTCACTACAAATGCTCCATACTATTTTAAAATCTACCAAAACCTGAAGCAAGTGTGCAGATACAAAAAATATAGTCAATAGTTGTATTATTACTTCTTCCCTTGAAAGTCGGGATGACATGGGTGAATCCAAGTCTTCCTTAGATAAAAGATAATAAGGTTTTGTTCTGAAACCAAAACATAAAAATTATCACACTGGCCTGAGTGCTTAAAATGAATCCGCTCTAACCCCTCTAAGTGGTCCTGATCCTACTTTTCCTCAGCACAAGTCTCACAGGGATGTAGGCTAAAATCTCCTACTAGTAGGACTATTGGAGAGAAGGACCACTCTGAAAGGAATTTGAGTACTCAGGTGGAATTCAGTAACAGTATTATGGCCAGATTGAAAGTATAAAAGTTAACAATAATACAATCTCTTTGTATGTTCGGCTTTCTAGACCCGATCCACCCCACTCGCCTTAGCATCAAGATGTTATTAGCGGGTCTGGGGAAAAACTTCTATAGCGACCCAACCAGTTCACAGTCATATTAAATAATTGTTCATAAGACTCCTTTTGACTTCTCCTTAGGCTGGGAACACCTGTGAGGAAAATCACATATGGGCATGAAGCTGGGGGCAATCCTATCACTGGCTGTACTTCTGCTAGGGCTTCTCCCCTCTCTCCGTTCTTATTGCATCCTTGACCGTTTGATAGAATGGTAGGGGGTACTTCCTGTCTGGATTGGTTGTTAGGTGCTATAGAGCCTCTTTGAGTGTATATGTTTGGGAGAGATTTATAACAGTTATCCCCTATTTTTTGCACCCTTGGGATGAGATTTATGGTATCTGCTGGGGGACAGAGCTGGGAAGTCCCATGGGAACGGTTCTCAGGTCTGCATAACGCAGCTTTGGTGCTAGTTCCATCTTTATTTAATTTATCCCAGTGAGCACAAACTTGTTCCCTGTTACCCACCATCCACTTAACGTCCTCAATGGCATTGTTTCAAACTGCCAGCTTTGTAAATATCGGTGATAGTTCAGGACGTAAAAGCGATATAATTTTGTCCAAAGTCTCCCCCTCCAACAACCAGTCACCTTTCAGATTCTGTCCTTCCTTTCCCCCACTTGCCCTGTGCAGGATTGAGGTATTGATGGAGGTTGTATTCTATAAGGCCTAGGGCAACATTGGGAGACTTTGTAGATAAAGAGCTTTGGGTCACCTTAGATTTAGGAATTCTTTTCAGGCGTTTCACCTGCTTACAATGGGTTGGGCTGTCAGGAGAGCTTTTTCTCATTGGCAATGAAGTAGCACTTAAACCTTGTACCGCTGTGTCTGTTCAAAATTGCCCTAGATCAGTTGATGAAGATGTAACGGGCCAGGTGAGACCGGGGAGCTATTAGAAACACCATCAGCATTAAGGGATAACCTTCTCTCTGTATGATTAATCTCATTATTGATTGCCTTCACGGCCCTCTGAAGATACTATCTGAAGAGGTGGGCGTTGAAGGTGTTTGTGCTGTGTTCGGGGCCCCTCCTTATTTCCTCTTACCAATCAGAGTGCCTCAGGTCATCCTAATAATGTGCCTCGCGCCTAGAAAAAAATCCAGTGGCAGGACCAAAGGGGGTGGCCTGGCGCAGACGGGCCCAGACACGCCCACGTGACTCCTGCGCTGCGGGTCGACTGGGATGCCTTAACGGCCATGGGAGTGCTGGTCCCTACTCCCGCGCCATGCAGAGTGCTCGGGACCGCACCCCAGCCAACCACTGGAAGACAGGCGAGTGTGTTGCAGGCCTCAGACGGCCCGATTTGTGCAGCCCGCGCTATGGGACGACTGGGATCCCTTTATGGCTGCGGGAGGACTGGCCCCACCTCCCGCGCTGTGCATAGTGCTGGGGGACTGAGAGCCACCCCAGCCAACCACCGGAAGACAGGTGAGTGTGTTGCAGGCCCCAGACGGCCCGATTTGCGCAGCTATTTGATAGGTTTATGTTGTAATATTCAATTAATACTTTGGAGTTAAATACACATAAAACAAAATTAATGTTTTTTGATTCATAAGAAGTTTTGTCAAAAAATCATCCTTGGTGGGAATCCCTCAGAGCAAGTCGAGGAGTTTGATTACCTTGGAATTCGGATCTCTAACTCCAACTTATGGTTGAAACAAATTGATAACATTACTGCTCTACTTAACCATACTGTGTTACAGCAAACAAATGATGGATGGAATGCTGACAAAGCAAACATTCTCCCCCAGTCAAAAGATCTGGGTTAAATCCATCGTTCTTTTGCCCACTACGCCACCCCAGTTTGGACCCAGCCATATGCAAATCAGTCTTGACCCTGGGGCGCTAGAGGGCGCCAAGCAAGATGGCCGCACCTGTGAGGCTCTTGCTGTTCGGGTGGCCATCCGGTCTCAATCCTGGCACCTATCCACCTGGAAGGGACCCCCCCTGGCTAAATACTGTCTGGCGCCGACCTGGAGGAGGAAAACAACGAGTTTGCTGCCTGCAGAACCAGTAACGCGGATGCTGCCTTCCGCGATCGCGACGCCTAAGATGGCGGCCTGACTCTCTGCATCGGCCTGGAGCGGGGAGCGCTATGGCGGTGGGCCGCTTTCTTGATGCTGACAGCGACACCGGATTGCTACGCCGGCTCCGCGTCGTTGCTGGGGACCTGACCCCATTGTGTCGCTGCTACTGGCCCCGGAGGACCTGCATCCAGTGGTGCCTAAGTCGTGAGGGCTACTATCGGGCTGACGGCGACAACGGAAGACTGCAGAGGGGCGCCCGCTCGCGCCTGAAGGGGAATGCCGCGCCGGGGACACTTCAGGTAGGCACGCTGTGTGGCGGCGCTAGTGCTTAGGGAGCCGGGTTGGGGAGGCGGCCGGCCCCTGCTGTGGTTGCCTTTGTTGGTTGCCGCCCTTGTTGGAGCCTGCACTTCGTCGCCTACGGCGCGACTGGACCACCCGGAGGGGGGGACGGGGGAAGGCAGCCGGCTGTTGCGGCGTTGGGGGGGTCTGGGCGCGCGGCCCGGGGCTGAGGCCTGATTATGCGGTGTTACTACCGCGGGCCCCTTGCTGATGAGGCCGCGGTCTAGATTTTCCTGCGCTGAGGAGCCGGGCCTGGCCTAGGGCCCCCCCTTCTGGCGCTACCCGTGACCTGGGACATCGTCTGACCCTGAGAGATTTGCGGTGCTAGCCTGCGAGCGGGGCATTGAGCTTGACCCCTTGCTACTGCCTGCCTGGGGGCTCTTGAGGAGGGCTGGACTGGTCGGGTGCCACTGGGGCCCAGGTGTGGATATACGCGGCGCGCGAGGCCTAGGACCTTGGCTGAAACCAACGAGTTGCCCTGGAGGTTTGGGACTTGGACTGCTGTCTGCTGCGCCGTGGCTGGCTGGTGGGAAAGTGGCGGTGCCTATCGTGAGCTAATCGTGCAGTAGCACACCCGGCCTGAGAAGCCTGCTCTTCTGGTGCCTAGCCCCGGGTACACTCTGGCTGCGACAGATCTCTGCTTATTACTGGCTTAGGCTGCGGACCCCTTTGCTCTTTGAGTGCCCACGAGGCGATATCAACTGGGAGACAGCCCGGGACCCTTAATTTCAAGCTGCCCAGTTGCTCACCCCCCTGGGCCACCATGGGGAAACCGTATGGCAAGCAGTCGAAGCTCAACTTCGATTCCTGAAAAACTCTACGCTCCCAGGCGGGCCCAGAGGAGGATCCAGCGGAGCCCCCAGCCCCGACTACGGCGGAATTGAAGGATCTTCTACTTACCATGCAGGCGAGCCTGACTTCAATTGCCTCCAAGATGGACTCCATGTCGGCTAGGATGGACGGGCTGAAATGCAGGGTGGACAAACACGACGACCGTCTGACTGAAGCGGAGAGGCGCATATCCAACCTGGAGGATACCTCCGCCGCAGCCTCTGCCCGCACCCTCGAGATGGATAAAGTTTTTAAAGTGATCGCTGCCAAGAACGAGGAGTTAGAATCGCGGTCCAGGCGGAATAACCTCCGCATTTTGGGGGTACCAGAATCAACAGCGACCGGCCGAATGGAGGACTACGTGGAGCGCTTACTGACTGCGCTCTTCGGCAGAGGGGAGTTCTCGGAGGTTTTTGTGGTGGAGCGGGCACATCGAGCTCTGGCGGGCCGGCCTCCACCTGGAGCCCCCCGCGGCCCATTATAGCCAGAATACTGAATTAGCGCGACTGTGACGCTGCACTTCGGCTGTCCCGAGAAAAGGGGCGCCTCACGCATTGCAGGGTCGGAGATCTCCATATATCCGGACTTTACCATCGCGGTACAGGAGCAGCGACGTAAATTTCTTCAGGTAAAAAAGAGGCTGCAACAGCTTAATATTCCTTATGCCATGCTGTACCCGGCTCGCTTGAAGGTGTCGTCTCTGGGGAAACAACATTTCTTTACCAACCCGCAGCATGCTCAAGATTTCATTAACAATTTACCCAAGTCATCAGCGAACCGTCGCTCCCCGGCGCGTCAAGACGAGACAGGGCGGAACTGATCTGATATTGAATGAGGGTCCCCGCGGCCTTGAACTTCTAAACACTTACTGAATGTCAAGCTGAACTCGCTGAGTGGTCCCCCTACCTGCTTTACTCAGCCAGCTGAGAATCCTTCTATTCTGGGGGCTGATTGCTGGTCTCCCACATCGGTGGGTTGCGTCTCTTCCAGTGATCCTCAGCGGACTCCTGCAGGAGAATGGACTGAAGCCTTGTCCTTGAGAATGTATTCTTGGGGCGGATTGGGGGGGTTCCTTGATCTGACCCTGTGAATTTGCACCGTACTGGGCTTGGTGCCTCCTCATGATGCATCGGACTGCCAGGACCTGTGACAATACTTACTTTGTGTGCCATCTTGGGCCTTAGATGATATACCCGAATACCTTCGCTTAATGCGAGGAGCACCTGGTTGCCCTCTGGCTGCGACCCACCAGGCGAACCCTACTGTTAGTATTTGAGTACTCTGATATCGATGTTTTCCTATTATCCCATGTTGGGGCTGGGAATTATGGGATGGTTTGGGAGGGGGGAGGTTAGTGACACGGCAAATTGGGGTTGCTGTTGTGGGAGGGGGGGGGGGGGGGAAGGACTCTTAGCTGAGTACTTTGCCAGGTTTCGTTACAAGTCTGTTGAGACTGTACTTAGCATACTATGCTGTTTGACTGTACACACTCTGACCTACACCGAAATTCCCTGGCTTCTGGATGGTGGAGCCCTGCCCTAGAACACTCCAATATAACTTTTTGACCTGGAACGTGCGCGGCCTGGGCAACCCCCGGAAAAGACGCCATATCCTCGCCTACTTGGACAGACATAATGTCCACTGAGCAATGCTGCAGGAAACGCACTTGTACCCCAGTGTACCTTCGGGGTTTGCAGCACGCTGGGCTAGTTCTAGGGGATTCTCGTGCTACTCCTCATTCACGGGGCACCTCCATTCTAGTGAAACGCACGCTCCCATACACCCCGATTGGCGCTTATGCTGATCCGCAGGGTAGATATAACATAATGTGGGGGAGACTATTTGAGCAGTCCATTACTATGGTGTCGTGCTATGGGCCCAATGTGGATGACCCTGAATATTTTCGGGTACTTTGGGGGAAGATACAGGATATTGATACTACACACTTGATCTGGGGTGGCGACTTTAATGTCACTCTTAACCCCTGGCTTGACAGATCGCACCCACAACCGCACCACTACACAGCCGCACAACTAACCCTTCAAACCTTGGTAGCAGAAAATGCCCTTGCGGACCCATGGAGAACTCGGCACCCACAGGTGCGCCAGGGGTCCTGCTACTTCTCAGCGCACGCTTCTTGGTCACGTATGGATTATTGGCTGGTGGACAGGGGCCTTGCGGCATGGACCTCACATGTGTCGTATTTACCTTGCACATATTCGGACCACTCTCCGGTGGTGCTAGCTCTTGCCCCACCTCAAGAAGGATCCCCATATCTTTCCTGGCGCCTGAACCCACACTCGCTCCTGGACTCGGCCTTCAAGGCTGAACTTGAGCAAGAAATATCGGATTTCTTCCGGCGTAACACCGGCTCTGTATCCCAGTACTCGACCCTATGGGAAGCCTTTAAAGTGACCGCACAGGGCATTTGCATAGCAAAGAGCGGAGGGGTGTTAAAAGATATCCGGACTACGCTCAAACAGTTGGAATTGGACATAAAGTGTACGGAGTACCGGACCACGTCCTCTCCGGCTGTGCAGGCGCAACTGCGCAAATTGCTCGCTGAATATCAGGACACTGCGGAACGGGAGCGTAGGTTTAGTGGGAAGTACCACGTGGCCCGGAAATATGGGGAGGGGGAGAGACCGGGGAGAGCGCTGGTGTCTACCATTAGGCCCCCGCGATTCGCCAATACTGTCTTGGAGGTAGAGGATAAGGATGGTCTAGTGCATAGCAGCTCCGCGGAGATACTGGTTGCATTTAAACGGTTCTATAAAAAACTGTACACATCCCAGCGGCAATCCCCAGCGGATTTTGAGTCATTATTCGAAGACACTGCCATAGCCTGGCTGGGTGACGGCCAGAGAGAGTTCCTCCTCTCGCACCCAGAGGACGAGGAGATTATATCTGCTATTATGCAAAGCCCCGGGGCCGGACGGCCTCCCGGCTGAGTTTTATAAACTGTACCGACACTTACTCATTCCCATATTGCGGCACGTGTTTGAAGAAGCACGAGAAACTGGCCTTTTACCTCGTACCATGCGGGAGGCACTCATCATTTCCATCCCTAAGCCTGGCAAAGATCCCAAGCACCTGGACTCATACCGGCCCCTCTCCCTTATGTCGATGCCAAGATCCTTGCGAAGCTTGTAGCCAATCGCATCAGGCCCCTGATGCCGGTGCTTGTCCTTCCAGACCAATCCGGGTTCATCCCACACAGAAGCACGGCTCATAATTTGCGCACATTGTTTGCGCTGCTCCATGACATGGATCCGAAGGAGGATGCGGCTGCCATTTTCCTCGATGCCACCAAGGCATTTGACTCCCTGGAATGGGATTACTTGTCCTTTGTCTTGGTGCGCATGGGCTTCCCTCCCCCATTCTTGGCTTGGATAAACTTGCTCTATACAGGGCTCCGAGCGACCGTGTCAATTAACGGCCTGCGCTCGTCTTCTTTTCCGCTGGCAAGAGGCACCAGACAGGGACGTCCTCTGTCCCCTGTGCTCTTCACCCTGGCCATAGAACCCCTTGCCGCAAAAATCCGACAACATCATAGAGAACACGCCATTGTATACCTGGAGAGGCAGATCCTCATCTCGCTGTATGCTGATGATCTCACTCTGTACTTGCGCCACCCGGATATCAGTTTGAACCCCATATTGCGGCTCTTCATATTGTTTGGGCGGTGGTCAGGAATCACTTTAAATTGGAATAAATCGCACATATTTCCCCTCACTGATTCCACTCAGCGGTTCGTCCCTGATTATCCCCTCAGATGGTGCGAAGGTACCCTCACCTACCTTGGTATTAGTATTTGCCGGGATCGCATGGAGCTCATGCGAGACAATTATGGACGACTTCTGGACTCCATTACTGATAGAATTGCGCAATGGATCGCGCTGCTCCTCTCTATGGCTGGCAGGGCAGCGATCATCAAAATGGTCATCCTACCAAAACTCCTTTATTTGTTTATTAACATTCCGTATGCCCCCAGCCGTCACTTCTTTTCCGCTCTGAAGACCCAACTTGTCCGCCTTTTATGGGGTGGGAAGCAGGCTCGGCTGAAATGGGACATCATCACTCGACCCTTCTGGGCGGGGGGATTCTCTGTGCCGGACATTGAGCTGCATTATAGTTGCGCCCAGGCACACTACGCTGACTACTGGATGAAACCCCCCCCCCCCCTTTCATGCCTCACTTGGCAATATTAGACGGTTACATGAGGCCCGCCCCTAGCGCCGCATATCTTAGCGCTCCCAGAGTACCCCGGCACCTCTTGAACACTACTGTCCAGTGCACGGTCAGTGCGTGGCACGATCTTGCTAAGGCAACTCGATGCGAGATTCTGTACTCCCCGCTCCTGCCTCTTTCTGGCCGGCAGGACCTTCCGGTCACACAGGAGGGAGGTTGTAGACAGCACCTACGCAAACTTGATTTTCACACTTGGGGACAGCTTTACAGCGGCGGGAATTTCCGTACTTGCTATGAATTTTTGGGAGAGGTAAACCCCACCCCCTTAGACCGCTTCAATTACATAAGGCTTCGACAGCGCGTAAAGACTGCCACGCCTGCCTTTCCTCAAGAACCGCCGGTGATGCCCGCGCTCCACGCTCTACTCCAACAGGATACCCCTACACATGTGCTCTCGCTCCTATACCGCACGGTCTAGCTCAACAGGGACTACACACAGCCACTAGCCCGCAGTCGCTGGGAAGCTGAATTAACCCAACCCATCACAGACAAACAGTGGTTATACTGCTGTAAACAGACGGGTGAGATTTCGGCTAGCAGTAGACTTAGAATCATACACTACAAGTTCCTACATAGGTTCTACTACACACCAGCGCGGATGTATAGATTGGGAATCCGGGATAATGATAGGTGCGACAGATGTGGGGAGGAGGGGGCAGACTTTCGACACCTGGCCTGGGACTGTCATTCCATACAGCGCTGTTGGGATGAGGTCTTCGCTGCGCTGGACCTGATGACAGGCCTACACATCCCTGCGTAACCCCTTACTGCCCTGCTTGGATACACTGAACCCCTGGCTGCCAAGATGCGCAAATACACCTCGTTAGCGCTACTATTAGCTAAACGAAGAATTGCTTGTCGGTGGGGTAGAGGGAGGGTGCCGAAGTTCAAAGATTGGATCCGAGATCTCACTTACTGTCAAGAGCAACTACAGGTATATGCGGATCTCCAACCCCCCTCATCTCGGCCACGAGATATATGGGGGCCCCTACAGACTTATCTGCTGGAACATGATGCTGTCACTGGTCGGGATGTGCCTCCATCGGGACCTCCAGCGACATCCCCAACCATTGCACTTGGTCTGGGCCCGCACATATAGCACACTAGAGGGCGCAGGATGTTGGAGGCACTGCCGCACAGGGTGAAATACAGTATTTTAACAGCGTAGATACACTTCATAATTGTATAGTCGAAAGTAGAGTCGAAGGTTATTTACGTTGTTTGATGGTTGTTATTGCTGGACACCGCATGCATCAGATATTGTTATAGGTGGTACAGCCGAATGACCTCTAAACGCGGCTGGCCCGGACGGGTTGTAGGTGGCTTGCTGTGTACTCCCCTACCCCAGTTGCTTAGATATATGCAAAGAGTGATCGTTGCATTGCCGGCCCAGAAGGGATGTAGGCGAGATGCCGAGCTGTACATTGACCATATGTGTCTAATAAAATGGTTAAAAAAGGAAGAAAAAAAAAAAAAAAAAAAAAAAAAAAATCAGTCTTGACCCTGTGCCCCATGGGAACAGTCCAGACCGAACTGCCAGGCCTGGTCCTCCCTGGACCGGAAACAGGCCTGGTCCTCCCTGGACCGGAAACAAGCCTCCTGGGACCGGTTTCAGGGTATGTCGCCATTCTTCAGCCAGGATGGATTTAGGCCCAGATCGCTGTACTGGGGTGAATGTATGACATTGTTCTGCATTCTGTCCATCAACTGCTCTTTTGCTACTTAACCATACAGCATTTTCTATAATTAATTTTGCTAAGAGAGGCACTAATCATCCGGTCTCACCGGCCCTAGAGGTACATAGAGCACAAGAGGTTAGTGTAGCTACATATGGCTCAGAGATATGGGGTCACTGTGACTCTCACAAGCTTGAAAGAGTGCAAAGCATTATGCTAATTACCATGTAAGCATCTGTTCTTGGCATGTAGAGGTGTAGATTTACATGCTTTGCATACTCCTACCATCTAGTGTTGGGTTTGGATAGTTCCAAGTTGTTTTTCTTCGAAGAAGTCTTTTCCAGTCACAAGGTAAGGTGACTCCTTTCGGTAATAGTGCTCATGGGCATTGACTCCACTGTAAGATTGTTTTCCTGCAAGAGGGTAACTGCAACAACCATAGGTGTCCGGCGAGGAGGGATGGCGCATGTGAAACTACAGCTCTACATGCCAAGAACAGATGCTCACAGGGTAACATAATCCATTTGAGCTATTTGTGCTGTAGATCCACATGCTTTGCTTAGACTGTATAGCAGAACTCTCCGAAAGCAGTGGCTAATTAGTGGGCGTTGCAGTTGTGTTCTTAGGACTGCCTATCCTAATTTAGCTTGAAGACGTGCTAATAGATCCACACAATAGTGTTTAGTAAATGTGTGTTGTGTAGACCATGTAGCTGCTTTACAAATGTCAGCTATAGGAATGTCACCTAAAAAGGCCACAGATGCTCCTATTTTACGAGTAGGATGTGCTCTAGGAGGCATAAACAAAGGTATTTTGGCTTTGAAATAACATGTATGAATACTTTTAACAATCCATCTAGAAATTCCAGACTTAAAGATAGGGTTTCCCTTACGAGGGGGGGAGCGAAGGCAACAAAAAGTTGTGTTGTGTAAATCTTTTGTTCTATCGAAATAATACAATCCTGCTCCTTTGACATCTAATGTATGTAGAGCTCTTTCTGCCACAGAGTCGGGTTGAGGAAAGAACACAAGTAACTCAACCAATTGATTAATACGAAAAGCAGAAACTACTTTTGGAAGGAACTTTGGGTTAGTGTGAAGAACCACTGTCTCGATGGAGTTGGAAAAATGGTTATTCTAAGGTGAATGCCTGAGTCTCACCGACACATGTTAGTGAAGTGATAGCAATCAAGAAAGCAACCTTCAAGAAAGGAATTGCAGTGGGCCATTGCGTAGCCGTTCAAAAAGTGTAACCATAAGTCTTGTCAGAACAATATTACGGTTCCATGCCAGTGAAGGTGGAACTTTTGGTGGTATCACTCTTTTAAGACCGTCTATAAAGACTTTAATTACTGGCGCTATGAACAGAGATAAGTGTTGTCTGTTTTGAAGATATGCAGCCACCGCTGCAAGGTGTAGGTGTATTGTGTAGGCAAGGCCTGCACGTTGTAGATGCAATAGCTAATACATAATTTGTAGTATAGAAGCATCTAGTGGTTCAATTGTTAGGTTATTACAATATATAACAAACCTTTTCCACTTTACTGCAAAGCATGTTCTAGTGGTACATTTGCTTGCTTCCTAAAGAATTGTCATACAATCTGATAGTAGATTTAGGTACCAAAACTCTGACTTCAGGAGCCAAATCGCTAGGTTGAGCTCCTTGTGGTTAGGATGTCCGATTTCTCCATGGTTCTGAGTGAGAAGGCTTAAGGTGAGGTGAAGCTTCTGGTGTTTAACTATTAAAAGTTCCAGAGGTGTGGTGAACCACAGTTGACGAGCCCATGTGGGAGCTATCAAATGGAGGGTGAGAGATGGATGCCTGAGCTTCAGAACCAGAAATGGAAGATGAGGCAGAGGCAGAAAAGCGTAAGCAAATATCCCTGACCAGTTCATCCATAGGGCATTGTCTCTGGACAGAGGGTGTGCGAACCTAGAGGCAAAGTTTGGGCATTTTGGGTTCTGAGCTGGTGCAAAAAGATCGATTTGTGGAAACCCCCCCATTTGTGGAAGCATGGAAGGAGGACTTGGGGATGGAGTTCCCACTCATGGACTTGTTGCCACATCCTGCTGAGGTCGGCAAATTCGTTGTCCATCTCTGGAAGGTGCTCTGCTCGCAGTTGGATTTTGTGATGTACTGCCCAATGCCAAATGGTCTGAGAGAGGCTCATCTGTAGAGTGCGTCTCCCCCCTCCCCCCCCCCTGTTTTTGTACATAGCTGTCATATTGTCTGTCCGGACTAGGACAACTTCCCCTATCAGGTGAGGTAGAAATGCTTTTAGCGCTAGGTGAACAGCTAGAAGTTCTAGGTAGTTGTTGTGGAGGCTCTTATGTTTGGTGTCCTATGGACCCTGTACTGTAAGATGTTATAGTTGAGCACCCCACCTGTAATGGATGCGTCCGCTGTGAGCACTATCTGTGGAACAGGGTCTATAAAGGGATGCCCTTTTGGCAACATGTGTGTGTTACACCACTGCAGAGAGCGATGGGTGCGGCTATCTAACAACACTAGATATTTTAGTTGACCCTGTGATTGATTCCATTGACGTGCTAAGCATTCCTGTAGAGGACAAATGTTTAATCTTACATGAGGTACTATGGCAATGCATGATGACAACATCCCTAAACGTTGCACTGAAGTTCTCACTGTTCGATACTGATTGCTTAGGAATTGTAGAAGCAGTGTTTGAAAATTGTGAATTCTAGCTGCATCGGGATAGGCTAAACTTGTTTGATTGTTTAGAATAGTTCCTAGATAGGGTTGGTATTTTTGTGCATGGAGTGTGAATCCCAGTGATGAAGATTTACTGTAATTTGAGGGTGCTGTAAATACTTGAGATGTGTGTTGGCTTAGATGAGCCAATTGTATAGATATGGGAAGACATGAATTTGTTGTCTTCTTAGATGAGCTGCTACTACTGCTAGACATTTGGTGAATACTCTGAGTGCCGTAGTTACTCCGAATGGGAGTACCTTGAATTGATAGTGTTTCCTACAACCCCAAATCTGAGGTAATTGAGATGTGCAAGGTGAATAGGAATGTGAAAGTAGGCGGCCTTTAAGTCTAGTGTTGACATAAAGTCGCCTTTCTGTAAGAGGGGAAACACCTGTTGAGGTGTGACCATATGGAAGTGTTTTAACAGTAGGTATACTTTTAGAGGCCTGAGATCTAATATTGTCGTAGAGAAATGTCCTTTTTTAGGATTAGGAAGTAAAGTGAGTAAACCCCTGACCCTGTGTGTTGTACTGGAACTGGTTCTATAGTCCCTTTTGTTACAAGAGCTTGTATTTCTTTTTTAAGTAGTTGCTGGTGCTCTAGATAGAGTTTGTGAATGTGAGGTGGAATATGGGAGGATTGCTAGTGAGCTCCAGGCAATAACCATGTTGGATAATGTCGGACACCCATTTGTCCGATGTTATTGATTGCCAAATGGGAATAAATTGATGCAGTCTTCCCCCGACAGGTGATTGATTATCGGGGGAATTGTTATCAAGTCATTGCTTGTTGGGAGATGGAGAGGTACGTGTTGGTGTACCTCCATCTCCACCTTTACAATTGTTTCCTCTGTAACAAATTTTGTAAAATCCTATAGAGGGGGTTGGTTGATTTTGAGGTTTACAGAAATATTGGTAGCATCTGTGGAGGTTTTTTTGAGCCTCCCCTATAAAATGAGCATTAAGTATTGTTTGTTGTACCTCTTGTTTAAACCCAGAGATTCATAACCATGTGTCTTCTGACAAGAATACTGGTATTAACTCATTTGGCTTCAGTATCAGCAGTGTCTAAAGCTAATAGAGCAATTGGAAATTCGTTTTCCCTCCTGCAATAGTTTGTGCCCTCTTTTCCTATGATCCGCCGGGAGAGATTGGAGTAAGCCTTCTATTTCGTCCCAGTGGGCCCTACCATACCTAGCCAAAATACCTTCTGTATTGGCTATATACCAATGGTTGGCTGAATGTGCAACCACTCTTTTACCGGAGACATCTATCAGCTTGGACTCCTTGTCTGGAGGTGGTGCATCACCTTAAGGTTGTGAATTTGCTCTTTTACGAGCATTGGACATGACCGAAAAATCTAAAAGAAGCTGGCCCTTAATTCAAATTGGGTCAGATGGTAAGGGTTTTGTATATTTTATCAACCCTGGGTGTTATAATACATGCCCTCACTGGGTCTTTAAAAAGATCTTCTGCATGCCTCATCATACCCTTTAACATAGGTAACCTCTGTGTTGCCTTATGAGTGGTCCCTAATGTTTCAAATAGGAAATCTTCTTCCAAAGATTCCTTGTGTAAAGTGACTCCATGATATGTGGCTGCCTTTGCAATTAACTCCGGATATGAAGTATTGTCATCGGGAGCGGAAGGTTTAGCAGGGTGTAGATCTGGATCTGTGTCTGTAGGAGGATTTATATTATAATCATCCCATGGATCTGGTGGTGGTTGTCCATAAGTGTCATCCCCAACCCCTGCATCAGGATCTGTACAAGGAGAGCCCTGTGGTGTGATGTCTAGAGGGTCTGAAGGCGGTATAATAGGTACTGGTGAAGATTCTGGAGGGGTGTGAAGAGGACTTGTAGCCATGTCCTCTTTGTTTTTTAGAGGGATTTTATATTCCGTGCCCATTTTTCTCCTGGAGGAAGGTATCACTGACTTTGCTGTAATATGTCCAGTGTCTAGATTCATCTAAAATTTTCTTTTGTTTTGGATCCAGCTTTTCTTGCATGGTTTCTAGAATTGGCTTTGGATGCTTTTCATGAGCATCTTTCTGTTTCAGACCCGAAATCTTTGGTGCCAAGGTAATTTGTCCTTTTTTTACTTTCAAACTGATGTTTTAGGTGGTGAAGGTGTGATATCTCGATTCGAGCCTGAGCCAGAAGGCTTGACGTGCGCTTTCGATGCAGAGCCACAGGGTGGGGCATCAGAAGCAGAGTCTCGGTGCCTACCACAGCTGGACGGCAGTGGTGGCCCAGAATCCTTAGGTTTTTTGTGGAAGCAGGTTTTAGGGGCAAAGGGGCTTTGGTACTCATGGCACCTTGACCGGCGGGAACATCATGGGACTCCAGTTCTATCTCCAGCTCAGAGTCAGAGTCCTGTACAGAGAAGGTCTCTTCTTCCGCTGAGGATGTTTCTATCTCTTCCTGTTCGATATCTTCTCAGGAGATATTGGGGGTGTCTTCGATACTTTGTCGCTGCAATTCTTTCTGTCGAGCCCGACGGTCTCGGAGAATCTTTTTTTAGAAAAATGAGCGACAGGCGTCAAAGTCTTCTTCCTTGTGCCCCAGAGACAGGCACAGGTTACAGACTTTGTGAAGGTCGGCGCGCTGATATTTGGAACGAAGTCCGTTCTATCAGCAGATTTTTCGATGATGTTTTTTCGAGTAGAAGTGAAATAAAACGAGATTTCTCGATCCATCTAGGACATTTTTTTTATTTTTGACACAAGGAGGATGAGATATGCGTTCAAAACAATACCTACACAGGTACAGTGGGTTGCGAACCAAAGGGATCCAAAATAACGGTCGTGAACCGGAGCACAGTAAAAAAATGTCTGAACCCGATGGCGGAAAGAAAACAATCGAACAATGAAGTTGATGTCCATGCACAATAACACCAAAAGGAGGAGTCACCTTACCTCATGACTGGAAAACATTTCTTTGAAGAAAAACAACTTGCAAACATCCGGACCTAACACTAGATGGCAGGAGTATGCAAGACGTGCATCTATAGCACACATGCCTCGAACATACTTTTCTCCACTCTCTTCTGAGACTCCCTCAAAGTACCCCAATGTTACCTATTCGACTAGACTTGGCCCTAAAATCCATAGTAGACCATGTGAAATTGAGGCCAATTTTTTATTGGGGTCCAGGATGGACATACGAAAATTTCTCACCCTATAGAGACAGTTTATTTGATGTTATGGAGAACTCACTCGCATTTAAATTTCCTTGGTTAGGTTATGTAAAGATGCCCATTATCGAGTTGGGGCTTGAAGCACTGGCTCTCTTCCTGCCAATGCTAAAAGTCTTGTAAAAGATTTTGGTCCTGGAATCATGAAAAATTCCTTTCTACATCTTCTTTGGGTCGAATGACCAGTGATTTTCTCTTAATTAAATGCAACTTCAAATTTGAGGCTTTCTTTGATTACATTGTCAAGGTTGGCCAGCACCCTTTACTCAAAAGTTAGGCTGGGAACTTTACCAACAGCCTCTTTTTGTAGTAACTGGCAAGTAGAGCGTCAGATTTCCAGAACTAGTCCATCTTGTTAATCAGAGGTACCTAGGACAACTGCACATTGTTGTTGTAGGGGAAGTGGGTCCTTTACTTGTTAGTTTCCATTGGACTTGATTACAATAAACTGTTTTTTGGCTGAGTAAGATGAACTGGGCAGGAATAACAATTTATTTAATGTTATTACTTTTAATGAACTTCAAGATTCGTTTTGCTTGTTTTATGTATTCCTAATCGTGTTTTTAATACTTGTTTTTATGTACTTGTCAAAGGACGCTGTATCCAAATTGACTATAATTTTGATTTGATACAATCAATCTAAGTCTGATTTGGGACAATCTCAATCTTTCATCAATGTTGCTGTGACTACCAAGGTACCTATTAAGGATTCTTCTTGGTGCAATAATGCTACCTCTAAACATGATCTGACCCTACGTACTGAATCCAAACCAGTTTTGAAGGGCTGTCTGAGATGAGCCTTAAATGAGGTGCACTCTTCTGTAAAGAATGTTACGGAAATGTATGATTTATTGCACTGGAGAGAGTTGGATGCTCCATTTCTTACGGAAACTTGGTTCTCAGACTCTTACGCTCCTGACATTGCTGCCCTCTGTCCAACTGGTTTTACTATCTGTATCATAAATTGCCCAGTGAAAAGGGGCAGGGTGGCTATAATTGGAAATGCAGGCTGTACCATTAAGGAGCTTGCACTAGCAACCTTTCGGCAGCCGAGTCTCTTGTTTTATCCCATGTTATGGGGACTTCCAGTGTGCGAGAAGTGTGGTCTGCTACAGCCATCCTGGCACGTCTGAACCGTTTGTCAATCCCTTTTTGGACTTGATATTGCCCATATCCCTCTCACACACTAACTTGGTAGTAGGATTTTAACTTAAATGTTTCCACCTCCAATCTCAGAGGGCATAGCAACTATTAAACTTATTCAGGTAGTCAATGATCCTACTCCTATTAAAAGGTCACACTCTGAAACTAGTCTTTGCACCTCCTAAATGGTGGAATCTGTTACTATTTCTTCCCTGGTCTGAACAGATCACATTTTGGTCTTGTTTGATTTTATTACAGAGGGTAGCCGCCATTTCAACCATTTAAAGGCCAAGATTCCTCAAGTCAAATGCCCTTTGAGCACTTTTTCCAGTACGGAGTTGGATAACAAGCTAACTGAGATGGTAACGTCCAAAAATCTTGAATCCTTTAAGGATGGTGAATAATATTATTCCCCGTGGGTTGAGTTGGCCTTAAATGCCTTCTGGTCTTTAAAGAAGGTAAAAACCTTCCACCTCCCTGGCATACAGAGAGGCCCTGACGGCCACCAAAAGAAGTTGTGAAAAAAATGTGAGCGTGCTTGGTGCCGGGATTATTGTCCCAAAGCTAGAGGGATCTAAACTCACCCAATTATGCAGCCTCTGTTACTGTCAACTCTAAGGCCCTTGCTGACAAACTCACCAATTATTTTGAGGAGAAGATTAATTTCATCTTTGACTGGTTGACTCTGTCTGGCCTAGAGGCCGACTCATATGCTGGAGGTTTCTCGTTACCTTCTAGATCTCCGTCTGGTGTTTCTTCCTCCAAGCATCTTCCAGTTCCAATGATAGCCAAAGCGGAGTCTACTTCGGGCTTAGATCACATTTGTGTCGATTTTTATTTTACTCTGTCTTTACTCTATCTCTGGTTCTCCACTTGATCCAATGCTTCCTAAATATTGGAAATTGGCCAAATCTTCCCTCCTCCAGCCTTTGTTGGAAGTGTGTAATAGCTCATAGCTCAATTGGAAAAGGGCTCTTATTGTTCCACTGTTGAAAAAACCAAATGCTGACCAATTAGTCCTTTCAAATTTTCGCCCAATTTCTCTACTACCTTTTGCAGTGAATATCATAGAAAAATCTGTTAATCAACCGCTTTCCAGTTTTCAGGAACTGAACCATCTATTAGAATGCGCTCAGTATGTTTTTTGACTGGGTCACAGCACTGAAACTGCACCGGTTTCAGTTTTGGATTATTTAAGAATGTAAGCGGACAAGGCTAATCCAGCTGCCTTAGTCCTACGTTGTTTGTCCACAATTTATGATACTGTTTCTCACTCCACCCTTTTAACCAGACTGGCAGAGATTGGGATTGGAGGACCAGCATTACAGCAGTGGACTGCTTATCTTGAGGATCAGCCTCAAGCGGAGTATCTCCCTACTTATGAGTCAGCAAATAAGTACGCTAGACAGGGAGTCCACAGGGTTCTTCTATCAGTCCAACCCGGTTTAATATCTTCATCTGCCCTTTGTCCCCATTGCTTGGGTCTTTAAGTGTCATCTGCTGAACTATGTTCATGACACACAGCTTGCTATAGCTCTGGACAAAACAGGGTCTGCCCCCCTGGACAACTTCCATCAGTGCATGTCCTCTGTCACCTCCCGGCTGAGACTTTGTGCTTTAAACTTCAATTTCAAAAAGATACTGAGTCGCTCATTCCTTCCCGGCTAAACCCTTCTCCTCTTCCTTCTGTTCTACTTCGTGGATTGAGCCGCCACCACCTGCTAAATTCGTGTTTTTTTCTGGATGACCATTTGTTTTGGGAGAAACGGGCTAATCATCTTATCTCTTCTTGCTTTCTACAGTTAAGGGTGCTCAGAAAACTAGTTCAGTGGCTCCCTCCCCAGGCTCGTCAGATTCTGATACAGGCCACTGTCTGTAGTCGCTTTGACATATTAAACTATTTGTTTCAAGGAGTTTCTCACAGCATTCAGAAGAAGCTTCAGTTAATTAAACATATATCCGATAAATTTGCTCTTGGTTTACCAAGCTCTTTTTCTGCTCTGAAATCTCTACACTGGTTCCTAGTAATTTAAAGGATTAAAAAAATATTTGTGCATATTTCACAAGGTTCTTCACTGAGCAGGGCCCAATTTATTTGAACAATAAATGTGAGTTTCATGTTCCAAGTCATTCTCTTTGTTCTCAGGATTCTTTCCATCCTGTATTCCAGGAGTCAATAGAGTCCTCCCTGGTGGTAGGGCTTTTTCTGTGGCTGCCGTTAAATGGTGGAATTCAATGACTCTGCAGAAGAAGACAAGTTCCTGATCAAATTTAGGAATGCCTTAAAGACCGGACTATAAGCCAACTGACTTGATTTCCCTTGGTTTTCTGTTTGACTATTCCTTCTGCTTGGCAGTATATCACTTTTATCTAGCACCCGGCCACCTTTCTGGTATTCATGCGCTCAAATAAACCTGTAACCCATCAATGGTTTACCCAACCACAGCAAAACAGCTTAGTAACAAAAATTGGAATATCCTGAAAACAAGTAGTAATAGTTTAGAAAAACCATTTGTTTGTGTTCAAGCAAAATCTTTTTGGTACACAGAAAGCACCAATGGGACACAGGGAGCTTATTTGTACTCCAGGGTCACAGAATCTACATGTTACGGCAGTTCGTTGCCTCCTGGGTCTGTTGGCCTTCATCAGGACCGAGAGATACCTATCAATTTTATATAAACAAATTCAGTCCTAATTAATGATTTATAGTGATAATAAGTTCAGCTTGCACATATACATACATTCCAATTAATTGTAACCAGGTTGTTGTCTCTGGCCAGGCTTTTTAATGTCCCAACAGGGCACGAGAATGAGCCATCCTTGTATTCACATTTGCTGTAAAGGCAGAGTGTCTTCGATTAACCAGTTTCCTTTTTTTTCACCCCTGCACATTGCTACATTCCATACGCCTCTTTTTATTCTGACCAAGGAAATCATAAATAAACCTATTGAAGGGGTTTATCCCTAGGCGATTGAAACATACTTACATTTTATCCCTAGCAATATCAAGAGCTCCCTCTGGAAGACTAAGCCCATCCAAATGCACTCTCATTTTGGATGAGGGGCTATTATGAAGCATTCACAGACATCCTGCGAGTGCGACTCCTTTTAAAAAACCCTTAGGGTTTTCTTCATAGGAAAGTAATGTGTGTATGGTTTCTATTGTTACCCTTACGTCTGTGCAGACAGTGGGCCTTATTTAGTGTACAGTACATTTAGCCTTCTGGGAGATTATAAGGCCACCTCAAACTCTTTCCCCTACCCTTATTTTGTTAAATAACATTGCCTTGCATGTACAAGTAGGTTCCTTTCTATTTTAAGATTTTAAAGGGAAGAAATTTGTTTCTAAATTGACTACGTGACTTTATGATTTAAAATATGAGGACAACATTAACATTGCAGCATAATTTGTATACATTTTAGCCTGCATAGTGTGACAATTTTATTAGAATTCAAAGAGCAGAGGCACCTTCATTTTTCAGCGAGGGTAAGCTAGATACACCCCCCCCTTAGGATCAATAACAGTCATTTACATGCATATTGTGAACACACACCTTTTGTTGTCACATGTGGGTTTGCAATAAAATTGTACAACTCACACCTATCAATTCAAATTATTAACAATGACCTCAATCATTAATATCTATTAGTTCTATTACCAGGTGCATACAGTATTGAAAACTACAGCACAATGTATGGAGAACTAGGTTATGCATGCATGCTTCCTTTTTAAAAATATTTGATAATCACCTACTCTGGTGATTAAATTAAAGAGGGCTGGTTCTCAAAAAAGCCTCTAGCATCTAAATTAGGAGGGACAATTACATGATGAATAATTCCTCTACATTTTTTATTCCACCCACCGGGGAATCTTAACAAAATATTTTCTGATCCACCAGGGGGTGGATTCAACAGTTCACCTCTCAACATTTTCTATACGTTATTATCTCCACAACGGATTATGAAGATCTCCATGTCCACATGATTGGACTTCTTGTTTTTCACCCTCCAGAGCTTCCCTGCATTTTCAAGGTAGAAGCTCACATTGGTAGTCATTTCCATCAATGTGAGGAGCAGCCCTATGATGAAGCATGCCACTTACTGGCGGGTAAGGTTTCTGCCCTTAAACAACTGTTCCCTTAATAAGTTCACACTAGGTCCAACTATTTCTAATCATCTGGGAACCATAGATCTATGATAAGCTATGATGGACCACCATCTTTGTAACATTCCTCACTTTCACCAGATATTATGATGCCAATAGCTCCATTAAATATTATGTCAGAAAGCAGTGGAAAATCGAATGACCCAACACTGGCTGAAGTGTTCAAAGGAACATTACCATGGACTTCATCGAAAATGACTATTCGAGCATACAAATGTTGCCAGAAAAAAACATTGAACAATTTGGGGTTCTGACACATCTACAATTAATATTTGCCAATTTCTCTCTCTCTGACTGTATTAATCCAATAGATACAATTCTGCAGATAAGCCAGTTGTGAAACACTGACAACTACATCAATTATGGAAGACTTCTATAAAATGCACTTTAATCTAGGATGAATTCACTTTCTGACTTCAACTTGGAATCATGGATGTTTGCAGTAAGGATAAATAATTGCTTACATGTTATCGTGAGCAGCTTTCATGGCCTTGGCAGCAAATCCCATGTTCTTCAGCACTTCAGTGTTCGTGTTGGCATTTTCAAGTGCTTCCCTCTGAAACTCTATTGTTGAAAGTGTCCCGTCTATCTGTGCAAGTTGCTTTTCATACCTCTTCTTTCTCTTCAGTGCTTGAAGGGCAGCTGAACAAAATCAAATGAAAAGGAAATACTTTTCATTAGAGATTTTTCATGTTTATACGTGCACAATATTCCTAGGAAACAACATGCACCAGGGCCCCACCTCAGTCACCAATTCAATGCTAAAGAGCTCTATAGTGGGGTTTGAGCTGCTTGTAAACCAGTAAAGAAACATTTGCAAACAGACGTATAGCAATTGTACATCCTATTTTCGGAAAGCCATTTATGCACACCTCGACAGCAGAAACTACCAGATTCATTTATACAGAAAACTGTAGAGGGGCTAGAGACCAGCCTTTAAGACAATGGGACTGTAATTTCACCTGCTGGACCTCTGTGTACTCTTGCAGAATTTTCATCATGGAGCCTAACCAAGATATAAAACAGTCCCTATGCAGTGCAGATCTACAAATACAATATTAAGTAGTTCCTTCCTGAGGAGCAGATATTCGAGAAAGAGTAAATAATACCTAAATACCTGACCTATCGTACTTGTTTGCCTCCTAAAACCACTTTGGCAGTGTGAAAAGATCTTCTTACTACACCCAATATTCTTCGAAGACGACGATGTGAAAAAAGTGTTTGAATACTGTCTAGGAGACTTATAGGATAGTGATTAGCAGCATCATTTTTATATTCTTATAAGGATTTCCACCAAATAACAGGTTATGAAAAACATTAGAAACGGTTGGGGGGGGGGGGGGGGGTGGTGACTAAGCATGCAGGAAGATGGATGCACATTGAAGGGATGTGAATCACCCAACTGCTCAACAGCTGAACCATGATCGGACAGTGTCCCAGGACTTGAGGTAGCCCCCAAAAACTGACTATTTGTGCCTTCTTCTGGTAGTACAGCATAATGTTGAGCTCACAAACTTTAGGTTGGTGTATATGTGGGACCCTATTCAGCCTTGGTCATACTACAAAACCATACGTTTCACACATGTTATAGTTAGCAGGACATTTCACTCGTGAAAAACCAATGAAATTCCCCCGTTATAGTTAGTGCAGACAACTATAACTCACGCGACCGCAATCCCCTGCTGATGATGTCAAATATTACATCACTGTATTTAGACACTTATTTACCCATGTCTTCTTCCATTAATTTTTAGCTATACATATATTACAAATATTTTTTTTTCAGAAAGACACATATGTCATCAGTGATGTAATATTTGACATCATCAGCAGAGGATTGCGGTCGCGTGAGTTATAGTTGCCTGCACTAACTATAACGGGGGAATTTCATTGGTTTTTCACGAGTGAAATGTCCTGCTAACTAGAACATGTGTGAAACCTATGGTTTTTTCAGTGAATTTGCAAGGTTTTTTAAATGCCAATTCCTAACTATAACGTGTGTGAAACCTATGGTTTTTTCAGTGAATTTATACGTTTTTTTAAATGCAAATTTTTTTGGGAGATTTTTGGTAATAAATATTATCCAACCTATGTATAAAATAATATATGTACTATATCCTGCATTATGGAATGGTTAATTTGTTTTAAATTAATGTTTACATACAGTTCTACATCACAGTTATCTTCTACAACTCTTGAAACTTGTATTTTTTTTTTTGTGCATTTTTTGCCATGCGCGTACGGTAAGCTGACGCTACGCGCTCCGTACGTCATAAGTACGGTGCGCTTACGTGATACGATGTGCGTACGGTAAGCTGACGCTACGCGCTCTGTACATCATAAGTACAGTGCGCTTACGTGATTCGTACGTGATGTACGCGTACACGCATGCGCGGAAGCAACGTCGCGGTTACGCAGGGGCGTGTAATGCGCATGCGCGAGTGCGTCTTATGGTCGCGCTCCGTAAGCGTCACGTTTGCGCATGCGTACTTGTTTACGAGCGCGTACCGTAAGCTTACGGAGCACGCACGGTAGGTCATGTGATCCACAAAGAACACTTTTCATTGGTTGAAACTACTTTCAGTTCCAGAAACTTCCCACACCACACCCATTCCCCTCATTACTGCTTGAGATCCCCTAGGAGAAGGAGCTGAATTGACATTGAGATACAATGGCAGAGCAGCAGACCTCTTCTGAGAGTGAGCCTAGCAGCACCATCATCAGACAGAGAAGGAGGAAACAAAAGGATTCTTTTGTGTGGGAGTATTTTACTTTTCCAGAGGGGCAGAAAAAGGTCAATGCTCCATTGGTCACTTGCACACTTTGTGAGCGTGTTTTATCTAGAGGCGATCCAAGGAAGAAGTATTCCTTTGGAAATCACTCTATGATGAGACACCTTAGGGATAAACATCCCAGGACCTTTGCTCGACATACTGAAGAAAACTCTTCAGTAAGTCACCGGAGCCCAACCTCAGAAGCTCAGCCGAGTAAATCGGCAGCTCAGCTGAGCCCTTCCTCTGAGGTGGGAGCATCACGTTCTTCAGCTCCTCTGGACATTAACCCTCGATTTCGGAGGGTTTAAATGAGGTGTACAACGTGTTGTGGTCTTATTGTTTTTGGGGAGACCAGTGTTTCCCTTATTAACAATAAGATAGACCAGCACGTTTGTAGACGTTCATAATATTCCCATTCTTTCTTTCCTCTATCCCAGTATTAACCCAACGGCTCTTTTAAGAGCCAACCTTGCCTCACAATTTTTTTTATTTTTTTTTAAGCTTTCCTTTTTGAAAAAAAATGTTTGCCGTGCGCGTACGGTACGCGTAATCGCGGAATAGTTACGCGAAGATCGCAGAATTTTTCCCGCGGAATTTTTCCGTTTATGCCGTGCGCGTACGCTACGCGCATTCCGCGATTTTTCGAAAAAAAATTAAAATTAATTTTTGCCCTTGGGGGTCCTTCTGGGACCCCCTGACAAAGGCTAGGGGGTCAGGAACTGTCCACCCTGCCCCCTTTTCACGTTCACCACCTTTGTTTTTCACCCCCTCAGACTGCGAGAGACAAAATGGCAGCCGACACTTCCTGGTTTCGACCGATTCGAATGTTTACTGACATCTAACAACCAATCAGAATTGCGCTTGCGGACGGCGGCGTGCGCGTACTGTAAGCTTACGGTACGCGCTCGGAGCGCGCCTATAGATATATATATTGATTTAAATGCTATTTTCTCAGGAAATACTGAACAGATTTACACGAGACCTTCAAAAGGCACATCCCTGACCTGAGGGCTAACTCTCTGCCAAATTTCAAGTAATTCTGTTCAGCCGTTCGGGCTGTAGCTCGGACTAAAGGTCCTATGGAAAAATGCATGGGGAAAACGCGTTTTGGGACCCCCCCTTTTTCTCAGCCCCCGCTTGACTTATCCCCCCCGAGACTTTCAGGGTAGGAGCTGAGCGTCATCAGCAGAGGATTGCGGTCGCGTGAGTTATAGTTGCCTGCAGTAACTATAACAGGGGAATTTCATTGGTTTTTTACGATTGAAATGTCTAGCTAACTATAACATGTGTGAAACCTATGATTTTTTAAGTGAATTTGCAAGGTTTTTTAAATGCTAATTCGTAACTATAACGTGTGTGAAACCGTGCGCGAGCGTAATTCTGATTGGTTGTTACATGTCAGTCAACGTTCGAATCGGTCGAAATCAGGAAGTGTCGGCCACCATTTTGTTTGTTTTCAGTGCGAGAGTGGAAAAGGAAGGTGGCGAACGTGAAAAGGGGGCAGGGTAGAGAGTTCCTGACCCCCTAGCCTTGGTCAGGGGGTCCCTGAAGGACCCCGAAGGCAGACAAAAACATTTTTTAAATTTTTTTTTTTTAAATCGCGGAGGTGCGCGCACGGAGCGCGCACGGTGAAAAACCATTAAAAAAATATATATTTAATACGTAGTTTATTGAAAAATTAATATATTAAAAAAATCATAATACATACATAACTTAGCATTTAAAAAACCGTACAACCTCCCCGAAAGAGGTGGCGATCCCGGCCCGCCTTAGATTTGTGCAGCTGAAGATACTCCATAGAGTGTATGTCACAGGGCCTGGTTTGATACGTATGGGTTATTCGAGGGATGGACTGTGTAAGCGTGGCTGTGGCTTGTTGGGTACCTTTCTTCATATCCTATGGGAATGTTTGGAGGTTGTACGATTTTGGAACGGGGTACATACCGTAATGGAGGAAGTCACGCATGTCGCTTTGTTACCAGAGGCCAGGAGGTGTTTGCTGAATGTCTGGGAACCAAATGACTATAATGCGGCGCAGACGCAGTGGGTGACTTTGGGGTACATGGTGGCTAAGCGCAATATCGCACAGTTGTGGGGTTCCCCGAGGCCGCCTACGATTTCGGTATGGAAGGAGAATATGGATTGGTGTATGTTCAGGGAGAAGACGGTGTATGTGGCGAGAGGCAAGCCTGGGAGGTGGACTAAGGTGTGGGGTCCATGGAATTCCGATCGTGGGAATATCTGCGCTCCGCCTCTGCCGCGAGAGGTCGACGTCGCTTTGTCCCCCTAGCCGCACATTCTGCGTAATTGTGCATGCTTTGTCCTCTTCTCCGCCGCCCCCCACTACCACCTCCTGTCAAGAGTTATTCTAGATAATGTGGATCTTCCCCCGTCCTGGGGAGCGCACGCTGCTATTTCGGACTCTCATTGCCTTGTTTGTGTGTTATGGTTTTTTGTTTTTTTTTTCTTTTTTAGAAAATATGAAACCTTCCTTTTCGATCGCCCTTGGACTATGGCCGCGACCTGTTATATGTGCTTTCGAACTTTCAGGAGCTCTTGCTTCTGACTCATTTGAATGTATGGAGTTGCCTTGCTGGCTCCCGAGCTTTCTAGCGGCCGGCCCTTGTGGTTGTAGGCCCTTGTTTGTAACTCTTTACTGTGTAATAAAGGTTTCTTCATAAAAAAAAAAAAAAAAACGTACAAATTCACTGAAAAAAACCATAGGTTTCACACACGTTATAGTTAGGAATTAGCATTTAAAAAACCTTGCAAATTCACTTAAAAAACCATAGGTTTCACACATGTTATAGTTAGGTCACAAGGATGATGTCATCAGTGATGTCATGAGTGATGCCACTGACCATGTCATGAGTGATTTAATATGTGACGTCATGAGCAGAGGATTGCGGGCGCGCAAGTTATTGTTATCTCAACTAACTATAACGGGGGAATTTCATTGTTTTTTTACGAGTGAAATATCCACCTAACTATAACATGTGTGAAACCTATGTTTTTTTAAGTGTATATATATATATGTATATGTATATGTGCCATTTATATAAATTGAACCCGAACGAAGGGTGAAGGACCATTATGGAGGGTCAAAGGCAAAGTTCTGGTGAACAAGTGATTGAAAGAGTAACTGGATTCCAAGAGCCGGATTTTCCTGAAAACATAAATAAGCTAATTTTGTAAGCACTGCAGATCAGAGGTGTGGTTCATTGACCTCTAACTCACTGGTACAACAGCAACCTATCCTCAGAACCTCCTGCTAATTCCCCAGATGGGATCAGCAAATTCCTCAAATCACTAAGTAGTGCAGATCGCTAATGAAGATAGGAAAGAACCTATAGAACTACTAATGAACAAGTTACTTACCTTCGGTAACGCTTTTTCTGGTGGATACAGTATCTGCCTGTGGATTCCTCACCTTGTGAATATCCCCTGCGCCAGCAACATTCTGAAACTTTTGTAGCAGTCCACGCCGATGAGGTTGAAGACGACGTCACAGAGGCACGGCTCCGCTCAAGACTCCGCTGACGTCACCGGCTCCATAAGAAGACCTCGTCGGCGTGATTAAGTCAGTTCCGCCCCTTTTTTCCGTGCCTTCGAGGCACACGGACGGACAGCAATATATACACAGTATACACAGTATATAATATACAAGCAACACACATAGTGTGGAGAATAAATAGAAAGGCAAAAGAAATAACACAATGCCTTCGACAGTAACAAAACACATTTTGAAACACCACTAATAGAAGTGCAGGTATAGAAGGATGGACAACGGGGAGGCGGGTGGGTCAGTGAGGAATCCACAGGCAGATACTGTATCCACCACAAAAAGCGTTACCGAAGGTAAGTAACTTGTTCTTCTGATGGATACATCTGCCAGTGGATTCCTCACCTTGTGAATAGATTCCACAGCAGTCCCCACTCCCGGAGGAGGGTGTCCACCCTTCTATACCAGAAAGTCCTGAAGGACGGAGCAAGCAAAGTGTCCGTCCCTTCTCACCTCGGTGTCTAAGCAATAATGTTTTGCTAAGGTGTGGAGGGAGGCCCAAGTTGGCGCCCTACAAATGTCCTCCACAGGAACCCCCCTAGACAAAGCAGAAGTGGAAGACTTTGCTCTAGTGGAATGAGCTCTCAAACCCTCTGGAGGTTTCCGTACCAGCCGAAGAGTAGCATATCTTGATGCACAAGACAATCCATCTGGAAAGGGTGCGCTTGTGCACCGCTCTGCCTTTCCTGCAGCCAACAAAGCCCACGAAGAGCTGGTCATCAACTCTGAAGTCCTTTGTCCTGTCCAGGTAGAAGCTTACCGCCCTCTTAGGGTCCAAGCGGTGAAGTCTCTCCTCCTCCTTGGAAGGGTGAGGGGGAGGATAGAAGGAAGGAAGGGTAATGGACCGCCCCAGATGGAAGGGAGTAACCACCTTAGGCAAAAACGCAGCCCTGGTCCTGAGTACCATTCTTTCAGCATGAATGGTCAAAAACGGGGGTTTCGAACTCAGAGCTTGAAGCTCACTTACCCTCCTTGCCGAGGTAATTGCAATGAGGAAAACCGTCTAAAAAGACAACAGTCTCAAGGGACACTTGTGTAAGGGCTCGAAGGGAGAACCCATCAGATAAGTCAAGACAAGGTTTAAGTCCCATTGAGGCACAATAAAGGGAGTAGAAGGAAATCTGTTTGTGAGGCCCTTAAGAAATCTAAGCACAATTGGTGATTTGAACAATGACGGCTGATCTGGCAAGCAAAGGAAAGCCGACAAAGCCGATAAGTATCCCTTTACTCTGGCCACAGCAAAGTCTTGCTGAGCAAGAGAAAGGGCAAACTATAGAATGTTAGATAGACGAGCCTTCAAAGGATCAATTGACTTCTCTCCACACCAGAGCACAAATTTAGACCACCTATAGGAATATATAGATTTGGTGGAATGAGGTCTGGCAGACAAAATTACATCAACCACATCAGGTGGGAGAGAAAAAGAATTCAGGTTGCCCGTTCAATCTCCAGGCATGAAGGTGTAAGCTATGGAGGTGGGGGTGTAGAACCTGCCCCTCCGATTGCGAGAGGAGGTCTGCCCTCAGCGTGAGATGGAGCGGAGGGCACGAGGAGAGGTGGAGAAGATCTGTGTACCACACCCTTCTTGGCCAATCCGGGGCGATCAAAATGACTTGGGCCCGGTCTTGGCGAATCTTCCTCAGAACCCGAGGAATCAAGGGTATGGGAGGAAACGCGTAAAGGAGTTGTGAGCTCCAATCTATCTGAAATGCGTCCCCCAACGCTACCTGCATCGGATACTGGAGACTGCAGAATGACGGGCAGCGAGCATTCTCGTGAGTGGCGAACAGGTCCACCCGAGTAGTCCCCCACATCCGAAAGACGTGACGAACCACCTCCGGATGGAGCCTCCACTCGTGGTCGGCGGAGAACTGCCGACTGAGACTGTCTGCAAGTACGTTCAGAACCCCGGCCAGATGATTTGCCATCAGACAAACCGGATGGTCCTGAGCCCAGGACCATAGACGCAGAGCCTCTCTGCAGAGACAAAGAGACCCCACTCCTCCCTGTTTGTTGATATACCATATCGCGGTAGTGTTGTCCGTCAGGACTTGAACAGACTGACCGCGAAGGGAAGGGAGGAATGCCTTGAGTGCTAAACGAATCGCCCGCAATTCCAGAAGGTTGATGTGAAGCAACCTCTCCTCTGGAGACCAAAGACCCTTGATCTCCAGATCCCCCAGATGAGCACCCCACCCTAAAGTGGATGCATCCGTAATCACTGTGGCCACCGATGGAGGCAGATGAAAGGGCTTCCCTTGAGACAGATTGCCCTCCACGCTCCACCAAGACAGATCCGCCGCAGCTTCTCTGGAGATTCTCACAGACTCCCTGAGATCTCCCTTGTGCTGATACCACTGCCTGCGGAGGCACCACTGGAGCACCCACATGTGCCAGCGTGCATGGTTGACCAACAGAATGCAGGAAGCAAACTGACCGAGCAGGCGAAGGACTTTAGAACTGGAACGACCGCTCCATTGCAAAACAAAGGAATCATTTCCTGTATGTCGAGAATCCTTTGAGGAGGAGGGAATGCTCGACACACAGTAGTGTCCAGTACCGCACCTATGAACAGGTTGCGCTGAGAGGGCACTAGGTGAGATTTGGGCACGTTTATCAAGAAACCCAATTTGCACAACAGCTGAGCTGTATCCTGCAGATGATGTAGCGCCATCTCTGGCGACTCTGCTTTTATCAGCCAGTCGTCCAGATAGGGGAAAACCGAGATCCCCGACCTTCTGAGATGGGCTGCCACCACTTTCGTGAAGACTCGGGGTGCAGTAGTAAGACCAAACGGAAGGACCGCAAACAGATAATGTTGCGATCCTACCGTAAACAGGAGATACTTCCTGTGCGACTTCAGGATGGGGATGTGGAAATACGCATCCTGCAAGTCGATCGACACCATCCAGTCCTCCTGATTCAGCGCCTGAAGAACCTGAGCAAGGGTGAGCATCTTGAACTTCTCTTGCTTTAGAAAAAGATTCAAAAATTCTGAGGCCCAATATCTGCCGTCCTTTTTCAGAATCAGGAAATACCGGGAGTAGCATACCTGACCCCTCACCTGCTCGGAAACCACCTCTATCGCACCCTTTTGAAACAACTTCAGAACTTCCTCATGCAGGAGAAGACGGTGGTCCTCCGAGCAAGCCCCTTGACAAGGAGGGTAATTTGGAGGGAATTCCCGAAAGGGAAGGGCGTACCCATTTTCTACAAGATCCAGAACCCAGAGATCTGTAGTTACAGATTACCAATCTTGAAGAAAATGGGTAAGCCGGCCCCCCACAGGACCAACATGATCCAGAATGGCGGATCTAGGGCTGTTTTGCGGTAGTGGGAGGGGCTGAGGAGGAGGAAGAGGAGGAGGAGAGTTGACGGCCACGTGTGCGACCCCTAATTCTACCTCTGAACCCTCTAGACGAGGAACCTTGCTGCTGCTGTGTCTGCCTATAGGATCGAAAGGATGCCCTTCCGAACCCTCTGTACCTTTTAAAAGACCCCCCTTGACTGGGATTGAAGGCCCAGAGACTTAGCCGTTGCCTTGCTCTCCTTGAAACGTTGAAGCTGGATTTGTCTCCTGAGTGGGAGATTACTCCGCCGTTAGATGAACCCTCCAAAGACGTGGCTCCATATCATGCAGTTATCAGAAAGGCTGCGGAACTGCTTGATCTCCAGTTGCCAACTACGGAGTTTAAATCAAACATTTTGACTGAGGTGTTACATTCTCCTACGGCAGTTTCAGAACCATTGTTACCTTTTAATGAGGCCATTATTGACCCTGTGTTGGAGGTGTGGCGTAAGCCTTTTTCTGCTTACAACATTTATTTAGAGCGCTCACCCTAATAATAAAGGCTTTGCATTAATGAACCATAAACACAAGTTTGAACTGTATTAGCATATGGACACAAATATTACCTTAACTGCAGACAATGCCCTTTCCTAATCCATAATGTCTTACTGTGAACTGGCAGGCAAAGGGTTTGTACTGTAAGGGGTTGGGCCTACTTGTCCCATGGACAAAATACACATTAAAACGTATTGCCCTTGACCCCTAACAATATGTCCTGGGCATGGGGCTATAGGATTCCACATCCCTAACACATCCCTAACACGACCCAACACCCTCCCTCCCCCACACCGAACCCTCTACAGGATAGAAAGGTTGAGGAGCCCCCACTGGCCATATAAGGTCCTAGGTCCCCCCTGGAGAAAAAAATAGGGGAAATAAGTGTGGACCTCTCTTGCTTCATCAAGATCTTAGAAACGTAGTTGACTGAGTGTCGGAGGTTGAGGAACAAATCTCCAAGGCTGAAGACTTTATCTGTATATTCCAAAACACAGTTTCGGAACAACAGGAAATGAGTTTGCTTGCTGGAGACCCGTGCCGAAGATGCTGAAGATCACTCAAGATGTAACAATATCTGGATGAGAGTACCAGAAGGATCATTCAATCAACAGCCACACCGCAGCATGAGAATCAGAAAACACCGATCCGCTGACTCTATGCCCCTCAGCACGAAGCCTCTATGTACTCTCTCAGGATAGGATACCCAACACACTGACCTTGATGAGGCATGAACTGGCTTTTTGTGCTTGTCTAACCTATGCAACTGCTGGGTCTCTCACTGCACTAGCCTGCCCCTTTTTCTTGTTTGTTGGTTAATGGTTATGGTTTTGTCTCTGATTTTGGTGTTTTTTTTATTTTTTATTTTCCACGTTCTACGTTTCGGGGACTGATACTACATGGGTAAAAGTGTAGGATGGGGGTAATAGTTCGGAAGAGAGGGTCTTGAGCGATGGAGGTGTAAGGAGTGCTGGGACAATGCTGGTTGCAACCCCCTTGTCAGAGTTGTGTTTCAGATGAGTTACTCTTACAAAGGACACATACAGTCCACATAGACACATCACATTACACTCCCTGACGCTGCCATTTATAGACAGGTCCCACTGTATCCCTAAATAGAACGTTAAAGGGCTCAACAACAATCTTAAAGGAGGTGCAGTCCTTAATTACTTCAAAACACTGGGCCCGATATCCTCATCCCACAAAAAGCACACTCAATGGGTAACCATGGCAGGATCCTGGACCAGCACCGTTACATCCGGATTAATCATGCGTGTTATACAAGGGGAGTGAAAGACGTCACTATACTACTGATCAATTCCTTCCCTCAGTCCCATCTGTGGTCCCTCCTGATCCATTAGGCCGCTACATCACTCTCACTAGAACCCTAAAGGGACAAATACGGTCTAGTGTCAGTGCTTATATCCCCCAGCGGCGATTGTGTAATCGCTGCCTACTCTAGCTGCCCACATTTCACTGCTGCCCACTGGAACCTTTATACCTGGGAGGGGATTTTAAAGCTGTGGTGTATCCGGGTCTAGATGCCCTTTGCAGTAGTGCAACCCCACTTAGTTCAGTTTAGTTCTAATAACTTTATTCTATTCTTTAGAATCATAAAAGTGTACATATATACATAATAAAAACAGTTAAGAACATTTAAAAAGGTTTCCACATGTTCCCTTCCATATATTTGGGTGTACCAATAAAAATGTTGTCAACTTTTAAAATCATCATACCCCTCCCCAACATAGTTTGTACATTTGACTAGATCTAATTTGCATTCCTTTTCACAATTCATAACGTTTTCCGATTAAGAATGCAATTCTGATAAAACGAATAGTTTCTTACCTGTCGGTGTAGTTTTGCAGCTTGAAGATCTTTCTGGATTCACTATGCTGTGCATTTTTCCGCGATCTGGTGGTTGGTTCCGGATTCGTAGTCTCTTTTTTTTTTTCTTTTTTTTTTTGTAGCCCAGGTGGGCGTCGACGTCCCACCATTTGGTGCACCTCTCGTGACGTCGTCGTGCTTCCTGCGGAACTGCCACCTTTGGGGCGCCATCTTCGGGTTCTTTTTTCCCCTTCTTTTCTTTCTTTTTTTTTTTTTACCCTAGGCGTTTTCTTAATTTTCCTTTTCCAATTTCTTTTAGTATTTCATTTATTCTGTTCTTCCATGTCCTTCCACCTCTTCCTCCATCCTCATCTTCCTGGCGGAGGTGGGTGGGTTCGCTAGTGAATCCAGAAAGATCTTCAAGCTGCAAAACTACACCGACAGGTAAGAAACTATTCGTTTTGCAGCGTGAATCTTTCTGGATTCACTATGCTGTGCATAGACTTTGTAGCGGTTTGTTATCTTTGTGGCGGCTGGGTGGTAGATGAGTGTTGGCTGTTGAATATGTGTTGAAGCACCTTCTGTCCTACTTGTGCTTCCTTGTTCATCTGAACGTCCACGCAATAGTGCTTAGTGAACGTGTGCACTGAAGCCCATGTTGCCGCCAGGCATATGTCTTGAATGGGCGTATTCGCCCGAAAGGCAATAGTTGCTCCCTTTTTCCTTGTGGAGTGGGCTCGTGGCCCCTCCGATAGCTCCTGCCCTGCTTGTTTGTGGCAGAATTGTATTGTCAGTGCAATCCATCGTGCAATGGTGGCTTTTGTCACGGGTCTACCCAGGAAACTAGTTGCAAAGGAGACTAAGAGCTGCTTGGTCTTCCTGTGCTCTTTGGTCCTCTCAATGTAGTGCATCACTGCCCTTCTAGCGTCCAGAGTGTGCAGTGCCCTTTCTGCGCTTGTTGTGGGGTTTTGAGAGAAACTCGGTATCTGAATTGTCTGGTTCATATGGAATGCCGACACCACCTTAGGCATGAAGTGTGGGTCCGTTCTTAGAACCACCCTATCCTTGTGTATCTGGATGTAGGGCTCTTGCAGTGTCAGTGCTTGCAGCTCGCTCACTCTGCGCAGCGAGGTTATTGCTACCAGGAAGGCTGTTTTCATTGTCAGCATTTGCAGCGTGGCCTTGTGGATGGGCTCAAAGGGCGCCTTCATAAGCTCGGTTAGGACCACGTTGAGGTTCCATGCCGGCGGCAGCATCCTCTTCGGAGGCGCAATTCTTTCGCCCCCTCCAGGAACCTCTTTACTACCTGTGACGTAAAGAGACTTCCTCCACTATTTGAGAGAACCACGTTTGCCTTGCCCACTGTGGTGCCACTAGGATCAGTGTCATGTTGCTGGTCCTGCACTTGTCGAGCACCCTGTGTAACAGCGGTATCGGTGGAAAAGCGTAGGCAAATGTCTTTGACCAACTTATCCATAGGGCATTCCCTTGCGATTGCTGTTCTGGTTGTCTGGATGCAAAGTTTTGGCATTTTGCATTCAGGCGTGTTGCAAACAGGTCTATTGTCGGTGTTCCCCACCTTTGGAATAGCCTCTGTGTTTCCTGTCCATTGAGCTCCCACTCGTGGGATGCCGATGTCTGTCTGCTGAGCAAGTCTGCCTCCACATTGTCCTTCCCTGGTAGGTGTATGGCCAGCAGGTCTATCTTGAGTGGGATGGCCCATCTCCAAATCTCCTGTGCCAGAGTGGAAAGGGGGAACGATTGTGTCCCTCCCTGCTTGTTGATATAGAACATGGTAGTGGTATTGTCAGTCTGTATCAACACTTTCTGGTTGTATAGCTGTTTCTGGAAGGCCTTCAGGGCTAGCAGGACAGTCTTCAATTCCAGGTAATTGATGTGTCTGACCGCATCTGCCGGAGTCCACAGACCCCTCACCCCGAGTTTGTTCATGTGTGCTCCCCATCCTATTTGTGATGCGTCCGTGGTAATGGTCACAGTTGGGTTTGGTGGTTTCAAGGTCTTTCCTGTAGTTAAGTTCTCCCTGTTCCACCATGTTATCTCCTCCTGCACTGCGTGCGTAACAACCACTAGATCCTCCCAACTCCCGCTTGCTAGTGACCATTGCTGTTGCAGCCATTCTTGGAATGGTCTCATGTGAAGCCGTACATTGGGGACTAGGTGGATGCATGACGCCATCATCCCCATGATCTTGCTCACTGTTCTCACTGTCAGAACTCGCCCCTTCTGGTAGGGACGCATCTCGTTCAGCAGGGCTATTGTTCTTCTGTCGCTGGGCATCACCGTTCCGTCTATGGTGTTGATCTTCGCCGCCAGGAAGATCTTCACCTGTTCTGGTTCTATCGATGACTTCCCCGAGTGTATCAAGAACCCCAGGTTTGTTAGTGTTCTTGTCACCTGTTCTGCGTGCTCCTCGCACTTTTCGCGAGTGCTTGCTTTGACTAGCCAGTCGTCTAGGTAAGGGTACACATGAATCCCTTCCCTTCGTAGGTACGCTGCTACTGCTGCAAGGCATTTTATGAAAACCCTTGGGGCTGACTTTAGGCCGAATGCTAGGGTTGTAAACTGGTAATGATCCTGGTTGATGTTGAATCTTAGCAGGTTTTTGTGTCGCCTGTTCATTGGGATGTGCAGGTAGGCGTCCTTGAGATCCACGGTGGACATGAAGTCTCCGCCTCGCATTTGGGGTAGCACTTATTGTAGTGATGTCATCTTGAATTTTTGCGTCTTTATGATTTTGTTTAGGAACCTTAGGTCCAGGATGGGTCTTAGTGTTTCGTCCACCTTTGGTACAAGGAAGTAGTTTGAGTACACTCCCTTGTTCCTTTCTCTGCATGCACTGGTTCTATGGCTCTCTTTTTTAGTAGTTGAAGTGTCTCCTTCCTGAGTTGAGCGAGCTCTTGACCCGAGCGCTGTCTTCTCTTTGGTTTCTTGTTTGGAGGCCTTCTCTCTAACTCTATGCAGTATCCGTGCTGTATGACGTTGAGAACCCATTTGTCTGAGGTTATTTGTTGCCATTGTTGTAGGTAGAGGCCCAGTCTTCCGCCCACCGGTGTTGCATGTTCGTAGGCGCTTGTTTTGTGTAACCCCCTTGGTGTTCTTACATTGCGCTTCACCCTTCGGGGTATGCTGTGGGTGAGCGTCCTCTTGCGTGTGTAGTCACTTAGATGAGGGTTGGTCTCCCCCTCTCCTCCTTTGGCCACGTCAGTTTCCTCTCCCTCAAAAGGACTGGCCTCGAGGCTGGTACTGCCAGTTCTGCTTCTGCTGTCCCTGCTGGCTGTGACGGTCACCCTGCTGCCCGTGTTGGAATGTCTGGTGCGACGTACCCTGCTGGCTTCCTCCCCTTCCGTAGGGTCTCCGATTTGGGGTGCCTCTTCGCATCCCTCTGAATTGCAGGGCCCCCATGGCTCTTGCCGTCTCATTTTCCTTTTTCAGTTGGGTGAGCTTCTCGTCCACAGTTTCCCCGAACAGCGTTTCACCGTTGAAAGGGGTGTTCAGTATGTTATTCTGGACTTCCTGCTTGAATCCAGAAATTCTGAGCCAAGCCTGTCTCCTTTCAGTGTTCCCTATGGCCATCAGTCTGCTCGAAGTTTCCGCCCCGTCCAATGCAGTCTTGATGCATGAGTTGGCGATATTCTTCCCTTCCTCCACTAGATGGGAAGCCCTTTGACGGTACTCTTCTGGGAGATGCTTGACTAGTTCCCCCATCTCATCCCAGTGCTGGTACTGGTGTCTGTTCAGTAGCGCGTTCGATTTCGCCATGCGCCAGTGCATTGCAGCGTTTCTTTCTACCTTCCTTCCAGTGAGGTCCATCCTTCTGCTCTCCTTATCAGGAGGTGGCCCCGATGTCGCCGGCACATTGGCTCTTTTCCTGGCCGTGGAAGCAATGATGGAATCTGCAGTGACCGATCCCTTGATGTAAGGAGGATCCTGCGAGGAGTGCTTGTACTTCTTTTCTGTTCTGGGTGTGATGGACCGGCATGTTCCCGGGTCCTTAAACGCCTCCTTCCCTTGGTTCATCACGCTTTGGAGCATGGGGAGGAACTGGCTCCTTGTCTGGATGGGAAGCAGAGTTTCGAGTAGAAAGTCTGCTTTCGGCTTCTCCTCGTCCAATTTCACGCCAAAGGCCGCTGCAGCACTCTTTACGACCATGTTGTACGCCCCGATGTCGTCAGGCGGCGAAGGATATGAGTCCACGGGCTCTTCGGGGTTTTCGGTGTCGATGTCCTGCCATTCCAGCTCCTGGCTCGTCGACGGCGCCGAGCTGTAGAATGACTGCTGATCCTCTTCATCACCTTCTCCCTCATAGTAGGTGCCTTCTTCCTCCTCTTCAGGACCCCTCGACTGCTCTTCGGCGTCGAAATCTCCTTCTTCCTCGATCTCCACAACATCCGTCGAGGGGACCGTTGGGATCTTGAATTGTTTCATTCTCTCGTCGAACTCCTTCTTCCTCTGAAGGATGCTCTCCATCTCCGCCTCGAGCCTTCTCTTTTTCTTTTCCATGCTTGAGGTGTGCTCGGCGTCGACCGCAGGTCTCTTCGACGGAGCTTGCGTCGACGCGGTCTTGTCTTTCGTCGCCGAACGTCCCACCTCGTGGGTCTGTTTCGACGAACTCTGCCTCTCGGCGGTCTTCGGCCCCTGGGAGTCCTTGTCGAAGGATCCGCTCGGCCTTTTGTCCTTTGAACCACTGGAGGACGTCGACATTTTCGGCGCCGGTGTTTCCTTCGAGGACTTGGACTCTTTTTTTCGAGAGTCACCATCCGATTTTTGGGGCCCTTTCGGTGGTTTTGAACTCGACGTGTCTCTTACCTCGTCAGGCGTTTTCTTATCGGTCTCTGCGACCGTGAAGACATTAGGTCCCTCGGCGATGTTGTCTTCATCGTCGGTGGAGAGGCCCAGATCGTACAGCGACAGGGCCTTACCCTTGCCTTCCATGCTGAAGTTGGCTCTCCTCTGACGTTCTCTCACCCGGAGAGTCTTCGGCGCGAAAGCGGAGCAGGCGTTGCAGTCCTTGCTCTCGTGGTCGAACGGTAGGCAAAGGTTGCAGACCGGATGTTGGTCCTTCTGCGCGTACTTGTGGTGGCAGTTAGGGAAGAACTTAAATGGTGTCTTGTCCATTGCACTCAGAGCCTCTGAGTGCGCATTTTCCTATGTGCGTCGAAGAATTTCGAGGATCCCCTCCTTCTTCGTCGTCCCGGCTGTAATACGTTTCTCTCTGTAGTCTTCTAAAGGTTCTCCTTCAATGAAACTCGCGTATTTTCCTTCTTCCTTAGTCTAAAACTCTGGAGCTTCTCGATGACGATCCAGACCCAACGGCGGAAAAAAGAATCTGAAGATGGCGCCCCAAAGGTGGGACTTCCGCAGGAAGCACGACGTCGTCACGAGAGGTGCACCAAATGGTGGGACGTCGACGCCCACCTGGGCTACAAAAAAAACCAAAAAAACAAAAGAAAGACTACGAATCCGGACCCAACCACCAGATCGCGGATTAGTGCACAGCATAGTGAATCCAGAAAGATTCACGCTGAAAAACTAAGCACTGCGCTTGAGATTACAGCTGTAGACAATGACCTCAAGTAGTCAAAGCCTTCCTGGTAGGAAGAGGCAGTACAGTTTTCAGTACAGGCTTAATAAAGCGGGCTCTTGGGTCTGCATAAAGTGAGCAAAACAACATGAGATGCATTGTGCTCCGTTTGGCTTGATGTTTACAAGGACAAGGGACTAGCCTCTCACACCAGCCAGCCTGTTTAGGATAGGCCAATATAAAGTGCAGAGTGCCCAACTGAAATCTAGTCAACAAAAATCGTGATTGTACATGTAAAGTAAAAGACAGATAAAATTGCTGATGCCTTAACATCCCACCATCCAACATGCCCCGGTCCTGATTAGACATGCCTAATTCAATACGGTATGCATTTTTAATAATCATTTTCGTATTAAGTTGGATGGTATCTGGCTTGTTATAATATTCGTCTAGGCCAATTTTATAGAAGGTATACTTAACATAATGTAGCCAAGGGAGTGACATTGCGTTATCCATGTTCATACAGTCCTTAAGGATACTCCTAGAGAAAGTCAGGTCTTCTGAAGACCAGATTTTCGCCCATAGGATCAGCGTGGCGATATTTATGCTATCTTTCACATATTCCAGGCCCACCTCAGAATGCCAAAATGATTTTGAGGAGCTACTAGGGATCATTAGTAATCTTTTTAGAAATGTATTCTCTAAACCTGAATCTGGTAACTCTTATGGTAACCCCATACTCCGGCCCCATAAGTAGCCACTGATAAACATTTTGACTTGCATAGAGTGATCATTTCAGCTACCGACTTGTGTCCTAATTTACAAGCGAAACGAAACTGCCCTTCTATAGTTCTACTGGTCTGTTGGACCCTTGCAAAAACCAGGTCATTCCACTTCAGTTTATAATTAAAAACGTTACCTAAATAAGTAAAATTGGGCACCTTCTCAATAGTCTTTCCTTTCACAGTGAATTTTGTGGTTTTGGTTTTTTTCGGACCGCAGACCATGACAAAGGATTTATTAACAGTTACTGTAAGATCCAATGCTAGCATGTAATCAGTAAAAACAGTCAGGGCTTTTTGTAAACTGTTAGCCGTTAAAGTCATTAATACGTATCATCGGCATATGATAACAGGGGGACCAATTTACCATCTATTCTTGGGAAATCCAATTGCTGTTTGATCAGAAATGATTTGAGGCCATTAGTGTATACAAGAAATAAGAAGGGGGCCAGGATACATCCTTGACGGACCCCCTCCATAGAGGCAATGGGTCGAGTCTTCTCCCCTCCTGGGCCAAAGCGAAGAGCTACGGTGGTGGATTCATGCAACCTGCGTAGCAGGGTGATGGGCGGTTCTTCAAACCCCATTTCCCCCATCATTGTCCATAGTTTTCCCCTACTCACAGTGTCAAAAGCACTGGACAAGTCCATGAATGCCAGGTGAATCGAAACCCCCTGGCCTTCATGTACTTGCCCATGATCAGAGACCGGTTAAGACACTGCTCGTTTGTACCCTTCCCCTTTCTAAAACCGTATTGTGTATCCGCCATGAGGCCTGATGCACTAGCCCATGATTCCAATCTGGCTAAAATCAAGGAAATTGGCCTGAAGCAGGTGGGGTCATTCCTATTGCCTTTTTTAAAAATTGGCACCACCACCGCTTCCTTCCATGAAGATGGGATATGACCGACAATTACCGACTTAAAAACATTGAGCAACAGGGGCGCCCATAATTGGAGATTGCTTTTAGGCAAATCTAAGGGAACTCCGTCTGGGCCTGGCGCTTTTAGAGATATACCCTTAGCTATCACATCTTCAACCTCAATCAAGGATAGTGTTAAGCTTAGTTCATATGCCGTTAGAGGATTAATAACGGTCTCCTCCCTTTGCTCTTCTATTAATATGCCCCGTGGATTAAATATATTTTTTAAATGCGCTTCCCAAGCTTCAGCTGTTATAGTCGAGTCAATGCTCCTGGCATCATTAGAGAAGAGTGGGCGATTTATAATCACCCGAAAACTCTTCGAGTCCTTGAGTGCGGTGGCTCTCTCTAGGTCCTCCCAGGCTGTTCATAAATCGTTTTTTCTGCGGTTACTAGCTTTTTTATAGGTCTGTCTCACTGTCTTTATCAGAGCCATGTTCCGAGGGGCCATTTGTAGGGCTTAAGTTCTCTTTGCGCCTTTGAGCACTCTGCATTAAACCACCTAATTTCCAGCAGGTCCCGTTTTCTAAATTGGCTTATTTAATTTTTTGGCCACATCTACACAGATTGATTCAGATGACTGAATGACTATGTCTGGGGGGGAATCAAAGGTTAGGCAGGTCATGAAATTACTTTGATTTTCTTTAATAATGGCCCCACTCAAGATATGGGCTCTCTCACTTTGGCTCTGAGATGCTTGGAGGTAATGGCATCCAGATACCAGACAGCTTAACTTCTTCTCTCACTCCCCTTTCTCACGCACAGATTACTTCTTTATGTTGGCAACAGGGCTACCCAGTCCGAGAGGAAAGAATCCTCCCACACAGCTTATCAAACTCCTCTCCAGTGAAATTGCATTTCACTGTGACTGTGCGTTGCAACAATTGGACACAGCGGTAGAGGACTTTCGGCACCTCAAACTGAACACTACCAAATTGGTTTGCGCCCCAACATCGCATCTATGAATGGGAAGACAAAGCGGTCATCTTCTATATTGGCTGGCAACTCAAGACCTGGAATCCAGGGTGATTTTGCATACACGTCGTAGCGATGGTGAACTGGTCTTGGAGGTCAATTCTACTTCTGAGGCATTTGTAGAATACTACTCATCGTTCTGTGCAGGCCATACCCCACCACACCTAGAGAGAAGAGACCCCAAAGCCACGGGCCTTCCGGTATGCCCTATAAGCGAAGATTGGAAAGAAGAATTAGAGGCCTCTATCACACTTGAGGGAATACAGAATCCCTTAACTCTGGCAAGACTACGGGCTGAAACGGGTTCCCTGCCAACTTTTTCAAACAATACTCCTCTTTGCTTTCCCCAAACCTCCTTGTTCTTTTCAAGGAGACCGCAGAGGAGGGACACTTGACACAGTACATGAGAGGGGCCACCACGGTTGTCATCCATAAATCAGGAAAGGACCCCAATTACTATTATGCCTCTTATCCACCAAATCCTTCCATTAATCCTAGCTGTGTGACTACTGCAAGTCAAACATTCCCTTCTTAGACTTGACCAGAATGGACTTGGGCCAAAATGAGGCACTAGGTACTGCATAAGTCGCCTGCAGGTAATGATGGCCAGAGCTGGGGGGGGGGGTGCGGGAGATAACGGCCCTGGATTTAATGAACTTCAAAAAAGCTTTTGATTCAGTTCACTTCTAATTCATGTTCCACGTCCTCTGCAGGATGAACTTCGGACCCAGCTTGCTACAACTAATCCAAATGCTCTACTATAACCCCTTGTCATGGATCCAGGTCAATGGGATGCTGTCGTCTCCATCTTGTGAGGTACTAGACAGGGCTGTCCTCTTCCCTCATTTTGCAACATGTGGTCGAATTGTCGAACCCCTGGCCGAATGGATCCATCGAGATGCTCAACTATCTGGTTTCCGCTGGGACTTTACTCACAAGGACCGGGTGTACTTTTATGCAGGCTACCTTTTATTCTATGCCCAGAGAACAGTGCAGTTCATACCCAGACTTCTGGACATACTGCCCATCTATGGAAAGGTCTCTCACCTGCACATCAACCATAATAAATTCTAATACGTCCATGTAGCAGGCCCTTGCTCCACTGTCTCTACCAATTGGTCCCTTATACTGGGATATGGGCCCTTTAATTACCTGGGAACATATTTTGCCACAGACAAACAATCCTGGAATCTCAACATCATCCCTTGTTACTACACGCAGGGAGATCACAGTCTGGGATAAACTCAGTCTATCGATTATAGATCAAGGGGCCTCGTTTACAACAATGGCACTGCCATGATTCTTATATGCCCTTTAATACTTCCCCCTACACCAAATCCCTCTACCTCATCACAGAAATTACTTTGTTACTCAATAAATTCTTCTGGGCTGGTACACAGTCCGAGTCTCTCATTAAATGCATACAAGCCCCATTTGATGGTGGGTTGAAGATCACAGATATACAACTGTACTATTAGTCATCACAACTGGTGATAACCAATGACTGGATATTTGGAGACTTGGACGAACCATCTTACCGTCTAGAGCAAGACTCCCTACAAATCTGGAGTTTGGAGGATATACTTTCTGGTTTATCGCTTCACAGGAGGGAACTACAGCTGATTTTGGCACCCCTGGTTTGTTGGCCTTAAATTAATTAAACGGCATAAGTCCATCACCAATGAAACCCCTTGGCGGGGCTCCTGGCTTCCCCGGGTGTTGAAGCTGGAAGGTTTCACAGCCTGGGACTTCATTGCTATTTCAAAAGTAAGGGATGTATGGTCTGGAAATAATATAAAGCTATATGACACACTTGGCAGTGGAATTTCAGCTACAGAAAACTCAATTACTTACAGCTCCGATATTCCCTGACACAATATGACCTCCTCATGAAACAAGTATCGGAGTTCAACCTGCTTGAGCCCAAGGTGACGATGGTATGAGTAGGAGATAAGGGGATCTCCAGTATCTAAAGGTCACTAATGGTAAACACACCAGAATTCCTTCACACACATATGGAATGACTGGCAACGAGATATTGGTCCACAGACAGATGAGGAGTGGCAGGATGTCAAACTAGCTGCCAGGTGTCTGACCATATGTGCTAAGCTTATACTGATACAATTAAAAATTTTCTATCAGGTGTACTATGACCTAAATAAGCTGTGGGGAATGGGAAGGAAAAAAAGACATGTTTGATATCTACCCATAAATTTCGATTACACCATTCCACACTCCAGCGACGGATTTGATGCCTTTTCCCCATCAGGGTGTAGGAGCTGACCATCTGTCTCTGGGTGGGCCTAACATACCCACGTGTAATCGTTTTGAGGCACTCTCTTTGCTGGATATGTGTGATTGACAGGAGGCTGGTATTCATGGGGGGGGGGGGGACGAGCCATCCCAGGTCCTTCACGAAGAAAATCATCCCCCTGTATCTCCCGTATGTATTAATGTTAGTCACTCGACTGTTGATAACTGTAAGGGGGGATCAACCAAAAGGCTAATCAAAATGTTAACATGGAATATTGCGGGCCTACGTGCCAAGAGAGATAACACATCCTGGTTAAGTTTCTTGGAGGACTATGACATCTTGGCATTTCAAGAGACCTGGGAAACTGAATGTAATTTTTGGTTAGATGGCTATACGTCCTATTTTGTTCCAGCATCAAAATCAGCATCTGGGAGGGCTACAGGAGGTTTAGTGGTTCTGCTTTCGGTGAATCTAAAAGGAACAGTTAGCAGGATAACTTGCTCATGTAATAATTTCCTTATTATGGAATTTAAACTATACAATAACACAAAATTATTACTGATAAATTGCTATAACTCTCAGCAAGGGGACTCGCCGAACGCTCACTTGTTATGGTTGGCGGATTTTTTAAATACTTATTCTTTGAAGCAAACCACTTTGTCACTATATTTTGTTAGGTGATTTTAATGTACACTTATGTAGTCATAATTGTTGCTTATATGATATTGATGGGCCAGATTCGATATCCCCTCAGCATTTTGAGCACTCAAGCAAGGGGGAAGCTCTGGAAAAACTTCTTTCCGAAAACCAGTTGTACGATCCAGGCTTCTACGATCAAAATTCTCAGGTGCCCACCTTTATTGGAAGGGATAGTAACACTATAATTGACTACATATTTCTTTCTTCTGGTCTTTTAAAATACGTAGGTTTTTATAATGCGATTCAGTCTATTTTTAGCGACCATAATCCAGTGGTAATTGAAATGTTAGATGGTTTTTCCCTTTTAAATACCTTAACCCCACATATGATGGACATCGAAGTTAAGGCAAAGGACCAGGGGAGGAGGCTAAACTGGTCTAAGGTAGTTCCGGAGGAGTTCTTTAAATCAATTAAGTTAGAGGCGGCCCTGGACCTGGAAATCTGTGGAGACCAACTTCTTACGGGGAAGGAAGTAATTTCCTCGTTTGAAGTTATATGCACCATTGTGGCTAAGGGCCTAACTAGTAAAAGTAGACCAGCTCCCAAGAATGTAGTTTCCGGCTGGTTTGATCACATTTGTACCAAAGCTCATAATAATCTCAAAAATGCGCTTCAGGCCAGTCCGAGGAACAAAATTCTGGTGTCGCAGTTAAGAAGCGACTATAAAAAAGCATTGATGGTCCGGAAAAAAGAAATTAAACAGAATGCCTGGGCCGATCTTATGGATAAAGCAACCTTAAAAGATAGTGCGAAATTTTGGTCTATTATCAATACTCCTCTTTTTTCCGACGTTAAAAACGGTGTTCTGGAAACTAATATAGCAGAGGAGGACTGGTTGAGTCATTTTAAAATCATATATGGTAGCCACCTTGATTTAGAATCTTTTAATGGGCAAGCATTGGTTACCACCTTGACACCAGTTAGGTTTCATATAGGAGAAGTCACTAAAGCGATTGAAGACTCTGCAGGAAAGAAGGCTCCTGGCCCGGACGGAGTCCCCACCGACCTGTACAAGGCAAACCCGGTGTTCTGGGCCAACATATTGACTAATGTATTTAACTCCTCGGCTACTGTGGGTTTTCCTAAATCCTGGACTCGTTCTATCATAATACCGGTGTTCAAGAAAGGCCAAAGGGCTGACCCTAGATGCTATAGGCCCATATCCTTGATAGACTCCTCTATAAAAATCCTGGGGAAGGTCATACTTGCTAGGATAACGAAGTGGGCCTTGGATAATAACATCTTGTCTGACGCACAGTATGGCTTTAGAGCCGGCCGGAGCACGGAGGATCAATGTCTGAACCTCCTCCTAATAATAGATAAATACACTAAGGCGGCCGGGGGCTCCATTTATCTGGGATTTATGGATTTGTCCACGGCCTTTGATCTCGTAAATAGGTCGAAGCTGTGGACAATGCTCCTGGAGATGGGACTTGACCCACCCCTTGTGTATTTTCTTTCAGAGCTCCACAAAGATTTGAATGCCTCGATAAGGATGACGACTGACGGGAAGTGTACGTCCAGCTTTAAGTCCAGCAGAGGGGTACGACAGGGATGCATTTTAGCTCCCATGCTGTTCACCCTATATATAAATTCCTTGGAGCAAAACCTGCTGGCTGCAACGCAGGACACTCGGCGTATGGGAGGTACCCCGATCCCGGTCCTCCTATACACGGATGATGCTGTCCTGCTGGCCAGGACCCCCCTGGCGCTGCAAAGATTGCTGGACTCGTTTGGGGACTTCATGCATAGCCTGGACTTGGTGGTTAATAACGGCAAATCACATGCTATGTCGTTAGGTCACGCGAAAAACAAGGTAAAGCCTTTTTTCTGTAGGGGAGCTGAAATCTCAAGAGTGAAGGTTTTCACTTATTTGGGAGTAGTCTTTGATGACAAAGGCTCATGGTCCCCTCAGCTCTCTATAAAGGTAAACTCCGTGAGAAGCTCATCTGCGGCCGTATTTGGTTTTGCAAAAAGGTTGGGAGGAAAGCCGACAGAGGCAATATTAACTATCTATAAAGCCAAACCTGTTTCCATTGTAAGGTATGGGGCGTCAATCTGGGGTTACATTAAACACGATGTGATCCAAACAGAGGAAAATAAATTCTTGCGCTCCCTCCTTGGCCTCCCCCAATCAACCGCTTCTTATTCAGTCCATTTGGAACTCGGGATTGGTTACATAGCAGATATGATTAAACTAGCCCCTCTGCTGCTATGGATTAAAATATGGCTAAACCCGAATCTTACTTTAAATCATAAAATCCTAAAGGAGTGTACTCGACTTGACAACATGAATAAAATTCAATGGCTGTCAAATATCGAGTTGTTATCTGCCTACATTGGGAGACCTGAAATCTTTTCTAACCCTGAAATTCTTTGTAAGGCAGATCTTGAGTGGGTAAAATCTAACTTTATGAAATTAAGGGAGGCCGAGCGGGAAGAAGACGAACTTCGTAAACCCTCTGTTAGGGGACATGTCCTGGTATCCCAGCCTTCAGGGTTGTCATTATATCTTACAATAGTAACCAACCCTTTTCATAGATGGCTGTTGACCAAATTCCGGTTCAACCAAGTACATATAGTTCTATGGGATGTGGTTGGCTGGAACATGCTAGAATATGTTGCCCCTTGCAAGTGCGATGACATTTCTCCACAAGACACTACGCACTTTATGCTCTTTTGTACTTTTTTTAAATATGCCAGGAAAAAGTTTATTATTCCTTTGTTAAAAAGTAGGAATTTTACACAGTATAAGCCAGCTCTATTGTTCTTAAGCATGCTTGAATGTCCATTAACTATGTTCAGTGTTGCTAGCTTTTTAGTGGCAGCTGTCAGAGAAAGGAGGGGACTAAAACCAATACAAGATGTGGATCCTATCTGACATTTGGAAACCGAACCTGTTCTAAGAAATTACGTTGACTATGGTCTATTATGAATTTTTAATAGGAATTGTTTTTAATCTGTATATCTGTGAATTGCAAGATTTTATATATTTAACTGTGTAGCATACTTTTATGATTTTAATTAATCGAATAAAGTGGTTTTGACTTGACTTGACTTGATTACACCATTCAACAAACCAAGAAGACCAACCGCAGAGGAGCTCGTGGTTGGCGCCGCAATACAGATGAATGGACATCTAATTCGGACGATTGGAGCTAATCAGATGATTCAGGCTCCAGCGACTCCGAAGCTCCTCATTATACAAGACAGATGATAGGACGTGGTAATTTCACCCATATGCCACCATCCACGCCATGGTGGCCCCCACAACCATGGCCGTTCCACCCACAGCCACTTCAACCATTCCCATACCATTGACCTGGATACCCAGCACCTTTTTTAGGCCAGGATAGGGGTCGAAGAGGACGACGAAGAGGCAACAGGGGTCGCCCGGAAAACACGTGACCGGAACAACAGAGACCTCAGGTTCAGTGGGATCCCTCGCTGGAACAACGGATCACGCGGAGTATGACGGGCGCGTCCACCAGCGCAACAATGACTTAATAGTCAACCTAAGCCAGAAAGTCCTGACCCCATTAGAAACAGAAATTCTTGAGAAGGGACTTGGCTTTACATACATGGGTGATGACTTCAAAACCCATCAGGAGCTTTTTGCCTCTTTTCAAAAGATCCCCCCGTCCTTTTTCCTTTGAGGACTCAGCCAACACCAGGCCAGAAAATACATGCAACACGGGCCTTAGGAACAAGTCCACATTTGTACCAGTATTGCAACAACTACCCCCTCAGGAGGCGACCTTTGGAAAAGCAGTATTACAGCCCTTTAATACTGAAAAGAGTCAAGCTAGAAGACCATTCTTTAATATGAACAAAGAAGAACGGTGTTTACATGATCTGGGATCAGACCCCCAAATCGTTATCAAACAGGCTGATACAGGGGAAGCAACAGTCATGATGGATGTCACTGCATAACGTGCTGAATGCCTGTGGCAGTCACAAGACACCAAATACTACAAGTCGATTATGCGGGACCCCACACCGAGACTTCAGAAAATTATCTGCAACATTGTCAAAAAGGCTGATGAGTCTGGGTGGATAACTAAAAATAAGGCAGAATTCCTCACACCTGGTCCGATTGTATCTGGCATTGGTTCTATTTTAGAACCATTGTCACAATACGTCGACTGGTTTCTTAGACCTTTGGTGGCTAAAATGCCGTCGTATCTCCAGGATACCAAACATGTCTTGTCCTTTTTAAGGTCTCGCTGACCCAGCGCATGCGCTGCTCTGCGAGAAATTTAGTGAGTGGCTTTTGAAAGTGCTACCAGAGGTTTTTGTTGGCCTCAAGCTTGCGTTCACGCGCGCAGCCGCCATAGGGGTTTCTGTCAAGGCTCATTAAGCCTTGCGTGCCTCTCTCCACCTTGCTTGGTTGCCACGCAGCCCTCCTCCTCTGTAGCAACCCCCTTCCCTGCCTAGCCTTTCCTCACGACCAACGCATAAACACACAACCCAGCCCCCCTCCGGCACACACACACAACCCGCCCTCCCCCTCCCGGCCACTCACTGCCTATCAGCCTCCTATCAGCCAGGTAGCACGATCGCGATCAGTTTCACTTTCACAGCCGCGTTCGCCGTGAAAGTGTTCATGTTTCACAGAGTCTGCTGACCTTCCAGCCATTTTGGGCGGCCGTGCTGATTGCTGGGGAGCATTTGGTGCCGATGCAGCCCTGAGTAGCATCTGGCCGTTGCAGGCCCAGTTTTACTGCTGGCTGAATGCCACATCAACACCCAGCAGCACTCGCGGACAGCGGAACGGCACGCGCCATAGCGCCCCCTTCTCTTACCAGCACCGCACAGCCCAGAGCAAGCAGGTGAGTGACAATGGGGGCACGGATGTGTCCACGGCGGCACGGCTGCCCCGGAGTTTCTTCATTTTCAGGCTCCTCAAGCCGAGGTCTCCACTCTGGGCCTCTTCCCAACCCAATCGCACAACGCCTTATCGACAGTACTTTGGGCCACACCGGGGATGTGCTACGGACTAACAGGCAGCGTACTTTATATCGGCTCCCACTCACCACGCTGGTGGGCCCTTAGCCTGCTTCACTATCGGCGCCATCCTTTTACCTACCCACGTGGGCACTTCATGTACGGGGAGGCCTCTTGCAGGAGGGTCAGCAGAGGCTGCAGGGCCTTAACTTGTGGGCACCATCAGTCACGCTTCTCCCCCGCCGCACTCTCCTTTCTTTAACCTTCCTAGCCACAACGCATCGGCGCCCGGCCTTTGTGCGGGCTATATTGCGATCCCTTCTTCCCCGCTTGTAGGCTTCACCATGGGGCGCACGATTCCCTCACGCCGAGCTTTCACTCCGGCAGTGCTTCCCCCACACTCAACCAGGCACTGTACTGTGTTTTTGCCCACGCGGGCACTTTAGGTACATGTGTGTCATGCTTCATGCTGTGAGTTTCTTTTGTCTGCTGCTGCACTCCACCCCCTCACCCCTTTCAAACACCGTCCCGGCTTCGCTCAGTTGGACCCATGGGCTCACCTTATGCCCTAAAATCTGCATGTTATGCCCCATTTTGCAGGGTTAAACTTGTAATAGGCAATAATTATTGCAGACCATATATTCTGATCTCTGGAGTATCGGATTTTATGTGCTGCGATAGAACCTTTCCCTCCGCGGCCCTCGAAATCCGGGTCCAAGTGCATGTGTGGCAAAGGAAAGTGCTACTCTTCCCAGCACCTTACTGTACCCCATATGGTAGGTGCCCTCTCCCATCAACAGTTTAACATCAAAGGTAAAAGTAGGAGGCACCTCCAAAAAATTCTTTCAAAATACAATTGGTTTTGAATCCCAATAAATAAATGTATTTAAACCAAAGAGTTCATTTAATTCACAATATACAAAACTCAGTCAGATAATTATTTTATTGAATTATTTTAAAGAGCCCAGTATATTATTCGTTGTGCAGTTCTTCCAATAATAATATAGCCAACACGTGTTACGAAACTTGTTATTATATTTTGAATTAAATGAATTCTTTGATTTATATAAATAAGTATTTCAGACTCGAAGCAGTTGTGTTTTGAAAGATTTTTTGGGGGTGCCTCGTGCATTTACCTTTGATGTCCAAGTGCATGTGTGCTGCTAACCCTATTACACTGTTGGTGGGAGATTCTGAGAGCTCCTGTCTGTATTAGTTTTCAGTATATTCTTTGCTCGTATTGATTGAGGTTTCTTTCGGTGGTCAGGTGTTCTAATTCTACGGGTGTTCCTCTACCCTTGAGTAATAAACTGTAGCTGTGGGTTATCATGGCTGTGCTAGTTAATGTAAGTATCCAGTGATGTGAGAGGCCTGTTGTACCCCTGGTTTGTTGCTGGGTGCTGAGTGTGCATTGTGTCTTCATGTTTTTGAGGGGATTGTCAGCCATGAGTGGTGTTGATGTGCAAATGATGTTCTTTAGTGTCTGGCATTGAGATGCATCACCTGTAATCCCCAATGACTGTTCAAGAGATGCTCTTCCTTGCCCCCTGAATGACTCAGTTGTAGGCGTCAAAAGTGCAGGAATGCTTTGTAAGCTTTTCCTTAGCACCTGGCATACTATGCAGCACCGTGGTGCATTGGGTGGTACCCTCATACCTGCCAAGTTTCTCAGGTCCATGCGCGATGTGCAGCCCTCATGCATGGACTTGATTGACTTGGCAGGGATTTACCCTACAATATTGGATGGAACCATGACTTGTTGAGTGCCACCCCTTGCTCATTTAACAGGCCCTATGGGATCTTTGAGTGGCACCCCTGGCAAATTTTGCAGCACCTTGGTGCTAGTGTCACCGTGGTGATGAGCACAACCTTGGGGTATTTAGCCACACCCTGGCACAACGCGGCAGCAATAGTTTTATTTCAGGTATTAGCGACAGATCAGACATTGCACCTAGAAGCAGACAAGAACTTTAAAGCGTACATTTTTATTGCAGCAGGAACAGCATCTCAGACATGAGGTCTTGTACCAACAACAGTAGCACAATAGATTGTATAAACCAGGATGTGGTGTGAGGGACATTCGGAAGCAGTCAGTGCAGTGCGCTACCTAGTGCTACGACAATTCCGCGTTAGGTTAGTTTTTTTACGAGGCATAGTTGTACAGTTTTCTTTATTTTGTTTTACTTTTTATGAAATTCCAGACATTAGTCCAACTTGAGGCACAGGAAGATACAGTGAGCTTCCCACAAATACATAGCTGTTGGTTCAGTGGAAGAAGGCAGGATTTGAACCCTCCAGTCAAGGTTCAAGTTAGGCCTGGATGGAGTTTGCGGAGTCGCACTATGCAGAGCTCTGCGAAGAGTTGAAAAACTCTGCCTCACTACGCTGAGTTCTGCGAGCAGCGGAGTGTGCTACGTTGCGCTATTTGCGTTGATTTTTAGCACCAGGAGTTTCTCCTGCATTGTTAAAACAGCATGAGCAGCATCATGCAGAGCATCAGAGGGTACTGCTTCTATCTGAATCTTGAGTAGATTTTCTACACCAACTACAGCTTCCTCAACACGAGTGGCAGCTTTCTCTACGCGAGTGGTAGCAACCTGTCATGACCGCTCGAGTTGAGAAATCTCTTCGGGAGGTGGTCTAGCATGCAATTTCTCTCTTTTGCGCGAGAAAAAAATGGCAAAACTCCGCTTGCGGAACAGAATGGCTTGCCCACCCCTAGTTCAAGTGCAGAATGTTACGGAAATTTCTCCCAGTGGGTGTTCACTTGCTTTGTTTATTCACTACAATATAGCACAGCTCAGATGTGTGTGGTTGAGATGCAGGGGCCAATTTGGTCTGAGGTTGCAACAGACTAAGATAAGAGCAAGAGAAAGAACAAGCATTGGCATAGCCAATAGGTCTCGCCTTTGAGACATTATAAGTGTTTAGCCATGCAACAGTAAATGTTGTTGCAGTAAGGATATTGTGCTGCATAACTAAATACTTATAAAGGTCCCTAAGGCGAGACCTATTGGCTATGCCAATGCTTGTTTTTTGGGGAATCCGACTTTGCTATACATTTGTTGGCCTCCTTTGATGTTGAGGCATTGTACACAAACATCCCTCAAGAGGACACCCTCCGCACTACCGAACACCTTTTGTCAGATAGCCCTCGCAATGACCAGACCCCGACATCATTTGTCATGGATTGTGCTAATCTGGCCATGAAAGAGACTTTTTTCTCTTTCGAGGACCAACTATACTGGCAGGTTACTGGTACCTCTATGGGCAGTACCTGTGCTCCCAGCATGGCCAACCATGCACTGGTTTGAAGAAAAATACATCTACCCAGTGGAGAATCCCTTCCACAGCGAAGCCTTACATCAACGTTATTTTGGTTATTTGGAAGGGTGATCAAGTCTCCCTAGTGGAATTTTCCATTTGGCTCAAATCCCTCAATATCCATCTAAACTTTACATGTGATTCTAGTAATGAATCATTACCTTTTCTTGATCTCAGATTAGATCCAAAAGAGGGACGGATATACACTGAGCTATACCAGAAGCAAATGTCACGAAACACCCTTTTAAACTACAGAAGTGTCCATCCTTGTGCCCTTCGGGATAATCTCCCGGTGGGGCAATTTCTACATCTGAGGAGGAACTGCACTGAATTAATTACATATCACAAACATGCCACCCACCTCAGTGATAGCCTCCTCACAAGACAGTATCCTTCCCGCCTGATACGCAGGGCAAATAAAAGGGCCCGCAATAAATACCGGGAAGCACTGTTAAAGACGCATCACAAAGCCCCCACCAGCCGCTAGGTGTGTGCGAGTACCTTTAGCCATCCAAATGCCACAATAAAGAAAGCAATCAATTCGAACTGGCACATTTTGAATAAAGGCAAAAAGGTGTGTGAGAGACCCCTTTTTGCCTTTAAACGCAGTAGAAATCTTAGTAACATCCTGGTGCATTCTAGACACCAACAAACCCACATTACAGATATGCCACGAGCTATTTTGACGGGCTTACCTATCCAAGGCCATTTCCCTTGCGGCACTTGTGTGGTTTGTCATTTGACCACACGTACATCACAACTTGAGTTTATTTTATTTTATTTATAACATTTATTAAGCGTTATTGTTACCCGTGGCTGTCGTTGGGACTGAAAACACCTTGGATATTGATGAGCCACACTAATTGTAACTTAGAGGCATTCATTTACTTAATCCAATTCCCCTGCAAGTTGAAATATGTGGGCATGACTACCCGCAAGGTAAACACCAGGATGATAGAGCATCAGAGCTCAATTAAACGGAAGTAATCCAATACTAAGCTCACATGCAACTTTCTTGATGCAGGACATACAGAGGAAGATTTTAGGTGGGTGGTCTTAGACAAACCACACTACCACAGAAATATAGGTCCCCTAGACACAATCCTGTTTCATAGAGAACAACGGTGGGTGTTGAGATTGGGCAGCCACCAGACAGGTTTAAATGATGATATACCGTGGTGCACTATCTGAATGTACTCCTATGCTGCTATACACATTTTGGCATGCGGGTGCTTGCTACTTTTTGTGCGTAGGGATCCATGTTTACTAGTGGTCTGTATGCCCAGCATTATTATATTTTGTTTGTGGCCTATAGACTATATCTTTGGCCCCCCAGAGCCTACATTTTTAGTCTGTTGTTGGGCATATGATATATACTTTGGGCACACACCAATCTCAATTTATCCTGAAGATATTGTGGCCATGCATCATTAAAATCTCCTATATATAGCCACTGTACATTCGCACATTATCTACGAATACATTTATTTTCTTCATTGTTCAAAATACTTGTATTTCCATTGGTTCTGGGATGCTGATTCCAGCTCACATCTTTTTAATGCTGGTTCTTCTTAAAACTGACAGTACTATACAGAGTGGTATTGTGGTTATGTACAAACTGTATTTGGACAAGATAAGCATATACTTTTACAATGAATCACACAGATATCGCGTGAGTTCCACTCTCCGCTATCTACGTTGCCCCTTCTCATTCTCTATACACTCCGCTCTAGCAATGGGGAGGCATCATGACCATTGCACCGTTGCCATGGTTTCTGACGCATGGTCGTCACCACGCTAGGCGTGTACGTAGGACATCACTGCTTCCCGCTTTCATTTCTGCATTTAACGACACTGGATGCACGGTCCCGCACTCCCTCCAGAGTCCGGGACGGAGCACCACCGTGGAACAAGAGGTGAGTGAGTGTTCTCTTGCGTTCTCTGGAGAAGCAGTTGTGGGTTTTTTAACATCACAAGATTGAGGGCTTATTTTCGCTGCAAACCTCTATGCAGCCGTAATTTGTTTGATATGCAACACAGAGTTAGCATGTATGTTGTTACACATTATATTGTCCCTTAGATGAGGAGCGCATTATTTTGTATCTATTTTGCCCACTTACATGGTTTCCCTGATGTGGATTTGAAACTATTTACATTTTTCCTGACCATCCGGGATAAAACACACACTCTCCATTGACGCTCTATTAAGGTATTACTCTTAGTTGATGTAAGATATACAGCTGCTTGATCATGCCCATTTTATTTTAAAGACTTGAAGATGTATAACATTATCTTCATTTGCAACACCCCTGTGTGTCTGTTCTTGCTTTTTTCTTCATGTTGGCCTGCCCATACAGTTATAATCTTTGAATTTTAATTTGTACCTCCTACTAGAGGAATCAACACGGTAAGAGACTCTGTAGATGGTTGAGTTGGATTATACACACGGTTCTTAGGTAAGATCTTGAATTCTGCCTTACTAATCATCGTTTCAGAGTGAAGTGTGAGGGTGCACAGTGGTGATGTGTCTTTTCATTTTTGATATGATACTTGTATTACTGTCTTACAGGGCCCTCTGACCTATCATACTGACTGATATTCAAACGGATTGATGGTCAAGAATTGAGGCCTAAGTATCAATTTTGACGTTTTGCACTATGTGTCAGCAGAGTGACTTATAGATACTGGTCCTGACGAAAGCCTTGAACTTTACTGTCACCCAGGCTGAAACATATTGACCATGCGACAGGGTTTACATCTATAACCCTACATCACTTTGTTTTTATCTACTATCCCGTAGGCTGGAAGAATAAAGTTGCTGCCCTTACCGAGTTAGTTTTAACACACTTTTACACTTTTTTGCACTCTGCCCCTCATTACACCCTTGAGGTACTGAAAATACACGTGCTCTACATATTACACTCCCGCTACTTCCCTTTTGGTTAAGTTGTAGACCACACTGGGTACCTTGTGGTCCCCGTGTGTTGGAGAAACCCAATGATGAAGCATGTCACCCTCTGGTGATTGAGGGTTTTCGTCCACAACAGCGTTGTGACTTTTCCCACACCTTAGCTTCCCTTTCAGTTTACACTGCTACCCTATATTCTGTGTGAGTTATAAGGGAAAAAGACAGCCACTGTCTGAGATGCCTAGCCGAGAATGCTGGGTTCTTTCACTTCATCTAGGACTACACCCTCATTACTGCAGATTGCACCACAATACATGGCAGAATATTGGGTTATATACAGACTCCAAACCCCTAAGCATACTATTTTAGGTATTCAGTTAAGGCTGGTGGTTCCTGGCCTTATGGTCACAAAACGTAGAATTGGTCGATGGTCACAAAACGTAGAATTGGTCGAAGCTGGATCACACCTGCCCCCCCCCCCCCCCCTCCAAGATTGCACAGTGTATCAGGGATGGACATATGTGCAGTGGCAGAGAAATCAGTCTATACAGTACATGGCTGTCCACGAAAATAACGTAAGATAAGGGATGCATGATGGGACCGTCTTGACTAAATGTACCAGCCTGGGGGGTGAACTGGACTGCGGTAGGGAAACTATCTGTATGAGTTGATTTGCTGTCCAAGCTGTGTGAGGAAGTTATAGGTTTATGTATAGTCAACGATATTGTTATAAAGTCAAAACATATTGAGAAATACTTCCCAGAAAATGAATAGTCTGCAAATAGCATATTTACCGAGGAGCAGGAGACAAACTCGTACATGTGTGGAAAAGCTACAGGGAAACCAGAGATCAATTAGACAAACTTAATTATAGATCATGAGGTCACCAGGCAGCACAGTGAAGCCAATAAAGCTGGCCGTTTAATAGCAGGGTTAATGAAAAATTAAATAAAATATAAATCAAATCACTATCCCTGTGAACGATATAGGAAAAGATGGTCAGTACCTAAAACAACAGAATAAAATAGGAGCATGGGAGGCGGAAGCATAAAAACTATACCAATACCATGGCACACACTAGCATGGTTAGTAAAGAACACGATTGTCAGAGGAAAAATGTGATGTGCTACCTCAGCGGATCCCAACTTGTGATCTGCAGAGCCCCTTGGGTCCGTGACACATTCCCAGGGGGCCTGCAGGTCTCTAGCGCCATCTCTCATAGGAAACGAAACACCCATATGCCCACACAGCACACAAAAGCTGTGAAAGTAAACACGGGGCAGTGGGACCAAAATAAACATTAGGCGAATCGCCATTCAGCATTAGGTGCAAGCTGAAGGGTCAATCATACAATCAGGATTTATAAAGCTCTGCAAATCACCTGTGAGGGTCCCAAGGTACTGGAGTTGCTAGCTGCTTCACATAGAAAGCAGTGAAAAACAAGGCAAAGGCAGGAGAACACACTTAGAAAACAAGCATTGGCATAGCCAATAGGTCTCACCTTTGGGACCTTATAAGTGTTTAGTTATCCAGCACAATATCCTTGGTGCAACAACATCAACTGTTGCATGACTAAACACTTATAAGGTCCCAAAGGCGAGACCTATTGGCTATGCCAATGCTTGTTTCCTCTGCAGCAGTGCCACCCTTCACTGCCTTTGAGGTAACTTCAAGGAGACTCGTTGTAGATCTTTCATAGTCGCATCATTTCAGAACTGAAGCATTTTCAATATTTTATACAACAAAGCCATATTTTATGCTTATTAATCTTATGCAACGAACAACCATGACAAAGCCAATAGTCCTGACTTGTTGAGGTTATAATGTTATGTGCTGTATTATATATCTGGATGCAATGACAGAAGCAGCAAAATACCATTTGGGCGGCACACCATGGTAAGCACAGCTTTTAAGCTATGGTGTTTTATGCCACGGCTTTAATTGCATAAAGCCACGCCCCTTAGAGAAGAGCCCAACCCCCGCGTTTTTTTTATCCCACTTAAGGTCCTGCCTGAATCCACCGGAATCTGGAGCCGTGACCTGATATAGCACCATCTGGTATGCAGTGGGCTCTGTTCTGGCTTTCGAGTTTCCCAGGTTCGTACGGGAGCACTGTGTCCAGTTTTTCTTTGCATTCTGGGACTTGTAGTCTAGTCCTTAGTCCATAACACAATCAACAAGAATACTAATGTAAGAATGGAAAGAAACATCCTGGACTGGGAGAGAAACTTGTGGAACCGGGACACTTAAGAGCTCTGATTTAGTACTAGCAGACCATTAGCTATAACTTTTAAACTAAAAAGCGAAGGGGACACCCCTACAACAATTTTCAGCTTTACTTTGCATTATTGTAGGTTCATAAACGTACTTTCTAGTTCCTTGTCGATACACTTGATGCAACACCAAACTTAATAGTTTTCAAGTGACCACAAGTTATGTGTGAAATCAGAGCATGGTTTGGTTTTACTTTCTAACACTCTACATACTGGGAGTTTTTAATCCGTGCTTAGAGAGTGCTCACTACATATCCCAGAATGCAACATGCTGCTGAATACAGAGCCAGGACTGGCTGTAGACGTCACACACGACAAAGGGCCCCTTGGCATCTAGGTCACTTGTGAACACTTCTGGGCACTTAGTCAAGGTCGTATTTGATTTCTCCGTCCAAGACAAGGGCGTTGCCAAGGCAGACTCCGTGGCCTTGTTCCCAGGCACACTTCCTTATCACCACAGGGCAGTCAAACTACAAGTTCAAAGTCTTGTCCACAAGTGTGGAATGAAATTTCCTCTGCACTCTCTCCCATCGTTCACTGAGGCATGCGGATTACCGAGTTTTCTTCTGTGCGTTCAATCCCCAAGTGTTCATTGGTAGCGAAAAAAAACTGTACTTATCAGCTGCTGTTTAACTGTTCATTTTTCCTCTGGTCTCCCGATGTCCGTTTGCTGTGACAGTATCATATACCTGCCAACTTGAAGAACAATCTCACCATGTGTCACCCGGTGGCACCGTGTAAGTTGGCAGGCATGGTATCATAAGGGGCACCTGCAGCCATCCTGACTTTGAAGCCATTAGAACTTTGCATGATGGGACTTGTAGTTCTGTGTTCTCTAGAAGAGGGAGTCTACAAGTTCCAGCATGCAAATTGCAGTTGACTGAAAAGTCATCAGTTGACCAAGACGTTCACTGAGGAGGGAAATATCAAATAATGTTATTATCCAGACAATGTCACTATAAGCGCCTCTTTGACGGTCAACGTTAAATAAGCATTTCTGAAGTTTATCTATTTACACAAAAATAGCTTATCTACTCCACTTTGTTGTTTGAATTATTGTCCTTATGTCACAGAATTTAAAACGGAATGAACAAAGCAAGAGTCGAAATGGAAAGAATAAAATGGGCCAAATTAGCCACTTTCTCCTGGAAACAATTAGACATGACTTGAAAGTGGTCTTCAGTGCCGGGGACTTTTCTCTACTGAGGGGTTCCCAAGTTTCTCAGATCCAGGTGCAAGTATCTCCTCCAGTCCAGGTTTATAATTGTGTTTCTGTGACTGGCTGTGCTGACTTTTTAATGGGTTAAGCATGGTTAAAGATCCCAGAATGCAAAGAAAACAAGCACTAGCAAAGTCAATAGGTTTGTCCTTGGAAACTGTGCCATTTTTTTCCAGCTTATGCAATACAAATCCAAAGCTTAAAATAAAAAACTTAAATGCTGCTGTCAAAAGGTGGCCGGCACATGTTTGAAAAGAAAAATATATAAATGGGCACCGGTGAACATGTGGTGAGACTAAAGGCCATCACTTGCAGTGTAAGGCAGCTAACGAGGTTTGGCTGACCCTTTACTCCATTCTGTATTCTGTGGTGGGTGGGCATAAATTGTGAATGTCCCTGAAATAGCCCAATGGGTGAAGAGGACTGTCCAAAATCCTGTATATATGCAAGTATTTTATTATTATGGATCTTCTCGAAAACAGCCAAAGGTATCTCTAGCCCGACTTAAAAGAAGGACCAGATGATGTGAAACCTGAGACCTCTGCTTAGCCTTAATAGGATTTGATTATATCGCTGCCCAATTAAGTGTGGTTGACTATGGAGAATAGGCTGAAAGGATTAAAAGAAGTTATTCTTGAAAAGGGGTGGAGCGCGAGACATTGTCAAGAGACCAAAACAATACAAACCAAGTTCTCATGACCTGAACAAACCAACCAGGTAAACACATTAGATACATTCAGGTATAAGTCAATGGGGGCGGAGTTTGAGGGGTGTGTAAATAATGTCCAGGTGGTAGACATAAAGGACTTAAAAGCTGGTCGGGTTTACAAAAAAATGAGAAAATGTGCACTCAATTTGCGTGGCGATTTTATGATGTAACATTCTAGAGAGTAATAAAGACATGAAGATGTGGTCCTTTACCAGAGTCGAGATACACCCCCCACACCCATCCAATGACCCTGGTCACGTTACAATGTGTTCAGGCTGTTACGGCAATCTGCGTAATCATGGCAGGTACGTACAGAGCTTACAATAAATGCACCTTTACTTCTCTAAAGTACACAGTGTCACTTTTCTTTCAGGATAATGTAGTAGGAACAAACTCAGAGTGTAATGTGACGACACAAAGCCTCATTCCCAGAGATTTCAGAATATTAGACATGTAGTTAATTAAGGTAGTTCGGCGAATTCTGCTTTTGCTGCAGAGATCTTTTGCTGCTTTCATGCTACAAGTTCAACTTCTGAGAGGTTTCCTTAGATTTAACACTATTTTCCCTGTTCATGTAATACACGGGGAGCAATAAGACGGTGTTATACTTGAATTATGTGGCAAATCAATGTACTCCAATATGTCCTGTGCAAAATGATTCTGTACTACGCCTGTCAGGAAATCCTATTAGGTCAGTGGACACAACCAGTAACAATGCTGTGCCATTATTTGTTAAAAGTACTTGCCACTTTTTTACATAAGTAAATAACTGCCGTGCAGTCAACTTTGCCCAATAACTCAGATCAGCTAGGTTTACACCACACAATTCTGGTTACTGTGGCCGAAAAGTCAGTAGGGGAGAATCTCATCTCCCCCCTACAAACCACGCGATTATCAGGAAAGCAGCCAGCTACCCACTCAGTGAAAGTACCATATGCTCCAGTGATAGAAACAAACACAACTGTCTTACCCTGCGAGCATTCCTGTAAACACAGGGCAAGAGGCCATTTACACACACATTCCTAAATCTGGAAACCATTAGGGAGGGGTGAGCCTTACCTCGAGAGCAGAGCAGGAGGAGTACGGGGGCACAGGCTAGCCAGCTCCGCCGCCAGCAGCAGGTGACCCCTCTGTTGTGGATCTCTCCTCCTCCTGCCGGGGCACCCAGGGTCTCAGAAGAGACGGGGGTTTCGGTGGCTGCCAGAGGGGGAGCAAGCAGCAGCACTCCGGCTGGTGCCAAGGATTCAAACTTTCAATACGTGGGGGCAGATACCAGGCTGCCCCCCCCTTATTCCCGGTTTCTCTCTTCCGAACTCTACTTTGCGGCAGTGATTGACAGATGTCGCCTTCTTTCTGTTGATTTCCTATGCGAGGAGTTTTGCTGCAGCTGGGCGATGCCTCCTCCTTGCCACACTGGCCTGTGCCAGCGACGTGCAACCTGCTCACGCTACTGGAGAAAGTTTTGTGAAAACATTTGTTTGGAAGGGGCGGGGCTACGGTGGTGGCCGGTCGCAAATGCTGGGAATCGGCGGGTGGCACCGGCAGAGAGGGGGAGGGGTGTGAGAGTCGTACACCCCCTTCTACCTTCCATAGCCTGTTAAACTCTTCATGCAACATTTACTCTACATCGCGTAAAATGTACACGGGTGTAGTGAATTCTGTGCCGACTCATGGGCAGACCAGAGTGAAAATATTTGAAGCGGTCTACTGGTACAACCACGATGCACATAAACAAATACAATAGTATTGCATTTGCGGTGGGCAGTAGTAAATTGCTGTACACAATTGAACTGCGCCAGTGTAGTGTTACATAATTTTGCTCTCGGCTGAAGCAGTGTTTGGAACATGTTGGAACTTTCTTTCTCCACAGCTTAGGCTCACGGCTAGAAGTAGAGGTTTAGGAGGAAGGGGAGGAGCCAAGGGGACTTCAATATGATGAGATTTTAAAGAACATAATGTAGTTTGGTGGCGTTGCCTTTGGTGCTTGGAAATTTAAGATAAATGGCTCCCTTTGAAGCTTTTTTAATACGTAATAACTTTACAGGGGGTTTGGTAAAAACTGAATAGAATCTAAGATAGGTGGGTTTCAAAGGAGACTAGCACAAGCGGCAGCAGGGGTAGGGGAGAGAGGAGGGGGCCTGTGCTCCCGCAAGTGAATCTCCACACGTGCACGCGTTGCCATTGAAGGCAATGGAACGCATGCACGTTTTTGTCTGAAAAGCCAAAGCGACGGCTATAGGTCTTTTTGCCTATGCAGCGCATGCGCACACCGTAGGCGAGACCTAAAAAGATGGGAAAGGCCGGAGAAAGAAGTAAAAAACAAGGCAAAAGCTGGGGAAAGCGGGGGGAGAGGAAGGGGAAAACAGGAAAATGGAGGGAAAAGCAGAAGAAAGCACTCAGAAAGACAGGGAGGAAGCAGAGCCCTGCAGCAGCATGGAAGAGCTAGACCTGGGCCTGAGGCCTGCTCAATCCTGATAGATCAAGGCTGATCAGCCTTATTTTATACCCAGCCTTACTGCCTTTGAGTCGCACTTGCATGAAAGTGCTGTTGTCCCCTTGTGTTTGGGCCCAGCCCCAGAGCATTTTGCTGCCCCTGTCCCCTCTCCACGATTGGCCAAGAATGCAGAAAAGCTGTGCCTCCTGTTCGAGGCTGGCCAGCTTTCGGGCAACTCAGGCCGACAGGAAGGTACCTCTCCCTCTGAAATGGTGGGCCACTGAAGAGAAACATGCGAGTGCTTTACGCCATTTCTGTACCATATCGTTTATTAAACAAACTGGCTTAGTTCCAGCCTTAGTTTGTTTTGTTTGCTTATTAATTGCGAGACTTGTTTTGTTTCCATGTTGTCGTTGTCCCAGCCCCCTCCCGTTGTCTGTGTTGTCCTTCCTACCGCCCACCTCCCGTCGTACTTTTAGCTGACTGTCTTACCCTGCCCCCGTTGTATTGTTAATAGTAGGTCTGTGTTAAAGTCCACTGCCAAAACCAAGACCTCAAACGGCTGTTCCACTTTCAGTTCAGAACGGGGGTTGGAGGGGGCGGGTCTGTGTCTGCATTGTATGTTTTTTCCCCTCGTACATACTTTTTTTATATATGTAAAGTGGTAAAGTGCATAAATATTGCAACCACACAAATGTAACTTTAATCATGGGCACTCCATTTTGAGTAAAAGCCTTGGGATCGCTGGTTCACAGAGTTCTCACATATTTATGCATGCGCACCCCGATGCGGTTCTTTTATTTAATAATGATCTTGGGTTTTAGGGGCAGTTAGAGGGCCGGTTACTCACAGCCTTGCAGCTCGTAGGTCGGTTTACTTGTGCTCACTCATGTATCCAAATTTCTGATTACTCTCAGATGAGTCCGCCTTTACTCACTTCCTGCCCTTACTGTCTTCAGAGAGCACTGCTGTTTTGCTTCCATCATCATCAACAGTCACCATGCAGCAAAAACATCATGTAACCCGCGGCCTACCAGTACCATACCAAGCTTAAGTTTTACAATAGCGGCCCCTGCCAATTGCAGTAAGTACCCTTGTTCTTAGACATAGAGCAGCAGTTTTTCCCGCGCTCCTCTGGCAGCCACCAGGGCATGGAGTCAGACACTCCTATGTTCCACAAAAGCCCCGCACCCCCCACCAACTCTGCAGGGTCCGTAGACCCTCGCCCAGGCTGTTTTATCTGCAGTTGAGATGCTTGGCTGTCGGATTTCTCCACCATAGGCTTCGGAGATATAAAATCTCCTGCTGATAGTTTAGTCCCAGACCGTAGCTACATCAAGGGGTCAATTCTGCAAATAAATGTGTTTTATGTTTTAACAACAAATAAACAAACAATGGGGTCTTAATACTGAAACAGAACATGTTGAATAGTGACAGACCTTTACTGACAAAAATTACCAAGGCTAATTTAGCCCGGCATCTTGCTGTTAATCTGCTAACAGCGAACCATTAATATGGCACTCACCTATTTAGGTTGGTAGAGTTGCCACATCTGTCAAGTACAATTTGTAAGGGGTACAGACGCCATCCTGAGTGAAGAGAAAGGTAATGGCGTGAAAAAGGTTGAAAATGAGGTGACCAGTCGTAGACATTATTTTTTAAAGAAAGTTGAACTGCCAGTGTAATCATACATTGGCAATCCTTCTAGCTCATAAAAGTGGCTATAGAAATAGCCTCGCCAGAAATGGCAGTGAAACAGCGCTGATTTAGAAGAGGCAGTACAGGAATCAAGAAACAGCACAACCTACCTCTGTAGGTAGTTATAACTTACACTATCAGCACTGCACTTGACTTGTCCACACGCCACGCTCACATAGGGTTTTTAGGATAACCCGTGACCACATTTTGAAAACATCCCTGAGCTCCCTCCTCGTAGAGAGGAGGTTGTAGCCTGCGCCAGAACTAGGTTCTGACGAGAGGAGGCACCCCTATGATGAAGCATGACACTTTTGGTGTGTGAGGGGAGTTGTCCTTAAAAAGGGATATTCCCTTCGACACCGTTGTACATTTTGTTTGTCCATACCTACCTGTTACCCGTGGTTTCTCGTTTTGTGTGTCAGGATCTTAGTAAATGGCAGAACTTTCTGGCTCCTGGTGGAGTTGTGGATGTTTATTTAAAACTTTATTTGTATTGCATGCAACTCAACATGAATAATAAAATAGCTTTATTTGTTTTAATTTGTTTTGAACACACATTGTATGCAGATTTCATGCCCAACATATTATGGCAACAAAACAATGTAGCTAATACATACATTCAACAGCATTGTTATGGCAATTAACAAAGGAACTAACAATCGAATCCAATGCACATGGTAAACACAACACTTCTGCCCACTTAACTCCCAGTACCGTACTCCCTTCCCACAGAAATACCCTCAGATGAAAGCAATAATAACATCCCTCAAGGAAATCCTAACTAAAGCTAACTGGGTTCATTGCAACAAATTGATCAACTTTAATCCTATCTCTGCTCAAAGTACCCTCTTGCTCTGTGCTATTTGTAAGCAACTGTATCCTGCCGGCTCCCCCATTCATCGCTGTACCATAGCACTGGTCCTCTTGAATCCCAGTCATCACCCTCCCCACTAAAAATTCTTGGGTTTATTCCCAGTTACATAATATTTTGGTGTTCTAGTATCTGGGGGGCTAGTTAATTACCGGATAATTTCTGCCTACACCATCAGATCGTAAGCTAATTTTTCAACTTACCCAACCCACTTCAATTGAGTTTCTTTCACATTTGCCTATTCCACCATATCTTTAATCCAATAGTCAACGTTCAGTGGCCGGACACTACACCACAAAATTAATCATGCCATAAAATTCAACAGCACACCACAGAATTAAACTCCACTACATACCACTCCACATCACAAAATACCATTCCATATAATTACACTACATAACACACAATTACACTCCACATAAATCCAGTACACTCAATTTCCACTGCACATCATGCCACATACTTCCACTTCACACATCCAATCTACACCACACAATTCCACATCACAAAATTCCACAACTAACAATTCCAATCCAACCCACACAAGTCCACTACACACCACACACTCCATAACACATGGGTAAAATACATCATTATTTACAACGCCAATAGCTCTAACTCAAGGAAATACAAGACCTGTTGCATTTCCAATGCTGGTTTAAAAATAGGGACAATAATAGCTTCCCGTCAGGTTTTCACTACGAGTCCCCAGGGATGTGGAATTCCTATAGCCCGATGCCCAGGATATATTGTTTGGGGTCAAGGGCAACAAGTTTTCATGTGTATTTTTTCTTTGGGACAAGCAGACCCAACCCCTTACAGCACAAAACCTTTGGCTGCCAGTTTACAGTACCACATTATGGATCAGGGAAGGGCATTGTCTGCTGTTAAGGTAATATTTGTGTCCATGTGTTTATTTTTGGTTCATTAATGCAAAGCCTTTAATATTAGGGGGAGCACTCTAAGTAAATGTTGTAAGCTCGGATAGCACTACTGACAGTGGTTTCAGTATAAAATGTGCACACACATTTTTAAAGTTAAGCCATATGAGGCTATATATAATGCTCCCAGAATGCTCTCTGATTAGTTGCCAATATTTGCAGATGCTTCAAAGTAAGATTGATGATTTGTTGCTTTCAAAATAAAATGTTCACAAAAAATTGCAAGTAGGAAAAACAAGCATTTACAATGCAATGGTGTTGGCATTGTTAAAGTTAGAGCTATTGGCATTGCTCATGACATTATTTTCGTTTATATTTTGTTTTTAAAACATTTAAAGAAACGACATTGTTATTTACAATGTCAATAGCTTAATCTATCTCAAATGCGAGACCTATTGTATTTGCACCCACACACAGAGCCACCCACACAGAGCCACCTACACAGACCTATTCACATAGAGCAACCCACACACAAATAGAGCCACCCACACACACACAGAGCCACCCACACACACACACCGAGTTACCCACACACAGAGCCACCCACGCATAGAGCCACCAAGGTCTCGCCTTTGATCAAGTTATAGCCATTTTCTTAGCTAATGGTATTGTACAGCAAAGCAAATGGCTTTAACTTAATAAAAGGCGAGACCTATTGCATTTTCAATGCTTGTTAAATTGGCAATTACAGAGCCCTCTTTTTAACCTGTCTTTCGATGCGTAGCGTATTAGGGCGCTGCTTCTTTCTGCCGATAGAGGGGATGTTCTACTCGAGTGGCAGATTCCTCAACACAAATGGAAGGTTTCTCAACACGAGCTAAGAAATCTCGCTGGGAGGTGGTCTAGCACTGCATTTTCCTCACTCGCCAACAAGTGCGAGCGCGGAAAAAACGTTGCCCCGCTTCTACTACGTATGGTACAAGCGGACGAACGGAGCGGAGTACACCGGCCAGGCCTACTGCATTGCCCCACAAGGCTCACCCCTGCAGCTCCACTTCAGTGCATTTGTGTCACCACTAATTACACTGATCCAGCCACAGGGCCTACTCTTCTATAACTATGCAGATGATATGCAGCTACCCCCGTTTCCTGCCTCCCCAAACCAGCATCCAAGCCTAAACCAGGTAAAGCTCTAGTTGGTAAGAAACTACTGCAAACTAAACCAGACAAGCTCAAATACTCAAATGTCACAGTGTATGAGCATCCACATCCGGGTAACACCGATAGCAAGCATCTGCCCCCGACCAAGGAAGACAATTAAAAACCTCGAGGTAACAAGAAACTCCAACTTATCAGTGCCATGAATCAACATTATTGTGTAAAAACCTGCAACTCCTCTTCCCCACCAGTCAACTCAAGCAGAGCAACGAGAAAGCCATGCTTGCCGCAGGACTACATACCAAATAAAACAACTCCGAATGGCTCAAAATGCAGCTGTAAGCCTCATTTTTTTATATTTGTAAAGCACGTCATGTTATTTCCCAAATGAGTAGTTTTCCATGGCTTTCCACGAATACCTAAATGTCGATTCAGTTTGAATTAGTTATTTTCGAACACCTGGAAATGCTACACCCACACACTTTCAGGAAAAGATCAATACTCCCAACCCTCGTGCCCACTGGGTATTTACCCACAAATCTTCTCCCAGTCCACACCAACTACTGTGGAGGAGACAGATGCTGTGCAAAACTGAGAAGCCTCCACGTTTCTTCCAGCGATCGCCACATCCGGAATAACCTTGAAGTCCATTTGCTCATTATAGAAAGGTAGGGTCACTGAAACCGCAGGTCATGAAAATGTGCAGACAGCCACGTGTAATTGCCTACTCTTTGCCCATAAGTCAATCGTTCACATTTTTCAAGAGCACCTAGAAGAAAATTAAGATGTGCACTGTCTGCTAAAAAAATGAAACAGAAGATGGCTACCTGAGAGGACGCGAGACCTCGGGGCTCCTCGTGCCGGACCCATAGCCGGGCCCATTTCTGCACCACAAAGTCCCCGGTTGTGGTTCCAACATCGGCGGGGGACGGCGCGGAGTCCGGAGGCAGCCTGGAGTGCGGCTCCGGGGAGTGTGCCGCTCCCGTTCTGCCCCGCGGCGGCTCCCGCGCCACGACCACAAAATGGCGCCGGCGCCACTCGGCTGCTGAAGCAGTCATTGCGGGGTGGCAACGCAGAAGAGAATAGGTGCTGGCTGGGCCCCGCGTGCCACGAATTTGTCATGTGCGCCATGTATGTGCATACATCAATGAACATTGTGCCACGCGAAGCGTGTTTACTGTCCCGGGCTTCTCTCTTTTTTTACGTTTACCTAAATAAGTGCGCTCGGAGACACCGACAGCGGCATGGCTGACGCCGACCCCAGGACCCCGCAGGAGCTCGCCAACTTTGTAACCATCTTTCTCCGAGGTCAAGCAGAAATGCCTCGGAGAAACGCAGCGTCATTTTCGGATTCGGGGGCGTGTTTTTTTTTCTCTCCTCTTCCCATTGGCTGGAATGTTTACATTCCAGAGGAGAGAAAGAAACTAAAAAACACGCCTCCGAATCTGAAAAAGACAGGGCTTAAATGGACAGACGCCCCTCTCCTCCAATGGCTGGCCTCCGTTTAGGAAGCCAGCCAATGGAGAAGAGGGGCGGGTTCAAGCCCCATACTAGAAAAAATTAAATCTCGCCAAGCGAGACTGCGCAAGCGCAGCCTTCGCTAGCCGAGACCTAAAAATGGGGGCGGGGAGAAAGAGAGCAAGAGAGAGAGAGCAAGTGTGAGAAGTTGGCCTGGCATATGCTGTTCCTAGGTATAGGGACACCTTGCACCAGTCCAATTCGACTCCTACTGATGGTAGGTTTAAGACAACCTTTAAAGAAAGCTATCCTAGTGGTAGCTGTGGAGAGCAGCCTTCAGGCTAAGTCTTGAAGGAGTGTTAAGCTTATTGTTTTACCATAATAACCTCTTGAATAACCAAATGAAAGAGTAGCCCACACAGGTATATATATAAAATATATGTATTTATTCTAGACAGAATCCCACAGTCACTTTATGTGGCTGGTGGCAAAGTTACGATTCAAACAAGCATTTCTAAACACAATAAATAGCACAGAAATCAATGGGCCCCAGGGGGGGACCAAACCATATACTAAAATAGTGGTATAAGAACCACGACAATTCTACAGGCAATGCCTAGGGCATTCAGGATCGCTGGCCCCTTAAGAATCCACCCACAGTTAAGAGGAAGGGGACCCACGGGAGGCGTGTGCAGTGCGAGAAGCTGCTGTCGGGATCGCAATGTTAGCCTATGGAGAATGTCGCGGTTGAATAATTAAGGTTTAAGGACACTTCTAACAACAGTACAAAGTTAAGGCTTGAGACTTAAGGCTTTGGAGAGCCCACCACCACGGAAGTACCGAAGTACCACTGTTACCTGCCCCAGGGAAGCCGGGTGCATAGGTCGATTCTGGTGTCGGGTCGCGGGCTGATTTTCTATGGAAAAGAAGTCCAAACTGCTGCTAGCTGGAAGTGTCGCTGAAGTCGTGAAGATTGAAGTTGAAGAAAAGACAAAGATGAACCTGAAAGCAGAGGGGACAGAGTCTGGGTCACAGCACAGTGACCAGGGAGCTCACAGGAAGGAGCTCGTGGATGTCGGGTGCTTCAGGTGTGGAAGGTACAGCTGGGCTCTGCAGTCACGGGCTCCGGGAGGCTTCAAGGAAGGCCAGCTTCTGGAGGGCGACTGTCCCACGTCGGCTGAGGGTCGCTGCGGTGTTAGTGTCCCGATTGGATCCACTAAGCATTGGCAACCGCAACCCACGCAAGATGAACAAAGCAGCTGCTGGTGCAGACCCACGTGGTCTGAGGGTGCTCTCCTTTGCAGGGAGCGTAGAGCAGGCCTGGAGCAACCAGGGGAACTCTTAGAAAAGAAGATTGTCCTCCGTCAGGGCCCACAAGTCGAGAGACAAGGGACCGCGGAAGGCAGCAAAATGGAGTGCGTAAAAGGGCTCCCACGGGCCACCGGAGCGGGCCAGGGAGCTGAGGGTCGGCACAAATGCTGCTTGAAGGTTGGCTCAAGAATGGGCCAAAGCACAACTTCCCCACTGGTCGGGGTCGTGTGCTGGACAAGAGGTGGCCGGTGTCTCGGGGTATGCGGGGATCTCGACACCCACGTGGTCCAGGGTGCTCAGACTTGCTGGGCACGCTCACAGGACGCTGGGATGCACTGGAGACCCACCTCGAGGTTGCTGGAAGGCGTCGAAGGTCGTGAGAGCAACGAAGTTCCAACCGGGTATCTTGTAGTCTTTTAGGTGCCTGCCAAGCAGGGGGATAACTCCTTTATCCCAAGGGAGATTTCTTCAGTCAGCTGGGCAGCAGCTCGTCGAAGGTCAGTTCTGTGAAGTCCTGTACGAATCTAAGGCTCTAGGGCAAAGTTATTCCCATATATCCCCAAGATTAGGGGATGGTCCAAAATAGAGCCTACCAATCAGAGTGGAGGCGGGAAAGGGTGGCTACACCCACTCCCCTTTGTGTGTTTCCCGCCTGGGCGAGGGGCAGGATGCCCCTGAACCGGTTCCAGGCGGTGTATGCAGAATTGGGGCTCTGCAGCTGCCTACGTGCAACTCTGAATGGACTTTTGGTGCACCCACCCTGTTCCAATCCACATATCCTGTCTGGGGAGGTGCTGGCACCTCCCTGCCACAGGAGCCCTATTGTCCAGATGGCGAGGCTGGGGTTTTCCCCAGCAACAGCCAGCCAGAGTCGTGTAGGTGGCGAACAGTAGCCATTTTGTGGTACATGTGCACTTTTAAATTGGTTTCCAAATTCTACCGCTTTTCCCATATCACCCTCCTAGCAAGGGGGAATCGTGCCCCCATGCCCATGGCTGGACTGGGGGTATGATTCCTTCATGTTTGACACCAAACACGATATGGTTCTGTGTAGCCACTCCAAAGTTACAGCGATGACGCAATAACTTATAATGCGGTTAAGAGTATATGGTATGGCTACACTACAAACAACCCAGTAACGATTTTACGAAGGTTGCAGAGAGGTCCTACTCACGTAGGGGTCCCCCCTCACACATACCTCAGCACCCAGCCCTGTAGGATTACCAGGGCCTGCCATAGGGGTGACCTATGAGAGTATATGTGTTGTAATGGTATGGGACATAGGGTACCTACATCCCTGTAAGGGGTGCTAGCACCACCTTACCCAGGCTACAGTAGTGGCCTGGTGGTGTCAGTTTGGGTGGCTGTCCCAGGGTGGCACAATAAGTGCTGCAGCCCTGGTAGGCCTACTGGGGGCCCCATGCCCTGGGTACCTAGGGTACCATCTACAAGGGACTGGTAGGGCATGTCCAGCATCCAATTATGTTTGTACCTAGAGTACTCACAACAGTTTTAGGGAGAAAGCAGATAGGCTGGGGTCCTGGATAGCAGGATCCCAGCCAGACTAGTCAAAAACCACTTAAATACCAGGCAAAAAGTTGGGGGCAACCATTAGTCAGATTCCACTCTCCTACATAACCCCCCCCCAAACGAAAGGAGATAAGGCTAACCTTGTCCAGATAAGCCTTTATTTCCTGAGTGGCCATATAAGGAAGAACCTGTACTAACATGGTTGCTCCCTGTGTCATGGTCCACTTGGGAAATCCTACCCCAAGGGGTTCTAGAGTTTCTCCAAAGTCTAGGGAAATTACCTGTATTGGTTTTTGGGTCAGAGGTGGGCTGGTGGGGTGTCTGAGTCTGGAAGTGAGACCCTACTTGGGTTGGTCTCAACCTCCTCAGATCACTGGCCACTATGGAAGCCTTTCTGCCCATGACGGTGTCATATCTGGCCCCAAGGGTCAACCTCTGGCTGCCTACAGCTGGGGGTTGGATCCCTTTGGCTGGAATAGTGGAGGGCACTGGAAGGTTTGGGGCAGCTAGGCCCCAGGTTTCCCTGTGCTCAACAACATCCATTTGAGGGGTGCCTATACCTAGGGTTAAGGGGGATCCCTCAGTTTGTAGAGGAATATTCACCTGGCTGAAACTACTCTGCTGGGTGTCCCTAATCTCCTGATGAGGGGGTTCCTCTGGACAGGGGCCCAGTAAGGGTCCACTGGCCCCCCTGACCTCTGCAGCTCTGGGCTGACTGAGGCAGGGTAGAGAGGGGCAGGATACCTGCTCCAGACTGGGTACCACCTTGGAAGGATCCCCTGCCATCAGAGAGGTGGGCAGGCCAAGCCTGTCCACTTCTGGGGCAGTTACTTCACAAGGGGCAGGGTCAGTTCCCTGAGAAACTTGCCCTTTACCTGTAGCCTGGTGGGGGGAAGACTGCTCTTCCTCCCCTATGCTCTCTGTTTGTGTAGAGTGATCCATAGTTTCAGGCTTCACTCTTTCTATTTTCTCCTGGGGTGGAGGTGAGGCCCTCAGGGTCTCATCCACTCTCTCAGGAATTCCTACCATTTGCAAATGGGCCTTGTGGTCAACCTCAGCCCAGGCTGAGATTTCTAGATCATTCCCCAGTAAACAATCTACAGGCAAGTTTGGGGACACTGCCACCCTCTTGGGGCCAGTGACTCCTCCCCAGCTGAGATTTATCACTGCCATGGGATGATCTTTCCTGACTCCATCAATGTTGGTCACCTGATAGCTAAACCCAGGTAAAAGCTGATCTAGGGGCACTAGCCTCTTGGTCACCATGGTGACAGTGGCCCCTGTGTCCTTATAGGCCACAGCCTTCTGACCATTGATTATTGGTTCTTGTCTGTACCTGCCCAGAATACTGGGGCTCATGGTAAAGTTGGCAAACCCCATGCCACCATCACAGACCATAGTTGCTAACGCAGGGGACCTGGCTAGGCCAGAGTCCACTGGTGTCCCCAAAGAGAACCCAACTAAGTTTTTGGGTGCACTCCCACCACCTGGGGGATTACTACTAGTAGTAACAGGAGGTGTTGGAGCAGGTTTTGGAGGAACATTTTCTTTATTGCCATTTTTAGGACAGCTGGAGTCAGTTTTCCAGTGGCCAGGTTTCTTACAGACATGGCAATAGGGTTTCTTGATATTAGAGGAAGGATTTTGGGACCCACCCCCAGCACTGGTTTGTTGGGGCCCTTCAGATGACTTTTCTTGTTTATCATCCCCACCTTTCTCTTTGGGCTTAGTGGAATCCTTCTTCTGGTCACCAACTTGGTTCTTAGGCCTGATCCTGGTTCTGACCCATTTGTCTGCCTTCTTTCCCAATTCTTGGGGAGAGGTCAGATCAGAGTCCACCAGGTGCTGGTGTAAAAGTTGGTTCTGACAATTATTAAGAATCTGCTCCCTCATAATGAGATTATACAATCCTTGATAATCATTAACTTTACTGCCATTTAACCAACCTTCCAGTGCCTTGGTTGCACAATCCACAAAGTCTACCCAATCCTGATTTTGTGCTTTCTGGGTGTCTCTGAACTTAAGTCTGTATTGATCAGTGGTTAAGCCAAACCCATCTATTAAAGCATCTTTCAGGACATAATAATCATCAGCATCCTCTTCTCTTACAGAGAGGAGCTTGTCTCTCCCTTTATCTGAAAAGGAGAGCCACAGGATTGCTGCCCACTGCTCTACAGGGACCCTCTGTACTCTACAGGCCCTTTCAAGAGCAGATATCCATTTGTGAATATCATCCCCATTCTGATAGGGGGGCACAATCTTGTGGAGGTTCCTATTGTCAGGGACTCTCTCTCTAACTCTAGGGGTTTTATCACTGCCACCAGGGATCTCTAGACCCCATTTCTTTGAAGCTTTCTGAAGCTCCAGGGTTTCCCTGTCTAATGCTAACTGTTCTCTTTTAAGCTGAAGCTTAGCCTGCTCAAATTTGATCAGTCTGCATTTCCTCTCATGAGAGGTTTCTCTTCTCTGAGAAGAGGCAGAGGACCCTTTGGATCCCCTAGAATGGTTGGATCCCACTGAGGGGGATCTGTTCCTTCTGGGGTCCACCACTCTCCTTTTAAGGGTGGAAGGAGTGCCTCTTGGGCCATCACTTCCATGCTGTGAGTGGTTTGTGTCTTCCAGGTCAGGATTTTCATCCTCTTCCTGATCCTCTTCAGATTCCACTCTGGAAGTGTCCTCTTCTGAGGGATGCCCACCCACTCTGTCCGTCCCTCTGGATCCTATGGACTCCATAAAGTCTGCTATGAGCAGGATCTCTTTGAGACGTTTTGTGTTGGCACCTCTTTCTGTCTTCAGTTTCCTAAGGGTGCACATTTCCCTGAGCTCAGCAAAGGTGAAATTATCATACTTATCTACTGGGACCCTCTGGGGTCCTTCCATAGCCTTAGTGCCACTTGAAGACATGTTTAGTGTAGTGATGTATCTACCTACACTAAGTGTGGCCTACTGAACCCTCTCTTGAGTTGTAGTCAAGGTGTGCTAAACCCTCTACACACAACTCCAAGTTCAGTAGAACTTATTGTATTCTAGCTTGAATTTATATGTACCTTTGGTACCTTGTGGCTTCCACTTTAGAAATTCAATTTGTTATCTGGTAAAACAATGGCAAGCTTGAATCCAACCGCTGCACACCAATGTGAGAAGTTGGCCTGGCATATGCTGTTCCTAGGTATAGGGACACCTTGCACCAGTCCAATTCGACTCCTATTGATGGTAGGTTTAAGACAACCTTTAAAGAAAGCTATCCTAGTGGTAGCTGTGGAGAGCAGCCTTCAGGCTAAGTCTTGAAGGAGTGTTAAGCTTATTGTTTTACCATAATAACCTCTTGAATAACCAAATGAAAGAGTAGCCCACACAGGTATATATATAAAATATATGTATTTATTCTAGACAGAATCCCACAGTCACTTTATGTGGCTGGTGGCAAAGTTACGATTCAAACAAGCATTTCTAAACACAATAAATAGCACAGAAATCAATGGGCCCCAGGGGGGGACCAAACCATATACTAAAATAGTGGTATAAGAACCACGACAATTCTACAGGCAATGCCTAGGGCATTCAGGATCGCTGGCCCCTTAAGAATCCACCCACAGTTAAGAGGAAGGGGACCCACGGGAGGCGTGTGCAGTGCGAGAAGCTGCTGTCGGGATCGCAATGTTAGCCTATGGAGAATGTCGCGGTTGAATAATTAAGGTTTAAGGACACTTCTAACAACAGTACAAAGTTAAGGCTTGAGACTTAAGGCTTTGGAGAGCCCACCACCACGGAAGTACCGAAGTACCACTGTTACCTGCCCCAGGGAAGCCGGGTGCATAGGTCGATTCTGGTGTCGGGTCGCGGGCTGATTTTCTATGGAAAAGAAGTCCAAACTGCTGCTAGCTGGAAGTGTCGCTGAAGTCGTGAAGATTGAAGTTGAAGAAAAGACAAAGATGAACCTGAAAGCAGAGGGGACAGAGTCTGGGTCACAGCACAGTGACCAGGGAGCTCACAGGAAGGAGCTCGTGGATGTCGGGTGCTTCAGGTGTGGAAGGTACAGCTGGGCTCTGCAGTCACGGGCTCCGGGAGGCTTCAAGGAAGGCCAGCTTCTGGAGGGCGACTGTCCCACGTCGGCTGAGGGTCGCTGCGGTGTTAGTGTCCCGATTGGATCCACTAAGCATTGGCAACCGCAACCCACGCAAGATGAACAAAGCAGCTGCTGGTGCAGACCCACGTGGTCTGAGGGTGCTCTCCTTTGCAGGGAGCGTAGAGCAGGCCTGGAGCAACCAGGGGAACTCTTAGAAAAGAAGATTGTCCTCCGTCAGGGCCCAAAAGTCGAGAGACAAGGGACCGCGGAAGGCAGCAAAATGGAGTGCGTAAAAGGGCTCCCACGGGCCACCGGAGCGGGCCAGGGAGCTGAGGGTCGGCACAAATGCTGCTTGAAGGTTGGCTCAAGAATGGGCCAAAGCACAACTTCCCCACTGGTCGGGGTCGTGTGCTGGACAAGAGGTGGCCGGTGTCTCGGGGTATGCGGGGATCTCGACACCCACGTGGTCCAGGGTGCTCAGACTTGCTGGGCACGCTCACAGGACGCTGGGATGCACTGGAGACCCACCTCGAGGTTGCTGGAAGGCGTCGAAGGTCGTGAGAGCAACGAAGTTCCAACCGGGTATCTTGTAGTCTTTTAGGTGCCTGCCAAGCAGGGGGATAACTCCTTTATCCCAAGGGAGATTTCTTCAGTCAGCTGGGCAGCAGCTCGTCGAAGGTCAGTTCTGTGAAGTCCTGTACGAATCTAAGGCTCTAGGGCAAAGTTATTCCCATATATCCCCAAGATTAGGGGATGGTCCAAAATAGAGCCTACCAATCAGAGTGGAGGCGGGAAAGGGTGGCTACACCCACTCCCCTTTGTGTGTTTCCCGCCTGGGCGAGGGGCAGGATGCCCCTGAACCGGTTCCAGGCGGTGTATGCAGAATTGGGGCTCTGCAGCTGCCTACGTGCAACTCTGAATGGACTTTTGGTGCACCCACCCTGTTCCAATCCACATATCCTGTCTGGGGAGGTGCTGGCACCTCCCTGCCACAGGAGCCCTATTGTCCAGATGGCGAGGCTGGGGTTTTCCCCAGCAACAGCCAGCCAGAGTCGTGTAGGTGGCGAACAGTAGCCATTTTGTGGTACATGTGCACTTTTAAATTTGTTTCCAAATTCTACCGCTTTTCCCATATCACCCTCCTAGCAAGGGGGAATCGTGCCCCCATGCCCATGGCTGGACTGGGGGTATGATTCCTTCATGTTTGACACCAAACACGATATGGTTCTGTGTAGCCACTCCAAAGTTACAGCGATGACGCAATAACTTATAATGCGGTTAAGAGTATATGGTATGGCTACACTACAAACAACCCAGTAACGATTTTACGAAGGTTGCAGAGAGGTCCTACTCACGTAGGGGTCCCCCCTCACACATACCTCAGCACCCAGCCCTGTAGGATTACCAGGGCCTGCCATAGGGGTGACCTATGAGAGTATATGTGTTGTAATGGTATGGGACATAGGGTACCTACATCCCTGTAAGGGGTGCTAGCACCACCTTACCCAGGCTACAGTAGTGGCCTGGTGGTGTCAGTTTGGGTGGCTGTCCCAGGGTGGCACAATAAGTGCTGCAGCCCTGGTAGGCCTACTGGGGGCCCCATGCCCTGGGTACCTAGGGTACCATCTACAAGGGACTGGTAGGGCATGTCCAGCATCCAATTATGTTTGT